>NC_134401.1:56253774-57453774 GCF_050003625.1 Haematobia irritans
TTCAATTTCAATTATAGACTCCATTTATTATTTGTATTAAAACAAAAAATATTTTTATTTTGAATTTACTGATCCTATCAAGATATATTTACCCAACAAATTACCACTGTCATAAGCTGCGAAATTGTAGGTAAAATTTAAGAAGGGTGTATAAGGCGGCAATAAATCGGAATTTAGTGTATAATTCTCTACTACATACCAATAGTTCTGTAAAAATAATTTGTGGAAAAATATAACACAATTGAGAATATTACACTTGGAGAAACTCACCGGTTTCAGGGGACATTCATAGGGAAAATTGCTAACCCTACGAAATTCTTTCATTAGGGTTTTCACGAGTACATTCTGCAATGTATTACTTAATAAATCGCATAACTTGACATTCAGATTGACAAATGTTAGACTTTTCTTGCTAACTTTAGGTTTAATATCAATCTTGAGACGAATTTCAACTTCATTACTCAACTCCTTTCCCGTCAACATACGAAACGATATCTTGTTTTGGCCACGAATTGGCGTTACGAAACCACATCCAACTCGATCCATTTTATTATAAACTTTGCAGCTAATATTGTGGATTTCCACTATTACACCTTTCCGGGATCCCTTAAAAAAAAAAAACAGATTATTCCAAATATAAATAAAATGTAAACATGATTCAATTTTTAGCAAAGTTTATGATCTAACCTCCACTTTGGATGTGACGTTTAAAACAAAAATTAAAAAAATCATTAATACAAATCTCATTTTCAGTAATGCAAGTACTTGGCGTGCTTTCAAAAGTATGAATATTAAGAGCTTTTTATATGATACATTTATATCATTTATATTTATATAAAGCGATATTAAAAAGAAAATCTGAATTACCGCGATGCAATTAAATTCGGATCATAAACTGTTCCATTAAATCATTTTTGGCAATAGATTTAATTTTACAAATATATATGATGGCATTTAATGGTCGTTATAGTTATGATTACTATTCAAGATTAATAATTACCATATAATATACGAGGACAGTTCGGAAACTTCTTAGCGTAGCACAAAAAGCGCAGTATAAACAGAAAAAATTTAAGTGTTTTGGAAACTTCCATCTCTGTTATGAACACATGTTAAATTTTGTTTCGATCTGGCTACTCCTTCACCACCATAGGATGGGGGGTATATTAACTTTGTCATTCCGTTTGTAACACATCGAAATATTGCTCTAAGACCCCATAAAGTATATATATTCTGGGTCGTGGTGAAATTCTGAGTCGATCAAATCACCAAATCACCGCAGTCGAAATCGAGTACTTCGTCATCGTAATGTAGTTTACGCGGATCACCGCAGTCGTTATCGAATTGTTTCTACTCGAAGTTGAACACGATAGGTAGCATGCTATCGAAAACGAAGTATGTAGTGATTTTTGAGCAGAAAAAAGGTAAACAAAAAGAAAAAAGTTGGTGAAAATGTAATTATTATTCCATTTTGGCAAAATACATTTAAGAAAATATAATATTACTTGCATTTAGGGAATCGGATCAAAGAAAGGAATGCTCAGTAGCCGCTTCAAAAAAACTTATTTTTTTAAGAAACATATTTAAAAGCTTCTTTTGACATATGAAAACGCCTTTTAAATCTATGGATGTTAAAAACACAATTTACTCTTACTCTACTTCAGGCAATGCTAAAGGACTGCTTTTGTCACGAATATTTTTCCTTATTAAAGCCACTTTGTACTCATCGTCTGAATCCAAAAACGAGGAAAAAAAAAAACACTTGGATTCATAATATATTTTTACACATATATTTTAACATACAAAAACAATATAAATATCTCAGAAATAACATAATTTGATAACAAAACATTATTTTGAAATTCTACTCTCTTTCAATTTCTTATTACCATATGTTTACAGCAATGTAAAAAAAAGTAGTAGACAAAATAAATTACGATCGAATGCAGTGATCCAAAAATTTAATACGATCGAAATGTTTCTCTATACGAAACAGAACTCGATGACGAATGCGGTGATTTGGCCCCTGAACATGTCAGTCCGTCCGTCTGTTGAAATCACGCTAACTTCCGAACGAAACAAGCTACCGACTTGAAACTTGGCACAAGTAGTTGTTATTGATGTAGGTCCGATGCTATTGGAAATGGGCCATATCGGTCCACTTTTACGTATAGCCCCCATATAAACCGACCCCCGATTTGGCTTGCGAGGCCTCTAAGAGAAGCAAATTTCATCCGAACCGGCTGAAATTTAGTACATGGTATTAGTATATGGTCTCTCACATCCATGCAAAAATTGGTCCACATCGGTGCATAATTATATATAGTCCCCATATAAACCGATCCCCCGATTTGGCTTGCGAGGCCTCTAAGAGAAGCAAATTTCATCCGAACCGGCTGAAATTTGGTACATGGTATTAGTATATGGTCTCTAACATCCATGCAAAAATTGGTCCACATCGGTCCATATAAACCGATCACCAGATTTGACCTCCGGAGCCTCTTGGAAGACCAAAATTCATCTGATTCAGTTGAAATTTGGTACGTGGGGTTAATATATGGCCTCAAACTCCCATGCAAAAATTGGTCGGTATCGGTCCATAATTATATATAGGCCCCATATAAACCGATCCCCAGATTTGACCTCCAGAGTCCGTTGGAAGAGCAAAATTCTTCCCATTCGGTTGAAATTTGGTACGTGATGTTAGTATAATGGTATCCAACAACCATGCAGGAATTGGTTCCTATCAGTCCATAATTATATAGTTCCCATATAAACTGATTCCCAGATTTGACTTTCGGTGCCTTTTGGAGAAGCAAAATTCATCCGATCTGCTTGAAATTTGGTACGTGGTGAGAGTATATGATATTTAACAACCATGCCAAAAGTGGTCCATATCAGTCCATAATCATATATAGCCCCATATAAACCGATCCCGAGATTTGGTTTTGGAGCCTCTTGGAGGAGCCAATGTACCAAGCCAAATCATCCGAGTGATTGAAATTTGGTACATTGTGCTACACTGAAAAAACAGTGAACCCACCAGGAAAGATAACTTTCGATTAATTTTAGAAAATTTTGATTTTTTTTAGAAAATTTTAACTAAACAGTATTACAAGCGCTGGCATCACTCCGATATGGTAAAAATAAGTAAATATTTTTCGACAAATTCAAGAAAATTTATTAGACATAACAAAGTTTTTGCACTTGTTAAAGAAAATTTTGTAGTTTTAAGAGAAATCTTGGAGTTCAAAATTGCAAGAATGTCTTTAGTGCCATACGAAGTTCATGATGGACACATTTTTTGTAAAATTTAAAAATTTAAAGAAATAATGAAATATTTTGTGAGAAATACGAAATTAGGAAACCTTTATGCTTTATTTTTGTATAATTTTTTCCTGTTTTTTAGTTCATTTAACTAACGTACGCAAAAAATTATTTGAGTAAAGTAAACTTTTTCCAAACATAATGATTCTATGAACTAATATAAAGTTAAATTGGCTTTAGTGAAATAGAGAGTTCACTTTTTTTTGAGTGTAGTATATGGTCGTTAACAACCATGTCTAACTAGGTCCATATCGGTAGATAGTTATATATATCCCTCAGATAAATCGATTTCCAATCACACAAAAATTGGTCCATATCAAGTTTCAATTCTGGCTCTCTACGTACCGTGCAAAAAGTCCACATCGATTCGTAATTATTTGTAGACTTAACTATACATAACTTTTTTGTCTAATATATACCACGTACATTGTTAGAAAATATGTTTTCCATATGTTCCGATATAAACAAAATGTGTTTCGGGCACTATTTTTAAACACAATATATTTAAGTGCAAACATGTAATGTTCCTAAACTAGAACTAAATGTTTGAGACACATGTATTAATATGTTAGAATATATTATGTTTGGGGCATGAATGTTTCATAAAAATAATATGTGTGAATGTAAACATATATAAATTTACAAATTTCGAGTAAACATATATATGTTGTGATATTTTATTCAGAGAACGACAGAGTGAGAGTTTAGAGAAATAGAAAGAGAGAGTATAGAGAAAGAAATGGAGATAGAAACCGGGAGGGTTGACGAAAGATATCAACATAAAGAAAAGTGAACGGCAAAACATGGTCATTTTAAAGCGATATTCCCAACTTAAAACCGATCTGAAAGGTAAAAATGAAATTAATTAACGAAAAGTTTTAAATGCATTCAAAACGGTGTTAAATGCTAGTAAAAACTGTTCGCGCCTAAATAAATATATGTGTATTGTAAAATTATTTATGTATGTTTATGTTCGACCCGACGTTCTTCTTTTGTTAGAGTTTGGAATTCCTTCCAAAATTTCAAAACAATTTTTTGTTACAAAATTGTTATTTTTGCAATAAAAAAATATTTTATCCAAAAGCTCAATCCATTTCGTTTATATGAAGCACTGTACTTTTCTGACTGTAAATCTTTAATAACCCACATTTCGAAGTTTCATTATAAATATTTAATATAGTATAAATATAAATGTGTAAATTAAAAAAAAAAAAAAAAACCTGATATACGGCCGAAAGTTCGGCCAGGCCGAATCTTATGTATCCTCCACCATGGATTGCGTAGAAACTTCTACGAAAGACTGTCATCCACAATCGAATTACTTGGGTTGTGGTACCTTAAAACTTCTTAACATCGTTTTCTAAATTGTGAGTTAGTCTATACGTGGTAGAGAGCCAGACTTGAAATATGGGGGTCGCTTATATGGGGGCTATATACAATTATGAACTTGATGTGGTCCAATTTTTGTGTGATTGGGGATCGATTTATCTGAGGGCTATATATAACTATAGACCGATATGGACTTAGTTAGGCATGGTTGTTAACGGTCATATACTAACACAATGTACCAAATTTCAACTGACTCGGATGAAATTTGCTCTTCCAAGAGGCTCCAAAACCAAATCTCGGGACTTTTGGCATGACTTTTAAATATCATATACTACCACAACGTACCAAATTTCAACTAGATCGGATGAATTTTACATCTCCAAAAGGCACCGGAGGTCAAATCTGGGGATCGGTTTATATGGGGGCTATATATAAATATGGACTGATATGAACCAATTCCTGCATGGTTGTTCGATACCATATACTAACATCACGTACCAACCAATTTTTGCATGGGTGTTTGAGGCCGTATATTAACACCACGTACCAAATTTCAACTGAATCAGATGAATTTTGGACTTCCAAGAGGCTCCGGAGGTCAAGCCTGGTGATCGGTTTATGGACCGATGTGGACCAATTTTTGCATAGTCGTTAGAGACCATATACTTACACCCTGTACCAAATTTCAGCCGGATCGGATGAAATTTGCTTCTCTTAGAGGCTCCGCAAGCCAAATTTGGGGGTCCGTTTATATAGGGGCTATATGTAAAAGTGGACCGATATGGCCCATTTGCAATACCATCCGACCTACATCAATAACAACTACTTGTGCCAAGTTTCAAGTCGATAGCTTGTTTCGTTCGGAAGTTAGCGTGTTTTCAATAGACGGACGGACGGATATGCTCAGATCGACTCAGAATTTCACCACGACCCAGAATATATATACTTTATGGGGTCTTAGCAATATTTCGATGTGTTACAAACGAAATGACCATCCTATGGTGGAGGGTATAAAAATGGTGTTCGTTCGGGGCAGGGATTGAACCCACGACCCTTTGCATGCAAGGCTGGCATGCTAACCATTGCTCCACGTGGCAAACAAATGTATGTTTCTGTTAAATAATGTTTTGTTTGCATCGGCTCGTGAGCGCCGAAGACTATGCTATATAAATTTAACTTATAACGATAATTGTCTATTGGTGACCATAACAGCTACGTAGCCCAGTGGATAGTGTGTTGGCTTACAAACTGTATGCTCCTTGATTCGATTCTCCGTCCAGGCGAAAGGCAAAATTTAAAAAAATTTATAAAATTGAATAATTTATTATACATTATTTGTATTAAAGAAAAAGGTGCCAAGAACCAAAAAAATTCATGGAAGGGAAAATTATATGAGAGAATGAGCACAATCTTCTTTGGGAAAAAAATCTTCCAAGCATATAATATTTTTGGGCTCAAAATGCTTCCAAACATAAAATGTGTTCACATAAAACAAACATAATAATGTTTCGGCAGTATCCAATAATGTATGTGCTTCCTGCAAAATATGTTTGGAACATATGTTAGAGAAACGATTTTTTATGAGGGTGTATGGACTAACTCACAATTTAGAAAACGATGTTAAGAAGTTGTAAGATACCACAACCCAAGTAATTCGATTGTGGATGACAGTCTTTCGTAGAAGTTTCTACGCAATCCATGGAGGAGGGTACATAAGATTCGGCCTGGCCGAACTTACTGCCGTATATACTTGTTTTACAATGGAAAAATTAGAAATGCGTGCTGTCATTAAATATTTACATAAAAAAGGTTTATCGGGACAAAAATTCATAATGATATGGTGAATGTGTTAGGTGAAAGTGCTCCTTCATATGCAACAGTAAAAAATTGGGTTGCTGAATTTAAACGAGGTCGTACAAGCATTGAAGATGAACCACGTAGTAGACGTCCAAAAACAGCAACAACAACAGAAATTGTAGCCAAAGTGCATGATATGGTATTAACTGATAGACGAATAAAAGTGCGTGAAATTGCTAATATCATGTGCATCTCAAATGATCGAGTCCATTTAATTTTGCATGAAGAACTCGAACAGATGAAAAAGCTTTCTGCAAGATGGGTGCCGCATTTTTTAACAGTCGATCAAAAACGCATACGAATGAACATTTCTCAAGCTTGCTTGGATCGTTTTAAGCTAAATAAAATGAATTTTAAGCGTTGTTTCATAACTGTTGATGAGACATGGATCCACCACTATACTCCAGAGATAAAAGAACAATCCAAACAATGGACTGAAGCTGGAGAAAGTGCCCCAAAGAAGGCAAAAACAATTCAATCGGTTGGTAAGCTTATGGCAACGTTTTTTTGGGATTTCATAGGTATTTTATTGATTGACTATCTGCGAAAGGGTAAAACAATAAATTCAGAGTACTATTGCAACTTTTGAATCAATTAAATGTACAAATTCGAGAAAAACGTCCTGGCTTACAACACAAAAAATAATTTTTCATCAAGACAACGCACCAGCGCACAAGAGTGTTTTAGCAATGGCTAAAATCAACGAATGAAAGTACGAGTTGCTTGACCACCCCCCATATTCTCCTGATTTAGCTCGCAGTGACTTTTACTTGTTCCCAAATCTAAAAAAAATCCTTGCTGTCAAGCGTTTTACCTCAAATGAAGATGCAATTGCAGTTGTAAACCACTATTTTGAAGATCTTGAGGAAAACTATTTTAAACAAGGGATAGAATTGCTAGACAAGCGTTGGACTAAGTGTATTGAAGTTTCAGGAGATTATATTGAAAAATAAAAATATTTTTGAAAAACTAACTATTCTCTTTCATTGATAGGCTAAGAAGTTTCCGAACCGCCCTCGATTATATTATTTCTTAACTAAATTTTGTGACTCTCCGATTACAAAAAAAACACACGCAAACTTATCGGACATATCGATAACATCGATGACAGGTAGACAAAAGAAATTAAGGAAAATTTTCCATATTCTAACAAATGGGGTTCCTTAAGTTTTGAAAGGATTGAATACCTCTTAGAACGAATGAACTAAAATGTTTTTCTACACTGAAAAAAATATTGTCGTGAGGTCAAAGATTTCAAGTCTTTAAAATACGAATACAAATTTTGCTTAGCATAGAAGACGCATTTTTCTAAAATAAAGTTATTTTCCTTGTCCAAAAGTCGATAAACTTTTCAATGAAGTCGTATTGTCCTAATAATTAAGTGATTTGACTTAAAAATGGGTATCTTAACATGAAAGAAAAAATTTATAGGCTAAGGTCAACTTGACTTTAATAATTCAGAAAAATTCTTTAATGAAATTGTCTTTAAATTTGTTGTCTTTTTGCATCTTGACTACAAAGCAAAAAATCGTTCAAATATAGGACATGTTTTTCAAAACTTTATTTTAAAGAAGTTTTTTACTTCAAACATAGCATAATTTCTACTGGAAGTCGAGTCCTAATTTGGAAAATAAAGTTGCCGTTAACTCGCTTTTAAAGGACTTTGACAGCATATGAAGAAAAAAAGCTGAGAAAGCGAAAAATTAAAATTTGCTTCCTAGAAGCAAGTACACAAAACCTAAATTTAAAAGAGAATTGTGTCTTAAAAGTATCCTTACTTGTACTCTCCGCTTCTGTGGCTCGGAGTCAATACCAAATTTTTTAAAGTAAAGACAAAATCTTTGGAACCGAGTATGCTTTTTTTTCAGTGTATGCTAAGTCTTATTCATGTTTATGGTACGCTTTCTATAGTAAAGGAAGTCAGATTTATCATTTTATAAGAAATTTGACTAAATTTGGGGGAACCCGGTTTTAGTTCGGTTTATGATTTTTTTTTTTACTAAAACAAGGATTTCTTTACTAAAACAAGTAAATTTTATTGGTTTACACAGAAACGTAACTTGATAGAAATAAAATGGGTAAAATACATTGATGAATATGTTTTTCCTTTGATTTCGAAGGCACTTTTTTCTGGGTAGAAAAAAAACCCAAAATAAATGTTACCCCTAAAAATCTCCCACCCTTCAAACATGGAAAATTCCCTAAATTTAGGGGAAATCCACTGAGTGGAAAACACAATCAACGTTTTGAGAGAATTTCAAGGCGAATCTACGCAATTTAAAAAATCAAAATATATTATTTATATTAAATATAATAAATATATTATTTATTTTAAATATTATAGATATAACATTATTTATATAAAATATTTTTTTATTTTGCATTTACTGATCCTATCAAATAATATTTACCAAACAAATTGCCACTGTCATAAATAGTTAAAGAGTAGGTAAAATTTAGGAGGGATGTATAAGGCGGCAATAAATCGGAATTTAGTGTATAATTCTCTACTACATACCAATAGTTCTGTAAAAATAATTTGTGGAAAAATATAACACAATTGAGAATATTACCCTTGGAGAAACTCACCGGTTTCAGGGGACATTCATAGGGAAAATTGCTAACCCTACGAAATTCTTTCATTATGTTTTTCACGAGTACATTCTGCATTGTATGACTTAATAAATCGCATAACTTGACATTCATATTGACAAATAGACTTTTCTTGCTAACTTTAGGTTTAATATCAATCTTGAGACGAATTTCAACTTCATTGCATAACTCCTTTCCCGTCAACATACGAACCGATATCGTGTTTTGGCCACGAATTGGCGTTACGACACCACATTCAACTCGATCCATTTTATTATAAACTTTGCAGCTACTATTGTGGATTTCCACTATTACACCTTTCCGAGATCCCTAAAAAACAAAATATTCCAAATATAAATAAATTGTAAACTTGATTCAATGTATGATCTAACCTCCACTTTGGATGGGATGTATAAGTTGTATAAAACAAAAATTAAACAAGTATATACGGCCGTAAGTTCGGCCAGGCCGAAGCTTATGTACCCTCCATCATGGATTGCGTAGAAACTTCTTCTAAACACTGCCATCCACAATCGAATTACTTAAGTTGCGGTAACGCTTGCCGATGGCAAGGTATCTTAAAACCTCCTAACACCATCTTCTAAGTTGTATGTAAGTCCATACGTTGTATATATTAAATCAAAAAAGATCGATCCAATACGTATATAATTCAGTTTGACAAAGTAGACATAAAATTTTGACAAAATTTTCTACAGAAATAAAATTTTAACAAAATTTTCTATAGAAATAAAATTTTCACAAAATTTTCTATAGAAATACAAATTTTGACAAACTTTTCTATAGAAAGAAAATTTTGACAAAAATTTCTACAGAAATAAAATTTTAACAAAATTTTCTATAGAAATAAACTTTTGACAAAATTTTCTATAGAAATAAAATCTTGGTAGATTATTTTTGGCTCGAGTGGCAGCCATGATTATGAACCGAATAAAATTTGAACAAAATTTTCTATAGAAATAAAATTTTGACAATGATGAAAATTTTATTATGAACGGAATAAAATTTTAACAAAATTTTCTCTAGAAATAAAATGTTGACAAAATTTTCTATAGAAATAAAATTTTGACAAAATTTTCTATAGAAATAAAATTTTGGTAGATTATTTTTGGCTCTAGTGGCAACCATGATTATGAACCGATATGGACCAATTTTTGTGTGATTGGACCAATTTTGGTATGGTTCTTAGTGACCATATACTAACATCATGTACCAAATTTCAGCCGGATCGGATGAAATTTGCTTCTCTTTTAGGCTCCGCAAGCCAAATCGGGGGATCGGTTTATATGGGGGCTATATATAATTATGGACCGATGTGGACCAATTTTTGCATGGTTGTTAGAGACCATATACCAACACCATGTACCAAATTTCAGCCGGATCGGATGAAATATGCTTCGGTTAGAGGCTCCACAAGCCAAATCTGAGGGTCCCTTTATATAGGGGCTATACGTAAAAGTGGACCGATATGGCCCATTTTAAATACGATCCGACCTACATCGATAGCAACTACTTGTGCCAAGTTTCAAGTCGATACCTTATTTCGTTCGGAAGTTAGCGTGATTTCAACAGACGGACGGACGGACGGACATGCTTAGATCGACTCAGAATTTCACCACGACTTAGAATATATATACTTTATGGGGTCTTAGAGCAATATTTCGATGTGTTACAAACGGAATGACAAAGTTAATATACCCCCATCCTATGATGGAGGGTATAACAAGTAAGTAAAGTCTAAAGTCGGGCGGGGCCGGCTATATTACACTCTTCACCCCTATGTAGGCCAAAATTTGTGTTACCATCTCAACTACTTCACATTTGCTGGAAGCTATATAAAGGAGACAATTTTTTTTTTACTTCTGCAAAATCTCTAGAATTAAAATTTAAATCGGCTAACGCTATCCAGTTAATTGGAGGAAACTTCCATTGAAAATGGGTCTAAAATATGTAACAGTCTACCATATTTCCTAAACTCAGGTGTACGTATATATGGGAGCTAAATATATATAATCTGAACCGATCTTGACTAAATTTGACATGTATAGTTAGAATAATAATTCTGCTATCTATGCGAAATTTCACGTAAATGGGAGTATAACTTTGGCCCCTCTGGTCATATGAGTGCAAATCGGACGGAAGATATATATGGGAGCTATATCTAGATTTGAACCGATTTCAATCAAATTTACCAAGTATTGGTAAAATGTCAATTCTACCCTCTGTGCAAAATTTCACGAACATCTGTAGTAAACTTTAGCCTCTGTGGTCATATGAGTCTAAATCGGACAAAAGATATATATGGGAGCTATATCTAAATCTGAACCGAATTGGCTGATATTTTGCAAGATTTTCGAGTTTCATAAAATATTTGGATGTACGATATTTCAAGAAAATCGGTTGATAAACACACTAACTATGACCAAATCGGGGATAAATATATATGGCAGCTATATCTAAATCTGAACCGATTTTTTCTGTCCCAAGAAACGGCCCCATGCCAAATTTGAGGACGATCGGACAATTTTTGCATGGTTGCTAGAGACCATATACCAACATCATGTACCAAATTTCAGCCGGATCGGATGAAATTTGCTTCTCTTTTAGGCTCTGCAAGCCAAATCAGGGGATCGGTTTATATGCACGCCCACAAAAAATAGCTTCTGTAACATATACTCCCAAACATATTTTGCTTCAAGCATATACATTTTTGAGTATTGCCCAAACATTTATATGTTTGATCTCTTCCAATATATAATATGTTTGAAAGCATATTGGTCTAAACAATATATGTTTGGGTAGTCTAAGTTCCAAACATTTTGTATTTTTGCATCCAAATTCAATAATGTTGTCTTCCAAAAAACAATATGTTATTATATGAACATATAATATGTTTGGAAGCATTTTGCACCCAAAATTATTATATGCTTAAAAAAAATTCTCAAAATTTTATTTATTTATTTATATATTTACAATCATAATGAATTATGAAAATAAACAGGTAATATAGGTGCTAACAACATAGGTTTTCGACCTGAATGCTCAAAATTTTGTTTCTGCCTAATTGTATATTCCCCCACATCTTTCTCACTTCCACGAGATTTTTTAGTTCTTAGCACCTTTTTCTGTAATACAAACATTGTAGAAGAAATTATTCAATTTTATGATTTTTTTTATTTTAATTTTACCTTTTGCCGGACGGGGATTCGAACAGCGGACCACACAGTTTGTAAGGATCAAAGAAGTAGCTGATCAATTGCCCAAGGAAAAATAAAATGTTAATTTTGTAATAACAAGCAACAACCACCAACTTAATTCAATATCGCTCCCTGTTAAATAGCGCTCCAAGCTACTAAACACATATATGTTTATAGGCTATTTCTAAATTAATATATGTTTGCATCCAAGCATATTATATTTACAAACATTTTATGTCCCAAACATAATATGTTCTAACATATTAACATATATGTCCCAAACATGTTATGTTATTTTATGAACATTATATGCTTGCACTCAAAAATATTGTGTTTAAAAATTTGTGTTCCAAACATATAATGTTTATAGCCAAACATATGAGAAACAGTCTTTTTCATCCGTGTGGGGGCTATATATAATTATGGACCGATGTGGACCAATTTTTGCATGTTTCTTAGAGACTATATACCAACACCATGTAGCAAATTTCAGCCGGATCGAATGAAATATGCTTCGGTTAGAGGCTCCACAAGCCAACTCTGAGGGTCCCTTTATATGGGGGCTATACGTAAAAGTGGACCGATATGGCCCATTTTCAATACCATCCGACCTACATCGATACACCGAAAGAATTTTCTTCGTAAAAAGAACGAAAAATTTCGTTAAAAGTACGAAATTTGTCATTGTTTTACAACCAAAGAAACTTTTCATTAAAAGTACAAAATATTTCGTACTTTTTACGAAGAAAAGTTCTTCCAAAATTTTCGTAGTTTGTAAGAAAAAAATTCGTACTTTTTATGAAGAATATTCGTACTTTTTATGAAAAATCTTCGTACTTTTTATGAAACAATTTCGTTCTTTTTATGAAAATGTTTCGTACTTTTTATGAAAAATTTTCGTAGTTTTTATGAAAAATGTTTGTACTTTTTATGAAAAACTTTCGTACTTTTTTCTGAAAAATGTTCGAACTTTTAGAAAAAAAAAATTATAGTCGAAAGTGCATTTGGTTGTAGTTGCAAGAGTGAAAAATGACATCACTACTTTACATCTTAAATTTTTGAATAATTTTTAGTTTTATTGCTTCACTTTTATTCATAGCGCGCTATCACCCAAATGAGAAGTAGCATAGACTTGCATAAGAAAATAGAATAAAGGAATACACTCAAGCACATTATAAAAGACAATTTAATGCCGCGAACGGAAATTTTACAACTTCAATGAAACTTCTTCGTTATTTCAAAGAAAATGTTTCGTACTTTTTATGAAGAAATTTTAACGCAGAATGTTTCGTAAAATATTCGTAAAAACTTCTTCACAAAATTCATGAAATGTGAAGAAAGTTTCGTTAAAAGTACGAACTTTTTACGAAGAAAAGTTAATGAAGAATGTTTCGTAGAAGTTTCGTATATTCGTAAAATGTTCTTCGTAAAATTTACGAAAATGAATGAAAATTTCGTTATTTTAATGAAGAATTCGTGAAGAATAGTTAATGAAGAATTCTTCGTAAAATTAACGAAGAGAATTCTTTCGGTGTAGCAACCACTTGTGCCAAGTTTCAAGTCGATAGCTTATTTCGTTCGGAAGTTAGCGTGATTTCAACAGACGGACGGACGGACATGCTTAGATCGACTCAGAATTTCACCACGACCCAGAATATAAACACTTTATGGGGTCTTAGAGCAATATTTCGATGTGTTACAAACGGAATGACAAAGTTAATATACCCCCATCCTATGGTGAAGGGTATAAAAATCCAAACAGTAATAGAGATTTCAAAGTTTAAAATTCTTCTTACGTTCAAAAAGTTTAAATCAAGGATCCAAAATTCTCAAAATAAATAAATCAAAAGACTGTCTATTTCGGTTAATTTTAAGATTATTTCCGTAAATCAAAAATATTTGTTCATAATTATATATACACAGAAAAAAATATCACCAAAATATTTCCAATAAAAAGTTAATTGAAGCTGAAAAAGTTTTGCAATCAAAAAATTAATTAATACAATTATCTTTTTTATCGAACTCGAAACATTAAGTCAATTAGGTCAATGATTGAACATTTCTAAATTGTTAATAAAAAAATTAATTGATACAATAACTTTCTAATCAAACTCGGAAGAAAATGTCAGTTCAAAAAAGATTGATTTTCAAATTTATTTAAACGAACAATTAGTTGATGTAATCGATTTTCTAATCAAATAAAAACACAAAGTCAATTAAACAGGTGATTGAAAATAGTTACGTTCTTAATTAAAAATATTATTGAT
Source organism: Haematobia irritans (assembly GCF_050003625.1). NCBI lineage: Eukaryota > Metazoa > Arthropoda > Insecta > Diptera > Muscidae > Haematobia > Haematobia irritans. Next base: position 56,268,362 of record NC_134401.1, read on the forward strand.
GGGTTGAGATCTCGCGGTTTTTGTTAAACAATTAATTGTTCTAATTAACAATTTAATTAAAAAATTTAATCGATTTCGTTTGCAAAACTTTTAAAATATTGTAAGTGAATGACTTAAAAAATTTTTAGAAATTGGATTAAAATTTAATTAAAAATAATTAAATGAAACAATAACAGAACTGATTGAGTTTTCCAACTAAAATTTTGATTGAATTTATTAACAAAAATGATGTTTGCAATTAACATCTATTAACTTTATAATTAAATCAATTAAAAATTAATTCAAATTTTCAAATCAAATCAATTAATATTTTAATCAAATCTTTTTCCATGCCCAATTAAAACTGTGATTGATACTATAATTTTTGTGATTGAAGACATTTCAATTAAAAAATTAATCGCATCAATTAATTTCGCGATTGAATCAGAAAAAATGTGTGTATATACACCCTAAAAAAACACCTTGTAACATATACTCCCAAACATATTCTGCTCCAAACATACATATTTTCAAAATGTGTTCAAACAAAAAATTGTTTGCACTGTGCAAACATATTATTTGACATCCTAAGCATATCTCTTTTAAGACCCAAACATTTAATTCCAATTTCTAACTATATGCTTGATTACAGCAAAATGTCTTAAATATAACATTTATTTATATACAAACTACAGTGACAAACATAAGTATTGGCACACTAAACAATTTTTATAATAAACACATGTTAGAAGTGATATGAAGCTATTTTAAATTAAAAACTATTTTAATTCGGATTGTAACTGCAATACGCATCTATATCATTTGTTATTTTAGCAATTATTTGGTTCTGTAAATTTTTAGATTATAAATAAGTTAAAAAGGCTGATTTTTTAATGAACAAAATTATTGGCACAGTTACCTAGCAAAACATAGCTTCCATAAAATTTGTTATCCGGAAGTAGTGCAAACTTGGATCATATCCAATGAATTTTACATGGACTTGCCATAGGATGGAAGTACTCTATTTGTGGATCATTTGCATTGCTTTAGAAGTTCTTTGAATGATGAAATTTAACAAAGCTAAAAATAAACAAAAATTTTCCCCCAATTTCACTTTTTATTTTTATCAGTATTTTTTGTTACATTTTGTTTTCTAATCTAATTTTTACAAATTGAAAAACTTCTTTACTTCCACTGGGGGCTTATACTAAAGAACACTAGTTCAAATCTCACCAGCGGCAAATTTTTATCAATTATTTTTCTAAAAAAATATTTTTTTTTTTGTTATACATTTTTATTCCCTCCACCGCCATAGGATGGGGGTATATTAACTTTATCATTCCGTTTGTAACACATCGAAATATTGCTCTAAGACCCCCATATAAACGGACCCCCAAATTTGGCTTGCGATTGCTCTAAGAGAAGCAAATATGATCCGAACCGTCTTAAATTTGGTACATGGTGTTAGTATATGGTCTCTAACAACCATGCAAAAATTGGTCCACATCGGTTCATATAAACCGATCCCCCGATTTAGCTTGCTGAGCCTCTAAGAGAAGTAAATTTCATCCGATCCGGCTGAAATTTGGTACATGGTGTTAGAATATGGTCTCTAACAACCACGCAAAAATTGGTCCACATCGGTCCATAATTACATATAGCCCCCATTTAACCGATCCCCCGATTTAGCCTCTAAGAGAAGCAAATTTCATCCAATCCGACTGAAATTTGGTACATGGTGTTTGTATATGGTCTCTAACAACCATGCAAAAATTGGTCCACATCGGTCCATAATTATATATAGCCCCCACATAAACCGATCCCCCGATTTGGCTTGCGCAGCCTCTAAGAGAAGCAAATTTCATCCGATCCGGCTGAAATTTGGTATATGGTGTTAGTATATGGTCTCTAATGGCCATGCAAAAATTAGTCCAGATCGGTCCATTATTATATATAGCCCCCATATAAACCGATCCCCAGATTTGTCCTACGGAGCCTCTTGCAGGAGCAAAATTCATCCGATTCGGTTGAAATTTGGTACGTGATGTTAGTATATGGTATCCAACAACCATGCAGGAATTGGTTCCTATCATTCCATAATTATATATAGCTCCCATATAAACCGATCACAGATTTGACCTCCTGTGCCTTTTGGAGAAGCAAAATTCATCCGATCTGGTTGAAATTTGGTACGTGGTGGTAGTATATGATATTTAACAACCATGCCAAAAATATAAACCGATCCCGAGATTCGGTTTTGGAGCCTCTTGAAGGAGCAAATTTCATCTGAGTTGAAATTTGGTACATTGTCCATGCCTAACTAGGTCGATATCGGTCTATAGTTATATAAAGCCCTCAGATAAATCGATCCCCAATCACACAAAATTTGGTCTATATCAAGTTCATAATTCTATATAGCCCCCATATACACCGAAAGAATTTTCTTCGTAAAAAGAACGAAAAATTTCGTTAAAAGTACGAAATTTGTCATTGTTTTACAACCAAAGAAATTTTTCATTAAAAGTACGAAATATTTCGTACTTTTTACGAAGAAAAGTTCTTCCAAAATTTTCGTAGTTTGTAAGAAAATAATTCGTACTTTTTATGAAGAATCTTCGTACTTTTTATGAAACAATTTCGTTCTTTTTATGAAAATGTTTCGTACTTTTCATGAAAAATTTTCGTAGTTTTTATGAAAAATGTTCGTACTTTTTATGAAAAACTTTCGTTCTTTTTTCTGAAAAATGTTCGAACTTTTAGAAAAAAAAATTATAGTCGAATGTGCATTTGTTTGTAGTTGCAAGTGTGAAAAATGACATCACTACTTTACATCTTAAGTTTTTGAATAATTTTTAGTTTTATTGCTTCACTTTTATTCATAGCGCGCTATCACCCAAATGAGAAGTAGCATAGACTTGCATAAAAAATAGAATAAAGGAATACACTCAAGCACATTACAAAAGACAATTTAATGCCGCGAACGGAAATTTTACAACTTCAATGGAACTTCCTCGTTATATCAAAGAAAATGTTTCGTACTTTTTATGAAGAAATATTAACGCTGAATGTTTCGTAAAATATTCGTAAAAACTTCTTCACAAAATTCATGAAATATGAAGAAAGTTTCGTTAAAAGTACGAACTTTTTACGAAGAAAAGTTAATGTAGAATGTTTCGTAGAAGTTTCGTATAGTCGTAAAATGTTCTTCTTAAAATTTACGAAAATGAATGAAAATTTCGTTATTTTAATGAAGAATTCAGGAAGAATAGTTAATGAAGAATTCTTCGTAAAATTAACGAAGAGAATTCTTTCGGTGTAAGCGACCCCCAAATTTCAATTTCCATGTCGATTCGTAATTAATTGTAGACTTACCTATACATAACTTTTTTGTCTAATATATACCATGTATGGACTAACTCACGATTAAAAAACGATGTTAAAAAGTTTTAAGATACCACAACCCAAGTAATTCGATTGTGGATGACAGTCTTTCGTAGGAGTTTCTAAGCAATCCATGGTGGAGGGTACATAAGATTCGGCCTGGCCGAACTTACGGCCGTATATACTTGTTTTTTTTTTTGTTACTTTCTGCATATATTTTTTTTATAAATATATTTTTTCCATTAAAAATTAAAAAAATATATATATTAAAATTCTAGTAACTTACAAAACCATCTCAAAAGAATTTACATGGAAGTGAAAAAGTAAAACGGCACAGGTTCGAATCCCAGCGGGGATGAAATTTAATTTTTTTATTATTATTATTTTTTACTTTTTTTATTGATTTTCTATTTTTTGTGAAATTTAATTTTACAAAACTTAAATTTCCACTTAAAATAGCCTAATTGCGTACTTTCTAAGCTGGAAAATCGATTGGGAATCCCGCGATTCCCTTTAAAAAAATGTTTGTGGACTTGTCCAAAAGGGCTGCATCGAAAGCGGAAAAAATCAATGGGGAGACCGCTTTAAAAGAGATGTTTGTGCAACAACTTTCAATTTTTTTTGCTGGGATGTTTTGTGCAATTGAGGAGATATTTGAATTAAAATCACAGGTAATAATTACATCTGCATACCCCAATGGAATGGATGCTAATTTAATCTGAAACTGATCCAAACTTGTTGTATTATTGGGTCGATAACAACATCCAACTAAAATTTTCCTAGAAGTCGGCACAAGTTCAACTATATTCTCTCATCGCTTCAGATCTCGTACGAAACTTTGTTTTCACAAATATTGCAACCCCCCGGAATATCCCCTTACATTTTTTTAATCCGTTGAGGAGCTTAACCAGGATTCTGAGATCCATATAATGTCAGTACCCGTATCCCCAAATATGTATCTGAATTCGTCTACGAGTATTTTATTCGCTAAACTTGTTAATGTGACAGATTGATATACCATTCCTTTGTCTAGATAGAATCCTTAATTGCTTTTTAATCTACTTTTATATTCTTTTGTTAATAAAGTTGAATCAAACTAAATTGGTTTAATGTACATCAATTTTTTGGTGCTGTAGATTGTTACTTAAAATATTTAAAGATTCCCGATAATTTAGGGATCCCAAAAAATCCGGGGTTCTATATTTTGAAATCCCGGATCCCGCGATTTATAAAAATCGATACCGAATGACAGCTCTAATTCTCATAAAGAGGTCATATATTTAATATAAAATAAAAATAAAGTTGGCACCATTGTTTTCTACGAAATACCCAAGTTGCATACCATTAAAAATAGAGTTACCAACTTGACGATCAACCCCGGACATTGTGTTCCCGATAAATAAAATGGAAGCCTAAAAGTTGACATTATTTTTTACAAAAGTCGCAGATCTTATAAAGTTGCCCACCAGTATAAATTGAGTTACCAATCTGACGATCAACCCTCAGACTTTGTGTTTTAAAGATAGAGCAGTATAAATAAAACAATACCAATGTGGGGTGAACTACCATATTTTATTTCTCAATTCAATAAATTATGTAGATTTTTTGTTGAAAGTGGTTTCTGTTTTGTGTTATTTTGGCATGTCCAAATATACACAGTCTCACACAAGTTTACATACCCATGAGTTTTTTACCTCTTAATTAAACCTGTTTCTTGTTGTTGTTATAACCCACACCAAAAAAAAAAACTTCTTGAAAATTAACAAATACTTTGTTTTTCGAATTAATTTACTAAAACTAAAGAAATATATATGCATATTTTTTAAAATTTTATTATTTAAAGGAAATATAAATTTGTTAACCGTATGTAAACTTGTGTGAGACTGTGTAGCTTTTAGTGTCATTTAGTTATACTGTGGTGAATTTTTGTGGTTGAATATTGGCAACGCCAGAAGCCATGTCGTATTAAAGCCTCCGAAAAACAACACCACACAATGCTTATAATATGATTTTCGTTGTTTATAATTCTCGTATGTTTTTTTCTTATATTTGCGGTATAAATACAAGCTATCAATAAAAACTTATTGCCCCACTGAACTTCGGTGGTCCGGGGTGCAGGCTTCAAACCTGTAGTCGATTAGCGTCGAAGTGGTTCGATTCCACCTGGGGGGCGACGACAACACAAAAACACTTGAACTATTTATTTTATTATTAATGTTTTATTTAGTGAATTTCAATTATTAATAGCAGCAGGTACTTTTAAATATTTGTGGAACTTAAATAATAGAAAAAACAGGAGGGGCTTTTTAGTGTAGTCGTTGTTCCATGTTTTAATGCAAATAATAAGAGATAATGGAAATAATCACTATCCGTGTCAGCCTGATTTTGAAACAAGCTATCGTCGTTCAAATGAATGATTTTGTATTATAATTATTATTCGAGCTATTATGTAAAATAATAAAAACTATTAAAAAACTATATCTGTTTCCGCCCGGGATCGAACCGGGGGCCTTCCGCGTGTTAGGCGGATGTGATAACCACTACACCACGGAAACAGTTGGATAACGAGGTTCTTAAAATGCGTTTTCTCCTCGTACGTAGTCCCTTAACGATGAAAATTAAAGAAATTAAAATTGCCATCAAAAGCCCAAATCTTTAACAATTTAAATAAAGAGATAAATTAATTAATAAAATAAGATGGAATTAATAGGCAAATTTTTTTATTTATTTATTTATTTATAAGCAATAAATATTACGTATTAGTTATTTGTGAATTATTTATTATGGTATACATTTATATGAAAAATAATAGGGACAGTGCCTACGAACGTTTAGATAACATTAACAAGCGAACAAATCGAAAAGTCATTCTTTTTTAAACGATTTATTTATTCTTAAAAGATAGAGACAATATTAGTAACAAAATTTTTGTTACTATTGTACGAGTATTTCGATCTTTTTGTGATTTGGTATAAATCGACAAGATTTACGTGTGAAAAAAATTGGGACACTTCATGAAAGTTTAAATCTATTACTAACTTTAATACAATTAAATAGCTATTTATACTGATAATTGTTCCATAAAGTCTCAGCGTTACATTAGCACGTAGTTGCGGATCATTTGTTATTCAGAATAGTTGAACTTCTTGTAGGCATTGAATCGAAAAAAAACCAAGTAAGGAAAGTCTAAAGTCGGACGGGGCCGACTATATTATACCCTGCCGAATTTGGTTGAAATTTTGCACAGTGAGTAGATTTAGCATTGTAGCTATGCGTGCCAAAGTTGGTTGAAATCGATTCAGATGTAGATATAGCTCCCATATATATATTTCGCCCGATATGCACTTATATGGACCCAGAAGCCAGAGTTTTATCCCGATTAGCTTGAAATTTTGCACAAGGAGTACAATTGGTAGTATAGTCATGTGTGCCAAATTTTATTGAAATCGGTTCAGATTTAGATATAGCTCCCATATATATCTTTCGGCCGATATGGACTAATATGGTCCTAGAAGCCAGAGTTTTGTCCCAATTTGTTTGTAATTTTGCACTAGGAGTACAATTGGTAGTATAGTCATGTGTGCCAAATTTGATTGAAATAGGTTCAGATTTCGATAATGCTCCCATATATATCTTTCGCCCGATATGGACTAATATGGTCCTAATAGCCAGAGTTTTGGCCCAATTTGGTTGAAATTTTGCACAGGGAGTAGATTTAGCATTGTAGCTATGCATGCCAAATTTGATTGAAATCGGTTCAGATTTATATATAGCTCCCATATATAGCTTTCGCCCGATTTACACTCATATGACCACAGAGGCCAATTTTTTACTCCGATTTAGTTGAAATTTTGCACAGTGAGTAGAATTAGCATTGTAGCTATGCGTGCCCAATTTGGTTCAAATCGGTTTTTATACCCACCACCATAGAATGGTGACGGGGTATAATAAGTTTGTCATTCCGTTTGTAACGCATTGAAATATCGATTTCCGACTATATAAAGTATATATATTCTTGATCAGGGAGAAATTCTAAGACGATATAAGCATGTCCGTCTGTCTGTCTGGCTGTCTGTTGTAATCACGCCACAGCATTCAATAATGGAGCTATCGTCCTGAAATTTGGCACAGAATCGTCTTTTGTCTGCGAGCAGGTCAAGTTCGAAGATGGGCTATATCGGGCCATGTTTTGGTATAGCCCCCATATAAACCGACCTCCCGATTTGGGGTCTTTCGCTTATAGAAACCGTAGTTTTCATCCAATTTGCGCGAAATTGAAAATCTAGAGATATTTTGGGACCTTGAAGAGGTGTGCCAAAAATGGTGAGTGTCGGTCCATGTTTTGGTATAGCCCCCATATAAACCGACCTCCCGATTTGGGGTCTTTTGCTTATAGAAACCGTAGTTTTCATCCAATTTGCGCGAAATTGAAAATCTAGAGGTATTTTGGGACCTTGAAGAGGCGTGCCAAAAATGGTGAGTGTCGGTCCATGGTTTGGTATAGCCCCCATATAAACCGACCTCCCGATTTGGGGTCTTTCGCTTATAGAAACCGTTGTTTTCATACAATTTGCACGAAATTGAAAATCTAGAGATATTTTGGGACCTTGAAGAGGTGTGCCAAAAATGGTGAGTGTCGGTCCATGTTTTGGTATAGCCCCCATATAAACCGACCTCCCGATTTTACTTCTTGGGCTTATAGAAACCGTAGTTTTTATCCAATTTGCGCGAAATTGGAAATCTAGAGGTATTTTTGGGCCATAAAGAGGTGTGCCGAAAACGGTTAGTATCGGTCGGTATTTTAGTATAGCCCCCATAAGAACGGTTTCCCTATTTAACTCCTTAGGTTTCTAGAAACCGTAGTTTTTATCCGATTTGCCTGAAATTGTAAATATTCTCGTATTTAAGGCTCACAAAAACGTGTATCGGATTAAGTTTTTATCGGTCCATTTGGTAATGCCTCCATATAGACCAATTTCACTTCTTGTGAGTATAGAAGGCGCACTGATCATGAAAATTGCTTGAAACTCAATGTAAAATTTCCAGATTTTATTTTTCGGGTGAAAATCTACAGATTTAAAATTTCAAATCAAGACGTTATTTTATAATTTTCTTACACACTTACAAGAGATGTTAATGATTCCTCTAAAACTCAAACAAAAATGGTTCTTATAAATCCAGAATCTGATATAGTCCTCATAGGTGAAATCTTTAAATGTATCTTCGGGAAGTGTCCTCAAGTCCTCAAGCCCTCCTGAAATTTCAAAGGAAATCCTAATATTTGGTTCATGGTGGTGGGTATTTAAGATTCGGCCCGGCTGAACTTACTGCTGTATATACTTGTTTTTACTAACATTGTGTTCCACCCTAGTGCACGAAATTAATTAATTAAATTAAATATCATCAATCACAGAAATGATAGTATCAAATTGATACTATCAATCACCAAAGTTAATTAAAAAATTAATTGTTACAATTAAAAAACAAGTGCATATTTCAAACTCAGCTAAATGTCTTGGTTTAACACTGGATTCAAAATTAAATTGGAAAATTCATATTGATAAAAAGTGAGAAGAACTAAACATTAAATACCGTACGTTAAGTTGGTTAATCGGAAAACATTCAGACCTCTCCACAGACAATAAACTCTTAATATCTGAACAGTTCTCCATGACGATCGGTTAGTATAAAAGTTCAACGTGACCCCATTTGTCGAGATCGAGTGATACATATAACATGTTGGCTGATAAGTCCCCGATCTGACACATAGATGGCGTCATTAATATTAAATGCATATTATTTTTATATAGTACCAACCTTCAAATGATTTGTGTCAAAATTTGACGTCTGTAAGTCAGTTAGTTTGTGAGATAGAGCGCCTTTTGTGAATCAACTTTTGTTATTGTGAAAAAAGGGAAAAAAAGGAATTTCGTGTTTTGACAAAATACTCTTTTCTGAAGGGAAAAAATACGGTGGAAACAAAAACTTGGCTTGATAATGAGTTTCCGGACTCTGCCCCAGGGAAATCAGCAATAATTGATTGGTATGCAAAATTCAAGCGTGGTGAAATGAGGACGATGAACGCAATGGACGCCCGAAAGAGGTGGTTACCGACGAAAACATCAAAAAAATCTACAAAATGATTTTGAATGACCGTAAAATGAAGTTGATCGAGATAGCAGAGGCCTTAAAGATATCAAAGGAACGTGTTGGTCATATCATGTATCAATATTTGGATATGCGGCTCCATCACTACACTCCTGAGTCCAATCGACAGTCGGCTGAGTGGATAGCGACCGGTGAACCGTCTCCGAAGCGTGGAAAGACTCAAAAGTCCGCTGGCAAAGTAATGGCCTCTGTTTTTTTTTTGGGATGCGCATGGAATAATTTTTATCGATTATCTTGAGAAGGGAAAAACCATCAACAGTGACTATTATATGGCGTTATTGAAGCGTTTGAAGGTCGAAATCGCGGCAAAACGGTCCCATATGAAGAAGAAAAAAGTGTTGTTCCACCAAGACAACGCACCGTGCCACAAGTCATTGAGAACGATGGCAAAAATTTATGAATTGGGCTTCGAATTGCTTCCCCACCCACCGTAACATATTCTCCAGATCTGGCCCCCAGCGACTTTTTCTTGTTCTCAGACCTCAAAAGGATGCTCGCAGGGAAAAAATTTGGCTGCAATGAAGAGGTGAGGCCTATTTTGAGGCAAAACCGAAGGAGTACTACCAAAATGGTATCAAAAAATTGGAAGGTCGTTATAGTCGTTGTATCGCTCTTGAAGGGAATTATGTTGAATAATAAAAACGAATTTTGACAAAAAAAAAAAATGTGTTTTTCTTTGTTAGACCGAGGACTTATCAGCCAACCTGTTATATGGGAGCTATATCTAAATTTGATCCGATTTCTTCCAAATTCAATACTGTCCGTCCTTGTGCCAAAAAAAAAATAACTGTTAATAATTGCGACCGGAATCCTGTGAACAACAAATACATGGATAGACTTACGGACGGACACCAAGCGCTAGATCGACTCAGGAGGTGAATCTGAGTGGATCGGTATATATTTTATGGTCTAAAAATTAATATTTCTGGTAGTCACATTTTTGTGACAGATCAAAGTAATTATTTTTTTTATTGATTTTTGTTTCAATTAAAAAATTTGTTGAACAAATTAAATTTTTAATTGGATATTTTTTCAAATTCAATTAAAATTTTAATCGAAACATTTTGGTGATATTTTTTTACGTGTATAGAGAAATTATTAAATTCAACCTCTAACTAAATTCGATGACATTTCAATCAATCATTTATATAAGTGGCTGGGAGTTTATTTGTTGTTATTGAGAATAATTAAATTTATTCTCATCAAACTTGTCTGCGGTTTAGGACAAACTTTTGAATGTTGTCAGGAGCATGTAGTAAAACTCCGTCCATCCTTAATCATTCTGCCAAAATCTGATATTAACCACACATATCGATGTCTTCGTTTTACCATCTTTTGGTTCTGTAAGTAGTAATTAAAAATCTGAATAATTAAAATTCACGAAACCAAACACTAATTGCAATTAACTCTTGTGAACCAAATATTCACTGTGGTTTTTGTACGGAATTGATAAATGTGTATTAAAAATTCGAAAGTATTTCATTCCATATAAATTTAATTGCTTACACTTCATTTAGCCTAAAGTAGTAGGGAAAAGAAGAAAATTTTCAATTCCAGGATTTTTATAAGAAATAATTTATAATTAATATTCGATATAATGAGGACAAAGTGCAAAGATATAGATCAAATGAAATATGCTAATTAGATACATGCCATTGTTACCAAATAGACACATAATAATAACAATACCATAGACAAACAAGTAAGTAAAGTCTAAAGTCGGGCGGGGCCGACTACATTATACCCTTCACCCCTATGTAGGCCAAAATTTGTGTTACCATCTCAACTACTTCACACTTGCTGGAAGCTATATGAAGGAGACAATTTTTTTACTTCTACAAAATCTATAGAATTAAAATTTAAATCGGCTAACGCTATACAGGTAATTGGAGGAAACTTCCATTGAAAATGGGTCTCAAATGTGTAACAGTCTACTATATTTCCCCAACTCTGGTGTACGTATATATGGGAGCTATATATAATCTGAACCGATTTTGACTAAATTTGACATGTACAGTTAGAATAATAATTCTGCTATCTATGCGAAATTTCACGTAAATGGGAGTATAACTTTGACCCCCCTGGTCATATGAGTGCAAATCGGATGGAAGATATATATGGGAGCCATATCTAAATCTGAATCGATTTTGACCATATTTGGCACATATAATAGTATCGTTAAAAGTACCGCTTGTGCAAAATTTGAAGTAAGTCGGGACAAAACTCTGGCTTTTGGGACCATATAAGTCCAAATCGGGCGAAAGATATATATGTGAGCTATATCTAAATCTGAACCGATTTTAACAAAATTTGACACACTTAACAATACTACTAAATGTACCCCTTGTGCAAAATTTGAAGCAAATCACGGCAAAACTCTGGCTTTTGTGGCCATATAAGTTCAAATCGGACGAAAGATATATATGGGAGCTATATCTAAATTTGAACCAAGAAAAGGCCCTATGCCAAATTTGAGGACGATCGGACTTAAATTGCGAGCTGTATTTTGTGCACAAAATTACATATACAGACAGACGGACGGACGGACAAACAGACAGACAGATGGACATCGCTAAATCGACTCAGAATTTAATTCTAAGCCGATCGGTATACTAAAAGATGGGTCTATGACCACTATTTCTTGGCGTTACATACAAATGCACAAACTTATTATACCCTGTACCACAGTGGTGGTGAAGGGTATAAAAAAATGTAGATGGCACTCGTTCTTCTACAAAATAAAGATTATACCCTTCGCCACTATTACTGCTGTGGTACAGGATATAAAAAGTTTGTGCATTTGTATATAACGCCAATAGGGTGCAGCGTGAGACTCTTCGTTTAGTATAACGATCGTCTTAGAATTAAATTCTGGCACAAGGTCTCTCTTCGGGTCAAAGAATATTGAGAATTGATTTTGGAAAAAATTGTGTGCGTATTTGAGAGTGATAGTAGTGCAAACAAGAAAAATCATTTTGAATTGACTCGAGACGTCCAAAAATGCTGTTATTGAAAAGTCCCTAAATAGCGATACTGGAATTAAGCCCTCATGATAAACGGAATACTCTCCGTATTTCGGTCTGACGGAATTTAAATACCCACTACCATACATATTTTAAAAAATATTTTGGCATATATGTCTCATTTCTCCGTCACAAAGACTAGTACTTGACCAAAAGTTAATAAGCTTTCCAGTAAATGCGTTTTGTCCTTAAAGTCAATGGATTAGATTTTAAAATGAGTATCTTTAGAAAATTCCATTGAACTGAGGTCAACTTGTTTTAATAAATTCTTCATTATTAATTAAATCATATTTACATTTGATACATCGAAAAAAAAGTGAACTGTTTTATAGGAAGAATGAACTACCACGCACGAAAATTGAACTAAATTTTACTCCACATTTTGAGATTTTCACAAAGCGTTGTTAAACCAGGAAATTTTAATGCTCTGTTGTACTTTTTAACTGCAGTTCAATAAATTACATCAAGTCATAGAAGAAAAAATTAACTAAAAGTAAAGAAGAAAATCATTGGCGCCAAATCATGACCATTTTAACCATACAGTAGTTCTTTGTTACTATTTTTTGGAATCGTACGAAAATTTTCATTTCGTTTAGTTCATATTGAACTTATGTGTACGGTCATTGATCTTTATAGTCACGTTTAGTTCATACAGTTTTTGATACATACTTAAAAAAAGTAAGATTTCATTAAGCTGTGGAAAATTTCGATAAAAATAATTTAACTAATAGCAAATAACTTTTTATTCCAATAAAAATAACTTAAATTTAGCGTTAGTTTAACAACGGACATTTTTTTCTGTGTAGGGGACTTCTTGGAAGTCTTTATTTTACAGACTCTTGTTTACCTGAATTCGGAATGTTAAGTCGCGGTTACCACACTGAAAAAAGATTTGATGTCTTTAAAATACGAATGCAAGGAAAAATTATTTTCCTTGTCCAAAACTCGACAAGCTTTTCATTGGAGTCGTTTTGTCCTTAAGGACTTGAAAATGGTTTCGAAAATTGGTCATTTTTAAATATTTTGACGTTTTGTATCTTCATTACAAAGCAAAAAGGCTTTCAAAAATAGGAAATTTTCGTTGACTTTTCTCTGAGGCTACGTTTTCCAAAGAAAAGTTTTAAATTTTTGAAAAGATTATAGATTTATAGGAAACATTTTTGTTTAATTTGTAGACGGTATCTTAACGTCTGATTCGAGATCTAAGATCTGTTGATTTATATAGTGGAATGTTATTGATGGATTATTTTAAACACCCAATGAAGGAATATTTATGATCACCTCAAACCTGTTTCAAGAGCAAAATGTTAGTTTTGGATAGGGAACATGTAACAGGCTTGTTGCACATTATGTGTCTGATTTCGATATCCATGTATATATATATATGTTTAGCCAAAAACAATGTTCCATGTTAAAAGTCTAAAAATAACATTTTACTCTTGAAACATGTTTGTGGTGATCAATGATACTATTCCTTCTCTGCGTGTATGTCAATGGGAGATTTCATTCCGGATATCCTGATATCGCGTAATTTTCGGGACTGGATTAATCCCGGCATTTTGTAGTTTGAATCCCTGTATTTTTGGGGATCCCGAAAAATCCTAATTTGTTAAATTTGCGTCTGTTTATGATTTTTTATACCCTCCACCATCACTGTTTCTTATGCAAACAAGGTTTTACAATGTGTATTTGTTTTTGGTTTATTCCATCTGTACTCTTTAAGAACGGCTCCAAAAGAGAGAGCAAGTAAACAGTTGGTTTTTGAAGTGTGAAGAAGTATAAAATTAAGTGCACTTTTAAATAAATAAAACAAAAGAAAGAAAAACTATATCGCAATAAATTGAAATGAATATTGAACTAAATGGTATTAACTATATTTTAAAATATAAAAATTGTTTTAAATTTGTTATAAAATCAATTTTTGTCAGTCCCATTGTTTCGTGTTCGTTCGTTCTTATATGTAAAGTTTGTGTAGAATTTTATTTGTGTTCCCCCCTGAAGTCTCCAATGGGATTTTTTGTGGTTTATTAGTTAATATTTCAAGATTTCAAATTGATAAAAATCAGCTGCTTTCTTTTGCCCCCTTTGTTTTATCTACCTAATACCGAAGTGGTCTTGTTTCTTTATATCCAAATATGAATTTTTGTGTGGTGTTTGTTAACACTAGTTTACACTGTAAATGTACATTTGATGACTTTTCTTGTGTATTTTGATCTGCTGAATTTGAAAATGAAGGTTAAAAAATTTTTTATGAAACCGTTTTTGAGATATCCCGTTATTTTTAGTTTTTCTGACTTTTTTCGCTAAACAAATCATACCTCGAGCTAGAAATGTCCGATTATATCGTTGTTTGTACTTGAATGCAAGGTATTGAGATGTTGAACAAACGTGTATAATAAAATCTATGATAAGTTAAGTGGTTTAAAATATATCGATGAAAATAGGACGAATTTTCAAAACTATCTTGTTTTACAACTTCATGAAAATCGGATAAAAACTACTGCCCTTGGAGTAAAATCATCAGATCATCAAAACTATCTTGTTTTACAACTTCATGAAAATCGGATAAAAACTACTGCCCTTGGAGTAAAATCATCAGATCGGTCTATACGTGGGCTATACCAACACATGGGCTGATTCACCTCATTTCCGTTACATCTATTTGTGATCTTAAAATAATTATAGATTTTAAATTTAGGCAAATCGGATCGAAAGTACGTTTTCTAGAAGCCCAAAAAATATAATCGGAAGATCGCTATATATAGGGGCTTTACCAACACATGAATCTATAACCATCATTTTCTTCACACCTATTTGTGGTCCTAAAATATCTCTAGATTTCCAATTTCAGGGAAATTGGATAGAAACTATGGTTCCTAGAAGCTCAAGAAGTAAAATTAGGATATCTATATGGGGCTATACCAAAACATGGACCGATACACACCATTTTTAGCAAACCTCCTTGTGGTCCTAATATACCTCTTGGAGGAGCAAAATTCATCAGATCCGGTTCAAATTTGGAATGTGGTGTTAGTATATGGCCGCTAACAACCATACCAAAATTGGTCCATATCGGTCTCTAGTTATATATAGCCGATCTCCAATCACACAAAAATTGGTCCATATCGGTTCATAATCATGGTTGCCACTCGAGCCAAAAATAATCTACCAAAATTTTATTTCTATAGAAAATTTTGTCAAAATTTTATTTCTATGGAAAATTTTGTTAAAATTTTATTTCTGTAGAAATTTTTGTCAAAATTTTCTTTCTATAGAAAATTTTTTCAAAATTTTTTTCCATAGAAAATTTTGTGAAAATTTTATTTCTATAGAAAATTTTGTTAAAATTTTTATTTCTGTAGAAAATTTTGTCAAAATTTTATGTCTATTTTGTCAAACTGAATTACATACGTATTTGGTCGATCTTTTTTGATTTAATATATACCACTTACATACAATTTAGAAGATGGTGTTAGGAGGTTTTAAGATACCTTGCCATCGGTATCTTGATGTTTCCTTGCACGATATTATAAATACAAATAAACAACGAATTAGTTTATAAATAAATAGAAACAAATAAATAAAGTTAATTTTGTGTTTTCTTTCCTCAAGTGGCATCCTTTTTTCGACGACGAAAAAAGTTTTTTCATAAAGATCAAAACATTTTAGGTTGTGACCATGTTCTTTTAACTGGAAGAAAAACATTTTTGACGAATACCATAACATTTTAGATAGTGACCAATGTGTTTTGATTCAAACAAAATTCTCAATATAATAACATTTTAAATGAGGACAATTTTATTTTTCTTAGAACCATGTTCACTGAGCCAACATGGTTACAGTTGAAAATATTACATGGTCACCGCAAAAATAGCTCCTATCAAAAATAGCTCCTATCATATTATTTTGCTCTTCGAATATGATTGTGGCAGTCATGTTTCATATACAGGCCTGTTCCCATAATCGTAATCGCAAAAAATTTGCGATTTCTCCAATTAGACTTGATCCGGTCAAATCGCAAAAATTTTCGATTTCAAATCGATGAGAGGCAACTCTGCGAATTCAAAATAAATTAATCAATTTTTCAAGGATATTGTAAATCATGTATAAAACATGCTTAACAATAAATTGCTATATGCCTTGGCAGTAAATCAAAAATATAAAATATAGAAATAATGTACTTGTAAAGTAATAATCGCGTATATTTTGGAGCGACCCCATTTTGACACAATCTACTGAAGGGAAGTTTTGCGATTCGCATATCGTGTTCCAAATATTACGATTTTATTTAGATACTGGTGGGTATGAAACTCAATGCAACACTGAGTAGCGTGGCGCCATAATTATTTTGTAATTTTGCTAATTTGCTAGGTCGATGTACATATTTCGAAATAGGCAATTGCACTCAAAAAAGCCTTTCCTTGTAACTTTAAGACTCATTTATTGTTTTCTTTTTCAAAAAAATTTGTTGGACTAAAATGTCTTTTTTTAACAGCTGATTTTAATAGCTATGACACATTTTGGAATTGAAATTTTGCGATTTTCAATTCCATACGCTTTCCGGAACAAGCATATATAAATCGCACGATTTTATTTTCCACACAAATCGTAAAATTTTGTGAAACTGGGAACAGGCCTGATACAATATGTGTCAAGAAAAAGTAAAAAACATTATCAACAGTTTAATGAATTCTCAGGCTAAAAATTTTAAAATACTCATTTTCGATAGTCAATGTATTCCCATACAAACGAAACGAACTTTCAAAATAGAAAAGCCCAAATTCATTTCAATTCGAATGGGGTTTCGTTCGATATACAGGAAAAAGCAGGGCATAACAGTTCATCCTTCACCTTCTTCTTACGCTTTCGGTCATTTCGAAGATATATAATTTCTTATATGGAGGAATTTTGCATTTTCCTTGCGATCTTCTTCGGGTGTTGTGGGTGTTGTCGATGATATTGAGCAATCTTGAATCTGCAATTTAATCAAAACTCAATGTAGTGAGTCCATGTGAAATGGAATTCATATGGGAGATTTTAGAATGGGTATTTAAAAAGAAAGTTCTTTCAAATTGGACGAAATTAGAAAAAAAAAAACAAGTAAGGAAAGCCTAAAGTCGGGCGAGGCCGACTGTATTATACCCTGCACCACTTTGTAGATCTAAATTTTCGATACCATATCACATCCGTCAAATGTGTTGGGGGCTATATATAAAGGTTTGTCCCAAATACATACATTTAAATATCACTCGATTTGGACAGAATTTGATAGACTTCTACAAAATCTATAGACTCAAAATTTAAGTCGGCTAATGCACTAGGGTGGAACACAATGTTAGTAAAAAATATGGGAAACATTTCAATCTGAAGCAATTTTAAGGAAACTTCGCAAAAGTTTTTTTTATGATTTATCGCTCGATATATATGTATTAGAAGTTTAGGAAAATTAGAGTCATTTTTACAACTTTTCGACTAAGCAGTGGCGATTTAACAAGGAAAATGTTGGTATTTTGACCATTTTGTCGAAATCAGAAAAAACATATATATGGGAGCTATATCTAAATCTGAACCGATTTCAATCAAATTTGGCACACATGACTATACTACCAATTGTACTCCTTATGCAAAATTCCAAGCTAATCGGGATAAAACTCTGGCTTCTGGGTCCATATAAGTGCATATCGGGCAAAAGATATACATGGGAGCTATATCTAAATCTGAATCGATTTCAATCAAATTTGGCACACATGACTATACTGCCAATTGTACTCCTTGTCAAGCTAATCGGGATAAAACTCTGGTTTCTGGGTCCATATATGTGCATATCGGGCGAAAGATATATATGGGAGCTATATCTAAATCTAAATCGATTTCAGATTTAGATATAGCATTGTAGCACGCATAGCTACAATGCTAAATCTACTCCCTGTGCAAAATTTCAACTAACTCGGAGTAAAAAATTGGCCTCTGTGGTCATATAAGTGTAAATCGGGCGAAAGCTATATATGGGAGCTATATATAAATCTGAACCGATTTCAAACAAATTTGGCACGCATAGCTACAATGCTAATTCTACTCCCTGTGCAAAATTTCAACCAAATTGGGCCAAAACTCTGGCTATTAGAACCATATTAGTCCATATCGGGCGAAAGATATATATGGGAGCTATATCTCAGTCTGAACCGATTTCAATCAAATTTTGCACACTTAACTGCACTACTAATTGTACTCCTAGTGCAAAATTTCAAACAAATTGGGCCAAAACTCTGGCTTCTAGGACCATATTAGTCCATATCGGGCGAAAGATATATATGGGAGCTATATCTAAATCTGAACCGATTTCAATCAAATTTTGCACACTTGACTATACTATTAATTGTACTCCTAGTGCAAAATTTCAAACAAATTGGGCCAAAACTCTGGCTTCTAGGACCATATCGGGCGAAAGATATATATGGGAGCTATATCTAAATCTGAATCGTTTTCAACCAAATTTGGCACACATAGCTACAATGCTAAATCTACTCGCTTTGCAAAATTTCAACAAAATTGGGCCCAAAACTCTGGCTTTAAGACCATATTAGTCCATATCGGTATAAAACCCTGGCTTTTGGGTCCATATTAGTACATATCGGGCGAAAAATATATATGGGAGCTATATCTAAATCTGAACCGATTTCTTCCAAAATCAATAGGGTTCTATTCTGACCCAAATTAGGAACATGTGCCAAGTTTGAAGGCGATTGGACTTAAATTGCGACCTAGACTTTGATCACAAATATATGTTCACAGACAGACGGACGGACGGACGGACAGACAGACATGGTTATAACAACTCAGGGACCCACCCTGAGCATTATTTCCAAAGACACCATGTGTCTATCTCGTCTCCTTCTGGGTGTTACAAACATATGCACTAACTTATAATACCCTGTTCCACAGTGTGGCGCAGGGTATAAAAATTTAAAGTACCCGTGTTTTAAATTTGGAATAAAAAAAAAATATCTTCAAATTTGGACAATAAAATTGGCAATAAAAATATCAAAGCACCGATCATCTCAAGACATGGTTTGCTTTTCAGCAATAAAATTAAAAAAAAAATACAACGTTATAATATCTTGCATTAACATACATATCAGTCACCAAGATCTGAGTTTTGCATATTTGCCTCTTAGTTCAAAACACAAATTTTTAATTATTGAAGATTTTCTATAGATGGGCCAAAGTTTTCAAATTCATCGAGGGTGGTATATTTCTTAGCGTTAGCCAGCCAGTGTCACCGTTGTGGCAGTTAGTATTTTTTTTAAGCGGTGATACTTTTGTGTCACAATATGTGATACTGTTTACATTTTTGTGCCACCTCTTCGTCATACTGTGCCCCTTTTTAATAATATTTATTTAAACTGTAATATTTTAATACACAAATACCGTTAATTTTAAGGATATAGTAGGTGTCTTTAGAAATAACCGAATTCGATTATTATATTTGTGAAAATTTTCCCCATTTATGTCATAATTTTCTCAGTGAACAAGTATTCCGCCTGAAAGTTTGCAATTGCATTTTCTATAGTATTATCGAGTTAATAAATGAAATGGAGATAAAATGATTGTTAGTTGTATTTTATAATTATGTGTAAAATACTGATATGAATGCGTTTTATTGTTACTTTTTCTTCATGAAAAAGTGTGCCACTTGTTTTAAAATGAGTGTGCAACCTTTTATTGCGAGTGGCACTTTTCAGAAATTGTACTTTGCACTATTTTCATTAAATATTTTGTCCCTCAGGATATTTTACCCTTTAGCGCCCTTTTTACGTATGCAGATTTGTTATTTACAAATTTTGTGGAATATATTAAAAAAAATATATTTCATTTAATTCCAATCAATCAAAACACACCACATAAAATGGACAGATTAAGGAGAATTCAAATATGTGTTGATCGGATTACAATGACCTGGCTTCTGATGCTGTTGCTGGTGGTTGGCTATGGCGATGTAGGTGAAAGAATTGAAATATCCGCATTTGTGGCCATTTGGTCAAAGAATCTAAAATGACAAAGGCAATCGATTTGACATGTGAGTTTGTTTGTGTATGACAGGCATTTTATTATAAACGTCCGCCTATTTTTGTTTGAAAATAATATCAGAAATTGAAAAAAAAAAATGAAAATAATACAAAAAATTAATCCATAAAACTCGTTTGCTGCCATGTGAGATATCAACAAGCAAATCAAGAGCAAAAATGTTTTTGTAGGCAAAGAACTACCAAAAATAATTGCCACTGAATCCAGCCTGTATATGCGACACCGAGTACTGAGTGGGGACCCAACAAAGTTGGAGAAACACCAAAAACTCGAATGGGAATAAAATTTGTCATTTCATCATTTTTTGTTACGAACCATTGAACAGAAGGCACGGTAATGGAATATCTGACGACACAACAATGAAAAAAGAAGGCCATCGAAGTGTTCTACCATAGTAGATTGTCATTTGGGATAGCTCCATCACTGCAAACTGTGATGGCAGTGACCATTCTTTTTTCTCTTTGCCTTAATCTGATCTGAAAATTTGCGTTGTATAAAAAGCCATAGTTTGGCCTGAAATCGATATCAGTTCGTTAAGCTCCATTGCAAAGAACAGTCTTCCTTCAACAACAACAAAAACAAAACAGCAAAATGAAAGTAAGTTACCTTCGAAAAGGACACTCTCAAGTAGTCTCCATAATGGTGGAAAGTAAAGGATTGCCATGTTTTAATTGACTTTATTCCTCTTTGTCCACTCAACAGTTCCTTATGTGTTTGGCTCTTTTCGTGTCCGCCGCTTCTGCTGGTGTTGTAGCTCCTATTACCACCTATAGTGCAGCTGTTCCAGCATACACTTCATATGCTGCAGCTCCTGCTTATACCACATATGCTGCCCCTGCCTACACCTCATCTGTTTATAGTGCTGCTGTTCCCGCTTACACCTCTTCGGTTTACAGTGCCGCTCCAGCTTACACGTCGTCTGTGTACAGTGCTGCTCCAGCCTATACCACATATTCTGCTGCTCCAGCTGTAGCTGTAGCACCTGCTGCTTATGCCGCTCCCGCTGTTTACTCTACTTTGTTGAAGAAAAAGTAAATTTTGTATTCTTTGAAATTGGAATTGATGATTTGATACATATGAATAAAATTGTTTAGACCGGAAAAAATAAAACTAATGTTTATGTTGGCTCTTTAGGTTTAAGGGCATATACGGAAATAGCCATTCTCTTTGTAAAGCATATAAAATTGGCCTCAAACTTGTTATGTTAGAATTATGATATTTAGCCTTTTTTGCGTTTTATTTGGGTTTGAGGCATCTTTAGCTTATTTTCTTATTTTTCTTATTTTCCCTATTAACTATAGCTCCATTTGAGAACCCGATAATTTTTGATAATTATAACAAATTTTTACTGGAAGTCGCTCGTTTACACCAAAAAGCCAGCAAAGAGAGCCGTAGAGAGACTACATTTGACAGTTATCAGATAGAGAATTTGCAAGTTTTTGCTACAGATTTTTTCCCCATTAAAATCTTGCAATCCATAACATACGTTGCCAGCTGGTTGTTGATAACAAACAAAACACCAGTACAATGTATATGTTCCACAACTACAATTGGAAGTGTAAAAAACATGATTCGTTTCTGTTTTTAATGTTTTAGAATCTTAAATTTTGAATATGCAAATTGTTACTGGATACCGATCGCGTACTTTCCAGCAATTTTAAGCAAAGAGAGTAAAGTGCACTCTTATTCTCTTGCTTGTTTTTGCTGGATATATTTTACTGAAAAAGTACGCGAACAGACCTTATGTCATGTAGATTGCGCTGTTTTGATAAAATCTTTATTAAGGCATCGACAGTTATAATTTCAAATTGTCTGCCAAAAAATTTAATAGAATGAAAAGGTTTATATAAAAGAACATTTGTTACTACAAGGTAGGTTCTAAATCCTATTTTTCTTACGTTTCATAAGGCCGGCAGAGAACTGAACTGGATGACGCCGACGCAAACTGTATGATATTTGAGAGAAGCGCCGACAAAAACTGCATGACATTAGATAAATTTCCTCATGACTGCCACCTACTGTCGCAGTTTCGCTTGACAGTTTCGTTCTCTTGTTTTCTTAATACTCTCTGATCTTGCAAACCATAGCGTAGCCAGCTGGTTATTGATAACAAACAAAGTACCAGTACAATGTACATGTTCGGCAAGTACGATTGGAAGTTAAATAAACACGATTAGTTTTTTTGTTCTTACAGCCTGTTTCTCTATGTCACACGAGCTCTATCGATCGTCTGATATGAAGACAAACAGCTGAATTTATTACCAAAAATTAGCTGTTTCCATGCATTTCAGTCGATCGATAGCGCTCGTTCAACATACAGAAACAGGCTGTTAATGTTTTAGCAGCGAAATTTTGAATGTGCAAATAGTTACTGGATAACGTTCGTGTACTTTTCAGCAATTTTAAGCAAAGAGAGTAAAATACACTAATACACTCTTGCTGGATATTTTTTACTGGAAAAGTACGCGAACAGACATTATGAGTAAAAATAAATTACAGATACAAATTCAAACAAAACAAGTACTGCTATTATATGTTCCACAAATGTATATAGGGGAGTTGTATTCTAAAATAATACATTTTGATTATCATAATAATCTACATAGATATCAGAAATTGTCCAAAAATCCAAAAAAGTAGATTACTCTAAAATCAAAATTATTACGTTTCAATATTTCCATTAAAATGCTTATCAAAAAATTCTAGAGTAAATAAAGTGTTATAAATTCTATAATTCAATTAATTATATCTATAATGCAATTCAAATAAAAAAGCAAATCTGGCCCATGGGGGGATCGAACCCGCGACCTTCGCGTTATTAGCACGACGCTCTAACCAACTGAGCTAATGGGCCACATGCAACGAGGAGGGCAAAGAAACCATATCAACACTTCATTGTGAAAAACCAACCGCACAAACGATAATTACATTTCACCATTTGCTAAATTCACCCTGTTGCGTTGCCAACGTTCATATTGCTTGTATGTTGAATAAATAAAATTTTCTTATCTTTTTCAACATAGTCATACACAAATGGTGAATTGCTTTATTATACCACGAAAACATGTTGGATTTGTATATTTTGACAAACACAATATAATGTACAGTACATGGAACATGTAAAAAATGCAGGGCTGAAAATAAATTATCCCAATAAACACAGGATGAGCGTTTTTCAAATGCAACGACTTCTCAGTTTGAGGGTAAATATAATTTTCAACATAAATTCAACTTGACTTGAAACAGCTAATCTTCAATAAACCTTCTACTTGGTTGCGAATTACTTCCAATTTGCCAACATTTTGACGAAATCTTTGAAAAGGTGTTGAAGATAATATGAGGAAACTTTGACAAAACACTACCCTAAAATGCAACGAAAAAACCATGTGGTTTTCAATACTTAGTTGTGCAACGAAATTCGTGGTCAATTGGAAGAAATAAAAAAATTGGAAAATTTTAGACAAAGAACTGAATTTACTCCAAGTAGTTTATAATAATAGGTAGGTGAAAATAAACAATGAAATAAAACTTTAATGAAGTCACTAAATGTATATCTCTTTGCAGAAAACTAAAATTATGGATTCTACGTTCTTGAAAACATTAAAAAGCTGACCGATGAAAAAATGTTGGACAATTAACTGGAACTGCTTCAAATAGTTTATAATAATTGGTAAATCAATATGAAAAATTAAATCAACACTTTAGAGAAGTCACTAAATTTAAATCTCTTTGCAGAAAACTAAAGTCTTTGGATCCTACATTCTTGCAAACATTAAGAAAAATGAGTGGCTTATCGACAAGAAAAAGTTTCCAGAAACATTTCAAAGTGCAACCAATTAAAATTGTTAAAAACAACAAATTGTTAAAATCACCAACTTCTGGATGAAAATGTGCATCACATCGTTAGTTTAATTTATATCCTCATCAGTTTAAAATGGATATTTTGTGAATTCCTTCTGCTAGAAATCTATTATAACGCGCGGTCCAGTCCGCACATAAATTTTAATGCTGTTTTATGACACCAACAGGAAGGAAATCGAATTATCAATGCAAAAGTGTTTA
Organism: Haematobia irritans; assembly: GCF_050003625.1. Taxonomy (NCBI): domain Eukaryota; kingdom Metazoa; phylum Arthropoda; class Insecta; order Diptera; family Muscidae; genus Haematobia; species Haematobia irritans. The sequence continues at coordinate 56,293,060 of NC_134401.1, forward strand.
CAAATAATATTAAGATATTTAAAGTTTTGTGGTTTGTTCTTATTTGTTGATATGTTTAATAATTGGTATTGTAGTGTCAATTGGTATTGTAGTATTATTATAACTAAATCCTGTTATTGAGTTTAGAAGAAACAAGTATATACGGCCGTAAGTTCGGCCAGGCCGAAGCTTATGTACCCTCCACCATGGATTGCGTAGAAACTTCTACTGAAGACTGTCATCCACAATCGAATTACTTGGGTTGCGGTAACACTTGCCGATGGCAAGGTATCTTCAAACTTCCTAACACCGTAATATATACCACATAGTCCATACGTGGTATACATTAAACTAAAAAAATGCCGATTAAATACGTATATAATTAAGTTCAAAGTTTCTATAGAAATAAAATTTTGACAACATTTTCTATAGAAGTAAAATTTGGAAAACATTTTCTATATAAAAAAATTTGGATAAAATTATCTATAGAAATAAAATTCTGACAAAATTTTCTATAGAAATAAAATTTTGACAAAATTTTCTATAGAAATAAAATTTTGACAAAATGTTCTACAGAAATAAAATTTTGACAAAATTTTCTATAGAAATACAATTTTGACAAAATTTTCTATAGAAATCAAATTTTGACAATGTTTTCTATAAAAATAAAATTTTGGTAGATTATTTTTGGCTCGAGTGGTAACCATGATTATGAACCGATATGGACCAATTTTTGTGTGACTGGGAATCGGCTATATATAACTATAGACCGATACGGACCAATTTTGGCATGGTTATTAGCGGCCTTATAAAGGGTGATTCTTTTGAGGTTAGGATTTTCATGCATTAGTATTTGACAGATCACGTGGGATTTCAGACATGGTGTCAAAGAGAAAGATGCTCAGTATGCTTTGACATTTCATCATGAATAGACTTACTAACGAGCAACGCTTGCAAATCATTGAATTTTATTACCAAAATCAGTGGCAGAAAATCCGCTTTTTTATCGACAAATTTTGTTCAGCGATGAGGCTCATTTCTGGTTGAATGGCTACGTAAATAAGCAAAATTGCCGCATTTGGAGTGAAGAGCAACCAGAAGCCGTTCAAGAACTGCCCATGCATCCCGAAAAATGCACTGTTTGGTGTGGTTTGTACGCTGGTGGAATCATTGGACCGTATTTTTTCAAAGATGCTGTTGGACGCAACGTTACGGTGAATGGCGATCGCTATCGTTCGATGCTAACAAACTTTTTGTTGCCAAAAATGGAAGAATTGAACTTGGTTGACATGTGGTTTCAACAAGATGGCGCTACATGCCACACAGCTCGCGATTCTATGGCCATTTTGAGGGAAAACTTCGGAGAACAATTCATCTTAAGAAATGGACCGGTAAGTTGGCCACCAAGATCATGCGATTTGACGCCTTTAGACTATTTTTTGTGGGGCTACGTCAAGTCTAAAGTCTACAGAAATAAGCCAGCAACTATTCCAGCTTTGGAAGACAACATTTCCGAAGAAATTCGGGCTATTCCGGCCGAAATGCTCGAAAAAGTTGCCCAAAATTGGACTTTCCGAATGGACCACCTAAGACGCAGCCGCGGTCAACATTTAAATGAAATTATCTTCAAAAAGTAAATGTCATGGACCAATCTAACGTTTCAAATAAAGAACCGATGAGATTTTGCAAATTTTATGCTTTTTTTTTTAAAAAAAAGTTATCAAGCTCTTAACAAATCACCCTTTACTAACACCACGTACCAAATTTCAACCGGATCGGATGAAGTTTGCTCCTCCAAGAGGCTTCGGAGCTCAAATCTGGGGAACGGTTTATATGGGGGCTATATATAATTATGGACCGATATGGGCCAATTCTTGCGTGTTTCTTAGAGACCACAATCTAACACCATATTCCAAATTTCAACCGGATAGGATGAATTTTGCTCCTCCAAGAGGCTCCGGAGGACAAATCTGGGGATCGATTTATATGGGGGCTATATATAATTATGGACCGATATGGACCAATTCTTGAATGGTTGTTAGAGACCATATACTAACACCACGTACCAAATTTCAACCGGATCGGATGAAATTTGCTTCTCTTAGAGGCTCCGCAAGCCAAATCGGGGAATCGGTTTATATGGGGGCTATATATAATTATGGGTCGATGTGGACCAATTTTTGCATGGTTGTTAGAGACCATATACTAACATCATGTACCAAATTTCAGCCGGATCGGATGAAATTTTCTTCTCTTTGAGGCTCCGCAAGCCAAATCGGGGGATCGGTTTATATGGGGGCTATGTGTAATTATGGACCGATATGGACCAATTTTCGCATGGTTGTTAGAGACCATATACTAATACCATGTACCAAATTTCAGCCGGATCGGATGAAATTTGCTTCTCTTAGAGCAATCGCAAGCCAAATTTGGGGGTCCGTTTATATTGGGGCTATACGTAAAAGTGGACCGATATAGACCAGTTTTTGCACGGTTGTTAAAGACCATATACTAACACCATGTACCAAATTTCAGCCGGATCGGATTAAATTTGCTTATCTTAGAGCAATCGCAAGGCAAATTTGGGGGTCCGTTTATATGGGGGCTATACGTAAAAGTGGACCGATATGGCCCATTTGCAATACCGTCCGACCTACATCAATAACAACTACTTGTGCCAAGTTTCAAGTCGATAGCTTGTTTCGTTCGGAAGTTAGCGTGATTTCAACAGACGGACGGACGGACAGACATGCTCAGATCGACTCAGAATTTCACCACGACCCAGAATATAAAGGGTGATTTGTTAAGAGATTGATAACTTTTTTTTAAAAAAAAACGCATAAAATTTGCAAAATCTCATCGGTTCTTTATTTGAAACGTTAGATTGGTCCATGACATTTACTTTTTGAAGATAATTTCATTTAAATGTTGACCGCGGCTGCGTCTTAGGTGGTCCATTCGGAAAGTCCAATTTTGGGCAACTTTTTCGAGCATTTCGGCCGGAATAGCCCGAATTTCTTCGGAAATGTTGTCTTCCAAAGCTGGAATAGTTGCTGGCTTATTTCTGTAGACTTTAGACTTGACGTAGCCCCACAAAAATAGTCTAAAGGCGTCAAATCGCATGATCTTGGTGGCCAACTTACCGGTCCATTTCTTGAGATGAATTGTTCTCCGAAGTTTTCCCTCAAAATGGCCATAGAATCGCGAGCTGTGTGGCATGTAGCGCCATCTTGTTGAAACCACATGTCAACCAAGTTCAGTTCTTCCATTTTTGGCAACAAAAAGTTTGTTAGCATCGAACGATAGCGATCGCCATTCACCGTAACGTTGCGTCCAACAGCATCTTTGAAAAAATACGGTCCAATGATTCCACCAGCGTACAAACCACACCAAACAGTGCATTTTTCGGGATGCATGGGCAGTTCTTGAACGGCTTCTGGTTGCTCTTCACTCCAAATGCGGCAATTTTGCTTATTTACGTAGCCATTCAACCAGAAATGAGCCTCATCGCTGAACAAAATTTGTCGATAAAAAAGCGGATTTTCTGCCAACTTTTCTAGGGCCCATTCACTGAAAATTCGACGTTGTGGCAGATCGTTCGTCTATTCATGATGAAATGTCAAAGCATACTGAGCATCTTTCTCTTTGACACCATGTCTGAAATCCCACGTGATCTGTCAAATACTAATGCATGAAAATCCTAACCTCAAAAGAATCACCCTTTATATACTTTATGGGGTCTTAGAGCAATATTTCGATGTGTTACAAACGGAATGACAAAGTTAATATACCGCCCATCCTATGGTGGAGGGTATAAAAATCAATCTTTATATATTTTAAAGAAAACTTATTTTGCCACATATAATTCGTATTCTTAGACACAGAATTAATCAATTCTCTCTCGTTGGGTGTTTTTGAAAATTTTGAAAGTTTTTGCAATCCTCATTAAAATTTATTTTTACTAATAGTTCAGCTTTTATTAGATCAAAGGTAATTTTATTCTTATCTTTGGTATATAAAATATTTAAATGTTTTCTCACAAAATACATAGCTTATTGGGATAGAAAACACAAATGAGATACCTATCTAAACATAACAATATTTTTAAATTATAATGGCGCATAAAAAATATGTATCATATTAGTCCTTATAAATACAACTATAGTTTTATTGATATTAAAAATATGCTCTTTTGATTTGTTTTTTTTTTTTTAGATATATAAACTTTTAAGTATTATTACATACGGTGGATAACGGATATAAGAAACTCAGAAAAACGCACAATTTTTGTTCTTATATGCGTTTTTTTCTTATAGGCAATTATTGTTCATAAGAAAAGGAGGGTATGGTGTTTTTAATAATTTTCATATATGCATAATTTTCTTATGTGAGATGTGCTTATATCCGTCACCTACTGTATGTAGCTAGAATAAATTAGAGGGAAAAAATTTCTTGTAGAAAACATGACAAATCACTTTTTCACTTGACACATATTAAAACGCTTGACAATCCAGCCCGTCCGGCAACACTATTTTCGATTGAAAATTGTATTACTCCTCAGCTTATAATTTAATAGGGAATTGGAAAGTATTTTGTTTAACTAGAATATTTTTTTTTGAACTTCATATCGGAAAAACACAGTGTTTCTTTAATCAAAGTTTTTGGAAACCAATTTAATATAACCCTTTCCGACCGTGTGCGCACAGTTGTGCGGGTAAGTTTAAGTCTCTATAATTTCTTTAATATATGACGTACTGCGATAAGAGCGGAAAAAAAATAATGGTGTATGCTCTCTCTTTGTCTAAGAATGTGAAGAACCGTTATAAATATTTGCTTTTCATATTAATTTTGTAGTTTCAGCAGTGTACTTTGCGCATTTGTAAAAATGAGTGGAAGATGTAAATTTGCAAATATATTTAAATTGTGGAATATTTCATCAAACAAGTGTTTTCAATAAGAAAACATTTTATATATTGTATGCAAACAGTAACTTCGTGATTATTTTGTGTTTTTTGATATTTTTACGTCCGGACTTTTACCGGAATTTACCGGACTGCAACAATTGTACGTATCCTGAAAAAACAGGATACAGGATCAAACTGAACAAACTTAATAATTTAAAATGTTCTATGTACACATAAATAACAGAATTGAAAAATTTAGGAAAATCTATCACGTGGATCGGCTATAGGTCGGAAAGGGATATATATTTTAACGTAACAAACAAATCATTAATTTCACAATAACTCAAGATGAATTTGGAAAATTGTTCATACTTCTCCTCAGCGCATAATATAATACAGAATTGGTAAGTTCTCTTGTAAACATATGGCTTTCTTTTAAAATATATAGATTTTTTACTACTTTTTGTTAATTTTTAACAAATTTAATTATGCCTTCCATTTTTTTCAGCACGCAGAGAAGAAACATGATTGTCACAATCATATTCGAAGAGCAAAATAATATGGTAAGAGCTATTTTTGCGGCGACCATGTAACATTTTCACCTGCAACCATGTTTGCTCAGTGAACATGGTTCTAAGAAAAATAAATTTATCCTCATCTAAAATATTATTATATTGATAAAAATAATTTAGTTTGGATCAAAAGACAATGGTCACGATCTAAAATGTTATGGTATTCGTCAAAAATGTTTTTCTACGAGTTAAAAGAACATGGTCACAACCTAAAATGTTTTGATCTTTACGAAAAAACTTTTTTCGTCGTCGGAGGACGCCACTAGAGAAAAGAAAACACAAAATTAACTTTATTTATTATACCCACCACCATAGGATGGGGGTATATTAACTTTGTCATTCCGTTTGTAACGCATCGAAATATTGCTCTAAGACCCCATAAAGTATATATATATTCTGGGTCGTGGTGAAATTCTGAGTCGATCTGAGCATGTCCGTCCGTCCGTCCGTCTGTTGAAATCACGCTAACTTCCGAACGAAACAAGCTATCGACTTGAAACTTGGCACAAGTAGTTGTTATTGATTTAGGTCGGATGGTATTGAAAATGGGCCATATCGGTCCACTTTTACGTATAGCTCCCATATAAACGGACCCCCAAATTTGGCTTGCGATTGCTCTAAGAGAAGTAAATTTCATCCGATCCGGCTGAAATTTGGTACATGGTGTTGGTATATAGTCTCCAATGACCATGCACAAAGAGGTCGAAATCGGTCAATAATTATATTTAGCCCCCATATAAGCCGATCCCCAGATTTGACCTCCGGAGCCTCTTAGAGGAGCAAAATTCATCCGATCCGGCTGAAATTTGGTTCATGGTGTTAGTATATGGTCCCTAACAACCATGCAAAAATTGGTCCACATCGGTCCATAATTGTATATAGTCCCCATATAAACCGATCCCCCGATTTGGCTTGCGGAGCCTCTAAGAGAAGCAAATTTCATCCGATCCGGCTGAAATTTTGTACATGGTGTTGGTATATATTCTCTAATGACCATGCACAAAGAGGTCGAAATCGGTCAATAATTATATTTAGCCCCCATATAAGCCGATCCCCAGATTTGACCTCCGGAGCCTCTTAGAGGAGCAAAAGTCATCCGATCCGATTGAAATTTGGTCCGTGGTGTTAGTATATTGTCTCTAATAACCATGCCAAAATTGGTCCATATCGGTCCATAATTACATATAGCCCCCATATAAGCCGATCCCCAGATTTGACCTCCGGAGCCTCTTAGAGGAGCAAAATTCATCCGATCCGGTTGAAATTGGGTACGTGGTGTTAGTATATGGTCTCTAACAACCATGCAAGAATTGGTCCATATCGGTCCATAATTATATATAGCCCCCATATAAATCGATCCCCAGATTTGTCCTCCGGAGCCTCTTGGAGGAGCAAAATTCATCCGATCCGGTTGAAATTTGCAACGTGGTGTTAGAATGTGGTCTCCAACAAACACGCAAGAATTGGTCCATATCGGTCCATAATTATATATAGCCCCCATTAAACGGTTCCCCAGATTTGATCTCCGGAGCCTCATTCATCCGATCCGGTTGAAATTTGCAACGTGGTGTTAGTATAAGGCCGCTAATAACCATGCCAAAATTGGTCCATATCGGTCTATAGTTATATATAGGAGATCCCCAATCACACAAAAATTGGTCCTTATCGGTGCATAATAATGGTTGCCACTCGAGCCAAAAATAATCTACCAAAATTTTATTTTTATAGAAAACATTGCCAAAATGTTATTTCTATAGGAAATTTTTTCAAAATTTTATTTCTATAGAACATTTTGTCAAAATTTTATTTCTATAGAAAATTTTGTCAAAATTTTATTTCTTAGCTGATGGCCTTAGTAGCCAATGCTACTTTTCCCTTTTCTTTTTTATCATACATTTACTGTATGATTAAAATAAACAATAAATAAATAATAATAATTTTATTTCTATAGAAAATTTTGTCAAAATTTTATTTCTATAGAAAATTTTATCCAAATTTTATTTCTGTAGAAAATTTTTCCAAATTTTACTTCTATAGAAAATGTTGTCAAAATTTTATTTTGTCAAAATTTTATTTCTATAGGAACTTTAAACTTAATTATATACGTATTTAATCGGTCTTTTTTAGTTTAATATATACCACGTATGGACTATGTGGTATATATTACGGTGTTAGGAAGTTTTAAGATACCTTGCCATCGGCAAGTGTTACCGCAACCCAAGTAATTCGATTGTGGATGACAGTCTTCAGTTGAAGTTTCTACGCAATCCATGGTGGAGGGTACATAAGCTTCGGCCTGGCCGAACTTACGGCCGAATATACTTGTTTGTGTTCAAATAAAACCACGTGCCTCTTCTGAATAAATGAATTAACACAAAACACAGTAATTCCGTATTCTCCGTTCATTCCAAGGAACAATCAACCCGCGACTGATGCGCAAAATGAAAATCGTGTGTACCTACTCAATGTTTTTATAAAATTCTTTTCGCTGCGAAAAAGTTAAATTTTGAGAACTTTACATGGTCAGGAAAATCATGTACCTGACCATTCACTTTTTCGACTTTTTTGCAGGGAAAAAAGTATTTTTATAGGTTACTCGTATGTATAGACAAGTCTAGAACCTTTACATGGCCATAAAAAAAATTTACATTTTTTTCGTGACCATTTAATTTTTTAACTTTTTTTCAGCGAAAAGAATTTTATAAAAATAATGAACAGGTACACACGATTTTCATTTTGCGCGTCAGTCGTGTGTTGATTGTTTCTTGGAATGGACGCTGAATACGGATTTACTGTGTTTTGTGTTAATTTATTTATTCAGAAGTGGCACGTGGTTTTATGTGAACACAAAAAAGGAAAGTGCAATTGAAAAATGTACCTGTTTTTTGTTCTGCATTTTGCTATACGGATCATTTATTTTTATTTGCAGTTACACGATGTCTGCGTTTGTACATTTGATGGGCACGATGTAAATATGGAATAATTACTTATTGTTGGAATTGAAATAAAATAGAGTGTGTAAAAATATATGATGTTTGCTTGAACGGCATTATAAAAACAAATAAACAATGAAATAGTTTATAAATAAATAAAAACAAAGTTAATTTTGTGTTTTCTTTTCTGAAGTGGCGTCCTTTTTTCTGTGCGTGCTCTGTGGTCATATAAGTGTAAATCGGGCGAAAGATATTTATCTAAATCTACACCGATTTCAACTAAATTTGACACACCTAACGATACTATTAAATGTACTCCTTGTGCAATATTTGAAATAAATCAGGGTAAAATTTTGGCTTCTGGGGCCATATTAGTGCATATCGGGCGAAAGATTCATATGGGATTTATATCTAAATTTGAAACGAATTCTTCCAAAATCAATAGGGTTCTATTCTGACCCAAAAAACATACTTGTGCCAAATTTGAATTCGATTGGAATAAAATTGCGACCTAGACTTTGATCACAAAAATATGTTCACAGACAGATGGACGGACGGACAGTCGTACAGGGCTAGATCGACTCTGGGGCCGACCCTAAGCAATATTGCTAAAGATACCCCATGTCTTCTCGTCTCCTTCTGGGTGTTGCAAACATATGCACTAACTTATAATACCCTGTTTGACAGTGTGGCACAGGGTATAATTATAAACTAGACAAACAGAAAAAAATCTTAAAGGCCAAGTCATGATCAATTTTACTACAGTTTAATTCATTTTGCAATGGAAAAGGGTTCATAGTTTTTTCAGTGTATAGTGGTACGCCAACGACCTATTTGGCACCCTTTCAACCTTCACTCAAAAAAGCAATAAACCCAGCCCAGCCCAGCCCAGCCCAATTAATTTAACTGTTATCACCATTCTTGATGACTGATATCCATTCTTAAATTAAAATATTTCGTTACATATCATTACATGAATTATTGAAGCACCGCCGAAGCACTTCCCAAATAAAACATTCTTGAAAAAATTGTTTTTCATCACAGGAAAACACCTCATTTGTAGATATGCTGCAAGGCATTACACGCTTCATACTCGTATCTCACATCTGAATGAGCAATAACTTCATTACACAATCTCCGTGTGTAATAAAATAATAATTTATTGAATATGTGATGCGTAAAACATTAAATCATTGAATTTAAAAGAACCACATACGATCACAAACACATACCCCAGATAGGCGTTAGTCACTCCTCTAGTTCCGACAAATAGACGTGCGATTAATTGTTGTTAAAATAAATATTTCGACATATGTAGCAATGAATACACGCTCACAAAAAATCGCTTCTGTAACATATACTCCCAAACATATTTTGCTTCAAGCATATACATTTTTGGGTATTGCCCAAACATTTATATGTTTGATCTCTTCCAATATATAATATGTTTGAAAGCATATTGGTCTAAACAATATATGTTTGGGTAGTCTAAGTTCCAAACATTTTGTATTTTTGCATCCAAATTCAATAATGTTGTCTTCCAAAAAACAATATGTTATTATGTGAACATATAATATGTTTGGAAGCATTTTGCACCCAAAAATATTATATGCTTAAAAAAATTCTCCCAAACAATATTGTGCTCAAAATTTTGTTTATTTATTTATATATTTACAATCATAATGAATTATGAAAATAAACAGGTAATATAGGTGCTAACAACATAGGTTTTCGACCTGAATGCTCAAAATTTTGTTTCTGCCCAATTGTATATTCCCCCACATCTTTCTCACTTCCACGAGATTTCTTAGTTCTTAGCACCTTTTTCTGTAATACAAACATTGTAGAAGAAATTATTCAATTGTATGATTTTGTTTTTATTTTAATTTTACCTTTTGCCGGACGGGGATTCGAACAGCGGACCACACAGTTTGTAAGGATCAAAGAAGTTGCTGATCAATTGCCCAAGGAAAAATAAAATGTTAATTTTGTAATAACAAACAACAACCACCAACTTAATTCAATATCGCTCTCTGTTAAATAGCGCTCCAAGCTACTAAACACATATATGTTTATAGGCTATTTCTAAATTAATATATGTTTGCATCCAAGCATATTATATTTACAAACATTTTATGTCCCAAACATAATATGTTCTAACATATTAACATATATGTCCCAAACATGTTATGCTAGTTTATGAACATTATATGCTTGCACTCAAAAATATTGTGTTTACAAATTTGTGTTCCAAACATATAATGTTTATAGCCAAACATATGAAAAACAGTCTTTTTCATCCGTGTAGGGGAAATATTTGACCATATTGTTGTTGTTATTGTTATTGTCCCATTCATTAAAAATGTAATTTTCCAATCTTTTTAACACGGCTCTTCATAATAATTTATGATTAAAAAAACTCGGTCTGATTAAATTGCATTGTTTTCAATTTATTTGCCAGAAAGCCGAGGAGATAAAAAAAACCAATAAAATGCACTCGATATTCAATAGATCACAAAGAATAGATAGTTGCAATATTGTATTTATTATTTCTGGGTTAACGTAAACTATTCGATATTATTATTATTAATATTTTTAATTTTCAATAGAATTAATAATGCTGAAGCTAATGAAGCAATGTAAGTTTTTTTTATTTGAAAATCTTCTTTTGTTAAATATAAGCGTATCTTCAACGACTACTTCAAAGGGCCTCAAGAAACTTTCTAATGCAGTAGACGGATATAAGGACGGATAGACGGATATAAGTTTTTATAACCTTTACCACTACTGTGGAACAGGGTATAATAAGTTTGTGCATTTGATCGCCTTAAAATTAAAGGGTGATACGGTCAAAATTTGGTCAATATAAACTTGACGTATTTCTTTCAATTTTGCATTTAAAAAACCTGAACACCCCTCATTTGGTGTGTGTGTGTAGAATGTTGCTCCTATTTTGATTTTGGAATTCAATCTTCAGTTGTCAAAATGCCGTCCAAGCAAGAAGAGCAGCGTATCAAAATTTTGCTCGCGCATCGCGAAAATCCGAGCTACTCGCACACAAAGCTGGCAAAATCGTTAAAAGTTGTCAAATCAACCGTTGCAAATGTAATTAAAGTGTTTGGGGAACGTTTGTCGACAGCCAGGAAGTCTGGATGGGGGGGAAATCGAAAACCGGAAGCCGCTGAGACGACAAAGAGAGTTGCCGGTAGTTTCAAGCGAAACCCTAACCTCTCTCTCCGAGATGCCGCAAATAAGCTGGGTGTATCGTCTACAACCGTGCATCGAGCCAAAAAAACGAGCCGGGCTATCGACTTACAAGAAGGTAGTGACTCCAAATCGCGATGATAAACAAAATACGACGGCCAAAGCGCGATCCCGGAGGCTGTACACGACGATGCTGACGAAGTTTGACTACGTGGTAATGGACGACGAAACCTACGTCAAAGCCGAATACAAGCAGCTTCCGGGACAGGAGTTTTATACGACAAAAGGAAGGGGAAAGGTAGCAGATATTTTCAAGCACATAAAACTGTCAAAGTTCGCAAAGAAATATCTGGTTTGGTAAGCCATCTGTACCTGTGGCTTGAAAAGCGGCATTTTCATAGCTTCCGGGACTGTCAACCAAGAAATTTATGTGAAAGAGTGTTTGAATAAACGTCTGCTGCCTTTCCTGAAGAAACACGATTGTTCCGTACTGTTTTGGCCGGATTTGGCATCTTGTCATTACGGTAAAAAGGCCATGGAGTGGTACGCCGCCAACAACGTGCAGGTGGTTCCCAAGGACAAGAACCCTCCCAACACGCCAGAGCTCCGCCCAATTGAGAAATACTGGGCTATTGTCAAGCGGAACCTAAAGAAGACCAAAAAAAACTGCTAAGGGCGAGCAGCAGTTCAAGGCAAACTGGCCTTATGCGGCGAAGAAGGTGGACAAGGTGGCTGTACAAAATCTGATGGCAGGTGGCAAGCGTGAGGCCCGGCAATTCGGATTTGGAAAAACGAAAGCCTAACTGAATATTTTTCCTGAATTTTATACTAATTGAACTTGAAAAAGAAATTTAATTTGATTTTTTAAATAAACGATTTCACCGATTCACACGCGTTTTCCCTTGACCAAATTTTGACCGTATCAACCTTTAAATTCTGAGTCGATTTATTGATGTCCGCTAGTCTGTCTGCACCCAGAGAAGGAATGTGATCACCTCAAACATGTTTTAAGAGCAAAATGTTATTTTTGGGTGGTGACCATGTAACATGGTTTTCGCAACCATGTTATTTTCCCGGAAATCATGTATCTGATTGCGACAAGCAGGTTATATTTGACGATAAAATAACATTTTAGTGACAAACATGTTACATGGTCACCATAAAAAAATAACATTTTGCTCTTGAAACATGTTTGAGGTGATCATATTCCTTCTCTGCGTGTGCCCGTTGTTGTTGTTGTTGTTGTTGTAACAGTTTATTGTGATCTCATCCATTTCATGTTATACGCTTGGTACATCAGCTTGTTGGCAGATCAAGGAACTCTGCGACTAAGATGGGGTGTGTCCAGAGTGATCTGGTGGTAAGTCGGGTTGGTTTGGCTGGGCAAGAGAAAAGATGACGCGTGTCGTGTGGCCCTTGGTTGCAAATTGGACAAACGTCAGCTACGCTGCTATCAATCACCGATAAGTAGGAATTGAGGCGGCTGCACTTGCCTGATCTTAATTGGGCCAAAACTACCCTAGTCTGCCGTGGGAGGTCTCTTTCCTCCGGTGCTATGGGCGGTGGTCGGAATCCAAGAACAGGATTAACCTTGTAGCTTCTCACCGCTTCAGCTACAGTATCCTCATGAATCCTGTTCAAACCTGCCTGGTACGCTGCTTGATCTAGAGGCTCTCTTTTATAGCGCTGGATCTCGCGCTCTAGATTATGTATATCAACCCTTACGTTCCTGGGTGGTGGTTGTGTATCCATAAGATGGTGGTTTGGATGATTACTGCGATAACAACCCAGGAGATACTGCTTTGACAACATGTAGTTGTGTCTTCGCACAGGGATGATCTTTGTCTCCACATAAAGGTGATCCAGGGGTGTGCTGCGGAGACACCCAGTCGCAGTTCTAAGAGCAGCGTTCTGGCAGGTTTGTATGTTATTCCACTGCGTATCACTGGTCTGCGGTGTCCACACTGGCGCTGCATAGTTTACCACTGACCGGCCAATTGCCTTATAAGTAGTTAGCAAGGTTTCTTTGTCCGCACCCCAAGTACTGCCGGCTAGTGACTTGAGGACCTTGTTTCTACCACGGAGCTTATTACAAATTGCAGTGGCATGGGCAGATGACCTAAAAAGGCTGTCGAATGTGACCCCAAGAATCTTGGGGTAATTTGTGGTCGGAATTATTACTCCATCGACTCTGATATTCAACTGCCTGCGCACTTCTGCCGTCCATGTAGTAAATAGTGTGGCTGAGGATTTGGTGGGGGATATCCTCAAGTTTCTCGCAGTGAAATAACTGGTAAGATTAGCTATGTAGACGTTCAACCGATCGCAAATGTCATCAACATTGGGCCCAGATGCCAAGATTGTACAGTCATCCGCATATGATACAATCTCGACGCCGTCAGGAGGGGGTGGAATCGAGGACATGTAGAGGTTAAACAGTGCCGGAGATATCACCCCACCTTGGGGAACTCCCTGTTTAACTCTACGCGGTCTCGACTTTCTGTCCCTGAATTCCACGTACGACTGGCGTCCACACATATAATTCAGCACCCAACGCTTCGCTCCTGCCGGTAGGGACGTATTCTCGATGTCCTCAAATAATGTGGCATGGTTGACCGTATCGAATGCTTTCGATAGGTCAAGCGCCACGAGGACCGTCCTGTGACACGGCCTGGGCTGGTTAAGTCCCTTATTAATATGTGTCGAAATGGCATGTAAGGCTGTTGTCGTACTATGTACCTTACGGAATCCATGTTGATGGTGGGCAGCTGGAAAATTCTCCACAAGGCTGGGGAGGAGTAATGCCTCAAGTGTCTTGGCTACTGGCGAAAGAAGGGATATCGGTCTGTACGATTCACCTTTGCTCGAATCTTTGCCCGGTTTCAGTAGTGGAATCACCCTTCCCATTTTCCAGACATCGGGTATAATGTGTGATTCCAAAGACAAATTGAGGAGTCTGGTCAGGTACTCAACTCCCAGTATTCCCAGATGCTTCAGCATTAGCATTGAAATTCCGTCAGGGCCCAGCGCCTTAGATGGTTTCGCGCTGTTGATGACATTGGTAACTTCGGCTGCAGTAAATTGTGGTGTGTCATCGGCTCGGAGACCACGTACACGACGGGTGGCTCTCCTTTTCGCTCTATCACTCTCGGGATGCTCGACAAACTGTCGGTTGAAGTATTTGGCGCACCTCTTCGGATCAGTCACAGTCACGTCGCCAAATGTGACTGAAATCCCATCATCCCTTGTGGAGGGGTTCGAGAGGGCTCTAACTGTTGACCACAATTTACCAGTTCCTGTTCCTAAGTTACATTGCTTCAGGTGCTCTAACCAAGTGTTCCGCTTGTGCTCGTCGACTATCTTACTAATCTCTAGATTAGTGTCTAGCACAAGCGTGATAGGTCTATACTGCACGGAACGGTGTAATATGAAAGCCAGGCCACCACCTCCATTTCTTGTGCAATCCTTCCGTAGGACATTGTACCCATCACAATGTCGTAGGCTGCTGGTGGGATTCAGCTTTGTTTCCTGGATCGCCGCGACCCTTATCCTTTTCCGATTCATAAAGTCTACGATCTCACTAATCTTACCACGGAGCCCGTTGCAATTAAATTGCAAAAATGATGCACTCTCCGGAACTGGTACAACAATATTCGGTGTAAGATGCTGCGGCGGAGAATATTGTTGTGCGGGAGAAGTCGGTGGGGTCACATAATCAGATGACCCACTGCTGCTGTCATTGGCACAGCATCCTGCCACGAAGTCAGTTTGACTATACTCCCGCAGCGATGTTAGGCCGGAGCAATTCCGGAAGTGCACCCATTCCATGCACCGGTTACACCTCACCGAAACCGAGCGATGGTGAATTCGATTTCGGCAGACGGCACAGTACCATGGTCCGGGGTTTTCCTCTATCCCGGCTCGGACCAAAAGCAGGCGGAGAAGGCTCCCCGGGATGCACCTTCTCCAACACGAAAAAATGGACGAGACAACACGTACACTGAGGTGGCAGCCGCTGGCCGATGGCTGGTATCCATCGGGTCAATCCGGTGCGTAGAACCCGCCGCCGTGGGATTGGCGTGTGCCCGTGTGCCCGTTCGTCTGCCTCTCTGTTCATATAATTTGGTGTGCAGTACAGCTCGCAGTGTTGGTCCGATTATCCTCAAGTTTGGCATAGGGGTTTATTTTGGAAAAAATCGGTTCAGATTTCGATATAGATCCCACAATTGGTCAAGTCATAATTGGTGTGTTTATCAACCGATTTTCAAATTCCGCACACCCTCAAAAGAAATCACTTCTGTAGCATATACCTCCAAACATATTCTGCTTCAAGCGTATACACAGAAAAAAAAGTGTCTTGTAAATTTAAGGACCATTTTAACTTTCACATAGTTCAACAAATTTACTGTAATATAGTTCATTTTTCGTAACCACAACGAAAATTAACTTAGCTAAAGGAAAACTTATAAAAATTCAGTAAATGTTTTTTAGTTCACTAACTACGAAATGGGAAGGATTTTTCCTTAAATAAATTTCCAACACAGTAGTTAATGTATCGTTGATTCTATTATAAAAATACATGGGCAATATAAAAATCTTACTACGAAATGTGGACAATTTACTAAGAAAAAATTTTGTATGGAAAAATTTTTTTTTAGTAAAATTTAACTTAACGACATTACCGATTCGTACGATGGCTACCTAAAGATTATTTCCCTTTTCATTATATGTTGGAGTGTTTTTACTCACATTGAAAATTTTAGAAAAAGTAGAATAAAAAGTAGTTAATATAATCCTTGACGGGTGTATATAATTTTTTAGAGATTCCTCATAGATTTGGTATATATTTTACCTTAACTTATAGATAGAATTCCAACTAATTAATAAATGTGCTACTGGAAAATGTGAGTGCATCATGTGAGGGAGTTTTTAGAGACATTTTGTGTATATCTCGTATGATTGTTTGTGTTTGTTATTGCGTCATTTATGCTGTTGTTGGTTGTTTTGATTCTAGAGACAATGGAATGTTCCTTGTGTGTTGTTGGTATTTTTTGTGGTGAGAGTTGTTTTCTTGCAATAGCGAGATCAGAAAGTGATCGTGTGTGTGTGGAGTTGTTTTTCTTTACGACAGGTATGTTTCCTTTATGACTATTTGTGTCTGTGAGTTTTATTGTTGCATTCAGTTATGTTGATGCTTTTACGAAGTGCACACGTGGATTTAATTTTGCAAAATTGTACGTGCGGTATTGGTGTTTATTAATGAAAATACATTTATTCGGAACATTTTAGAAACTGAGAAGTGAATGATGTGATGTTAGAGTAACCAAAAACGCTTTTTATTGATAAAAAACAAATAACAGATTAAGGAACTGTATATTTCTGTTAATAGTTTAAAATTAGTGCGGATTTTTAATTGATTTACATAAAAAATATACAACATGAGTGGTAATAGGATGATCTATATTTGTTATACATCTGGATCACAGGTTGGAGATGCAACCATTTTTTTTTGAATCTATATTTTTTATGTTACTGCAATTCCTACAGGTGAGTACTAAATTCGAGTTTAGCCACTAAAATTAAAAATAAATCACTAAGAAAAGTATAAAATTATACGTCTTCGATACAAATTTAAATATAACTTGATGGAAAATAGCCCAAACCAAGTTTTTATAAAGATTATTTTTTTTATAATGGATTATTAAGAAAACTTATCATGAAAATTGCGATTTTAGCCTCTAAACTCGAACTTAATATACACCTTAAATACTAAATGCTATACTGACAAGTGGAAATTATGTCTAATTTTATAATATTTTTTATTTCAAATATATTCTGAGAATAATTTCAAAAACGTTCCATTAGTCCATGGATATGATTCCAATAATGTACCTACTGGATGGATTTTTCAATGTGGTAAGTTTTTCTATAAACGGTATTTTGTCCGTTTTTAATAAAACCAAAATTTCAATTTATTAAAAATAATTATTTTCACTTGCAGGTAGACAGGTTTTACTGTTTAATGCTAATTAAGCTGATATCCTTATTGGATTTAGGAAATACTCTTGAAAACCGTAAGTTAAAAATCAATATGAACGATAGAATTTGATAATATTTTTCTAATATTTTGTATAACTTTGCAATTTCAGATGCTTATAAGACAAATCCGCCCAACAAAAGATAGCCAAAATCGATGAAATTGGACAATTCAATTGAATATAGCAACTTATGCCACATATATCTTTCATATGGATAGAAAACATGGAAATTTAAATTAATTAGTTTAGTCCTAATAACGTAGAATATTACTCTTTTGAAGAAGCAATTACTAACTACCGACATGTAATTGCATCCAACGTTCTAATAAAAATATTTCCTTTATTGTATATCATAACCCATAGTTTTGTGTAATATAATAATAATTTTTTGAAATAAAATACTGGTGGTAATAGAAAGTTGACTTGTTTTGTACGAAAAATTTCTTAGTTGTGTGTAGGCTTGTTGCACCTTTGATTCCTCAATTTCTCTACTTTTTTGAAAATTATACCGACAAACAGTTTATTTCAAACCAATTTCTTAATACAGGTTTCCCAAAAAATTGTTAATTTTTCCGGATAGCAGGAATATTTTGAATTTGTTTAACTAAAGGGTGATTTGTTAAGAGCTTGATAACTTTAAAAAAAAAAAAAACGCATAAAATTTGCAAAATCTCATCGGTTCTTTATTTGAAACGTTAGATTGGTCCATGACATTTACGTTTTGAAGATAATTTCATTTAAATGTTGACCGCGGCTGCGTCTTAGGTGGTCCATTCGGAAAGTCCAATTTTGGGCAACTTTTTCGAGCATTTCGGCCGGAATAGCCCGAATTTCTTCGGAAATGTTTTCTTCCAAAGCTGGAATAGTTGCTGGCTTATTTCTGTAGACTTTAGACTTGACGTAGCCCCACAAAAAATAGTCTAAAGGCGTCAAATCGCATGATCTTGGTGGCCAACTTACCGGTCCATTTCTTGAGATGAATTGTTCTCCGAAGTTTTCCCTCAAAATGGCCATAGAATCGCGAGCTGTGTGGCATGTAGCGCCATCTTGTTGAAACCACATGTCAACCAAGTTCAGTTCTTCCATTTTTGGCAACAAAAAGTTTGTTAGCATCGAACGATAGCGATCGCCATTCACCGTAACGTTGCGTCCAACAGCATCTTTGAAAAAATACGGTCCAATGATTCCACCAGCGTACAAACCACACCAAACAGTGCATTTTTCGGGATGCATGGGCAGTTCTTGAACGGCTTCTGGTTGCTCTTCACTCCAAATGCGGCAATTTTGCTTATTTACGTAGCCATTCAACCAGAAATGAGCCTCATCGCTGAACAAAATTTGTCGATAAAAAAGCGGATTTTCTGCCAACTTTTCTAGGGCCCATTCACTGAAAATTCGACGTTGTGGCAGATCGTTCGGCTTCAGTTCTTGCACGAGCTGTATTTTATACGGTTTTACACCAAGATCTTTGCGTAAAATCTTCCATGTGGTCGAATAACACAAACCCAATTGCTGCGAACGGCGACGAATCGACATTTCACGGTCTTCAGCAACACTCTCAGAAACAGACGCAATATTCTCTTCTGTACGCACTGTACGCATTCGTGTGGTTGGTTTAATGTCCAATAAAGTAAACTGAGTGCGAAACTTGGTCACAATCGCATTAATTGTTTGCTCACTTGGTCGATTATGTAGACCATAAATCGGACGTAAAGCGCGAAACACATTTCGAACCGAACACTGATTTTGGTAATAAAATTCAATGATTTGCAAGCGTTGCTCGTTAGTAAGTCTATTCATGATGAAATGTCAAAGCATACTGAGCATCTTTCTCTTTGACACCATGTCTGAAATCCCACGTGATCTGTCAAATACTAATGCATGAAAATCCTAACCTCAAAAGAATCACCCTTTATATTCTTCCCACAGCATAGTAATAATGAACTAAAATACGATGCAATACATGAACTAATTTATAAGAAAATCATGAACTTGTCTAGATGAAAAAAATCTTTGGCGCCAAATCATGGTCATTCTTACTATGGGTTAGTTCATTTTTCATAAAAAATAGTAAACTTTTTTTTCGGTGTATATTTTCAGGGTTGGTCCAAACAAAATATTGCAGGTATTGTTCAAACATTCAATGTTTCACCTTAGGCATACACTGGAAAAAAAAATTTTAATGTTGTTGTTGTTGTTGTTGTAACAGTTTATTGTGATCTCATCCATTTCATGTTATACGCTTGGTACATCAGCTTGTTGGCAGATCAAGGAACTCTGCGACTAAGATGGGGTGTGTCCAGAGTGATCTGGTGGTAAGTCGGGTTGGTTTGGCTGGGCAAGAGAAAAGATGACGCGTGTCGTGTGGCCCTTGGTTGCAAATTGGACAAACGTCAGCTACGCTGCTATCAATCACCGACAAGTAGGAATTGAGGCGGCTGTACTTGCCTGATCTTAATTGGGCCAAAACTACCCTTGTCTGCCGTGGGAGGTCTCTTTCCTCCGGTGCTATGGGCGGTGGTCGGACTCCAAGAACAGGATTAACCTTGTAGCTTCTCACCGCTTCAGCTACAGTATCCTCATGAATCCTGTTCAAAATTTTAATGTTATTTTCTTTGGTTGAATACATTTTTAAGGCACCAATTGGTTACTTCCATTTGTTTACTTCCAGCATACACTTGGTCCGTCTTTCTAAACACATATATGTATCTTTATAGACAATTTCTAAATTAATGTATGTTTGCATTCACACATATTATATTTAAAAACAAGTGAGTAAAGTGGAAAGTCGGGCGGGGCCGACTATATCATACCCTAAACCATCCCTACTGAATTAGTAGACATTGTTTGTGGTATAGGTATATGGTATAGGTTTGGGTGATAAACCGCATTTTCATATTTAAGAACATAAAGAAGTACATGTTTATGGTAGTCTTGTCACAATCTGAGCAGAAATGTCCGATATTATGAGCTATAGTTGATTTTGCACCTACAGAGCTAGTATGACAGTTGTGTCATAATTGTGGGTAATAAATCCAAATTTGTAAAAATCGGGCAATATTATTTTGTAAGAGTTACATGCAAGTCTAAATATTGCCAAATTTGGGAAAATCGAGCGATGCATATATATGGGAGCTATATCTAAATCTGGACCAATTTGTATAATATTTTGCAGGTTTGATTAATATCACAGACGGTTACCTTGTGTAAAATTTGAGTACGATCAGTTAATAAATGAGGTTATTGGGACCAAATTCGGTAAAATCGGGCAATACATATATGTGGGTGCTATAGCTAAATCTGAACCGATTTCGATGATTTTCTGCACATATTGTTAGCACTATAAAAGATTAGATTAACATATATCAAGTTTGAGTAAGATCGGTTAATAAATAAGGGTTTTATGACCAAATTTGGCATAATCGGGCAATACATATATATGAGAGCTATATCTAAATCCTTGTGACCAAAAAACACCCTGTACCAAATTTCATCAAAATCGGTTAATAATTGCGACCGGAAACCTGCGAACAACAAATAAAGGGTGATTTGTTAAGAGCTTGATAACTTTTTTAAAAAAAAAACGCATAAAATTTGCAAAATCTCATCGGTTCTTTATTTGAAACGTTAGATTGGTCCATGACATTTACTTTTTGAAGATAATTTCATTTAAATGTTGACCGCGGCTGCGTCTTAGGTGGTCCATTCGGAAAGTCCAATTTTGGGCAACTTTTTCGAGCATTTCGGCCGGAATAGCCCGAATTTCTTCGGAAATGTTGTCTTCCAAAGCTGGAATAGTTGCTGGCTTATTTCTGTAGACTTTAGACTTGACGTAGCCCCACAAAAAATAGTCTAAAGGCGTCAAATCGCATGATCTTGGTGGCCAACTTACCGGTCCATTTCTTGAGATGAATTGTTCTCCGAAGTTTTCCCTCAAAATGGCCATAGAATCGCGAGCTGTGTGGCATGTAGCGCCATCTTGTTGAAACCACATGTCAACCAAGTTCAGTTCTTCCATTTTTGGCAACAAAAAGTTTGTTAGCATCGAACGATAGCGATCGCCATTCACCGTAACGTTGCGTCCAACAGCATCTTTGAAAAAATACGGTCCAATGATTCCACCAGCGTACAAACCACACCAAACAGTGCATTTTTCGGGATGCATGGGCAGTTCTTGAACGGCTTCTGGTTGCTCTTCACTCCAAATGCGGCAATTTTGCTTATTTACGTAGCCATTCAACCAGAAATGAGCCTCATCGCTGAACAAAATTTGTCGATAAAAAAGCGGATTTTCTGCCAACTTTTCTAGGGCCCATTCACTGAAAATTCGACGTTGTGGCAGATCGTAAGTCTATTCATGATGAAATGTCAAAGCATACTGAGCATCTTTCTCTTTGACACCATGTCTGAAATCCCACGTGATCTGTCAAATACTAATGCATGAAAATCCTAACCTCAAAAGAATCACCCTTTACATGGACAGACAGATGGACGGACACCAAGCGCTAGATCGACTCAGGAGTTGATTCTGAGTCGATTGGTATATATTTTATGATCTAAAATCAATATTTCTGGTAGGCACATTTTTTGGTAGATCAAACTTATTATACCCTGACAACTATGTGGTTTAGGGTATAACAAGTATATACAGCAGTAAGTTCGGCTAGACCGAATCTTAAATACCCACCACCATGACTCAAATATTAGGGTTTCCTTTGAAATTTGAGAACAGATCAAGCAGAGCAGTTCAACCAGTACACTTCCCGAACACCCAGAAAAAAGTGACCTCTTCTTTAAGTTAAAATGAACTTATTGTGAAGAAAATTGAACTTCCTATAGCGCCAAAGACATTTTTATTTGTTTGAACGATGCGATTTTCGTAGAAATTAGGAATAATGCATTCCATATATTAGTTATAAAAATTTAACAGAATAGAATTCATATATGGAATGATTTTATTGAACTTTTTTCATTCATTTGGATAAATCTTACATATTTGTAGTAAACCTTTTACTTCAAAATTAGAACTGCTTATCTTCGTTTTTAAATAGAATTTTATTAATTTATATAGGCAATTTTTTCTTCAATAAAAGACATGTTTATACCCTTCACCACTACTGTGGTACAGGGTATAATAAGTTTGTGCATTTGTATGTAACGCCAAGAAGGAGTAATCATAGACCAACTTTTGGTATACGGATCGGCTTAGAATTAAATTCTGAGTCGATTTAGCGATGTCCGTCTGTCTGTCTGTCCGTCTGTTGATGTATTTTTGTGTGCAAAGTACAGCTCGCAGTTTTAGTCCGATTGTCCTAAAATTTGGTATAGGGTCCTGTTTCGGCTCAAAGACGATCCCTATTGATTTTGGAAAAAATCGGTTCAGATTTAGATATAGCTGCCATATATATTTTTCACCGATCTGGTCATAATTGGCGTGTATATCAACCGATCTTCCTCAAATTCCATACATCCGAATATTTTATGAGTCTCGAAAAACTTGCAAAATATCAGCAAAATCGGTTCAGATTTAGATATAGCTCCCATATATAGCTTTTGCCCGATTTACACTCATTTGCCCACAGAGGCCAATTTTTTGCTCCGATTTCGTTGAAATTTTGCATAGGGAGTAGAATTAGCGTTGTAACTATGCGTACCAAATTTGCTTGAAATCGGTTCAGATTTGGATATATCTCCCATATAAAGCTTTCGCCCGATTTACACTCATATGACCACAGAGGCCAATTTTTAACTCCGATTTAGTTGAAATTTTGCACAGGGAGTAGAATTAGCATTGTAGCTATGCGTGCCAAATTTGGTTGAAATCGGTTCAGATTTAGATATAGCTCCCATATATATGTTTTTCTGATTTCGACAAAAATGGTCAAAATACCAACATTTTCCTTGTAAAATCGCCACTGCTTAGTCGAAAAGTTGTAAAAATGACTCTAATTTTCCTAAACTTCTAATACATATATATCGAGCGATAAATCATAAATAAACTTTTTCGAAGTTTCCTTAAAATTGCTTCAGATTTAAACGTTTCCCATATTTATACCCTTCACCACTACTGTGGTACAGGGTATAATTTTTTACTAACATTGTGTTCCACCCGAGTGTATTAGCCGACTTAAATTTTGAGTCTATAGATTTTGTAGAAGTCTATCAAATTCTTCCAGATCGAGTGATATTTAAATTTATGTATTTGGGACAAACCTTTATATATAGCCCCCAACACATTTGATGGATGTGATATGGTATAGAAAATTTAGATCTACAAAGTGGTGCAGGGTATAATATAGTCGGCCCCGCCCGACTTTAGACTTTCCTTACTGGTTTATTAATATATTAAATATATTTATTTAGAATCAACAGCATCGACTGGCCTTGAAATATTAAAACACATTTTTTTTCTTCTAGTACCTTTCACTTTGAATAAGTTGCTGCCTAGCAATTTTGTCCACCTTTTACAATTTCAATACCTACAAATATAACCAAAAAAATCCTAAACCAATTTTCTCACAAAGGTTAGTGTCAATAGTACCTGATAATCGAAGATTCCAAAATGAAGTCGAATGAAGGGGTTGTTATTCTGCTGGTGCTTTCTTTTTTTATAAACCAATTTCCAACAAACGAAAATTTTTCTCACTAATTTAAAATAACAAATATTTTATTTGTTTTTTATTATATTAATTTACTATATTATTTTTAACAATCTCTCAGTATACCAACAACGCGATTCCAACTAAAAAACAACCCATGCGCAAACACATCGATGACAGGTATCGATTACAGGTAGATAAAAGAAATGTGGGAAATTTTCCTATATTCTAATAAGCGTGCTTCCTTAAGTTTTGAAAGGATTGAATACTTCGTAGTAGGAATATCAATAAATAAATAAATTTATCATTATATAAGAAACTTTACTAAATTTGAGGAAACTTGGTTTTAGTTCGGTTTTTGTTTATTTTTACGAATGCTTTGTTATCAGTGAATAACATTTTCTTGTTCAGTAGTAAATTCTTATACCCAGCGAAGAAAACAGTATTAGTAAAATTACATGCCTTATTCTAGTTAATGAACTATTCCTAACTGCTTTCAGTTTAGGATTTTTTTACTGAAACAAGTAAATTTTATTATTTGACACAAAAATTTAACTGAATGGAAATAAAATGGCTAAACTAAATTGATGAACATTTTTTCCTTTACACCCAGAAAAAAGTACCTTCGAAACTAAAGGAAAAAATTTTCATCAATATAGTTTATCCATTTTATTTCCATTAAGGTAAATTTTTGTGAAAAATAATAAAATTTACTCGTTTCAGTAAAAAAATCCTAAACTGTAAGCAGTTAGGAATAGTTCATTAACTAGAATAAGGCATGGAATTTTACTCATACTATTTTCTTCGCTGGGTATAAGAATTTACTACTGAAAAAGAAAATTTTATTCACCGATAACAAAGCATTCGTAAAAATAAACAAAAACCGAACTAAAACCAAGTTTCTTAAAAATTAGTAAAATTTCTTATAAAATGATAATTGCGACTTCCTTTATAATAGAAAGTTTTTCATACATACGAACAACACTTGGCATAGAAAAATATTTTAGTTCATTCGTACTAAGAAGTATGCAATCCTTTCAAAACTTAAGGAAACACACTTGTTAGAATATAGGAAATTTTCCTAAATTTCTATTGTCTACCTGTAATCGATACCTGTCATCGCAATCGATGTGTTTGCGCGTGGGTTGTTTTTTTAGTTGGAATCGCGTTGTTGTGGTATACGGAAAGATTGTTAAAAAATAATATTGTAAAATAATATAATAAATAACAAATAAAATATATAAAATATTTATTATTTTAAATTAGTGAGAAAAATTTTCGTTTTTTTAAATAAATCTATCAATGTTCGTGATAGTGTATAAAGAAAGAAAACACCAGCAGAATAACAACCCTTTCATTTGTCTTCATTTTGGAATCTTCAATTATCAGGTAATATTCAGTGACGCTAACCTTTTGCAACAAAAATGTTTTATGATTTTTTATATTTGTAGGTATTGAAATTGTAAAAGGAGGACAAAATCGTTAGGCAGCAACTTATTAAAAGTGAAAAGTACAAGAAGAAGAAAAAGTGCGTTTTACAGTTGATAATATCACACGGAAATTGGAAATAGTGGAATAATAAACTAATATTTCAAAGAGATTCGATGCTGTTGATTCTTAATAAATATATTCAATATATTAATAAAACATGTCTTTTATTGAAGATAAAATTGCTTATAGAAATAAATAAAATTGTATTTAAAAACGAAGGTAAGCAGTTCTAATTATGAAGTAAAAGTTTTACCACAAATGTGTAAGATTTGTCGAAATGAATGAAAAAATTTCAATAAAATCATTCCATATATGAATTTCATTCTGTTAAATTTTTTCATTCTGTAGTATAGTGGTATATAAATATAGGAAAATGTTAACTAATATATGGAATGCATTATTCCTAATTTCTACGAAAATCACATCGTTCAAACAAATAAAAATGTCTTTGGCGCTATACGAAGTTCAACTTTCTTCACAATGAGTTCATTTTAACTTAAAGAAGGGGTCACTTTTTTCTGGGTGTAGTTTCAAAGACACTTTTTTCTGGGCGAAGATAAAGATTTTACCTATGAAGACTATATCAGATTCTGGATTTATAAGAACCATTTTTGTTTGAGTTTTAGAGGAATCATTAACATCTCTTGTAAGTGTACAAGAAAATTATAAAATAACGCCTTGATATGAAAACTTAAATCTGTAGATTTTCACCCGAGAAGTAAAATCTGGAAATTTTACATTAAGTTTCAAGCAATTTTCATGATCATACCCTCAAGAAGTGAAATCGGTCTTTATGGAGGCATTACCATAAAAACGGAAACGGTGGACTGATACTCACCGTTTTCGGCACACGTATTTGTGGTCCTACAATACCTTTAGATTTCCAATTTCAGGCAAATTGGATAAAATCTACGGTTTCTATAAGCCGAAGAAGTAAAATCGGGAGATCGGTCGATATGAAGGCTATACCAAAACATGGACCGATACTCACCATTTTTAGCACACCTCTTTATGTTCATAAAATACCTCTAGATTTCGAATTTCAGGCAAATTGGATAAAAACGATTTCTATAAGCCCAAGACCCCAAAAAGGGAGTCCGGTTTAAATGGCGACTATATCAAAACCTGGACCGTTATAGCCCATCTTCGAACTTGACCTGCCTGCAGACAAAAGACGAGTTTGTGCAAAATTTCAGCACGATTGTTTCATTATTGAAGACTGTAGCGTGAATTTCTTAGAATTTCTCCCTGATCAATAATATATATACTTTATATAGTCGGAAATCGATATTTCGATGTGTTACAAACGGAATGACAAACTTGTTAAACCCCTGTCACCATTCTATGGTGGTGGTTATAAAAATGTTATGCCCCAAACATAATATGTTCTAACATATTAATATATATGTCGTAAACATGTTATGGTAGTTTATAATCATTATATGCTTGCACTTAAAAATAATGTGCTAACAATTGAGTTCCAAACATATAATTTTAACACCGGAACATATGAAAAATAGTTTTTTTTTTTCGTCCAGGCCGAATCCACCATGGATTGCTTAGAAACGTGTACTAAAGACTGTCATCCACAATCGAATTACTTGGGTTGCGGTAACACTTGCCGATGTCAAGGTATCTTAAAACTTCTTAACACCGTCTTCTCAATTGTAAGTTAGTCCATATGGGGTATATATTAAACAAAACAAAAAGCCGATTAAATACGTAAATAATTCACTTTGACAAAATTTTCTATAGAAACAAAATTTTAACAAAATTTTCTATAGATACACAATTTTGACAAAATTTTCTATAGAAATAAAATTTTGACAAAATTTTCTATAGAAATAAAATCCAATGAAGGACTGGGGAATTCTTCCCACTTAAATATGAGGTAAATTATTAGTTTTTGTTCCCAAAAGAATAGCAACAACCGAATTACAATTACACCCAACAACAACAATGCAGCAATTTTAAATTAAGCAAAACGAAGTTTCAACAACCCACAAAACGGCAAAGAAAGCAACTACAGGGATTGATGGCAACAACAACAACAATGATGTGAAGTCTGAGTAAGATTTTCCACTTCCACAAAAGTTGAAGGTAGCACCAGTAATCATAAGTTTTGTTGGGTATAGTAATAAAATTTTGACAAAATTTTCTATAGGAATAAATTTTTTTTAGATTATTTTTGGGGATCGGCTATATACAACTATAGACCGATATGGACCAATTTTTGGCCTGGTTGTTTGCGGCCATATACTAGTGCAATATACCAAATTTCACCACGTACCAAATTTCAACCGGGTCGGATGAATTTTGCTCGTCCAATAGCTCCGGAGGTCAAATCTGGGGATCGGTTTATATGGGGGCTATATATAATTATGGACCGATGTGAACCAATTTTTGCATAGTTGTTAGAGACCATATACCAAATTTCAGCCGGATCGGATGAAATTTGCTTCTCTTAGAGGCTCCGCAAGCCAAATAGGGGGATCGGTTTATATGGGGGCTATATATAATTATGGACCGATGTGGACCAATTTTTGCATAGCTGTTAAAGACGATATACTAGCACTATGTACCAAATTTCAGCCGGATCGGATAAAATTTGCTTCTCTTAGAGGCTCCGAAAGCCAAATCTGGGGATTGGTTTATATGGGGGCTATATATAATTATGGACCGATATGGACCAATTTTTCCATGGTTGTGGGAGACCATATACTAACACCCTGTACCAAATTTCAACCGGATCGGATGAATTTTGTTTTTCCAAGAGGCTCCGCAAGCCAAATTTGAGCGTCGGTTTATATTTGGGCTATACGTAAAAGTGGTCCGATATGGCCCATTTTCAATACCATCTGACCTACATCAATAACAACTAATTGTGCCAAGTTCCAAGTCGATATCTTGTTTCGTTCGGAAGTTAGCGTGATTTCAACAGACGGACATGCGGACGGACGGACGTGCTTAGATCGACTCAGAATTTCACCACGACCCAGAATATATATACTTTATGGGGTCTTAGAGCAATATTTCGAAGTGTTACAAACGTAATGACAAAGTTAATATACCCCTCATCCTATGGTGGAGGGTATAAAAAGGCTTTGAACTTATTTCCTGTAAAGTTGACTTTTTAGACATAGCGTACGTTGGAATGGAGACATCGATATGACGTGATGAATTTCATTGAAATACAAAAAATCATCCAGGTTTCGCGAATAACCCAATGGCAATTTTTTCACTATCCGGTTTCGGTTTGTGTAATTGAATCCGGTTAATCGGTGTCGATTTTGGATATCCAATGTAGTATACATGTAATTATTATTGATGTTTTACAATTGTTAAACATGAGCTCTTTTTTAGTTGGATTTCTTGTTTCGTGTTCTTTAACCAACACCTGTCTTTGTTGTGATGGACCATCATTGTGTAAAATATGGAGTAGATCTACTGAACAAACACTTCTCTCGAATGCGCTCATTGACATGTTCGCATACAAATTGCATTCATAAATCTTTTTGTGTACTATTCGAACATAACAAACTACATCACATACTCCAAAATGCGAGAGCAAAAAAAAAATGAAAATCCAAAGAACACAAGTCGATATGTTCGTACAAAGGTTAAACAAAGTGCTACAATATTGTTGTCGTTATTTACATAAAATTGAAAATTGTCCAAAGGCGCGCAAAAATACCCAAACATTTCCGCTCAACGACTATGTCACAGTCAATCAATGTTATTGTTTTTCTTTTTTTTTTATTGTTAAACAAACAGGTTCTTAGCATCCTACAATAACAGGCGTACAATATCATGAGAAATTACTTTCTATGTGTGCGTATAATGATTTCGAGAATGAGTGTAATGTATAGCCTACTGCATGTATTCATAATGTGAATGGTACACCCTCCACGATATAAGGTAGTGTATGAATAAACAAAAACAAACTGCATTTTTTATATGTTTCACCCCCCAGTTTCATGAAGCTTCGTTAGCTAACGAACTTTTAAACCGTACTATGAACATATCTGTCATCTTGCCTACACTGAAAAAACAGTGAACCGTTTTCCATTGCAAAATGAACTAAACTGTAGTAATATTGACCATGATTTAGCCCTTAAGATTTTTTTCAACTTATCTAGTTTATAATTCTCTTAAATTTTAGTTCATCTATAACATTGTAGTTTAGTTCATTTTTACAACACCATAAGATTTATATACCCCTACCAAGTTAAAAAGTCAGTATTATTTTGGTTTACTTGCTTATTTTTTGGGAAACCCGATAATAAAAATTGGTTAACAGTCTCTTTAAAATGTCGACAACTAAACTATTTTTAAATCAATCATTCCACAGTACAGAGAAATTAAATAATTAAAGGAACAACAAACCGTTTTAAAATTATGAAAATTTTCATACATTAAAATTAAACTTTCTTTAAGCAAAAGTACTTTATTATAAAAACTTATGATGAGAGTTCTTAATACAATGTTTTTTGTGAATAAAAATTATGACCACGTAGAACAGAGAGTAGTTAATTTGAACCCGCTGTTTGGACATTTTGACTTATCCTTTTTTTATTCATCGTAGGTAATTTTTTCACATATCTTGCTGGAAAAAATGGAAACAAAAATGGAAATTGTTAAAAATTAACACCATGTAATGAAATATAATTTTTAATTCTTCATTTTAGCTTGTAACTTACCATATGTGGGGGCATTTTATCAAATGGTGTAGGGAATTCTACTTTTCTTTGGAAAACGTATCTCATTAAATGTGTACCTGAAACAATTAGAGAAATAATGAAGTATTCTAAATGAACTCATAAAACTGTGTTGTTATCGATATGAAGTATATAATAAAATAAATGTTCTAGTTGAAAGAAAGCCAAAGTTGTAATATAAAACTTACCAATTCTCTATTAAATTGTATGCTGAGGGGAAATATAAAAAGTTGTCCAAATTTATTTGGGTTACTCTGAAATTAAATATTTATTTTTTACATTAAATAAAATTATGAAATAGGTTTTCAAAAAATCTAATGAAAAAAAATAATAATATGCTTAAAAAACCAAATATTCTTGATATCCCTAGACAGTCATCATTCGTCAAAATGACGACACATAATTTCATTTTCGATTTAAAATGCATTGAGAAATGGTAAATTTAAATTATACTAATTCGACCGTTTTATGAATTTTTGTTGTATACTACATAAAAAAAATTGAATAAGAAAATAAATTGAAGTTTGTTCACTTTTTCGCTCACGATGAAAATTATAGCGTCTTGAAATCAGCCGTAGTCAAAACGACAAAGGATGACGTTAATGTACAAAAAATAAGGATGACTGTCGAGGGTTAAAAAAAATTTAAAGAATCCTTACCAATTCACTATTAAATTACAGGCAAAGGAGTACTAAAAATGTGTCCAAATTTTTAAGGGTTATTCTGAAATTAAATATTTGTTTTTACATTAAAAATATTACATAGGTTTCCAAAACATTTGATTAAAGAAATACTAAAATAAGATATTAAAAACCTGTAATTTTGATTATAAAAAGATCACAAAAACGTAAATATTCTAGTTGAAATAAAGCCAATTTTTAAAAGAAAACTTACCAATTCTCTATTTTTTAAATTTGTTCGAATCCATCTGGAGTTGCTCTGAAATTAAATATTGTTTTTACAACAAAGAAAAAATTAAACTGGTTTCCAAAAAATTAATAAACAAATAATAATATACATAAAAAATATTATTTTTAAGAGAAAGCCATATTAAAAAAATACTTACCAATTTATGAATAACTATACGATAAAATATAACAAAAATTTTCCAAATTCATCTGGAATTGAATATTAATTTTTTACATAGAATAATAAAAATTTCAATACACTTTCAATTTCAACATATTTTCCTAAATATTCTTAATAACTTTTTTTTAAACTACCGATAAAATATTATAAAAGGTTTAATAAACAAACACCAATATATGTCTCAAAAATCCAAAATATTACATGCCTTTATATTCCCTTGTTGCATACATGCTTAAAAGATGCAACAGCCCACGCCAACGCCAACTATACAACTGAAGCATGCCAAACAAAACCAAGCAAAGCCAAAACATTCCTACAACAACAAAAACAAATGTGCCTTTATTGAAAACAACACCTCATCCAGCCAAATAAACCATCCACGAATAACAAACACACACACACACAAACCACTAAATGAACAAAAATAAAAACAACCCCACGCTCATGTATACACAACAAAACTCAAGTAACATCATCTTTACATTAATCACATTCCACTATGTCGATAAAGATTTCCGTACTATGCATTAGTGCATCGCATCTGCTGAGAATTTACTCTAAGAATAATATTCGTAAAGGCACACCAGTTTATGAACGATGAAACGTTTAACTTAAAATTTGCAAAATTTTCATGAAATGTTATCTACCATTTTTGACGAAAATGTCTATAAATTTAATTACATGTGAACTAAAAATATTTCATTGGGTAATTTTTTAC
The DNA here is from genome assembly GCF_050003625.1 of Haematobia irritans. Lineage (NCBI taxonomy): Eukaryota > Metazoa > Arthropoda > Insecta > Diptera > Muscidae > Haematobia > Haematobia irritans. Next base: position 56,325,305 of record NC_134401.1, read on the forward strand.
CAACAATTATTAACAATAGGAATTGTCAGTAAGAAATTGCTATCCACTTTCAAGTTCATTTTTCGTAAAAAAATATTTTCTCGTACAAAAAACTCTTATAGTAAATTGCACTTATTATTTAGAAAATACTTCGCATTTCACAAGTAGTTTTATAGCATGACAAACGAATTTTTAACTACCAGTTAAGAAATTTTTTAAGGAAATTTCCATCGTATTTTGTAGGCCATGAACTAAACGATTGTTACTTAGAATTTGTAAAATTTCCTTTCGAGTAGTTAATTTTCGTTGAAGATACGAAAAATGAACTAAAATTCTGGAAAATTCTTGTAATAAATTATTGTAAAAATCTTCTTAAATTTACGAGACACTTTTTTTTCTGTGTATATATGCCAGTTAGGAACTTAACTGCTGAAAATGTTTCAGTTAAAGTTAACCGGAGAGAAGATATTTGCAATTTACTTGCTGCTAACTGGGAGTTAAAGCCTAAAGGAGCTACAAGAAAATGATCGTCAATGTAAAAATATGAGTTAAAGGTCTGAATTAAGTTCGCATTATCGTACGAAAATACTCCTTTTTTAGAATGATGATGGGAAATATCGATTTGTGACTAATGAAATCAACCATATCCTTCACAGAATATTTCGAAGGATAGATAATCCTTCTGAAACAAAATTCATAGGATTTGAAGTTTGTTTTCGAAATTCACATGAATGCTGATTTAAATTTTTTGGTGGAATTGATCACGGTTTTTTTTTTCTCGAATTTAAGGATAATAGAATGGTTCCGGGCGAACACTGCATGTTTCTTTTAGATGTGGTTTATTATACCCTCCACCATAGGATGGGGGTATATTAACTTTGTCATTCCGTTTGTAACATATCGAAATATTGCTCTAAGACCCCATAAAGTTTATATATATACTGGGTCGTGGTGAAATTCGGAGTCGATCTGAGCATGTCCGTCCGTCCGTCCATCTGTTGAAATCACGCTAACTTCCAAACGAAACAAGCTATCGACTTGAAACTTGGCACAAGTAGTTGTTATTGATGTAGGTCAGATGGTATTGCAAATGGGCCATATCGGTCAACTTTTACGTATAGCCCCCATATAAACGGACCTCCAAATTTGGCTTGCCGATCCTCTAAGAGAAGCAAATTTCATCCAATTCAGTTGAAATTAGGTACATGGTGTCAGCATATGATCTCTAACAACCATTCAAAAATTGGTCCACATCGGTCCATAATTATATATAGCCCCCATATAAACCGATCCCCCGATTTGGCTTGCGGAGCCTCTAAGAGAAGCAAATTTCATCCGACCCGGTTGAAATTAGGTACATGGTGTCAGAATATGATCTCTAACAACCATTCAAAAATTGGTCCACATCGGTCCATAATTATATATAGCCCCCATATAAACCGATCCCCAGATTTGACCTCCGGAGCCTCGTGGAAGAGCAAAATTCAACCGATTCGGTTGAAATTTGGTACGTGGTATTAATATATGGCCTCAAACACCCATGCAAAAATTGGTCGAAATCGGTCCATAATTATATATAGCCCCCATATAAACCGATCGCCAGATTTGACCTCCGGAGCCCCTTGGAAGAGCAAAATTCATCCGATTCGGTTGAAATTTGGTACGTGATGTTAGTATATGATATTTAACAACCATGCCAAAAGTGGTCCATATCAGTCCATAATCATATATAGCCCCTCATATAACCCGATCCCGAGATTTTGTTTTGGAGCCACTTGGAGCAGCAAATTTCATCCGAGTCAATTGAAATTTGGCGGTAGTAGTATAGTAGTTTGGTGCTAGTATATGGCCGTTAACAACCATGCCTAACTAGGTCCATATCGGTCTATAGTTATATATAGCCCTCAGATAAATCGATCCCCAATCACACAAAAATTGGTCCATATCAAGTTCATAATTGTATATAGCCCCCATATAAGCGACTCCCATATTGCAATTCTGGCTCTCTACGTACCGTGCAAAAGTCCATATCGATTCGTAATTATTTGTAGACCTACCTATACATACCTTTTTTGTCTAATATATACCACGTATGGACTAACTCACAATTTAGAAAACGATGTTATGAAGTTTTAAGATACAACAACCCAATTAATTCGATTGTGGATGACAGTCTTTCGTAGAAGTTTCTACGCAATCCATGGTGGAGGGTACATAAGATTCGGACTGGCCGAACTTACGGCCGTATATACTTGTTTATCTTGAAGTGGTAGCATTATTAGTCGTTAAGCAGAATCGGGCAGCGCTTATTTTTAAGAGAGAATTTACTCATTGAAGAGTTTAATGTATTGTGTATATGTGAGGTTATAGATCGTGACACCAAATCCATAGAAAGGAAAAATGGTGTCCACTTAAACGTTGTTGGTCCATTGTGATTCCTCATGATTGTTTCTTTCCTCTTCATCATATATCTTCCTCTGCTATCTCCTTTGTGTTCTTAGAAAAGAAAAAGGTTCTCTAGATCTTCCATCCAGAAGCCTTAATAAAGGCGAGTATATCCTTTAAATTACAGTATTTCAATAATATACTGAAAGAAAAAGGGACCCATCACCATCTACAAATATCATCGGCCATCAAGCCAATCCTTACCATGTGCTTCCCAAGTGTGTTGTGTCCTGTTATGATGCCTATTAACGGCCTCAGACCCACTCTATTCGTCGCCATTGGAAATTCTTGCTGCTCGCGTTGTTCAATATCAGTTTGGTCTGCTCGCAACCCACAGCGGAAGTCCATCGTTCCTTCCACTGATCATTGTATTTAACGTTGACTTTTATCTTTATATACTTGCAGGATATATAGATGACGGGGAAAAACGTCCGTGACGATGGGGGCTATGTTCAATGCCATTGTCGGCACAACTTTTTATGGTCCTAAAATGCCTCTAGATTTCAATTTTAGGCAAATTGTATAAAAACTACGGAGTGTAGAAGCCAAAGAAGTAAAATCGGGAGATCGGTCTGTATGGAGGCTATACCAAACCATGGACCTATACTCACTATTTTCGGCACACCTTCTTATGGTCCTGAAATAACTCTAAATTCCCAATTTCAGGCAAATTGGATTCTATAAGCCCAAATCCCCAAATCGGAAGGTCAGTTTATATGGGGACTATATCAAACCCTCGACCGATATAGCTTATCTTCGAACTTGACCTGCCTGCAAACAAAAAACGAATCTGTGCCAAATTTCAGGACGACAGCGCTATTGTTTAAGGATGTAGCGTGATTACAACAGACAGACGTACATGGTTATATCGACTTAGAATTTCTCCCTGATCAATATACTTTTATATACTATATATAGTCGGAAACCGATATTTCGATGTGTTACAACGGAATATTTGGTGCTGTAACAGTAAAGGATATGCAGAATTATTAACATGGACTGCTCGTGAAATTATCAAACCAAAACCAATTACAGAAGGGAACAAAATTGAACTTTTTTTGTGTTGATTAGAAATTTATAACAAATTTTTACTAATTTGAGGTCGCTGAATCCAAATCTGCACTTGGTTTTTTTCTATCAGCTCGACTCTACGAGATATGGCGTTATGTTGAAAATTAAGGCACTTCCGCTACATATTTTGGAATAACTTGAAAACGGTTCACCATATTAAAAATAAAATCCAAAACTCCCAAGTAATAATCTCTTTAAACCGCGCTTACATTGTTTTTCAATTTTGCAAGTAGTTTTAGAGATATCGTTGAAGTTTTGGAAAAAATTAAAATTTTTAACAAAAAAAATTTTTTTGTTCTTCAAAAATTCCTAAAGAATAAAAATAGGAAAAAAATCACAGTTTTTGTCTAGAAACAATTAGTTATAGTTATATTTAGAATAAAATGAGATCTAATTCATTAAAATCGGTGGACCGTTTTCAAGTTATTCCAAAATATGAAGCGGAAGTGCCTTAATTTTGAACATAACGGTATATCTCGAAAAGTCGAGCTGATAGAAATAAACCAAATGCAGATTTTGGGTTCATCGTCCCAAATAACTTTAAAGACAATATTCAGTTCTAAATCAACAGAACCATTGTTCCCTTGTGTTATCTAACCAAAGGAACATATCTCTATTTTTTACTTTAAAAAGTAGGACAAGAAAGAGCTTCTCCTGCCGTGCAATTATTAAAAATCTATTTGGGGGCCACTCTCTACCCTCAGCATAAAAAATTGGTAAACTTTCTATTTTCGGGAAGAGATATCGAAAAATCATGTACATTTTATTAATGTAATAACTTTCTCCCACGTAAATTCCAAGTAAATCGAAGAAGTTTAGATTTTATTTTACACTCACTAAAGCCAGTTTAACTTCTTTTTAGTTCATAGAATTATTATGTTTGGAGAAAGTTTCCTACACTCAAAATAAAGTTTACTTGAATCCAAAGATTTTGACCATCCCTTAAGGATTTTGGTATTGATTCCGAGCCAAAGATGTGGCTTCTTTAAAATAAATAAATTTTTAGCGACCTATCTGGCTTTAAATCTAGGACCAATAAAATTAAAATTAGGATACAGATCTCATTTATCAAATTTTCATTCTCTTTTCGCGGTTTATTAAAAAAGGTACAAATGCCAGTTTAAAAATCCAAATTATAAGGGATACTTCAAAGTAAAAAATGTTTTCTTAATTGCAGAAAAAAACTACACCAAAGACGCAAAATCCTCAAAATAAGTCTTAGCCTATATTTGAATAGCTTTTATCTTACAACTAAAGTTACAATATTTCAGTTGATTTAAGGACAATTTCTCTAAATCAAAAATGTGTTTCTTTACTTTAAGGAAAATTAGCCTTAGTTCAAAGACATGCGACATTAACGGGGGAACACACATTTACAAAATTCGTGTCCTAAATTTAATGAGAAAATTTTTTGAAGCAAAGATTATAAACTTTATTTTAATTAAAATTTCATTATTTTAAAGAAATTTATTCTTAACAAGTATAAACGGCCGTAAGTTCGGCCAGACCGAATCTTATGTGCCCTCCACCATGGATTGCGTAGAAACTTCTACGAAAGACTGTCATCCACAATCGAATTACTTGGGTGGTGGTATCTTAAATCGTTTTCTAAATTGTGAGTTAGTCCATACGTGGTATACATTAGACAAAAAAAGTATGTGTAGGTAAGTCTACAAATAATTACGAATCGATATGGACTTTTGCATGGTACGTAGGGAGCCAGAATTGAAATATGGGGGCTATATACAAATATTGATATGGACTAATTTTTGTGTGATTGGGGATCGATTTATCTGAGGGCTATATATAACTATAGACCGATATGGACCTAGTTAGGCATGGTTGTTAACGGCCATATACTAGCACAATGTACCAAATTTCAACTGACTCGGATGAAATTTGCTCCTCCAAGAGGCTCCAAAACCAAATCTCGGGATCGGTTTATATGGGGGCTATATATGATTATGGACTGATATGGACCACTTTTGGCATGGTTGTTAAATATCATATACTACCACCACGTACAAAATTTCAACCAGATCGGATGAATTTTGCTTCTCCAAAAGGCACCGGAGGTCAAATCTGGGGATCGGTTTATATGGGTGCTATATATAATTATGGACTGATATGAACCAATTCCTGCATGATTGTTGGATACTATATACTTACATCACGTACCTAATTTCAAACGAATCGGATGAATTTTGCTCTTCCAAGGGGCTCCGGAGGTCAAATCTGGGGATCGGTTTATATGGGGGCTATATATAATTATGGACCGATTTCGACCAATTTTTGCATGGGAGTTTGAGGCCATATATTAAGATCACGTACTAAATTTCAACTGAATCAGATGAATTTTGGTCTTCCAAGGGGCTCCCGAGGTCAAATCTGGTGATCGGTTTATATGGGGGCTATATATAATTATGGACCGATGTGGACCAATTTTTGCATGGTTGTTAGAGACCATATACTAACACCATGTACCAAATTTTAGCTGGATCGGATGAAATTTGCTTCTCTTAGAGGCCTGCAAGCCAAATCTGGGGATCGGTTTATATGGGGGCTATATATAATTATGGACCGATGTGGACCAATTTTTGCATGGTTGTTAGAGACCATATACTAACACCATGTTCCAAATTTCAGCCGGATCGCATGAAACTTCCTTCTCTTAGAGGCTCCGCAAGCCAAATCGGGGGATCGGTTTATATGGGGGCTATATATAATTATGGACCGATGTAGACCAATTTTTGTATGGTTATTAGAGACCATATACTAACACCATGTACCAAATTTCAGCCGGATCGGATGAAATTTGCTTCTCTTAGAGCAATCGCAAGCCAAATTTAGGGGTCCGTTTATATGGGGGCTATACGTAAAAGTGGACCGATATGGCCCATTTGCAACACCATCCGACCTACATCAATAACAACTACTTCTACCAAGTTTCAAGTCGATAGCTTGTTTCGTTCGGAATTTAGCGTGATTTCAACAGACGGACGGACGGACATGCTCAGATCGACTCAGAATTTCACCCGACCCAGAATATATATTCTTTATGGGGTCTTAGAGCAATATTTCGATGTGTTACAAACGGAATGACAAAGTTAATATACCCCCATCCTATGGTGGAGGGTATAATGAAAAAATGAAAATGAAAACTTTCTATTTTCGCGAAGAGATATCGAAAAATCATGCACATTTTATTAATGTAATAACCTTCTCCCACGTAAATTCCAAGTAAATCGAAGAATTTTAGATTTTATTTTACACTCAAAGAAAGGGAACCCTCTATTTCACTAAAGCCTGTTTAACTTCATTTTAGTTCATAGAATTATTATGTTTGAAGATGGCTTCCTACACTCAAAAAAAGTTTACTTGGATCCAAAGATTTTGACCTTCCCTTAAGGATTTTGGTATTGATTCCGAGCCAAAGATGTGTGGTACTCACGTAAAAACAAATGCCAGTTTAAAAATCCAAATTATAACGGATACTTCAAAGTAAAAAATGTTTTCTTAATTGCAGAAAAAAACTTTACACCAAAGACGCTAAATCCACAAAATAAGTCTTAGCCTATATTTGAAGAGCTTTTATCTTAAAACTAAAGTTTCAATATTTCAGTTGATTTAAGGACAATTTCTCTACATCAAAAATGTGTTTCTTTACTTTTAGGAAAATTAGCCTTAATGCGACATTAACGGGTGGACGCATATTTACAAAATTCGTGTCCTAAATTTAATGAGAAAAAATTTTGAAGCAAAGATTATAAACTTTATTTTAATTAAAATTTCATTATTTTAAAGAAATTTGTCCTTAATATTTTGTAAATTTCGCATCCTAAAATTTAGGTTGCGTAATCTTTAATATCACGTATATATTTTTTTCAGTGTATATAATATTTTTTGCATACGTTATTTAAATAACCTAAAAAACGGAAAAAATCATACACATACACTGAAAAAAAGAATGTCCGGTTCCAAAGATTTTGTCTTTACTTTAAAAATGTTGGTATTGTTTCCGAGCCAAAGAAGCGCAGAATACAAGTAAGGATACTGTTAAGACACAATTCTCTATTAAATTTGGGTTTTATGCACTTGCTTCTAGGAAGCAAATTTTAATTTTCGCTGTTTCAGCTTTTTTTTCTTCATATGCTATAAAATCCTTTAAAAACGACAACCTTATTTTCCAAAATAAGACTCGACTTCCAGTAGAAATTATGTGATATTACGTGATATTAAAGATTTCGCAACCTAAATTTTAGGATGCGAAATTTACAAAACATTAAGGATAAATTTCTTTAAAAAGTGCAATTTTAATTTAAATAAAGTTTATAATCTTTGCTTTAAACATTTTTTTCATTAAATTTAGGACACAAATTTTGTAAATTTGCGTCCCTCCGTTAAAGTCTTGTGTCTTTGAACTAAGGCTAATTTTCCTTAAACTAAAGAAACACATTTTTGATTTAAAGAAATTGGCATTAAATTAACTGAAATATTGAAACTTTGTATTTAAGATAAAAACGCTTCAAATACAGGCTAAGACTTATTTTGAGGATTTAACGTCTTTAGTTTAAAGTTTTTTTTGGAATTAAAAAAAAACGTTTTTAGGGTTTTTTAGGTTTTTAAACTGACATTGGTTTGTACGGGAGTACCTTTATTAATAAACCGCGAAAAGAGAAAGAAAATGTGATAAATGAGTTCTGTATCCTAATGTTAGTTTTATTGGTCCTAGATTTAAAGCCAGATAGGTAGCTAAAAATTTTCTTTAGTTTAAAGAAGCCGCATCTTTGGCTCGGAATCATACCAAAATCCTTAAAGGAAGGTCAAAATCTTTGGATCCAAGGAAACTTTTTTATACCCTCCACCATAGGATGGGGGTATATTAACTTTGTCATTCCGTTTGTAACACATCGAAATATTGCTCTAAGACCCCATAAAGCATATATATTCTGGGTCGTGGTGAAATTCTGAGTCGATCTAAGCATGTCCGTCCGTCCGTCTGTTGAAATCACGCTAACTTCCGAATGAAACAAGCTATCGACTTGAAACTTGGCACAAGTAGTTATTATTGATGTAGGTCGGATGGTATTGAAAATGGGCCATATCGGTCCACTTTTACGCATAGCCCCCATATAAAGGGACCCTCAGATTTGGCTTGTGGAGCCTCAAAGAGAAGCAAATTTAATCCGATCCGGCTGAAATTTGGTACATGATGTTTATATGGTCTCTGACCATCATGCAAAAATTAGTCCACATCGGTCAATAATTATATATAGCCCCCATATAAACCGATCCCCCGATTTGGCTTGCGGAGCCTCTAAGAGAAGCATAGTTCATCCGATCCTGCTGAAATTTGGTACATGGTGTTAGTGTATGGTCTTTAACAACCATGCAAAAATTGCTCCACATCGGTGCATAATTATATATAGCCCCATATAAACCGATCCCCAATTTTTTTTTTTTGCGGAGCCTCTAAGAGAACAATCATGCACAAATTGGTCCACATCGGTTCATAATTATATATAGCCCCCATATAAACCGATCCCCAGATTTTGTTTGCGGAGCCTCTAAGAGAAGCCAATTTCATACGATCCGGTTGCAATTTAGTACTCGGTGTTAGTATATGGTCTCTAACAACCATTCAAAAATTTGTCCATATCGGTTCATAATTATATATATCCCCATATAAACCGATCCCCAGATTTGACCTCCGGAGTCTTTGAAGGAGCAAAATTCATCCGATCCGGTTGAAATTTGGTACATTTCGCTAGTGTATGGCCGATAACAACCATGGCAAAATTGGTCCGAATCGATGTATATTATATATAGCCCCAAATAAACCGATCCCCAATCACAGAAAAATCACGATTGCCACTCGAGCCAAAAATAATCTACCAACATTTTATTGGCATAGAAAATTGTGTCAAAATTTAATATTTCTATAAAAAATGTTGTCAAAATTTTATTTCTTACATATAGAAAATTTTGTCAACATTTTATGTCTTTAGGAAATTTTGTAAAAATATAATTTCTAAACACAAAATTTTGTCAAAAATTTATTTCTATAGAAAATTTTGTCAAAGCATTTCATAGTTGGAGAGGAATATTTTGCAAAATCTTCCAAAACATCAAGAATTCTACCAATCTACCAAACAGTAAAAAATCAGTCATATTTGGTAGACTGGTGTTCGTATGTTAATTGTATATAGCCCCCATATAAAGAGACCTCCATATGTTATTTCAATTCTGGCTCTATAATTACCGCACAAAAGTTCATATCGGTTCGTAATTATTTCTTCCCTATATATACCGGTCAAGAACTGAATATATACGTATTTAATCGACCTTTTTTTTTGTCTACTATATATCCCGCATGGACTAATTTACAATTTAGAAGATGATGTTAAGAAGTTTTAAGATGCCTTGCCATAGGCCGCAACCCAAGTAATTTAATTGTGGATGACCGTCTTTAGTAGAAGTTTTTACGCAATCCATGGTGGAGGGTACATAAGATTCGACCTGGCCGAACTTTCGGCCGTATATACTTGTTTTGAGTGTATATTTGAAAGATTTTTTGCTTTGTAGTCAAGATACAAAAAGATAACAAATTTAAAGACAATTTCATTAAATTTAAAGAATTTTTCTGAATTATTAAAGTCAAGTTGACCTTAGCCCAAACATTTTTTCTTTCATGTTATGATACCCATTTTTAAGTCAAATCACTTAATTATTAGGACAATACGACTTCATTGAAAAGTTTATCGTCTTTTGGACAAGGAAAAAACTTTATATTAAAGAAATGCGTCTTCTATGTTAAGCAAAATTTGCATTCGTATTTTAAAGACATGAAAACTTTGACCTCACACAATATTTTTTTCAGGGTATGAGACATAAAGATTTACTAAATTCGTAGTTCTCATAAAAGAGTTCATTATTTCTTTAAATTTGTAAATTTTACTACAAATGCTTTTTTTACTAAATTTTACTAAAGACATTTTACCTTCAAACTACAAAATCTTTGAAATTGAGCATGCTTTTTTTCAGGGTAGATCCTTATAAAATTAACTATTATAGCTTTTGTATAGCCCCAAGAAAATTTAGTTTCTTTGCAATCTAAAGGTTACTCAACTAGAATAACAGTCTTGAATATATACATCAAATTTACTCTATCTTGGCCTTTATCTATGCTGGAATTCCAGTGGTAATAAAAATCTTTGTTTTAATCCTTTGAAGATTTATATGCTTAATTAAGTGAAATGTATCCATATGTGTGTGTGTGTTTGAAATAAAATATTAGTGCTCCTATATATTTGCTCGTTTCTTAGCAATTGATTCATTGTTCTATGAAAAACCCATAAACAAATTGCTTTAAAAACATATAAAAATCAACAGTATGCACAAATCCAATATTTATACCTTTTCTCATATGGCTAACATGTCGTCGTAGATGGTATCGCATGCTTATTGTTGTCCTTGTGCCAGGGATAATGGCTAACACATACAAACATCTCCATACGTGGACATTATTCAGCTACAATTTCTGGAGTGCAACTTATTGACAGCGATAATTCTTTTTGTTTTCATATCGTTGTTCTTCTTTGCTCCTGTCGAGTTTGTTTCCTAGCTAGCCACTTAGCCCCCTTAATGGATATGGTTTTGCTTGGTTTTTTGTTTCCAATATGGTTGCAGATTGTTAAAGTTTACCAAGGAAATGGAATTATTGGCAATAGAAGCTAAAGCTAAGCGGTTAGCTAAGTGCATAAGCAACAGGATGAAAGGATTGCCCATAGAGGACTATGAGAATGACAATGGGGATTGTGTGGGTCCAGCGGCATTAATAGTTGACAATGGAATTTGGAGTAACCTCCCCTTCAAAGGTCGTTGATTTATAATTTTGTTTATGACATTTTAGTTATTTAGTTATGCCATAAAATATGTCCATACATATCATGCTAACAAACGACCCAAGTTTTCACAAGTATGAATTAGAAAATTCTTTATCCTTTGAATTGTTATACCAAAAAAATGAATCATAGGAAGATACGTTTTCTTCATAACTATAAAATGGGTATTTTTTATACCATTAAAATTGAAGCTATATTTAAACAATTTTAGACATGGGGTCTATTTTAGATAAAATGTCCGATGAAATACCTAACAGGTTGGCTGATAAGTCCCCGGTCTGACACATAGATGGCGTCGCTAGTATTAAATACATATTATTTTTATATAGTACCAACCTTCAACTGTTTCGTGTCAAAATTTGACGTCTGTAAGTCAATTAGTTTGTGAGATAGAGCGGTTTTTGTGAAGCAACTTTTGTTATTGTGAAAAAATGGAAAAAGAGAAATTTCGTGTTTTGATAAAATACTGTTTTCTGAAGGGAAACAAGTATATACGGCCGTAAGTTCGGCCAGGCCGAAGCTTATGTACCCTCCATCATGGATTGCTTAGAAACTTCTTCTAAACACTACCATCCACAATCGAATTACTTAAGTTGCGGTAACGCTTGCCGATGGCAAGGTATCTTAAAACCTCCTAACACCATCTTCTAAATTGTATGGAAGTCCATACGTGGTATATATTAAATCAAACAAGATCGATCCAATACGTATATAATTCAGTTTAACAAAGTAGACATACAATTTTGACAAAATTTTCTACAGAAATAAAATTTTAACAAAATTTTCTATAGAAATAAAATTTTCACAAAATTTTCTATAGAAATAAAAATTTTGACAAAATTTTCTATAGAAATAAACTTTTGACAAAATATTCTATAGAAATAAAATCTTGGTAGATTATTTTTGGCTCGAGTGGCAACCATGATTATGAACCGAATAAAATTTGAATAAAATTTTCTATTGAAATAAAATTTTGAAAATCTTTCTGAAAATTTTGACAAAATTTTCTATAGAAATAAAATTTTGACAAAATTTTCTATATAAATAAAATTTTGGTAGATTATTTTTGGCTCTAGTGGCAACCATGATTATGAACTGATATGGACCAATTTTTGTGTGATTGGACCAATTTTGGTATGGTTGTTATACTAACACCACGTTCCTAATTTGAACCGGATCGGACGAATTTTGTTCCTCCAAGAGGCTCCGGAGGTCAAATCTAGGGAACGTTTTATATGGGGGCTATATATAATTATGGACCGATATGGTCCAATTCTGGCACGGTTGTTAAAGATCATATACTAACACCATGTTCAAAATTACAACCGGATTGGATGAAATTTGCTTCTCTTGGAGACTTCGCAAGCCAAATCTGGGGATCGGCATATATGGGGGCTATATATAATTATGAACCGATGTGGACCAATTTTTGCATGGTTGTTAGAGACCATATAACAATATCATGTACCAAATTTCAGGCGGATCGGATGCAATTTGCTTCGCTTTGAGGCTTCGCAAGCCAAATCTGGAGATAGGTTTATATGGGGTCTATATATAATTATGGCCCGATGTGGACCAATTTTTGCATGGTTGTTAGAGACCATATGCCAACATCATGTACCAAATTTCAGCCGGATCGGATGAAACGTGCTTCTCTTTGAGGCTCCGCATGCCAAATCTGGGGATCGGTTTATATGGTGGCTATATAAAATTATGGACCGATGTGGACCAATTTTTGCATGATTGTTAAAAACCATATACCAACACCATGTACCAAATTTCAGTCAAATCGGATGAAATATGCTTCTCTTAGAGGCTCCACAAGCCAAATTTGGGGATCGGTTTATATGGGGGCTATATAAAATTATGGACCGATGTGGACCAATTTTTGCATGGTTGTCAGAGACCATATACCAACATCATGTACCAAATTTCAGGCGGATCGGATGAAATTTGCTTCTCTTTGAGGCTCCGCAAGCCAAATCTGGGGATCGGTTTATATGGGGGCTATATATAATTATGGACCGATGTGGACCAATTTTTGCATGGCTGTTAGAGACCATATACCAACACCATATACCAAATTTCAGCCGGATCGGATGAAATATGGTTCTGTTAGAGGCAAGGCCGTATTCAGGGGGGGGGGGGGGATGAGGGGGATCAAACCCCCCCCGAAATGAATGAATATTTTTATATAAATAAATATATATTTTTAACTGCATAGAAAAATCTTATCGAAGATGTTGAAGAAAAGCTGGAAAAGCTGAAAAACGCTTACCTATAAAACTTGCACAAATCATAGAATACTAGTTGAAAAGTCCGTCAAACGACGGCCGAAAAAACAAATTGTTTTTGTTCTCGCACCACAAATTTCATTTTTGGAAAATGTCTTTCTGCTTTTTATTTGTGTTTGTTGTTCTTTTTGTGAACATGACTCGCTTTGTTTAGCCATAGCAACAACAACGAAATAGCCAAACACACATGTGTAAATGAAATGGCGCAAAACCTGCGAAAAGAACCTGCCTAATTCAGCGATGGAAGCACTTGGAGAGTGCAATAAAGAGATATTTCCAAACGTGCATATTCTTTTAAAATTTTTGGTCAATTTGCCAGTTACTCAGGGATGGAAAATACAATTTTTAAGAAAGTACAAAAAAGGTATTTTTTGAGCGGAAAGGTACTTTTTACAAAAATTTCACTGGAAAATTATTGTCAAGAGACTAAATTTTAAGAAAATAAAATTTTGCCAAAATTTTCTATATAAATAAAATTTTGACAAAATTTTCTATATAAATAAAATTTTGCAAAAATTTTCTATAGAAATAAAATTTTGCAAAAATTTTCTATAGAAATAAAATTTTGCAAAAAAAAATCTGTAGAAAAAATGTTGCAACATTTTTTTTATAGAAATAAAATTTTGCAAAAATTTCCTATAGAAATAAAATTTTTACAAAATTTTCAATTGAAATAAAATTTTGACAACATGTTCTACCGAAATAAAAAATCGATAATATAGAATCGCATTCTTTTTTCGACTAAAACATTCTTAAAAATCAATAAAATCCTATTTTTGACTATGTCTTTTACAAAATCGAGATTTTCTTCCCACAGGAACATGTCTGTTTTGCCATATTTGTAAAAGACTATTAGCAAATAAGGTTGATAAAGACTTTCTCAAAATATTAAAATATTTTGTACCATAAATCTGATACCGACTCAAAAATGTCTACACAAAAGGTACTAAATCATTCGCGGGGGTACTACGGCACTGACCGGGGTGAAAAAGTATTGAAAAAAAGTACTATAGTACTGCATTTTCCATCCCTGCAGTTACTACGTACTCACTCGAACTTTCATTTTCAACAATGGAGACATTAAAGACGTATCTTAGAAATTCGACTAGCGAGAGTTGACTCAATGGATTGGCATTAATGTCGGTTCATCGCCGAATAAATGTGCCGACTGAAGAAGTCATTGATTTATTTGCTGCCCAAAAAGCCGTCGGCTCAATTTAATATTGTAAAAATATTGTACACATACCAATGCATAAATAAAATTATCTACACATGAGATTATATGAATATTTTTTTTAAGTTGAACACCCCCCGAATTAAAATCCTGGCTACGGCCTTGGTTAGAGGCTCCACAAGCCAAATCTGAGGGTCCCTTTATATGGGGGCTATACGTAAAAGTGGACCGATATGGCCCATTTTCAATACCATCCGACCTACATCGATAACAACTACTTGTGCCAAGTTTCAAGTCGATAGCTTGTTTCGTTCGGAAGTTAGCGTGATTTCAACCGACGGACGGACGGACGGACATGCTTAGAATGACTCAGAATTTCACCACGACCCAGAATATATATACTTTATGGGGTCTTAGAGCAATATTTCGATGTGTTACAAACGGAATGACAAAGTTAATATACCCCCATCCTATGATGGAGGGTATAAAATTACGGTGGAAGCAAAAACTTGGCTTGATAATGAGTTTCGGGACTCTACCCCAAGGGAAATCAACAATAATTGATTGGTATGCAAAATTCAAGCGTGGTGAAATGAGCACGGAGGACGGTGAACGCAGTGGACGCCCGAAAGAGGTGGTTACCGACGAAAACATCAAAAAAATCCACAAAATGATTTTGAATGGCCGTAAAATGAAGTTGATCGAGATAGCAGAGGCCATAATGATATCAAAGGAATGTATTTGTCATATCATTCATCAATATTTGGATATGCGGAAGCTCTGTGCAAAATGGGTGCCGCGCGAGCTCACATTTGACCAAAAACAACAACCTGTTGATGATTCTGAGCGGTGTTTGCAGCTGTTAACTCGTAATACACCCGAGTTTTTCCGTCGATATGTGACAATGGATGAAACATGGCTCCATCACTACTATCCTGAGTCCAATCGACAGTCGATTGGGGGTCGCTTATATGGGGGCTATATACAATTATGAACTTGATATGGACCAATTTTTGTGTGATTGGGGTTCGATTTGTCTATAGAAAATTTTGTAAAAATTTTATTTCTATAAAAAAAAAAAAATTGTGAAAGTTTTATTTCTATAGAAAATTTTGTCAAACTGAATTATATACGTATTTAATCGGTCTTTACTTTTATTTTAATATATACCACGTATGGACTTACTTACACCGTGGTGCAATGGTTAGCATGCCCGCCTTGCATACACAAGGTCGTGGGTTCGATTCCTGCTTCGACCGAACACCAAAAAGTTTTTCAGCGGTGGATTATCCCACCTCAGAAATGCTGGTGACATTTCTGAAGGGTTTCAAAACTTCTCCAAGTGGTTTCACTGCAATCTGGAACGCCGTTCGGACTCGGCCATAAAAAGGAGGTCCCTTGTCATTGAGCTTAACATGGAATCGGGCAGCGCTCAGTGATAAGAGAGAAGTTCACCAATGTGGTATCACAATGTACTGAATAGTCTAAGTGAGCCTGATACATCTGGCTGCCACCTAACCTAACCTAACCTAAACTACTTACAATTTAGAAGACGGTGTTAGGAGGTTTTAAGATACCTTGCCATCGGCAAGCGTTACCGCAACCCAAGTAGTTCGATTGTTATGATTGTTATTGTTATACTTGGTATATTCTAAAACCATTCGCAAAATTTCGAAAGGATGTTCGAATTGTGCTTTATTTAAGACATAAAATAATAAAAGAACAATGCATGAAAATATACTACTTTTTGTGATAAAGGTTTGAACTTTTCGAAGTAATTAAAAAAAGCTGTAGAAAAAGAACAAAGTTTACGATAGCCGTTTTCCAAACGTTTTTTTCTTGCATATGGTGAGAGCTAAATGTGGAAGTGAGAGAGATGTAGGGACGATGTAATTCGCCAGATCTTTCGTACCAAAGTTAAAACATTCAAATCCATAATGGAGTGCTATAAACCGCTCCCGTGTTTCTTATAACGAACACAACTTCAAAGTATTCATTTTTTGTACATCTGCTCTTTATTTACATTTTTTTAAAATTGATTTAAGTTCTCGTTACAATCGACGTTAAAGAAATTAAAAATATATACAATTATTATTTTCATGGAAATCTTTCCATGCTATTTAGTTCTTGAAATAGCCCAATTTTTCCACTTCATTAACCATTGCAACAAGAGAGTCGACAGTTTCTTCGCCAGTTGGAATAATTTGGGCGGCAGGCAATTTGAAGCCGGTTAAAACAGAGTTAGAGGAAGGACGCAATTCGTAGCAGAAGGACATCTTGATGCCAACCAATTCATAAGCCCAGTCAACACTGGCACCAGAGGCGGGATAGATGGCATCGTAGATATTACCTCCGGTGTATTTGGTGCCATAGCGAGTTGTCATGGCTTTAACACTAGCATCAAATACCTGTTTCAAATCCTTGTAGTTGGAAGGCAAGGAGGAGGTGTGGCCATAGGGATACAAGAGATATTGCGAGTAGGCATGGAAGGAGATGTACAAGGAAATCTTGCCCTTCAAACTGGAAATGTAGTCGGCGAGAGAGCGGGTTTCCATTTCAGAGAAGGCAGATGGTCCAGCATAGGTATCAGAACAAGCACTGTTACTAGCACCCACAGTATTCCATTGGAAGCCCCAGTTGCGGTTAGGATCGGCACCAAAGCAGCTGCCATAGGGAGTACGAGTCTTGCGCCACAGACGATCAGTGGTGTGAGTGTAGACATAGCCATCAGGATTGGCATGGGGGAAGATGTACCAATCGTAGTTTTCACCCATTTGGCTAATGGAACTGAGTTTTGAGGTCAAGAGTTGGTTGATCAAATAAGTAGCGGTGGCAGGGGCAATCCATTCACGGGCATGAATACCAGCTTCAACGAAAATACCGGGTTTGGTAGTCTTGCTCTTAGAAATCTTAACACCCAAAATCGAACGGCCTTGGTAGGTTTTGCCTCCTTCGATCAAAGTAACAACACCGGGGTATTCCAAAGCCAGTTGTTGCATCCATCTGTAGGTATCATCCAATTCGTAGTACTGAGACCAGCCATAGGAAGCAGCGCGAGCATTGGGATCGGACTTGGCCACTTGTTCCTCATCATCTTCCAATTGACTTTGGAAGTTGCTTTCCAACAATTCGTATTCGATTTCATTGGTGCCCATGATTTCCAAGAAGTCTGGAACTTTGTGGGGTGCAACGACAACATTGATGGGTTGGTTGACCAAATGGACGCCATCCAAGAACATCATTGAATCAGTAGCACTTTCCAACTGCTTCAACACTCCTAATTCCTTGGCACTAGATGCGGTGGTTTTGTATAAGCGATAGTTGTCATAACGAGCCCTCTCGCCCGTAGACAAGGCGACTGCCAGAAGGCAGAAGCCCAGAATGAGTTGATGTTTGAATGCCATATTCGATTACGAATGTTCATTTCGGTTTTCTTCAGAAGCTTATATAGTCGGCCATTTGTTTAGGAGTCCGATAACCCCGGACTGATAAATCCAAAGATTAAACAGTACAAAGATAACCCCGTCTAAAATGCAACTGTTCAAAATTCGAGTGTTTTGCGTTGCTTTAAGGTTGTAAATTTGTTTGAATTCATTGTTTTCTCTTTTTCAAAACAAGATTATTTTTGTTTGGTTCATAACTCATTTTTAACTACAAGTCGATATTGTTTGCTCTACGTCACAACCCGATAATGGTCGTCCGGGTTGATCATAAATCTCATAACTCCCAGGGCACGAGCTTTTCTATTTTTGGTTTGAGGGCAATAAAAGATAACCGATCAATTATCAGTATTTGATTTGATTGCGATTAGTACCATAATATTAAAAAAAAAAAATATTTTCTCCCCATATCTATGTAAAATCTAATTCAAATATAAACTTTGTAATTCCGTTTGTAACACATCGAAATATTGGATCTCATAAAGTATATATATATTCTGACTCGTGGTGAAATTCTGAGTCGATCTATCGATGCCCGTCCGTCTGTCTGTTGAAATCACGCTAACTTCCGAACGAAAGAAGCGATCGACTTGAAACTTATCACAAGTAGTTACTATCGGATAGTATTGCAAATGAGCCATATCGGACCCATAAGCCTTAAAAGGCTTCTATGGGGAGAGCTTAGACCCCTCCAGAAAATGTTTAGCTCCCCAGGATTTGAAAACCTATTTACGATTTTCCAATGTATTACATTACTGTATCGTAGATAGGGGAGCCACCGTGGTGCAATGGTTAGCATGCCCGCCTTGCATACATAGGGTCATGGGTTCAAACCCAGTTTCGACCAAACACCAAAAACTTTTTCAGCCGTGGATTATCACTCTTCAGTAATGATGATGACATTTCTGAGTGTTTCAAACTTCTCTAAGTGGTTTCACTGCAATGTGGAACGTCGTTCGGACTCGGCTATAAAATGGAGGTCCCTTGTCACACTGAAAAAAAGCATGTCTAGTTCCAATGATTTTGTCTTTACTTTAAAAATTTTGGTATTGATTCCGAGCCAAAAAAGCGGAGAATTTAAGCAAAAATTTAATTTTTGCGTACTTGATTTTAGGTAGCAAATTATAATTTATTTGATTTTTCTGTTTTTTTTCTTCATGCTAAATGCTTTTTTGCTTTATTGTCAAGATACAAAAAGACAACAAATTTTAAGATAATTTCATTAATTTTGAAGAATTGTTCACAATTATTAAAGACAAGTTGACCTTAGTCACTCTAAATTTTCTTTAATTTTAAGATACCCATTTTTTATTTGAAACACTTAATTATAAGGAAAAAAACGACTTTATAGAAAAGTTCATCGTTTTTCGGACAAAGAAAAAAACTTTATATCAGAGAAACGCGTTTTCTATGCTAAGCAAACCACGCATTCGTATTTTAAAGACATGAAATTATTGGCCTCATGATAATATTTTTTTCGGTGTAAGCATTTTTTGGGAAACACAATTTTTGCAAATTTATTTCAGGCTCAATCGATTGTGTTACCACAAGTGGTAAACTTCTCTTTTATCAATGAGTCATGCCCGATTTTATGTCTACCTCAATGACAAGGAACCTCCACCGCTAGAAACTTTTTGACCTCCGCTAAAAAACTTTTTTAGCGACCTTGTGTATGCAAGGCGGTCATGGTGAGCATTGTAACCATGGAAATGGTGGCTCTCCATCAGCGTTACCGTTGAGAATTTCCAGAAAGTTATACAAAAAGTGTCACACACCATTTCAAAAAGGTGGCACAAAAGGTGAAACACTTTTTTCATAAAGATGCTAGTTTAAAAATCGAAATTATAATAGATGATTCAAATTTCTTAAATCCAAAAAAACTTTAAACCATATAAACTTTTTTGTGTTTTTATCTTAAATCTAAAGATTTCAGTTAATGTAAGACCGATTTCTTTAACGCAAGTTTCCAAAATTGTTATCCTAAATTGAATAAAAAACAGTTGAAGCAAAGAATATAAACTTTCTTTTAATCAATTTTTTATTTTAAAGGAATTTGTCCTTAGCATTGTGTAAATTGTGTGCCCTAAAATTTAGGTTGCGTATATAGATTAGATAGTACAATGTAAATATTTGTTGATGTAATGAAAGTTGCCTCAACACGACAAAATTATAAGCAAGTTCATAATATTTGCTTTAAGAATTGTTCCATTAGTGTCGTATGTCTTTAAAGTCAGGCAAATAGTTGGCAACTGTATTAGAGAGTGGACGTGCTCTATTGAAGCTCCTATTTAATATTCAGTTTTATAAAGTTTTTTAATCGTAAACCACTAAAAAACTGAAATGCTGTGTTCATTAACAGCAGTTTAAAAACATCAAGTGTTATTATGTGGAATATCGTCATTATTAAAACCATTTACAATTAATTACAAAGCAAATTCCAAATTACATAGTGTGAAAAGACATACACAAAACATTAAAAAGAAAACAAAAAAAAAGAAAACAAATATATACGGCGGTAAGTTCGGCCAGGCCGAATCTTATGTACCCTCCACCATGGATTGCGTAGAAACTTCTACGAAAGACTGTCATCCACAATCGAATTACTTGGGTTGTGGTATCTTAAAACTTCTTAACATCGTTTTCTAAATTGTGAGTTAGTCCATACGTGGTATATATTAGACAAAAATGGTATGTATAGGTACGTCTATAAATAATTACGAATCGATATGGACTTTTGCACGGTACGTAGAGAGCCAGAATTGAAATATGGGGTGTCATTTATACACTGAAAAACAGTGAACCCCTTTCTATTGCAAAATGAACTAAACTGTAGTAAAATTGACCATGATCCAGCCCTTAAGATTTTTTTCTACTAATTCTCTTAAATTTTAGTTCATCTATGGCATTGTATTTTAGTTCAATTTTACAAAAGCATTAGATTGATATACCCCTACCAAGTTAAAAAGTCACTTTTATTTTGGTTAACTTGATTATTTTTTGGGAAACCCGATAATAAAATTTGGTTAACAGTCTCCTTAAAATGTCGACGACTAAACTACTTATATATCAATCATTCCACAGTATAGATCAACTAAATAATTAAATGAACAACAAACCGTTATACTATTACGAAAATGTTCATACATTAAAAGTAAACTTTCTTTAAGGAAAAGTACTTTATTGTAAAATCTTATGATGGAAGTTCTTAATACATTGGTTTTTGTGAATAACAATTACGGCCACATGGAACAAGAAAGTAGTTTATTTTAACTAGCTGTTTAGACGTTTTGACTTATCCTTAGTTTTTATGCATCATAGTTATATGTTTCACATATCTTGTTGAAAAAAAAAATGGAAGGAATAATAACAAGTATATACGGCCGTTAATTCGGCCAGGCCGAAGCTTATGTACCCTCCATCATGGATTGCGTAGAAACTTCTTCTAAACACTGCCATCCACAATCGAATTACTTAAGTTGCGGTAACGCTTGGCGATGGCAAGGTATCTTAAAACCTCCTAACACCATCTTCTAAATTGTATGTAAGTCCATACGTGGTATATATTAAATCAAAAAAGATCGATCCAATACGTATATAATTCAGTTTGACAAAGTAGACATAAAGTTTTGACAAAATTTTCTACAGAAATAAAATTTTAACAAAATTTTCTATAGAAATAAAATTTTAACAAAATTTTCTATAGAAATAAATTTTTGACAAAATTTTCTATAGAAATAAAATCTTGGTTGATTATTTGTGGCTCGAGTGGCAACCATGATTATGAACCGAATAAAATTTGAACAAAATTTTCTATAGTAATAAAATTTTGACAAAATTTTCTATAGAAATAAAATTTTGATAATAATGAAAATTTTATTATGAACCGAATAAAATTTTAACAAAATTTTCTCTAGAAATAAAATTTTGACAAAATTTTCTATAGAAATAAAATTTTGACAAAATTTTCTATAGAAATAAAATATTGATAAAATTTTCTATAGAAATAAAATGTTGGTAGATTATTTTTGGCTCTAGTGGCAACCATGATTATGAACCGATATGGACCAATATTGGTATGGTTGTTAGCGACCATAGACTAACACCACGTTCCTAATTTGAACCGGATCGGATGAATTTTGCTCCTCCAAGAGGCTCCGGAGGTCAAATCTGGAGAACGTTTTATATGGGAGCTATATATAATTATGGTCCGATAAGGACCAATTCTGGCACGGGTGTTAAAGATCATATACTAACACCATGTTCCAAATTACAACGGGCTTCGATGAAATTTGCTTCTCTTAGAGGCTCCACAAGCCAATCTGGGGATCGGTTTATATGGGGGGTATATAGAATTAAGGACCGATATGGATCAATTTTTGCATGGTTGTTAGAGACCATATACCAACATCATGTACCAAATTTCAGCCGGATCGGATGAAATTTTCTTCTCTTTGAGGCTCCGCAAGCCAAATCTGGGGATCGGTTTATATGGGGGCTATATATAATTATGGACCGATGTGGACCAATTTTTGCATGGTTGTTAGAGACCATATACCAACACCATGTACCAAATTTCAGCCGGATCGGATGAAATATGCTTCTGTTAGAGGCTCCACAACCAAATCTGAGGGTCCCTTTATATGGGGGCTATACGTAAAAGTGAACCGATATGGCCCATTTTCAATACAATCTGACCTACATCGATAACAACTACTTGTGCCAAGTTTCAAGCCGATAGCTTGTTTCGTTCGGAAGTTAGCGTGATTTCAACAGACGGACGGACGGACATGCTTAGATCGACTCAGAATTTCACCACGACCCAGAATATATATACTTTATGGGGTCTTAGAGCAATATTTCGATGTGTTACAAACGGAATGACAAAGTTAATATACCCCCATCCTATGATGGAGGGTATAAAAATTGTTAAAAATTAACGTGTAATAAAATATAATTTTTAGCTCTTTTTATACACTCCACCATAGGATTGCTCCGCACGCCAAATCGGGGGATCGGTTTATATGGCGGCTATATATAATTATGGACCGATGTGGACCTATTTTTGCATGGTTGTTACAGATCATATGCTGACACCATGTACCTAATTTCAACAGGATCGGATGAAATTTGCTTCTCTTAGAGGCTGCGCAAGCGAAATCTGGGGATCGGTTTATATGGGGGCTATATATAATTATGGACCGACGTAGACCAATTTTTGCATGGTTGTTGGAAACCATATACCAACGCCATGTACCAAATTTCAGCCGGATCGGATGAAATTTGCTTCTCTTGGAGGCTCGGCAAGCCAAATCGGGGGATCGGTTTATATGGGGGCTATATATAATTATGGACCGATGTGGACCAATATTTGCATGGTTGTTATAGACCATATACCAACACCATGTACCAAATTTCAGCCAAATCGGATGAAATTTGCTTCTCTTAGAGGATCGGCAAACCAAATTTGGGGGTCCGTTTATATGGGGACTATACGTAGAAGTGGACCGATATGGCCCATTTGCAATACCATCCGACCTACATCAATAACAACTACTTGTGCCAAGTTTCAAGTCGATAGCTTGTTTCGTTCGGAAGTTAGCGTGATTTCAACAGACGGACGGACGGACGGACATGCTCAGATCGACTCAGAATTTCACCACGACCCAGAATGTATATACTTTATGGGGTC
Organism: Haematobia irritans; assembly: GCF_050003625.1. Lineage (NCBI taxonomy): Eukaryota > Metazoa > Arthropoda > Insecta > Diptera > Muscidae > Haematobia > Haematobia irritans. The sequence continues at coordinate 56,349,301 of NC_134401.1, forward strand.
TTAGAGCAATATTTCGATGTGTTACAAACGGAATGACAAAGTTAATATACCCCCATCCTATGGTGGAGGGTATAAAAACAACCCCACGCTCAGATATACACAACATCCCCGTCACTCGCTACCATTTCTCATTATTGCATTGCATGCTCTCACTCTCAAACAAAATTCAAGTAATATCATCTTTACATTAAACATATTCCATTTTGCCGAGAAAGATCTCTGCACTATGCATTAGTTCATCGCATCTGTCCACAATTTACTCCAAAAACAATGCTCTTAATTGCATATCAGTATAAGAACGATGAAACGTTTAACTTAAAATTAGCAAAAACTTCATGAAATGATATCTACCCATTTTTGACGAAAATGTCTATAAATTTAATTACATGTGAACTAAAAATATTTCATTGAGAAATGTTGTACCAACTATTATTAAATATAGGAATTGTCAGTAAAAAATTGCTATCCGCTTTCAAGTTCAATTTTCGTAAAAAAATATTTTCTCATACAAAAGCTCTTTATAGTAAATTGAACTTATTATTTAGAAAGTATTTTACATTTCATAAGTAGTTTTATAGTATGACGAACGAATTTTTAAACTACCAGCGAAGAACATTTTTAAGGAAATTTCCATCGTATTTTGTAGGCCGTGAACTAAACGATTGTTACTTAATATTTGTAAAATTTCCTTTCGAGTAGTTAGTCTTCGTTAAAGATACGAAAAATGAACTAAAATTCTGGAAAATTCTTGCAATAAATTATTACAAAAATCTGCTTAAATTTACGAGACACTTTTTATACCCTGCTCCACACTGTGGAACAGGGTATTATAAGTTAGTGTATATGTTTGCAACACCCAGAAGGAGACGAGATAGACACATGGTGTCTTTGGCAAAAATGGTCAGGGTGGGCTCCTGAGTCGATATAGCCATGTCCGTCTGTCCGTCTGTCCGTGAACACATTTTGTAATCAAAGTCTAGGTCGCAGTTTTAGTCCAATCGACTTCAAATTTGGCAGAAGTATGTGTTTTGGCTCAGAATAGATCCCTATTGATTTTGGAAGAAATCGGTTCAGATTTAGATATAGCTCCCATAAATATATTTCGCCCGATATGGACTTAAATGGCCCCAGAAGCCAGAGTTTTACCCTAATTTGCTTAAAATTTTGCACAAGAAGAACAATTAGTGTGCCAAATTTTATTGAAATCGGTTCAGATTTAGATATAGCTCCCATATATATCTTTCGCCCGATATGGATTAATACGGTCCCAGAAGCCAGAGTTTTACCCCAATTAAGTTGAAATTTTGCACAGGGAGTAGAATTAGCAGTGTAATTAAGTGTGCAAAATTTTATTGAAATCGGTTCAGATTTAGATATAGCTCCCATATATATCGTTCGCCCGATTTACACTCATATCACCACAGAGGCCAATCTTTAGCTCCGATTTAGTTGAAATTTCACGCACAGAAAAACCATGTTTGGACATGGTTGCCGCATCCATTTAATGCTTACCTAGAGCATGTAATTGCCGCGAAAACCATGTATTTTGTCTTTGTAAAAATAGATTTCGAGCGGAGAAAAATGTATGGTGGCAATAAGCATTTGAATGGTTCTCAAATACCGCAAACATGTTCTATCATTTAAATGATAGAATTTGAGACCATTAAATGGTTGGGAAAATCATGTACCTGACCATTCAATTTTTTTTACTTTTTTACTGGGAAAAAAGTATTTTTATAGGTTAAGTATAGACATGTCTAGAACCATTACATGGCCATAAAGACCATTGAAACTTTTTTTCGTGACCATTTAATTTTTTAACTTTTTTGCAGCGAAAAGAATTTTATAAAAACATTGAGCAGGTACACACGATTTTCATTTTGCGCGTCAGTCGTGTGTTGATTGTTTCTTGGAGAATACGGATTTACTGTGTTTTGTGTTAATTTATTTATTCAGAAGTGGCACGTGGTTTTATGTGAACACAAAAAAGGAAACTGTAATTGAAAAAATTTACCTGGTTTTTGTTCTGCATTTTGCATATGGTATAATTTATTTTCATTTGCAGTTACATGATGCCTGCGTTTGTACATTTGATGGGCTTACATTTGATGTTTGCTTGCACGACATTATAAATACAAATAAACAATGAATTAGTTTATAAATAAATAAAAACAAATAAATAAAGTTAATTTTGTGTTTTCTTTTCTCAAGTGGCGTCCTTTTTCGACGACGAAAAAAGTTTTTTCATAAAGATCAAAACATTTTAGGTTGTGACCATGTTCTTTTAACTAGGAGAAAAACATTTTTAATGAATACCATAACATTTTAAATCGTGAACATTGTCTTTTCATTCAAACAAAATTCTTTTCATCAATATAATAACATTTTAGATGAGGACAATTATATTTTTTTTAGAACCATGTTCACTGAGCCAACATGGTTGCAGGTTAAAATGTTACACGGTCGCCGCAAAAATAGATGCTATCATATTATTTTCCTCTTCGAATATGATTGTGACAATCATGTTTCTTCTCTGCGTGTTTGCACTGGGAGTAGAATTAGCATTGTAGCTATGCGTGCCAAATTTGGTTGAAATCGGTTAAGATTTAGATATAGCTCCCATATATAGCTTTCGCCCGATTTACACTCATATGACCACAGAGGCCAATTTTTTGCTCCGATTTAGTTAAAATTTTGCACAGAGAGTAGAATTAGCATTGTAACTATGCGTGCCAAATTTGGCTGAAATCGTTTCAGATTTGGATATATCTCCCATATATAGCTTTCGCCCGATGTACACTCATATGACCACAGAGGCCGATTTTTAACTCCGATTTAGTTGAAATTCTGCACAGGGAGTAGAATTAGCATTGCAGCTATGGTTGACATCGGTTCAGATTTAGATATAGCTCCCATATATACGCTTTTCTGATTTCGATAAAAATGGTCAAAATACCAACATTTTCCGTGTTAAATCGCCACTGATTAGTCGAAAAGTTGTAAACCTGACTCTAATTTTCCTAAACTTCTAATACATATATATCGAGCGATAAATCATAAATAAACTTTTGCGAAGTTTCCTTAAAATTGCTTCAGATTTAAATGTTTCCCATATTTTTTACTAAAATTGTGTTCCACCCTGCATTAGCCAACTTAAATTTTTAGTCTATAGATTTTGTAAAAGCCTATCAAATTCTGTCCACATCGAGTGATATTTAAATGTATGTATTTGGGACAAACCTTTATATATAGCACCCAACACATTTGACGGATGTGATATGGTATCGAAGATTTAGATCTACAAAGTGGTGCAGGATATAATATAGTCGGCCCCGCCCGACTTTAGACTTTCCTTTCTTGTTTTTCTTCTGTGTATGGGGGCTATATCAATTATGAAGTTGATATTTTTATGTGATTGGGGATCGATTTATCTGAGGGCTATATATAACTATAGACCTATATGGACCTAGCTAGTTAGGCATGGTTGTTAACGCCCATATACTCGGATGAAATTTGCTCCTCACAGAGGCTCCAAAACCAAAACTCGCGATAGGTTTATATGGGGGCTATATATGATTATGGACTGATATGGACAAATTTTGGCATGGTTGTTAAATATCATATACTACGACCACGTACCAAATTTCAACCAGATCGGATGAATTGTGCTTCTCCAAAAGACACCCGAGGTCAAATCTGGGGATCGGTTTATATGGGGGCTATATATAATTATGGACCGACTTCGATCAATTTCTGCATGGGTGTTGGAGGCCATATATTAACACCACGTACCAAATTTCAACTGAATCAGATGAATTTTGGTCTTCCAAGAGGCTCCGGAAGTCAAATCTGTTGATCGGTTTATATTGGAGCTATATATAATTATGGACGGATGTGGACCAATTTTTGCATGGTCATTAGAGACCATATACTAACATCATGTACCAAATTTCAGCCGGATCGGATAAAATTAGCTTCTCTTAGATGCTCCGCAAACCAAATCGTGGGATCGGTTTATATGGGTGCCATATATAATCATGGACCGATGTGGACCAATTTTTGCATGGTTGTTAGAGACAACATACTGTCACAATGTAACAAATTTCAACCGGATCGGATGAAATTTGTCTCTCTTAGAGGTTCCGAAAGCCAATTCGGGGGATCGGTTTATACGGGGGCATATATAATTATGGGCCGATATGGACCAATTTTGGCATGGTTGTTAGAGACCGTAGCCACCGTGGTGCAATGGTTAGCATGCCCGCCTTTTATACACAAGGTCGTGGGTTCGATTCCTGCTACGACCGAACACCAAGAAATTTTTCAGCGGTGGATTATCCCACCTCAGTAATGCTGGTGACATTTCTGAGGGTTTCAAAGCTTCTCTAAGTGGTTTCACTGGAATGTGGAACGCCGTTCGGACTCGGCTATAAAAAGGAGGTCCCTTGTCATTGAGCTTAACATGGAATCGGGCAGCACTCAGTGATAAGAGAGAAGTTCACCACTGTGGTATCACAATGGACTGAATAGTCTAAGTGAGCGTGATACATCGGGCTGCCACATAACCTAACCTAACCTAACCTAGAGACCGTATACTGACACCATGTACCAAATTTCAGGCGGATCGAATGAAATTTGCTTCTCTTAAAGGATCCGCAAGCTAAATTTGGGGTCCGCTTATGGGGGCTATACGTAAAAGTGGACCGATATGTCCCATGTGCAATACTATCCGACCAACTACTTGTGCCAAGTTTCAAGTCGATAGCTTGTTTCGATCGGAAGTTTGCGTGATTTCAACAGATCAGTGTATATATATATATATATATATATATATATATATATATATATATATATATATATATATATATATATATATATATATATATATATATATATATATATATATATATATATATATATATATATATATATATATATATATATATATATATATATATATATATATATATATATATATATATATATATATATATATATATATATATATATATATATATATATATATATATATATATATATATATATATATATATATATATATATATATATATATATATATATATATATATATATATATATATATATATATATATATATATATATATATATATAGTGTTTTGCTGCAAGTAGAGGATGCTGACAAGCATACTTTTTCTCTGTTGGTTAAGCTACACTTGTACTTTAGTCAATGCATGGTTTTAAGCTGAAATCAAAAGCAACAGTAAAGAATAAATGATAAAAAAATCTTTAAAAATGAGCATTTAAATATTTTTAAGGATTTTGACACTTTCTCTTAAATTAAGTAAAACATTTGCATTGAATGGCATTTATGTGAACATGAATACCTTTGTTGATGTCTTGCAAAAATAGAACGACAATTCTATAAATTAGTTCTCTATCCTAATTTGAAATTTATGCATTCAAAACTTCTAAGATTTATTAGAGACAATTTATGTCACAAACGGACATTTTAGAACTTCAATGAAACTGCTTCGTAATTTTAACGAAAATGTTTCGTACTTTTTATTAAGAAATTTTAGCGCATAATGTTTCGTATAATATTCATAAATTTGTAAAAACTTTTTAAAAAATGTGAGATGTAAAGACATTTTCGTTAAAAGTGCAAAATTTTTTACGAACAAAAGTTAATGTAGAATATTTCGTAGACATTTCGTATATTTATAAAACAAATTCTTCATAAACTTTACGAAAATCTATGAAAATTTCGTTGATTTGATGAAAAATTTACGAAGTGTAATCAATAAAGAATGTTTCGTAAAATTAACGAAGAGAATTCTTTCGGTGTACAACATCTCAAAATAATGGATATATTGTGTAGAAGTGGTCTGTGTGACTCACATTTAGCTCTTTCTTTTTCTTCTTGAGGTTTTTCCTTGGTTTGGTTGTATTCCTCCAAAAACTTTTCTTACCTGTGTCTGTGTTGGCAAAGCAGTCAGTTCAACAACTTTGTACCATGCAAAAGATAACTCAACTATTGGTTAATCAAGAACAATTCCACCCACAACTTCTAGTGCTAAACTCTGAATACATTGTTCATTATTCACTTTTGCTATAAATTGTTGTGTCTAATAAATAAATCCAATTTTTAATTAAATAAAAAATTCCATTTTGAGTTATCTTTTGATGTCTGATAAATCGAAAGCCAAGTAAACTCCTACTGGAATATTGTTTTGTCTCTTCCATCGAATGTTTTATGAAGGAACCTAGGGTTAAAGACCTTATATCTGTAAGGATTGACATTGGATGTTATTCAATGGATGTGAGATGACAGGAAACACTTGTTGATTATTGAAATTCATATATCGATGCCTTCATTCCAGAGTACGCCAAGTCGACTTAGCATGTTTTGACGGAGTTCGTTGTTTTCTATTCGGATTGATGTGAATTACATCCTGTCAAAGTTTCAAATTTATTGGACACTTCTATCAAAATTTATGGTTAATGTTGTACTTAGCCTATGACTAAAGTTTGAAAAATGTCCAATCCAAAAAGGGCAAAAAACTTTCTTCGGTCTAAAGTTGTCTAAGTCATTTTTAGCCATATTGTATTGTCACTAGTTTGAGTTCGTACATACTAAAAAATCTCTAATAAATATGATTTTAAGAACGGAAAAAAGGGAAATTCTATTTTATACGGTTTTTGAGAAATATCAAAACAAAAACTTTGAACTTGTTTCCTATAAAATTCACTTTTTAGACTTAGCACACTTTGGAATGAAGACATCGATATGATGTTGTATAATATAGAAGATATCATTTATGTTTCAATTATTGGAGCCATTCCATAATGGTTTTGTTATTGTCATCAACCAGGATATTTTAACCCAAAATCGAGTAAAGGAAACAATGTTCGAATCTGGTAAATGACATATGTGGTGTGAAATGATATAAAACTCTGTTCTTATCGAAATATACTAACAATAAATTTTGCTCTAGGCTGTGACTATTTTTCCATAAAAAATTATATTTAGAAATCAAATTGTAAAAACAAATTATTGTAGTACACTGGTAGAAAAAGCTTTACAATATTAACGAGATCTGTCATTAAAATTGAGCCAACGAAAAAATTACATAAATACAATTAATTATACAATATTTCATAGCAATAATGAATATTTTCATTGTGCCCATGTGTGAAATTTAAAATCAAGTATATACGGGCGAAAGAAAATTACTAGCCTGTAGTAACGGTTGGTAAGGTACATATAAAAAATTGTGACTCAATCACGAAATTAATTGATTTTAAAATTTTAATTAATTTTTAAATTTTTTCAATTAAAAATTGAATTGATTGTAAAACAATTAATTTTTAATCAAATAATTATTTTGATAAACTTTTTAATTTAATCAGTTAAACAATTAATTGAGTTTTGTAATCGATATCGATTCTATTTTTATACCCTGCGCCACACTGTGGAACAGGGTATTATAAGTTAGTGCATATGTTTGCAACATCCAGAAGGAGACGAGATAGACACATGGTGTCTTTGACAAACATTCTCAGGGTGGGCTCCTGAGTCGATATAGCCATGTCCGTCTGTCCGTGAACACATTTTGTAATCAAAGTCTAGGTCGCAGTTTTAGTTCAATCGACTTCAAATTTGACACAAGTCTATGTTTTGGCTCAGAATAGAACCCTATTGATTTTGGATGAAATCGGTCCAGATTTAGATATAGCTCCCATATATATTTAGCCCGATATGGACTTCTACAGCCCCAGAAGCCAGAGTTTTACCCCAATTTGCTTAAAATTTTGCACAAGAAGAACAATTAGTACTATAGTCAAGTGTGCCAAATTTTATTGAAATCGGTTTAGATTTAGATATAGCTCCAATATATATTTCGCCCGATATGGTCTTATATGGCCCCAGAAGCCAGAGTTTTACCCCAATTTAGTTGAAATTTTGCACTAGGAGTACAATTAGTAGTGTAGTCAAGTGTGCCAAATTTTATTGAAATCGGTTCAGATTTAGATATATCTTCCATATATATATATATATTTCGCCCGATTTACACTCATATGATTACAGTGGTCAATCTTTTACTCCGATTTAATTTAAATTTTGCACAGGGTGTAGTATTAGCATTGTAGCTATGCGTGCCAAATTTTATTGAAATCGGTTCAGATTTAGATATATCTCCCATATATATATAGTTTTCGCTCGATTTACACTCATATGACCACAGAGGCCAATTTTTAACTCCGATTTAGTTGAAATTTTGCACAGGGAGTAGAATTAGGATTTTAGCTATGCGTGCCAAATTTGGTTGAAATTGGTTCAAATTTAGATATAGTTCCCATATATATGTTTTTCTGATTTCGACAAAAATGGTCAAAATACCAACATTTTCCTTGTAAAATCGCCACAATAAACTTTTGCGAAGTTTCCTTAAAATTGCTTCAGATTTAAATGTTTCCCATATTGTTTTACTAAAATTGTGTTCCACCCTAGTGCATTAGCCAACTTAAATTTTGAGTCTATAGATTTTGTAAAAGTCTATCAAATTCTGTCCAAATCGAGTGATATTTAAATGAATGTATTTGGGACAAACCTTTATATATAGCACCCAACACATTTGACGGATGTGATATGATATCGAAAATTTAGATCTACAAAGTGGTGCAGGGTATAATATAGTTGGCCCCGCCCGACTTTAGACTTTCCTTACTTGTTTTTTACTAACATTGTGTTCCACCTTAGTGCATTAGCCGACTTAAATTTTGAGTCTATAGATTTTGTAGAAGTCTATCTGTCCAGATCGAGTGATATTTAAATGTATGTATTTGGGACAAACCTTTATATATAGCCCCCAACATATTTGAGGGATGTGATATGGTATCGAGAATTTAGATCTACAAAGTGGTGCAGGGTATAATATAGTCGGCCCCGCCGACTTTAGACTTTCCTTACTTGTTTATTTTATTGTTAATTGCAATAATTAATTGTTTAATAAAAACCGCGAAAATGTTCACTCATAAAAAATATATCAATTAATTTTTTAATTAAAGATGTAAATATTTTCAATCACTTTCATGATTGACTGTGTGTTTTTTTTTTTTTTTTGATTGGGCGTTTCAATTAATTTGATAGTATATGAAGAAAAAAAATTGGCGTCCTAGTATTTAAATTTAAAAGAGAATTGTGTCTTAAATGTATCCTTACTTCAATTCTCCGCTTCTTTGGCTCGGAATCAATACCAAAATCATTAGAGTAAAGACCAGCCATGTTTTTTCAGTGCTAAAAGTATTTAAAAAAATTTGAACTCCAATTGTTTGAATTTTTTTTTATAGTTACAAATTATTATAAACATATTTATGCGGCAATTAGCAACTAAATGCTATCGGCATACAAAAGTTTATTTTAATACTTTTTCCGTGTACACACACAGAGAAGAGATTGTTTGAAAATCTCACGATAGCAAACACCATTCACAGTAACTGCCTGACCGGCCTCATTTTGGAAAAAAATACGGCCCGATGATGCCGCCAGCCCACAAGCCGCACCAAACAGTCACTCTTTGTAGGTGCATTGTTTTTTCGACAATCACTCTTGGATTCTCATTCGCCCAAATTTTGTTTATTGACGAATCCACTGAGGTGAAAATGTGCCTCATCACTGAAGATGATTTTCTTCCAAAATTGATCATCCACTGTCGCCATTTCTTGGAACCATTCTTCCCATTCACGACGTCCATGGTTCAAATTGAGTAAGTCTGAAATAGAGAAATGTCAAATAAAATTCGGAAAAAAACTTGGCGTTTATGTGTGGTTCACATTCAACATCGGCCCTTACAATTTAACCATCCGTTATGTACCAATCGATACAGTTTCGACAGGTATTTATCCCTAGCATCGTCTAGTCTTCAATTTGATCAATTAACCACAACGTTTTTCTTTTAATTTAGTAAAATACGTTAAAATTATGGCAAGTATCAACAAGTCATGTCCACCAATGGGGTGGTCTCTAAATATTTGTAATCTGCAACAGTGCCAATAGTACCGATTTTCACCATTTTGACGCCATATCATTTAAATAGGTGCACACGTTCTTGACGAACGACGAAGTTGCCTTAAGGACGTCTAACGAATATTTCAAGATTTGTCATGGCCAAAGACAAACGAACGCCGTTTATGAAAACGTGAACGCCCGTGGACGAAACATTCCGTGAACATTCCGTTTTGATTTTTCGTGAACGTTTCCGTTTCATTTTGTAACCGTCCGTTCACAACCTCGGAACGTAACTTTTTCTATTAGTGTAAATATGTATCTAAAAATTATCAAAATAAACAAGTATATACGTCCGTAAGTTCGGCCATGCCGAAGCTTATGTACCCTCCACCATGGATTGCGTAGAAACTTCTACTGAAGACTGTCATCCACAATCGAATTACTTGGATTGCAGTAACACTTGCCGATGGCAAGGTATCTTAAAACTTCCTAACACCGTCTTCTAAATTGCAAGGTAGTCCATACGTTAGGTTAAGTTAAGAGAGAAGTTCACCAATGTGGTATCACAATGGACTGAATAGTCTTAGTGAGCCTGATACATCGGGCTGCCACCTAACCTAGTCCATACGTGGTATATATTAAACTAAAAAGGCCGATAAGTTTGACAAAATTTTGTATAGAAATAAAATTTTGACAATAGTTCCTATAGAAATAAAATGTTGACAAAATTTTCTGTAGAAATAAAATTTGGACAAAAATTTTCTATAGAAATACAATTTTGACAAAATTTTCTATAGAAATAAAATTTTGACAAAATTTTGTATAGAACTAAACTTTGACAACATTCTCTATAGAATTAAAATTTTGAAAATATAGAAATACAATTTTGCAAACATTTTCTATAGAAATGAAATTAGACGTATATATAATTATGGACCGATATGGACCAAGTTTTGCATGGTTGTTAGAGACCATATACCAACACCACGTATCAAATTTCAACCGGATCGGATGAATTTTTCTCCTCTAAGAGGCTCCGGAGGCCAAATCTGGGGATCGGTTTATATGGGGGCCAAGGCCGTAGCCAGGATTTTAATTCGGGGGGGGGGGGTTCAACTTAAAAAAAAATATTCATATAATCTCATGTGTAGAAAATTTTATTTATGCATACACCCTCAGAAAAAATCGCTTCTCTAACATATGTTCCAAACAGGAAGCCCATATATTTTTGGATACTGCCGAAACATTAATATGTTTGTTTTATGTGAACATATATGCTTGGAAGCATTTTGAGCCCAAAAATATTATATGCTTGGAAGAATTTTCCCCAAAGAAAATTGTGCTCATTCCCTCACATAATTTTCACTTCCACGAAATTTTTTAGTTCTTGGCACCTTTTTCTGTAATACAAATAATGTTGAAGAAATTATTCAATTTTATAATTTTTTTAAATTTTACCTTTGGCCAGGACTGAGAATCGAACCGGGAACCATGCAATTTATAAGCCAACACACTACCACTGGGCTACGTAGCTGTTATAGTTACCAATAGACAATCATCGTTATAAGTTACATTTATATAGCATAGTTTGCAGCGCCCACGAGCCGATGCAAACAAAACATTATTCAACAGAAACATATATTTGTTGGTCACGTGGAGCAGTGGTTAGCATGTCCGCCTTGCATGCAAAGGGTCCTGGGTTCAATCCCTACTCCGATCGAACACCAATTTTTTTAATTTTTGTATTTATATTTTTATATTATTAAATTAAATTTTTACAAAGAATCTTCGAAATGTGTGTTATTACAGATTTACAGTCAGAAAAGAACAGTGCTTGATATAAACGAAATGGACTGAGCTTTTGGATATAATATTATTTTTTTATTGGAAAAATAACAATTTTGTAACAAAAACTGTTTTTGGTATAAAAGCTTGAAATTTTGGAAGGAATTTAAAAACTCTAACAAAAGAAGAACGTGGAGTCGAGTATAAACATACATAAATAAATAATAAATAAGGGCGGTATTAATTTGGCATTATCGTTCTAAAAAGAAATGTTTTGCCTTTTACTTTTCTTTAATAATTCATTTTCAAGAAAATAAACTTTTTCAATTGTTTTAGCTGCAAAACTCGAACTTAATGCCCGCTTCCGAATGTCTATTCTCTTTACATGAGTATTCAAATTAAATAATATTTAGACTTAAGCATATCAAATTTTTGGCCTTATTATAAAACAGTTTTCCGAAAAAAACATAAAAGCAGTTTCACAGAAATTGCTCTCTTTTGATTCTCTCGCTGTGTTATGTTGATATCTTTCGTCAACCCTCCCGATTTCCATCTCTATTTCTTTCTCTATACTCTCTCTCTCTCTGTCGCTCTCTGAATAATATATCAAAACATATATATGTTTACTCGAAATTTGTAAATTTATATATGTTTACATTCACACATATTATTTTTACGAAACATTCATGCCCCAAACATAATATATTCTAACATATTAACATATGTGTCCCAAACATTTAGTGTTAGTTAAGGAACATTACATGTTTGCAGTTAAATATATTGTGTTTAAAAATTGTGTCCGAAACACATTTTGTTTATATCGGAACATATGAAAAACATATTTTTCTAACAGTGTAGGTATGTATACAATATTTTTATACCCACCACCATAGAATGGTGACGGGGGTATAATAAGTTTGTCATTCCGTTTGTAACACATCGAAATATCGATTTCCGACTATATAATGTATATATATTCTTGATCAGGGAGAAATTCTAAGACGATATAACGATGTCCGTCTCTCCGTCTGTCTGTCTGTTGTAATCACGCTACAGTCTTCAATAATGAAGCAATCGTACTGAAATTTTGCACAAACTTGTCTTTTGTCCGCAGGCAGGTCAAGTTCGAAGATGGGCTATATCGGTCCAGGTTTTGATATAGTCCCCATATAAACCGACCTTCCGATTTGGGGTCTTGGTGTTATCCAATTTTGTTGGTGTTATCCAATTTTCCTGAAATTTGAAATCTAGAGGTATTTTATGACCATAAAGAGGTGTGCCAAAAATGGTGAGTATCGGTCCATGTTTTGGTATAGCCCCCATATAGACCGATCTCCCGATTTTACTTCTTGGGCTTAAAGAAACCGCAGTTTTTATTCAATTTATCTGAAATTGCAAATCTAGAGGTATTGTAGGACTACAAATACATGTGCCAAAAATTGTGAGTATCGGTCAATATTTTGGTATAGCCCCCATATAGACCGATCTCACGATTTTACTTCTTGGGCTTATAGAAACCGCAGTTTTTATTCAATTTACCTGAAATTGGAAATCTAGAGGTATTGTAAGACCACAAATACGTGTGCCAAAAATTGTGAGTATCGGTGCATGTTTTGGTATGGTCCCCATATAAAACGACCTCCCGATTTGGGGTCTTGGGCTTATAGAAACCGTAGTTTTTATCCAATTTGTCTGAAATTGGAAATCTAGAGGTACTTTAGGACCATAAAGAGGTGTGCCGAAAATGGTGAGTATCGGTCCATATTTTGGTATAGCCCCCATATAGACCGGTTTCAAGATTTTACTTCTTGGGCTTCTAGAATGCGAAGTTTTTATCCTATTTGCCTGAAATTGGAAATCTAGAGGTATTTTCGGGTCATAAAGAGGTGTGCCGAAAACGGTGAGTATCGGTCCATATTTTAGTATAGCCCCCATAAGAACGATCTCCCGATTTAACTCCTTGGGTTTCTAGAAACCGTAGTTTTTATCTGATGTGCCTGAAATTGTAAATATTCTGGTATTTTAGGCTCACAAAAACGTGTATCGGATTAAGTTTTTATCGATCCATTTGGTAATGCCTCCATATAGACCGACTTCACTTCTTGGGGGTGTAGAAGGCGCACTGATCATGAAAATTCCTTGAAACTCAATGTAAAATTTCCAGATTTTACTTCTACAGATTTAAGATTTCAAATCAAGACGTTATTTTATAATTTTCTTGCACACTTACAAGAGATGTTAATGATTCCTTTAAAACTCAAACAAAAATGGTTCTTATAAATCCAGAATCTGATATAGTCCTTATAGGTGAAATCTTTAAATTTATCTTCGGGAATATCCTCAAGTCCTCAAACCCTCCTGAAATTTCAAAGGAAACCCTAATATTTGGTTCATGGTGGTGGGTATTTAAGGTTCGGCCCGGCCGAACTTAGTGCTGTATATACTTGTTATAATATTAAATTGAGCCGACGGGCTTTTTGGTGCCTGAAATTGTAAATATTCTGGTATTTTAGGCTCACAAAAACGTGTATCGGATTAAGTTTTTATCGATCCATTTGGTAATGCCTCCATATAGACCGACTTCACTTCTTGGGGGTGTAGAAGGCGCACTGATCATGAAAATTCCTTGAAACTCAATGTAAAATTTCCAGATTTTACTTCTACAGATTTAAGATTTCAAATCAAGACGTTATTTTATAATTTTCTTGCACACTTACAAGAGATGTTAATGATTCCTTTAAAACTCAAACAAAAATGGTTCTTATAAATCCAGAATCTGATATAGTCCTTATAGGTGAAATCTTTAAATTTATCTTCGGGAATATCCTCAAGTCCTCAAACCCTCCTGAAATTTCAAAGGAAACCCTAATATTTGGTTCATGGTGGTGGGTATTTAAGGTTCGGCCCGGCCGAACTTAGTGCTGTATATACTTGTTATAATATTAAATTGAGCCGACGGGCTTTTTGGGCATCAAATAAATCAATGACTTCTTCAGTCGGCACATTGATTCGGCGATGAACCGACATTAATGCCAATCCTTTGAGTCTACTCTCGCTAGTTGAATTTCTAAGATACGTCTTTAATCTCTTCATTGTTGAAAATGATCGTTCGGATGAGCACGTAGTAACTGCAGGGATGGAAAATGCAGTACTATAGTACGTTTTTCAAACCTTTTTCACCCCGGTCAGTACCGTAGTACCCCCGCGAATGATTTAGTACCTTTTGTGTAGACATTTTTGAGTCGATATCAGATTTATGGTACAATAGCTTTGACAAAATATTTTAATATTTTGAGAAAGTCTTTATCAATCTTATTTGCTAATAGTCTTTTACAAATATGGCAAAACAGACATTTTCATGTGGGAAGAAAATCTCGATTTGGTAAAAGACATAGTCAAAAACAGGATTTTATTTAACTTCAAGAAAGTTTTAGTCGAAAAAAGAATGCGATTCTATATTATCGATTTTTTATTTCGGTAGAAATTGTTGTCAATATTTTATTTCTATATAGAATTTTTGCAAAATTTTATTCTTATAGAAAATTTTGTCAAAATTTTATTTCAATTGAAAATTTTGTAAAAATTTTATTTCTATAGGAAATTTTTGCAAAATTTTATTTCTATAGAAAATTTTGTCAAAATTTTATTTTCTTTAAAATTCAGTCTCTTGACAATAATCTTCCAGTGAAATTGTATTTTCCATCCCTGAGTAATTGGCAAAGTGACCAAAATTTTTAAAAGAATATGCACGTTTGGAAAAATCTCTTTATTGCTTCCATCGCTGAATTAGGCAGGTTCTTTTCGCAGGTTTTGCGCCATTTCATTTACATACGTGTGTGTGGCTGTTTCGTTGTTGTTGCTATGGCAAAACAAAGCGAGTCATGTTCACAAAAAGAACAACAAACACACATAAAAAGCAGAAATACATTTTCCAAAAATGAAATTTGTGGTGTGAGAACAAAAATAATTTGTTTTTTTTTTCGACCGTCGTTTGACGAGCTTTTCAACTAGTATTCTATGATTTGTGCAAGTTTTATAGGTAAGCGTTTTTCAAAATAAAACCTCCAGCTTTTCTTTTCTTTTTTTTCTCTTAGAGGCTCCGCAAGCCAAATTGGGGGATCAGTTTATATGGGGGCTATATATAATTATGAACTGATATGAACCAATTCCTGCATGGTTGTTGGATACCATATACTAACATCACGTACCAAATTTCAACTGAATCAGATGAATTTTGCTCTTCCAAGAGGCTCCGGAGGTCAAATCTGGTGATCGGTTTATATGGGGGCTATATATAATTATGGACCGATATGAACCAATTTTTGCACGGTTGTTAGAGACCATATAATAGCACCACGTACCAAATTTCAACCGGATCGTATGAATTTTGCTCTTCTAAGATGCTCCGGAGCTCAAGTCTGGGGATCGGTTTATATGGGGGCTATATATATTTATGGACCAATTTTTGCATGGTTATTAGAGACCATATAATAGCACCACGTACCAAATTTCAACCGGATCGGATGAAATTTGCTCCTCTAAGAGGCTCCGGAGGTCAAGTCTGGGGTTCGGTTTATATGGAGGCAATATATAATTATGCGCCGATATAAACCAATTTTTGCATGGTTGCTAGATACCATATACTTACACCATGTACCAAATTTCAGCCAGATCGGATGAAATATGCTACTCTTAGAGGCTCCGCAAGCAAAATCTAGGGGTACGTTTATATGGGGACTATACGTAAAAGTGGACCGATATGGCCCATTTGCAATACCATCCGACCTATATCAATAACAACTACTTGTGCCAAGTGTGAAGTCGATAGCTGGTTTCGTTCAGAAGTTACCGTGATTTCAACAGACGGACGGACGGACATGCTTAGATCGACTCAGAATTTCACCACGACCCAGAATATATATACTTAAGGGGTCTTAGAGCACTATTTCGATGTGTTATAAACTGAATGACAAAAGTAATATACCCCCCATCCTATGGTGGAGGGTATAAAAATAAAATACCCTAATTTATTAAGAGATCTTATTCAAATTTAACACAAAGTAATATTTGAAATACCTCTTGAATGTGATAAATTTCAGGCAGATTTATAAAAAACATCATAAATAGTACCGCTTAATTACCTTAAATACGGAAAAATGTATTACACAAGTGTTTACAATAAAGCTTAGAAGTACGAAGCATCAGTCATATTGTCAGAGATTTCGGTTTATCTCTCAAACTCATTTCAATACAACACAGTACTAACACAGTACACTGGTAGAAAAAGTTTCGTTATATTAACGAAATGTGTCATTAAAAGTGAGCCAATGAAACAAATTTGTTAATACAACGAAAAATTTCGTTATTATTATGAATTTTCGGTTAATCAACGTAACGTTTCGTACTATTAACGAATATTTTCATTGTATTAATGCAAATGTTTCGTTATATCAATGAAAATTTGTCGTTGGCTCAATTTTAATGAAATTTTCTTTCTGTGTAGGGTGGGCTTTAGGTATAACATATGTTAGTAGTCCCCGTCGAAGTTTCTATTTTACTCACTTGTCTTTAGATTTTGGGACCATAAACGGTGAGTGAAAAACACTACATTATAACAAAATCCAAAAGAAGATGAATATGAACTTGACAATAATTGTGTAGTTACTCCAGAATATTTTATCCATATGCACAAGTATATTCCAAATAATATTGCAAAACCTATAATTGCTACATTGTCACCTTCTACGTGGGTTTTGCCACGTTAAAAATCTCAAAAGACTGCGCCTGCAAAATTCCTAGTTATATGATGCGAAAAGAAATTGAAACAAATGTCTTTCAGCGCTTCTTTCACCGAGAGAATTATCTTTTATACATTGTGTCATTTATTCGCTGGCGGTGGATTCCAGGATATAGGATATGCATTTCACATTGGTTTTACGTGGCTGAGGTTCTATGCCCACATGAAATACAAATTTATGGGTTTTTGTGTGTGACCACGTCAAAGTGGCAACACTGTTTACATATTGTGTCATAGTCTCGAAACTAGGGAATACTGTCAAATACATGGACAAACGAAAAGTTGTAAATAAAATAATTACAAGTAAGTTTACATATTTATATAAATATATTTTGAATAATTAGCCGCGTTATTGCAATCGAGATGAGGGTGGCGTCGAATACAAAAAATAGTAGTTGGCGGCGGCTTTATAGATTTTCTAACTAATTTGAGACACCGCACTTGTTTCAACTGCTTACCCTAATTTTCCAAAGACCATGATATCTTTTGTTATTACGACATTACAACAATACTGCCGCAAACATAAAAGTGAAACCACACACACGAGTGTTGCTGGCTTGCATCATATCATAGCTCTGGGTACGTTTTCGCATTTTACCCAGATATAAGCCATGAACCAGAAGTGAAACAAAGTCAATTCTCTTTTTATACACTCCACCATACAATGGGGGATGTACTAACTTTGTCATCACATGTGTAACGCAACGAAATATTGATCTCAGACACGATGGTCTCCTATTAAAGCTCGACAGCTTGCTTCCAAAGAATTATTGTGAGATTCTTAGCAATCGATTTCATAGAGTAAAGGCCGGTACTATGTTCATTCTTGCGAAAAATTTTTATGGAAACCATTATTTCGCACATAGAAAGCGGCGTTTTTTTAGGTAGCTTGGAGCGCTATTTTACAGGGAGCGATATTGGATTAAGTTGGTGGTTGTTGCTTGTTTTTACAAAATAACATTTTATTTTTCCTTGGGCAATTGATCTGCTACTCCTTTGATCCTTTGTATAGTTTTGGAACAAAAATATGGTCCGTGTTTGATTTATAAACCCGCACAAATAGTTTTTAAAAAAATTAATTATTTCTTAATTCACATTGCAAATGGCGCCGTGCTATAAACGTCAGTTTTTCAACACGAAAAAACAAAGTATCACAAATGGAAAAAATTTCGCAAATTTTTCGCATTTTTTGGTTTTGTATGGAGTTTCAACGCGAAAACCGAACAGAGTACCGGCCTTAAAGGGTGATACGGTCAAAATTTGGTCAAGGGAAAACGCGTGTAAATCGATGAAATCGTTTATTTAAAAAATCAAATTAAATTTCTTTTTCAAGTTCAATTAGTATAAAATTCAGGGAAAATATTCAGTTACGCTTTCGCTTTTCCAAATCCGAATTGCTGGGCCTCACGCTTGACACCTGCCATCAGATTTTGTACAGCCACCTTGTCCACCTTCTTCGCCGCAGAAAGCCAGTTTTCCTTGAACTGCTGCTAGTCCTTAGCATTTTTTTGGTCTTCTTTAGGTTCCGCTTGACAATAGCCCAGTATTTCTCAATTGAGCGGAGCTCTGGCGTGTTGGGAGGGTTCTTGTCCTTGGGAACCACCTGCACGTTGTTGGCGGCGTACCACTCCATGGCCTTTTTACCGCAATGGCAAGATGCCAAATCCGGCCAAAACAGTGCGGAACAACCGTGTTTCTTCAGGAAAGGCAGCAGACGTTTATTCAAACACTCTTTCACGTAAATTTCTTGGTTGACAGTCCCGGAAGCTATGAAAATGCTGCTTTTCAAGCCACAGGTACAGATGGCTTGCCAAACCAGATATTTCTTTCCGAACTTTGACAGTTCGTCGTGTATATGGGGGCTATATATGATTGTGGACTGATATGGACCACTTTTAGCATGGTTGTTAAATATCATATACTACCACCACGTACCAAATTTCAACCGAATCGGATGAATTTTGCTCTTCAAAGGGTCTCCGGAGGTCAAATCTGGGGATCGGTTTATATGGGGGCTATATATAATTATGAACTGATATGAACCAAATCCTGCATGGTTGGTGGACACCATATACTAACATCACGTACCAAATGTGCAAAATTTAGTTGAAGTCGGTTCAGATGTAGATATAGCTCCCATATATATCATTCGCCCGATTTGGACTAATATGCCCACAGAGGCAAAAGTGTTACTCTCATTTACGTGAAATTTTGCAGAGAGAGTAGAATTGAACTTGAAACTTTGCACAGGCAGTAGAATTAAGGTTCTGCATATGCGTGTTTATTTTGGTTGAAATCGGTTCAGATTTTGATATAGCTCCCATATATATCTTTCGCCCGATTTTCCGTCATATGACCACAGGGGTCAAAGTTGTAATCCGATTTAGGTGAAATTGCACAGGGAGTAGATTCAACATAGTAACTATGCATGTGAAATTTGATTGCAATCGGTTCAGATTTCGATATAGATTCCATATATATGTTTTTCCTATTTAGGGAAAACGGGCCGAAATACCCATATTTTCCTTATCAAATTGCCACTGCTAAGTCGAAAACTTATCAAAATGACTCACATTTTTCTATTACTCTAATACACATCTGTCGACCGATAAATCATAAATACACTTTTGCGAAGTTGTCTCAAAATTGGTTCATATTTAAATGTTTCCTATATTTTTTTGCTTACATTGTGTTCCACCTCAGCGCATTAGCCGACTTAAATGTAAAATCTATAGGTATTGCAGAACTCTGCACAGATCTGCACAGATCTGCTCCGATATACAGAATATATGTGTATGGGTGCATATAGCATCCAACACATTGGACGGATTTGATATGGTATCGAAAATGTGGACTTACAAAGTGGTGAAGGGTATAATATAGTCGGCCCCGCCCGACTTTAGACTTTCCTTACTTGTTTTAAGAGTACATTTTGCAAAAAAGACCGCATGTGTTCTTTAAAAGAGCACGTCTGGCATCCCTAGTTATACTGACCCATATTTTGATTTCACTATTTAACATCTTGATCATCCTAGTTCATATCTTCGATTTGTCATCTTCTGAGTCCGCAAATTGCGGCTTCAATGCTCAGAAGCCGCACCATAGGATGAGGGGCATGTTAACTTTGTCATTCCGTTTTTAACACATCGAAATATTGCTCTAAGACCCCATAAAGTATATATATTCTGGGTCGTGGTGAAATTCTGAGTCCATCTAAGAATGTCCGTCCGTCCGTCTGTTGAAATCACGCTAACTTCCGAAAGAAACAAGTTATAAACTTCAAACTTGGCACAAGTAGTTGTTATTGACGTAGGTCGGATGGTATTGCAAATGGGCCATATCGGTTCACTTTTACGTATAGCCCCCATATAAACGGACCCCCAGATTTGGTTTGCGCAGCCTATAAGAGTAGTATATTTCATCCGATCTGGCTGAAATGTGGTACGTGGTGTTAGTATATGGTATCTAACAACCATGCAAAAATTGGTCCCTATCGGTCTATAATTATATATAGCCCCCATATAAACCGATCCCCAGATTTGAACTCCAGAGCCTCTTAGACGAGCAAAATTCATCCGAGCCGGTTGAAATTTGGTACGTGGTGTTAGTATATAGTCTCTAACAACCATGCAAAATTTGGTCCGCATCGGTCCATAATTATATATAGATTTGACAGATTTGACCTCCGGAGCCTCTTGCAGGAGCAAAATTCATCCGATTCGGTTGAAATTTGGTACGTGATGTTAGTATATAGTCTCTAACAAACACGCAAGAATTGATCCATATCGGTCCATAATTATATATAGCCCCCATATAAACCGATCCCCAGATTTGACCTCCGCAGCCTCTTAGACGAGCAAAATTCATCCGAGCCGGTTGAAATTTGGTACGTGGTGTTAGTTTATGGTCTCTAACAACCATGCAAGAATTGGTCCATATCAGTCCATAACTATATATATAGCCCCCATATAAATCGATCCCCAGATTTGCCCTCCGGAGCCTCTTGGAGGAGCAAAATTCATCCGATCCGGTTGAAGTTTGCAACGTGATGTTGCAACCATAAGGCCGCTAATAGCCATGCCAAAATTGGTCCATATTGGTCTAAAGTTATATACAGCCGATCCCCAATCACACAAAAATTGGTCCATATGGGTTCGTAATCAGGGTTGCCACTCGAGCCAAAAATAATCTACTAAAATTTTATTTCTATAGAAAATTTTGTCAAAATTATATTTCTATAGAAAATTTTGTCAAAATTATACTTCTATAGAAAATTTTGTCAAAATTTTATTTCATTCGTTTTGTTTGTTATTGTTGGCTTCTCTTCAATCGTTATTGTTTTTTTTTTTATCTCAGCTTAAAGCCATGCATTGACTAAACTACAAGTGTAGCTTAACCAACAGAGGAAAAGTATGCTTGTCAAATTTATTTGGGCAAAGCCCTATAGACTGCAAGATGGTTGGATGTACAGCTGTTTCGGAATTACCACATTCCTCATCAGCATCCTCTACTTGCAGCAAAACTATCAACCAATTATCAGAATAAATTCGGGTAATTCACTCAACCCAAAGTGAACTACACTTGAATCTCCCGAAAAAGGGTTTGATAGTCGGCTATTGCCTAAACAAATTTGCCAGCATATCTCTTTTCCTTTGCCAAACTCAAATCATCGATTTGTATGTATTTGGCTGGGTTTGTTTTTGAGCGTGCTTCCTCTATCTTCATTCGTTTTGTTTGTTATTGTTGGCTTCTCTTCAATCGTTACTGTTGTTTTTTTTTTTTTTTCTTGATCTCAGCTTAAAGCCTTTCATTGACTAAACTACAAGTGTAGCTTAACCAACAGAGGAAAAGTATGCTTGTCAAATTTATTTGGGCAAAGCCCTATAGACTGCAAGATGGTTGGATGTACAGCTGTTTCGGAATTACCACATTCCTCATCAGCATCCTCTACTTGCAGCAAAACTATCAACCAATTATCAGAATAAATTCGGGTAATTCACTCAACCCAAAGTGAACTACACTTGAACCTCCCGAAAAAGGGTTTGATAGTCGGCTATTGCCTAAACAAATTTGCCAGCATATCTCTTTTCCTTTGCCAAACTGGTTAAGCTACACTTGTAGTTTAGTCAATGCATGGCTTTAAGCTGAGATAAAAAAACAACAAATTTTATTTCTATAGAAGATTTTGTCAAAATTTTATTTCTATAGAAAATTTTGTCAAAATTTTAATTCTATAGAAAATTTGGTCAACATTTTATTTCTATAGAAATTGTTGTCAAACCTATTTAATTGGCCTTTTTATACCCACCACCATAGAATGGTGATGGGGGTATAATAAGTTTGTCATTCCGTTTGTAACACATCGAAATATCGACTTCCGACTATATAAAGTATATATATTCTTGATCAGGGAGAAATTCTAAGACGATACAACCATGCCCGTCTGTCTGTTGTAACTACGCTACAGTCTTCAATAATGAAGCAATAGTGCTGAAATTTTGCACAAACTCTTACTTTGTATGCAGGCAGGTCAAAATCGATTTGATTTGATTCCTTTAAAACTCAAACAAAAATGGTTCTTATATATCCAGAATCTGATATAGTCTTCATAGGTAAAATCTTTATATTTATCTTCGGGAAGTGTACTGGTTGAACAGCTCTGCTTGGGAGAATATCTGTCATCAAACCCGTCTGAAATTTGAAAGGAAGCTATAATATTTGATTCGTAGTGGTGGGTATTTAAAATTCGGCCCGGCCGAACTTACTGCTGTATATACTTGTTTTAGTTTAATATATACCACGTATGGACTAACTTACAATTTAGAAGACGGTGTTAGGAAGTTTTAAGATACCTTGCCATCGGCAAGTGTTACCGCAACCCAAGTAATTCGACTGTGGATGACAGTCTTCAGTAGAAGTTTCTACGCAATCCATGGTGGAGGGTACATAAGCTTCGGCCTGGCCGAACTTACGGCCGTATATACTTGTTTAGTTTAATATATACCACGTATGGACTATGTGGTATATATTACGGTGTTAGGAAGTTTTAAGATATCTTGCCATCGGCAAGTGTTATCGCAATCCAAGTAATTCGATTGTGGATGACAATCTTCAGTAGACGTTTCTACGCAATCCATGGTGGAGGGTACATAAGCTTCGGCCTGGCCGAACTGACGGCCGTATGTACTTGTTTTAATTTGAAATCTGGAAGTATTTTAATTCCATAAAGAGCTTTTGGATTATATATCGGTTATGTGGTGGTGGATTGAACCCGACCGAACTTTTGGCACTTTTATCTTATAAAGCCTTCAACGGACTAACACTTTTAAGAAGTTTTAAGATACTTTGGCATTGGCAACTGTTATCACAACCCAAGTGATTCGATTGTGGATGACAGTCTTTAGAAGAACTTTGTACGCAATCGATGGTGGAGTGTACATAAGATTCGGCCATGGCGAACTTGCGACCGTAAATACTTGTTGTTTTATCCGAGTTTATAACTCCTCGTAAAAAATTAACTTAATAGAATGTTCTCTTCTCCATCGCCCTAATAAAGTTACATCTTCATCGTAATAGAAATAGAGGTAGGTAAGTGAGTAACAAAAGTGAGTGACACACACAGACACACACTCAAACAAAAGAGAAATAGATCGGAATGTTGGGTGGGTAGGATGGTATATAGTGTAAACATATTGTCTAGATTGTTTGTTTGATTTTGATAAAGAAGAACGAAATTTAAAGCATAAATTTAAGAGCTAGTGTCCGCGTTGTCATAAATTTTTTTCGAACAATATCGAATAAGGTTTTACATAATTTATTATTATTTATTTTATTATTAATAAGTAATAGATGAATTCAATAGTTATCTCTACATTGTAGATTCTTCAATGGGTTTTAATTACTCTCAGATAGGGAGCCACCGTGGTGCAATGGTTAGCATGTCCGCCTTGCATACACAAGGTCGTGGGTTCGATTCCTGCTACGACCGAACACCAAAAAGTTTTTCAGCGGTGGATTATCCCACCTCAGTAATGCTGGTGACATTTCTGAGGGTTTCAAAGCTTCTCTAAGTGGTTTCACTGGAATGTGGAACGCCGTTCGGACTCGGCTATAAAAAGGAGGTCCCTTGTCATTGAGCTTAACATGGAATCGGGCAGCACTCAGTGATAAGAGAGAAGTTCACCACTGTGGTATCACAATGGACTGAATAGTCTAAGTGAGCCTGATACATCGGGCTGCCACATAACCTAACCTAACCTAACCTAACCTACTCTCAGATAAGCACAATTACATTTATTATTTAATAGGAATATTCTAAGGCGTTTCGACAAGTATTCTGCATGGGCAAGAGCAGGGCTGTGGCGTCGAGTCACCGATATAAGTACTCTATTTTGTCATATGTGTTCATATGTCCAAAATAACTCTAATTTTATATTTTGATACGACTCCGCATTTTAGGGATGTAAAGAACTGTACATTTTACTTTCAGGCCAGTAAATTAAAATACGACACAAGACTATATAGAGACCACATAAAAAAATGTGTGTAGATAACAACAATCTCCAGAATATGTATTTATAAAAACACAAAATTTCAAAAAATAATTAGGCTTCCAGAAGTTTATGAAGTAAAATCCTGGTATTGGTCTATATAGGCATTTTATAAAAAATAAATCTATATAAAAACGAAAAATACACAAATATCGAAATGTCGGGCTAATCAGATAGAAGGTTTAGATGTTAAAAAATGTAATATGTCGGGTATATAAAACAGATTTAAACTGCCAAAAATTAGGGCGGGCGGAATTTTATATAACCACTACCATGCAACAGATGACAGCAATAGGTGTACAGTTACGAGTATTTTTTCTATAGAAGTAAAATTGTGAAACATCGATTTATAAATGGTCTATCAGTTATGGACTTTAGAGGCCATTAATTTAATGTAAAGAATTTCATGTGGCTGTGATGAAACATACCGGCTCAGATGGCACGTTGGCAGAGGTTTAATTTATAATTACAGCTTCCAGAGATATCGGGTGTATAAGGGGATTTCTCAAGTAATTATATAGGGCTATCTCAAAATCTGGGAAATTTCTGCATTTATTTATGGATCTCAAATAACTCTAAATTCGAAATTTGTGGCAAATTTTATGAAAATTTTAGACTGGGAAAAATTTCTTAAAACAAATCGGAAATTGGGTTTATATGTAGGTGCTATACCACAAAATCCGGTTTCCGGTATGACCCATCTTCGAACTCGACATGCCCGCCAAAAATTCAGAGCTTTAACTTCTGCTGCTATATTGCCTTAAAATTTTACCTTTATCAAGAGTATATACTGGGTCAAAAATCTATATTTTATGTTAATATCTTGAAAATAGACAATACAATTGATCAGTTAAGCCCATAATCTTTTTATATCACCGTGAAATTTCACCCATATAAATACACTTTGAATGGCCTGAAATCCAGTACTTCATTTTCGTTGTTCGATTAAAACCCCTAATGGAATCTAATTTGTCGAAATATTTCTTTAGTTACATAGATATGAAGTGTTTTTCAAATTTTGTTTCGCCGGAGTCGAGCAAAATTTCCACGACTCCGGCTCCGACTCCAGCGAAATCTTCAGACCCCGACTCCACAGCCCTGGGCAAGAGTATCGTAAGATCAATTTGCAATAATGTACAACATCTTCGTAAAAGCGAACAAAGAAAACAAGCCTTGATATAATATTGGACAAACAACATCTTATAAATTACAGTACTAGATTCATGTTTTATCACATTTACACATTATTTCTGATAAAACATGAATCTAGTACTGTAATTTATAAGATGTATCATCTTGTTGTACTAGTTTTACAAATTATTAAATAAAAATAAATAAAATAAATAAAAAAAAAAAAAAAAAAAAAACAACCATCGTTTAACATTTAATTTTCATCGATGTAAAGAAACGGTATTTATGAAAAAAACGACCACTTTTGGACACGGAAATAGTGTACTATTACATACAGTACTGTTCAAAACATTTGCAACCACATCGTCTTTTGAAAATAAACCGAAATTATAATGAAAAGAAAAGTATTAAAACTAAGACTTTAATGCAACGTTGTTGCTTATTAGGTCAGTTTTAAAGATTTAAGGGAATATAGAAATTAACGACAGAGAATCTTTGATAATTTATAAAATTATTTACAAATAAGAGTTTTGATCTTTTTAAAACATTTGCAAGCAATACCAAGCGTCCCATATATTTAAAAATAATTAAAGTTTTTATAACCTTTAAGGATAAGTGTTAATAGTTGATGCTATAGGCATGTCGTTTGATTACTTCGTCGCGAATTCTTGCCATTGATTAGGATTAGAATGGTCAATGATGTCCTATGGTTCAGGATCAAGGAGATATACTTTTAAGATAAATTTAATACTAATTTTTCGTTTTACAATTTTCCAAAGGTTATTTCATGATGTTTACATTAAGCGTCTGAGCAGGCCAGTCAAACACAAGCAATATTTCACTGGAAATCCATTGTTTTACATCTTTAGACGTGTGCTGGAAGTCTTGATCGCGCTGAAAAATCCATGCAGACGGCATTTCCCGGGACTCTTATGGCAATATCACTTAAGGCAAGATATTTTTGTAGAGTTCCGACATCATATTACCCTCAATTCTATGAATCGGGCCAATAAATTTTCCAGAAAAATACCCTTAGACCACAATATTGCCCCCACCATAATTGACGGAACCTTTTGTATTTCTTGGATTAAGACTTTCCTTTGGACATTCGTACTAAACTTCAACCATCCGAACCATGCAAATTAAATTTTGATTCGTAGGAAAATATAACATATTTATACTGCTGCTCAGGTCATTTAAGGTATTTTCGTGAAACTTGAAGGTGCGCTAACCTATTTTTTCTTTAAAAAGTCAACAATTAAATTCAACTGAATATATCAACCATAACGATCAGATGTATGCTATTGTTGATATATTCAGTTGAAATTAATTTTTAATTTTTTTATACGATATTTGAGTTCTTTTTATTGTGTGATCTCCCTTTGAAGTAATGTTAGGTTCTCTTCTACCTCAGTATACAGTTTTGATGCAGTTTGGTGCAGTTTGATGTAGTTGATTTGTGGATATCGTAATATTCCGAAATTCATTTGTGTGATACCCTAACTTTAAAATCATCGATATTTTGCTTTTTAATATGTTGGTTATACTAATTGCCGGTCATGTTATCGAATCATTCCAAAAATATGACGATCAGTTTATGACCAAATTAGGCAATAAACTAAACGATATTCCTACAATGCCCTTTTTGTACGTTTAATCTATCCTATTTCAGGTCCTTATAATT
Organism: Haematobia irritans; assembly: GCF_050003625.1. NCBI lineage: Eukaryota > Metazoa > Arthropoda > Insecta > Diptera > Muscidae > Haematobia > Haematobia irritans. The sequence goes on from NC_134401.1 coordinate 56,377,239, forward strand.
ATTTCAGATACAAAATAAAACCAGTATATATGGCCGTAAGTTCGGCCAGGCCGTAGCTTATGTACCCTCCACCATGGATTGCGTAGAAACTTCTTCTAAACACTACCATCCACAATCGAATTACTTGAGTAGCGGTAACGCTTGCCGATGGCAAGGTATCTTAAAACTTCCTAACACTGTAATATATACCACATAGTCCATATGTGGTATATATTAAACTAAAATAGGCCGATTAAATACGTATATAATTAAGTTTAAAGTTTCTATAGAAATAAAATTTTGACAAAATAAAATTTTTACAACATTTTCTATAGAAGTAAAATTTGGAAAAAATTTTCTATAGAAATAAAATTAAGATAAATTTTTCTATAGAAATGAAATTCTGACAAAATTTTCTATAGAAATAAAATTTTGACAAAATTTTCTAAAGAAATAAAATTTTGACAAAATTTTCTATAGAAATAAAATTTTGACAAAATTTTCTATAGAAATAACATTTTGACAATGTTTTCTATAAAAATAAAATTTTGGCAGATTATTTTTGGCTCGAGTGGCAACCATGATTATGAACCGATATGGACCAATTTTTCTGTGATTGGAGATCGGCTATATATAACTATATAGACCGATATGGACCAATTATGACATGGTTATAAGCGGCCTTATACTAACACCACGTTGCAAATTTCAACCGGATCGGATGAATTTTGCTCCTTCAAGAGGCTCCGGAGGTCAAATCTGGGGATCGGTTTATATGGGGTCTATATATAATTATGGACCGATACGGACCAATTCTTGCACGGTTGTTGGAGACCACATACTAACACCATGTTTCAAATTTCAACCGGATCGCATGAAATTTGTTCTCTTAGGGCCTCCGCAAGTCAAATCTGGAGAACGGTTTATATGGGGGCTATATATAATTAAGGACCGATATGGACCAATTCTTGCGTGTTTGTTAGAGACCACATTCGAACACCATGTTCCAAATTTCAACCGGATCGGATGAATTTTGCTCCTCTAAGAGGCTCCGGAGGTCAAATCAGGGGATCGGCTTATATGGGGGCTATATATAATTATGTACCGATATGGACCACTTTTAGCATGGTTGTTAGAGACAATATACTAGCACCACGTACCAAATTTCAATCGGATCGGATGACTTTTGCTCCTCTAAGAGGCTCCGGAGGTCAAATCTGGGGATCGGTTTATATGGGGGCTATATATAATTATGGACCGATGTGGACCAATTTTTGCATGGTCATTAGAGAACATATACCAACACCATGTACCAAATTTCAGCCGGACCGGATGAAATTTGGTTCTCTTAGAGGCTCCGCAAGCCAAATCTGAGGGTCCCTTTATATGGGGGCTATACGTAAAAGTGGACCGATATGGCCCATTTTCAATACCATCCGACCTACATCGATAACAACTACTTGCGCCAAGTTTCAAGTCGATAGCTTGTTTCGTTCGGAAGTTAGCGTGATTTCAACAGACGGACGGACGGACGGACATGCTTAGATCGACTCAGAATTTCACCACGACCCAGAATATATATACTTTATTGGGTCTTAGAGCAATATTTCGATGTGTTACAAACGGAATGACAAAGTTAATATACCCCCATCCTATGATGGAGGGTATAAAAATTGAATTAAAAGAATTTCCTCTGCAGTTAAAATAAAGAAAATCTTTGGGAGGACATTTTTGGAAGTGATTTTAAAGTTGTGCCTTTAGAAGAACTTCCAATTGTTTTTGCTGGGTTATTATACCCCCATCACCATTCTATGGAGGTGGTTATAATAATTAAATATTTTTCAATAAATTCAAGAAAATTTATTAGACATAATTAATTTTTTTCACTTGTTTAAGAAAATGTTGTAGTTTAAAGGAAAAATATTGAAGTTAAGAATTGCATGAATGTCTTTAGTGCCATACGAATTTAGTAAATCTTCATGCTTCATTTGTTTATAATTTTTTCCCCATTTTTTCATTTATTTAACGTACGCAATTTAATTAACATACGCAAACTATTATTAGACTAACGGAGCTACATGAAAATGGCCGTAAAGGAAACTTTCTCAAAACATAATAACTCCACTAACTAAAATAAAATTAAATAGGCTTTAGTGAAATAGAAGGTTTACCTTTTTTTGAGTGAATGCTATAAAACTATAAAATATTTGACATTAACTTAATGATGATATGTTTTTCTTTGTATTCAACTCCCACCGTTTTCATCTGTTTCATTGAACAAATTTCCCTTATGGCAATAAAGTATTTTCCTCTGAGATGCAACTTATTACAATTTCTTTATTTCTCTAAAATTATAGCTTACGGGGCTACAGAATACATTTCTCTTAGCATATTCATTTCGGATTCTGATCATAGGTTGGAGTTAAGGTCCTACACTCAATTATCACTTTAAATGCTTTAAACGCTTACAAGTTTAATGGTCTATTGGGACGTATGTCAAGCATACACCAAACACTTGTTGATCATGTGGCAAGGAAGTTTTGTCTGGCGCATTTTGAAAACCTCAGGAAGGTCAATTAAATTCATAGAGCAAAGTTTTGTATTCACATTTAATTAGAAGAAAAATCCTTGGCTATGCCTCCAAATGTGTGTTTGCAAATGTACATAAATAATTATGAACGGTGGAAAGTTGACAAGAGGCATAGACGCTAGAGGAATAAATAAAAGTACAAAAACATTAACTGAAAATTACATTTTAATTATAACTTTTATGCGAGGCGATAAATGTTGTTGCTTCCCATTCAGCCGCTTTCATATCGTTAGGGATGTAGTTTTAGAGAGGTGGTCTGTTGTTAGGGATTTTATACCCACCACCATAAAATGGTGAAAATATTTATTTGCCATTCATCGAAATATCGTTTTTCCATCTATATATTCTTAAGTATACACTGAAAAAAAATATTGTCGTGAGGTCAAAGATTTCACGTCTTTAAAATACGAATGCGAATTTTGCTTAGCAACCCAGCAAAAAAAAAGCGTCGCAAAAAAAGGTAATGAAAATGTTCTTTTTGGATCCTGAAGTGATGCAAAATTGACGCATAAGCGATGAATTTAAGATGGGCTTGTCATAGGACGCAAGTCCTCCATTTCAGCAGCCGGTGCACTGAATTTGCATCACTTCTTTAGGTGTGATCCGAATTCAATATTTTGGATGTAAATTAAAAAATTCTGTGATATTTTGTCAAATAAATAATTAATAAATGTCAATAGTTTTATTAAGCTTGAGATCTTAGTTTCCTTTATTTATTGTTAATCCATCATTCCTAATATTTCGCAATTATCATTGAATTGCTTCTTCAGAGGCGATTTGATATATGAGCCAATGATCACAAAACAATTATTATTCTAATGCAGCATCACTGCTCTCGTCTACAATAGATAAAGTAGACGAGAGCAGTGATGCTCCATTAGAATAATAATTGTTTTGTAATCATTGGCTCATATATCAAATCGCCTCTGAAGAAGCAATTCAATGATTATTGCGAAATATTAGGAATGATGGATTAAAAATAAATAAAGGAAACTAAGATCTCAAGCTTAATAAAACTATTGACATTTATTAAAAAGAAAAAGGTCGAATAAAACACCAAAAAACACAAATAAACAAATTTTATAATTTTTTTATAATTGTTAATGTATTCTAACGCTTGTCTGAAACGTTTGATCTCAAATATTTTCAAAAATGCAAAATTTTTCAGATTGGATATAGCATTTTTTTCGACAAAATTTAAATAATTTGTACCATTTTATGAATTCTGAAACTGTTTTTAACCAATTTGAAACAAAAAAGTTAAAATTACTCATTACAAATATAAAAAAAACATGTTATAAAAAATTTAACGAAAAAAACTTCCTGTGTAGTTAAAATAAAGAACATCATTGGGAGTACATCTTCTGGAAGTGCTTTTAAAGTTGTGCCTATGGAAGAACTTCCAAATGTATATAAAGTTTTTTTTCCTTGTCCAAAAGTCGATAAACTTTTCAATAAAGTCGTATTGTCCTTATAATTAAGTGCTTTGACTTAAAAATGTGTATCATAACGTGAAAGAAAACATTTTTGGGCTAAGGTCAACTTAACCTTGATAATTCAGAAAAATTCTTTAAAATTAATGAAATTGTCTTTTAATTTGTTTTCTTTTTGCATCTTGACTACAAAGCAAAAAATCGTTCAAATATAGGACATGCTTTTCAACACTTTATTTTAAAGACGTTTTTACTTGAAACAGCATAATTTCTACTGGAATTTGGAAAATAAAGTTGTCGTTAACTCATTTTTAAAGGACTTTGATAGCATATGAAGAAAAAGAGCTGAAAAAGCGAAAAATTAAAATTTGCTTCCTAGAAGCAAGTACACAAAACCCAAATTTAAAAGAGAATTGTGCCTTAAAAGTATACTTACTTGTATTCCACGCTTGTTTGGCTCGGAATCAATACCAAAATTTTTAAAGTAAAGACAAAATCTTTGGAACCAGGCAAGGTTTTTTTCTCAGTATATTCTTGATTAGAGAGATGGGCTATTTGATTTGGCATCTTGGCCTTCTACACTCAAAGGATTTTGACCTTCTATTTTGGTATTGATTCCAAAGATGCGGCTTCTTTAAAAATAATACATTTTTTTGCAATCTATCTGGCCTTACATCTAGGATGAACAAAATTAAAATTAGGATTCAGATCTCATTTATCGAATTTTAGTTTTACGTTCGTGGTATATTAATCAAGCTATTCACGTACAGACAAACGCCAGTTTAAAAATCCAAATTATAACGGATATCTCAAAGAAAAAATTTTGTCTTAATTCCAAAAAAAAACTTTGAACCAAAACAAAAAAAAAAAACTTTGAACCAAAGGAGCCACCGTGGTGCAATGGTTAGCATGCCCGTCTTGCATACACAAGGTCGTGGGTTCGATTCCCGTTTCGACCGAATACCAAAAAGTTTTTCAACGGTAGATTATCCCACCTCAGTAATGCTGGTGACATTTCTGAGGGTTTCAAAGCTTCTCTAAGTGGTTTCAGTGCAATTTGGAACGCCGTTCGGACTCGGCTATAAAAAGGAGGTCCCTTGTTATTGAGCTTAACTTGGAATCGGGCAGCACTCAGTGATAAAAGAGAAGTTCACCAATGTGGTATCACAATGGACTGAATAGTCTAAGTGAGCCTGATACATCGGGCTGCCACCTAACCTAACCTAACCTAAAGATGCTAAATCCTCACAATAAGTCTTAGCCTACATTGGAAGCTTTTTGATCTTAAATCTAAAGATTCAATATTTCAGTTAATTTAAGGACGATTTCTTTTAATCAAAAATTTGTTTCTATATTTTAAGGAAAATTTTCCTTAGTTCAAAGACATGCGACTTTAACGAAGAGACGCAAATTTAAAAATTTTGTGCCCTAAATTTAGTGAAAATAATTTTTGAAGTAAAGATTATAAACTTTTTTTAAATTAAAATGGCATTATTTTAAAGAAATTTGTCCTTAATATTTTGTAAATTGCGCATTCTAAAATTTAGGTTGCACAATCTTTAATATCACGTAAATATTTTTTTCAGTGTATCAACCGTAGTTATTATCCGATTTGATTAGAAAACTAGTGGTGTAGTGTGTCGAATTTGGTGTGTATCGGTTCACGTTTTAGTTTAGCCCCTATATCCTGATTTGACTTATTGAGGGAATAGAAGACGAACTGATTATGCAATTTTCCCGAAACTAAAAGTAAAGTGTCTAGATTTTTCTTTTCGTACTCAGTCGGATAAAGGAGGTAAAAATTTACAGAATATACATTGCAATACAATGCGACATTTCATCATTCAAAATTGCAAGAATGTCTTTAGTGACATACGAAGTTCATGATGGACGCTTTTGTAGTATAATTTACAAATTTGAAGAAATAATGAACTATTTTATGAGAAGTTCGAATTTAGTAAATCTCTATGCTTAATTTGTGTATAATTTTCCCCCGCCTTTTAGTTCATTTAACTAACGTACGCAAAAAATTATTAGAGTAAATGAAACTTTCTCCAAATACAATAATTTCATGAACTAAAATAAAGTTAAATTGGCTTTAATGAAATAGTGAGTTCACTTTTTTTTGAGTGTAAATATGAACATTTATTAACGAATAATTTTGTACTTAATTTCATTTTTACCTTTATGGCCGGAATTAAGTTTGCATTGTCGCTTTAAAACGGCCATGTTTTCACGTTTTCTTTTCTTTAATAATTCATTTTAAAGCAAATAAACTTTTTCCATTGTAGCTTTGGATCGATTGTTGTCCGCTTTTATTTTTGAAAATGTACGTCAATTCATCTTGGACTACTTATTAATAAAGAGGAACTAAACTTATTTTTTTATCCTTTGTAATTTTTTGTATATTTTCCACTGTTTATACCCTGCGCCACACTGTGGAACAGGGTATTATAAGTTAGTGCATATGTTTGTAACACCCAGAAGGAGACGAGATAGACACATGGTGTCGTTGGCAATAATGCTCAGGGTGGGTCCCTGAGTCGATATAACCATGTCCGTCTGTCCATCCCTCCGTCCGTCTGTCTGTGAACACATTTTTGTGATCAAAGTCTAGGTCGCAATTTAAGCTCAATCGCCTTAAAATTTGGCACATGTTCCTAATTTGGGTCAGAATAGAACCCTTTTGATTTTGGAAGAAATCGGTTCAGATTTAGATATAGCCTCCATATATATCTTTCGCCCGACATGCACTAATATGGACCCAGCAGTCGGAGTTTTACACCGATTTGCTTGAAATTTTGTACAAACATAACACTTAGTCGTATAGTCAAGCGTGCAAAATTTGATTGAAATCGGTTCAGGATTTATCGGATTTAGATATAGCTCCCATATATATCTTTCGCCCGATATGGACTAATATGGTCCTAAAAGCCAGACTTTTGGCCGAATTTGGTTGAAATTTTGCACCAGGAGTACAATTAGTAGTATAATCAAGTGTGCCAAATTTGATTGAAATCGGTTCAGATTTAGATATAGCTTCCATATATATTTTTCGCCCGATATGGACTTATATGGCCCCAGAAGCCAGAGTTTTGGCCCAATTTGGTTGAAAATTTGCACTAGGAGTACAATTAGTAATATAGTCATGTATGCCATATTTGATTGAAATTGATTCAGATTTAGATATAGCTCCCATATACATGTTTTTCTGATTTCGACAAAAATGGTCAAAATACCAACATTTTCCTTGTTAAATCGCCACTGCTTAGTCAAAAATTTGTAAAAATGACTCTAATTTTGCTAAACTTCTAATACATATATATCGAGCGATAAATCATAAATAAACTTTTGCAAAGTTTCCTTAAAATTGCTTCAGATTTAAATGTTTCCCATATGTTTTTACTAACATTGTGTTCCACCCTAGTGCATTAGCCGACTTAAATTTTGAGTCTATATATTTTGTAGAAGTCTATCAAATTCTGTCCAGATCGAGTGATATTTAACTGTATGTATTTGGGACAAACCTTTATATATAGCACCCAACACATTTGACGTATGTGATATGGTATCGAAAATTTAGATCTACAAAGTGGTGCAGGGTATAATATAGTCGGCCCCGCCCGACTTTAGACTTTCCTTACTTGTTTTTTTTTTAATTTCCTTTCTTGCTAAATATTTTGACTTACTCGTGGTACGTTCCGATTTCTTTTGACGAACCAACAACAAAATTGTGCCCATTATGCCAAAATGATAAACAAACAAGTATATACGACCGTAAGTTCGGCCAGACCGAAGCTTATGTACCCTCCATCATGGATTGCGTAGAAACTTCTTCTAAACACTGCCATCCAGAATCGAATTACTTAAGTTGCGGTAACGCTTGCCGATGGCAAGGTATCTTAAAACCTCCTAACACCATCTTCTAAATTGTATGTAAGTCCATACGTGGTATATATTAAATCAAAAAAGATCGATCCAATACGTATATAATTCAGTTTGACAAAGTAGACATAAAATTTTTACAAAATTTTCTACAGAAATAAAATTTTAACAAAATTTTCTATAGAAATATAATTTTCACAAAATTTTCTATAGAAATAAAAATTTTGACAAAATTTTCTATAGAATGAAAATTTTGACAAAAATTTCTACAGAAATAAAATTTTAACAAAATTTTCTATAGAAATAAACTTTTGACAAAATTTTCTATAGAAATAAAATCTGGGTAGATTATTTTTGGCTCGAGTGGCAACCATGATTATGAACCGAATAAAATTTGAACAAATTTTTCTATAGAAATAAAATTTTGACAAAATTTTCTATAGAAATAAAATTCTGACAATGATGAAAATTTTATTATGAACCGAATAAAATTTTAACAAAATTTTCTCTAGAAATAAAATTTTGGCAGATTATTTTTGGCTCTAGTGGCAACCATGATTATGAACCGATATGGACCAATTTTTGTGTGATTGGACCAATTTTGGTATAACACAACGTTCCTAATTTGAACCGGATCGGATGAATTTTGCTCCTCCAAGAGGCTCCGGAGGTCAAATCTGGAGAACGTTTTATATGGGGGCTATATATAATTATTGACCGATATGGACCAATTCTGCCACGGTTGTTAAAGATCATATACTAACACCATGTTCCAAATTACAACCGGATTGGATGAAATTTGCTTCTCTTGGAGACTTCGCAAGCCAAATCTGGAGATCGGTTTATATGGGGTCTATATATAATTATGGACCGATGTGGACCAATTTCCGCATTGTTGTTAGAGACCATATACCAATACCATATACCAAATTTCAGCCGGATCGGATGCAATTTGCTTCTCTTTGAGGCTTCGCAAGCCAAATCTGGAGATCGGTTTATATGGGGTCTATATATAATTATGGACCGATGTGGACCAATTTCCGCATGGTTGTTAGAGACCATACACCAACACCATGTACCAAATTTCAGCCGGATCGGATGAAATTTGCCTCTCTTTTAGGCTCCGCAAGCCAAATCTGGGGATCGGTTTATATGGGGGCTATATATAATTATGAACCGATGTGGACCAATTTTTGCATGGTTGTTAGAGACCATATACCAACACCATATACCAAATTTCAGCCGGATCGGATGAAATATGCTTTTATTAGAGCCTCCACAAGCCAAATCTGAGGGTCCCTTTATATGAGGGCTATACGTAAAAGTGGACCGATATGGCCCATTTTCAATACCATCCGACCTACATCGATAACAACTACTTGTGCCAAGTTTCAAGTCGATAGCTTGTTTCGTTCGGAAGTTAGCGTGATTTCAACAGACGGACGGACGGACGGACATGCTTAGATCGACTCAGAATTTCACCACGACCCAGAATATATATACTTTATTGGGTCTTAGAGCAATATTTCGATGTGTTACAAACGGAATGACAAAGTTAATATACCCCCATCCTATGATGGAGGGTATAAAAATGTCCACACATACTTAAATTGCTGCTCTCAAGGCAAAAACATATGCTGTTTTTTTTTTTTTAATGTCTATTCACCTGGTTCCGAATGTCTATTCTCTTTACTCCGAATACGCAATTTAATGTTCAAATTAAATAATATTTAGACTTAAGTATATCCAATTTTTGGCGAAGCCTTATTAACATGCCAAGCGCATAGCCAAAACAAATGAACACGTAAAACAATTTTTCGAAAGCTGAGCTCTAGCCCTTTCTCATGAGCCAAGTCTCTACACATCTAAGAGGGAAGTTCACCAATGTGGTATCACAATGGACTGAATAGTCTAAGTGAGCCTGATAGATCGGGCTGCCACCTAACCTAACCTACATCGCACGCGGCTTAGTTTTTGCACAGTGGGCCCGTTTTGAAAATTTGTTGAAAATTTTATTTTCCAATTTGCGCTTATCACTTTTCTTTTCTAATGAAGATTATCGTGAGTATGAAAGCTGAGCTCAAGCCCTGTCAAATGAGCCTAGTCTCTGTACCGCACGCGGTTTAGTTTTTGAATAATAATAATAATACTAACAATTCAAATTAGAATTTGGAATGTTAAATCCGAATTTGAAAATATTTTTGGTGGTGGTTTGTGTCTCGGCTAAGTCATTTGCTGCAAATTTCAAAATCGAATTTATCTTCACACACATCTTAAAAGATACAGTGCGTATTAAACTAAGTTTTTTTACAAATAAACAATTTGATTGTAGTAGAGCGTAGGGGTATTTTTACACTATACAATTTTTTTTACCAACATTCCTTTTATTTCTCGTAAAAATTAATTATTTTCCAAGTTGTAGGTTTTTTAATTTTCATTTCAATTTTCTTTCCATTTTGATTTCAGTTTACACCGAAGTACTATAGATTTCTTGAAAAACATATCGTTTTAAAACTGCGTTATGATGTTTTAAATTCAACAAACTTGATTTCGTAAAATTCGGTAAAAATTTAAAGACGTAAAAATTTTTTCTATTACGAGATTAACAAAAACTATTTTCTATTACGAAATTAACAAAAATTTTTAGTATAATAACAGCAATAAATGTCCACACTGACATTGATAGACTTCGCTGATACGATGTTTTGTTATTCAGAATTTTAAAATCCCACAATGTTGCTATCGGAACCTCTAATCCACTGTATTCAACACTCCTCCGCATAGCTGTAGCTAACGCCATGATATAATGGAAAATGTAATTAAAAGTTTGACTTTCTTAAACGCCACTTTCCTGCTTTCATTATTTGTACGTTTTTGTTTTTCACTGGTGGCCAGTTTCATACATTGTCAATGTCCTTGTCACCTTCTTCACTGCATGCCTAGGAAATTTTGTGAAATTTCCATAAAAACAATAAGCAGCTGTTTTAACCATCTATTTGGCAGTAGAGAATAATGAAAATCCCACAATCTACAAAAACTGAAACATAAATTCCATAGGAAAATATGACCCGTTTTTTGTTTGTCCTTATTTAGGCTACGGCCATTGTTGGTGATATTTTAACGCTTGTTTTACGGCTGGAATATTGAAATATTGTGAAAATTTATGTTCGGCACTTTGTTGCAAAATTAAATTTGTTTTTGTTGCTTTTTGTTTTGATGCCATGCGTGCATTGATTGGACCAATTTTGGTATAACACAACGTTCCTAATTTGAACCGGATCGGATGAATTTTGCTCCTCCAAGAGGCTCCGGAGGTCAAATCTGGAGAACGTTTTATATGGGGGCTATATATAATTATTGACCGATATGGACCAATTCTGCCACGGTTGTTAAAGATCATATACTAACACCATGTTCCAAATTACAACCGGATTGGATGAAATTTGCTTCTCTTGGAGACTTCGCAAGCCAAATCTGGAGATCGGTTTATATGGGGTCTATATATAATTATGGACCGATGTGGACCAATTTCCGCATTGTTGTTAGAGACCATATACCAATACCATATACCAAATTTCAGCCGGATCGGATGCAATTTGCTTCTCTTTGAGGCTTCGCAAGCCAAATCTGGAGATCGGTTTATATGGGGTCTATATATAATTATGGACCGATGTGGACCAATTTCCGCATGGTTGTTAGAGACCATACACCAACACCATGTACCAAATTTCAGCCGGATCGGATGAAATTTGCCTCTCTTTTAGGCTCCGCAAGCCAAATCTGGGGATCGGTTTATATGGGGGCTATATATAATTATGAACCGATGTGGACCAATTTTTGCATGGTTGTTAGAGACCATATACCAACACCATATACCAAATTTCAGCCGGATCGGATGAAATATGCTTTTATTAGAGCCTCCACAAGCCAAATCTGAGGGTCCCTTTATATGAGGGCTATACGTAAAAGTGGACCGATATGGCCCATTTTCAATACCATCCGACCTACATCGATAACAACTACTTGTGCCAAGTTTCAAGTCGATAGCTTGTTTCGTTCGGAAGTTAGCGTGATTTCAACAGACGGACGGACGGACGGACATGCTTAGATCGACTCAGAATTTCACCACGACCCAGAATATATATACTTTATTGGGTCTTAGAGCAATATTTCGATGTGTTACAAACGGAATGACAAAGTTAATATACCCCCATCCTATGATGGAGGGTATAAAAATGTCCACACATACTTAAATTGCTGCTCTCAAGGCAAAAACATATGCTGTTTTTTTTTTTTTAATGTCTATTCACCTGGTTCCGAATGTCTATTCTCTTTACTCCGAATACGCAATTTAATGTTCAAATTAAATAATATTTAGACTTAAGTATATCCAATTTTTGGCGAAGCCTTATTAACATGCCAAGCGCATAGCCAAAACAAATGAACACGTAAAACAATTTTTCGAAAGCTGAGCTCTAGCCCTTTCTCATGAGCCAAGTCTCTACACATCTAAGAGGGAAGTTCACCAATGTGGTATCACAATGGACTGAATAGTCTAAGTGAGCCTGATAGATCGGGCTGCCACCTAACCTAACCTACATCGCACGCGGCTTAGTTTTTGCACAGTGGGCCCGTTTTGAAAATTTGTTGAAAATTTTATTTTCCAATTTGCGCTTATCACTTTTCTTTTCTAATGAAGATTATCGTGAGTATGAAAGCTGAGCTCAAGCCCTGTCAAATGAGCCTAGTCTCTGTACCGCACGCGGTTTAGTTTTTGAATAATAATAATAATACTAACAATTCAAATTAGAATTTGGAATGTTAAATCCGAATTTGAAAATATTTTTGGTGGTGGTTTGTGTCTCGGCTAAGTCATTTGCTGCAAATTTCAAAATCGAATTTATCTTCACACACATCTTAAAAGATACAGTGCGTATTAAACTAAGTTTTTTTACAAATAAACAATTTGATTGTAGTAGAGCGTAGGGGTATTTTTACACTATACAATTTTTTTTACCAACATTCCTTTTATTTCTCGTAAAAATTAATTATTTTCCAAGTTGTAGGTTTTTTAATTTTCATTTCAATTTTCTTTCCATTTTGATTTCAGTTTACACCGAAGTACTATAGATTTCTTGAAAAACATATCGTTTTAAAACTGCGTTATGATGTTTTAAATTCAACAAACTTGATTTCGTAAAATTCGGTAAAAATTTAAAGACGTAAAAATTTTTTCTATTACGAGATTAACAAAAACTATTTTCTATTACGAAATTAACAAAAATTTTTAGTATAATAACAGCAATAAATGTCCACACTGACATTGATAGACTTCGCTGATACGATGTTTTGTTATTCAGAATTTTAAAATCCCACAATGTTGCTATCGGAACCTCTAATCCACTGTATTCAACACTCCTCCGCATAGCTGTAGCTAACGCCATGATATAATGGAAAATGTAATTAAAAGTTTGACTTTCTTAAACGCCACTTTCCTGCTTTCATTATTTGTACGTTTTTGTTTTTCACTGGTGGCCAGTTTCATACATTGTCAATGTCCTTGTCACCTTCTTCACTGCATGCCTAGGAAATTTTGTGAAATTTCCATAAAAACAATAAGCAGCTGTTTTAACCATCTATTTGGCAGTAGAGAATAATGAAAATCCCACAATCTACAAAAACTGAAACATAAATTCCATAGGAAAATATGACCCGTTTTTTGTTTGTCCTTATTTAGGCTACGGCCATTGTTGGTGATATTTTAACGCTTGTTTTACGGCTGGAATATTGAAATATTGTGAAAATTTATGTTCGGCACTTTGTTGCAAAATTAAATTTGTTTTTGTTGCTTTTTGTTTTGATGCCATGCGTGCATTTCGTTGACGAGTTTGGGGTAAAGCTTTAGATCAGAGTCCTAGTTTCTATGCCTTTCTTGCATACCAATGTTTTTAAGTCCAAACTATTTGTGACACACGATTTTTTCTTGTGGAGTGGAGTGAAACGAAGGCAAGACAAAAAAAGCTTTAAATTGCAAACAACATTAGTACGACCATAAAAAGTGTACAAAAAAAAGAAAAGCCAGCGTGCAACATTGAAGGCATACATCTTAACTTGGTACTGGAACAATATGCCGTAAAAAACTCCACAACACCAACAAACAAGACCATTGGGACAATAACATAACATCGTGGATGGTGTTGGCGCCTGCAATGTATGCTAAACTATTTACAACTAAAAACGCCCACTTGTATGATGTGAAGAGAATAACTAAAATAGGGAGAATTTATATATTTTCTATAGGAGGAAGGAAGAAAAACGCCGACCATTTTTTCATCTGCATCTTCCTGCTACGTTGAGTGAATATGACGACACATGGCACTTTATTTTCAGCCTATCTATCTATTTAAGTATTCAACTAGGAATTCTAATGTGAATCAAAAAGTTGACTTTTTGGATTTTGTTTTAAATATGGAAAAATAGAGTTTTTTTCTAGGTTTGCATATTGGCGAATTTTTGAATTTTGCAAATTTGAAAATGTAAATTTTTCAACTTCTTAATGTTTTTAAAAATTAGACTTTAGCGATTAATTAAGATCGCATGCACCCTCATCAAAAAAAATCGCTTCTGTAACATATATCCCAAACACATTTTGCTTCAAGCATATATATTTTCAGGATTGTTTGTATTGTTCAAACATATTATGTTTCACCTTAGGCATACACTACCCTCAAGAAGTGAAGTCGGTCTATATGGAGGCATTACCAAATGGACCGATAAAAATTTAATCCGATACAAGTTTTTGTGAGCCTAAAATACCAGAATATTTACAATTTCAGGCAAATCGGATAAAAACTACGGTTTCTAGAAACCCAAGGAGTTAAATCGGGAGATCGTTCTTATGGGGGTTATACTAAACTATGGACCGATACTCACCGTTTTCGGCACACCTCTTTATGGCCCGAAAATACCTCTAGATTTCCAATTTCAGGCAAATTGGATAAAAACTTCGGATTCTATAAGCCCAAGAAGTAAAATCGGGATATCGGTCTATGTAGGGGCTATACCAAAACATGGACCGATACTCACCATTTATGGCACACGTCTTTATGGTTCTAAAATTCCAATTTCAGGCAAATTGTATATAAACTACGGATTCTATGAACCCAAGATGTAAAATCGGTAGATCGGTCTATATGGGGGCTATACCAAAACATGGAATGATACGGACCATTTTCGGCACACCTTTTGATAGTCCTCAAGTACCTCTAGATTTCAAATTTCAGGCAAATTGGATAAAAACTACGATTTCTATCAGCCCAAGACCCCAAATCGGGAGATCGGTTTATATGGGAACTATATCAAAACCTGGACCGATATAGCCCATCTTCGAACATGACCTGCCTGCAGACAAAAGACGAGTTTGTGTCCTAGTATACACTATAATTCTGCGCAAAGTTCACGCAGAGAAGAAACATGATTGTCACTATCAAATTCGAAGAGGAAAATAATATGATAGGAGCTATTTTTCTGGCGACCACACCCAGAAAAAAGTGACCCCTTCTTTAAGTTAAAATGAACTTACTGTGAAGAAAGTTGAACTTCGTATAGCGCCAAAGACATTTTTATTTATTTGAACGATGTGATTTTCGTAGAAATTAGGTATAATGCATTCCATATATTAGTTAACATTTTCCTATATTTATTTACCACTATGCTACAGAATGAAAAAATTTAACTGATTTGAATTCATATATGGAATGAGTTTATTGAAATTTTTTCATTCATTTGGACAAATCTTACATATTTGTGGTAAAACTTTTACTTCATAATTAGAACTGCTTACCTTCGTTTTTAAATACAATTTTATTTATTTATATAAGCAATTTTATCTTCAATAAAAGACATGTTTTATTAATATATTGAATATATTTATTAATAATCAACAGCATCGACTGGCCTTGAAATATTAGTTTATTATTCCACTATTTCCAATTTCCATGTAATGTCATCAACTGCAAAACGCATTTTTTCTTCTTCTTCTTGTACCTTTCACTTTTAATAAGTTGATGCGTAACGATTTTGTCCTCTTTTTACAATATCAATACCTACAAATATAAAAAATCATAAACCATTTTTGTTACAAAAAGTTAGCGTCACTGAATATTACCTGATAATTGAAGATTCCAAAATGAAGACAAATGCTTTCATTTGTTATTCTGCTGGTGTTTTCTTTCTTTATACACCATCACGAACATTGATAGATTTATTTTCAAAAAAACGAACATTTTTCTCACTAATTTAAAATAATAAATCTTTTATATATTTTATTTGTTACTTATTATATTATTTTACCATATTATTTTTTTAACAATCTCTCCGTATACCACAACAACGCGATTCCAACTAAAAAAACAACCCACGCGCAAACATATCGATTACACCCACGCGCAAACACATCGATTACGATGACATGTATCGATTACAGGTAGACAATAGAAATATAGGAAAATTTCCTATATTCTAACAAGTGTGTTTCCTTAAGTTTTGAAAGGATTGCATACTTCTTAGTACGAATGAACTAACATATTTTTCTATGCCAAGTGTTGTTCGTAGGTATGAAAAACTTTCTATTACAAAGGAAGTCGCAATTATCATTTTATAAGAAATTTTACTAATTTTGAGGAAACTTGGTTTTAGTTCGGATTTTGTTTATTTTTACGAATGCTTTGTTATCGGTGAATAAAATTTTCTTGTTCAGTAGTAAATTCTTATACCCAGCGAAGAAAACAGTATTAGTAAAATTCCATGCCTTATTCTAGTTAATGAACTATTCCTAACTGCTTACAGTTTAGGATTTTTTTACTGAAACGAGTAAATTTTATTATTTCTCACAAAAATTTACCTTAATGGAAATAAAATGGATAAACTATATTGATTAAGAATTTTTCCTTTAGTTTCGAAGGCACTTTTTTCTGGGTGCATGTAACATTTTCACCTGCAACCATGTTGGCTCAGTGAACATAGTTCTAAGAAAAATATAATTGTCCTCATTTAAAATGTTAATATATTGATCAAAAATAATTTTGTTTGAATTAAAAGACAATGGTCTTTTATGCTGGGCAAAACTCGATTTCGTATTTTAAGGACGAACACATTTTTGGCATCACTACAATATTTGTTTCAGTGTATGTCATCTAACATATAAAATATGGTTTCATTGACTTAGAGATGTACCACCTATGATAAATTCACATCAGCTTATGACTCATTCTCTGTATTTTCCCAAAGAGTTTCAGAAGAATACCATAACGTTGTGGATGTTTCAGTGTGGTAACCCTCGCATGCGTGAGGACTATATCAAGAATACATGAGCAGTTTCGGGAAGCGAAATTGGTATACCACCAGCACCAAGCCAGTAAAAGCACCGAATTGAGAGTTGTGTTGAATGCATTCAATGCATTTCATAGTTATGTCAGCAAAACACATTACTAGGGAAACGGAGACAGAACGAGTTGGTGAATAATAAAATCTCATACTAAAGATTTATGTGACACAATTAAAATTTTGCACTTTGCACTAAAAATGCGGGCGAATGGAAGATAAACCATCAAACTGCAATACGATTTTATTAAGAGTGCCACAATAGTACATTTGTGCGTTTCCCAAAAGTGACCTCGTAATTCCTACTACTTGGAGGTTAGTGTTGATACGAAATTATTGCTAATGACGATAGTTTCGACCATTGATTAAACCCATTGTTCATTTAATTTAGTCCAAGCCTAAAAGTATGCCACATACGTCAATTTAAGAAAATATTATTAAGATCGAATGAAAGTATTAAAAGATGGGTAAAATTAGTACGATATTCACAACAAACCTTATCGATTTCATTGCACCATATTAGTAATATCGATACAACTTTCAATGATGAAGATATTTCACTTTCATTAATGGCAAATAAAGAAATAAACTCGACGGCGCCGGCTATATGAATTCATAATCAAATTGATTCGTAAGGTATTATTGGGTGCGTGGGACTCGATTATTTATAAATTAGTGCATATGTTTGCAACGTCCAGAAGTAGACAAAATAGACACATTGTGTCTTTGGCAATAATGCTCAAAGCCGGCTCCTGAGGCGATCTAGCCATGTCCGTCCGTCTGTCTGTACACATTTTTGTATTCAAATTCTTTGCAGAGGAAGCAGAATTAAAGTTTTGACGATGCATGCCAAATTGGGTTGAAATCGGTACAGATTTAGATATAGCTCCCATATATATCTATCGCCCGATTTACACTCTCATAGATGAGTAAATTTAACATTCTTCGTACGCAGGTAAAATTTGGTTGAAATCGGTTCAGATTTAAATATAGCTCTCATATATATCTTTCGCCAGATATACATTTATAAGGCCCAAGAAGCCAAAGATAAAATTTTGCACAGAGATTACAATTAACATTTTACCAAATTTGGTCAAAATCGGCTCAGATTTGGGCGAAGCCACCATATATCTTATATTCCGATTTGGGAAAACCGGCAAAATACCCACATTTTCATTGTAACATCGCCACTCCAAAGTCGAAAATTTTTAAAATTACTTAAAATTTTCTATAACTCTAATACATATCTATCGACAGAGAAATCATAAATGCATTTTTGCCAAGTTGCCTAAAAATGGCTTTAGATTTGAATATATTCATACATTGTGCACCGTCCCATGGCATTAGCCGATTTAAATATTAAGTTTAGGTATATGGGAATATAAACCTTTATATATAGCACCCAACAAATTTGAAGGATTTTAGATGGTATCGAAAATGTAGATCCACAAAGTGTTGCAGGTCATATTAAGTCGGCCACTCCCGACTTTAGACTTTCCTCACTTATTTTTTGTGTACGTTAGCAAAAGTAACTAAAAAGGGTGGAAAATTAAATATTATAAATATTTAGTAAATTCGTATATCGCACAAAATAGCTCCGATTTTTTATTGTCAAGTAAAGAAACAACTAATTGAGTTTAATAAAATTTTTTGAATGTGTCGAAAAACATTATTTGTCATATCGGATTGATAGAGGGATTTTAATATGGTTTTGTTAATATTGTCAATATATTCCTTCGTGGTGGGTTCACATTTTTTGAGTGTATACATTTCAATGATCCGTCCGTCTGTTGAAATTACGCTAACTTCCGAACGAAGTTAAAACTTGGCATAAGTAGTTGTTATTGATGTAGGTCGGATGGTATTGCAAATGGGCCATATTGGATCACTTTTACGTATAGCCCCCATATAAACCGACCCCCAGATTTGGCTTGCGGAGCCTCTTGGAGTACCAAATTTCATCCGATCCTAACAACCATGAAAAAAGTGGTCTATATCGGCCCACATGTTAATTATATATAGCCCTATATAAACCGATCCCCAGATGTGAACTCCGGAACCTCTCGGAAGAGCAAAATTTAACCGATCCGGTTGAAATTTGGAACGTAGTGTTAGCATATGGTCTCTAACAACCTTGCAAAAATTGGTCCATATCGGTTCATAATCATGGTCGCCACTCGAGCCAAAAATAATTTACCAAAATTGTATTTGTTTAGAAGATGTTGTCAAAATTTTATTTCTATAGAAAATTTGGTCAAAATTTTATTTCTATACACCGAAAGAATTTTCTTCGTAAAAAGAACGAAAAATTTCGTTAAAAGTACGAAATTTGTCATTGTTTTACAACCAAAGAAACTTTTCATTAAAAGTACGAAATATTTCGTACTTTTTACGAAGAAAAGTTCTTCCAAAATTTTCGTAGTTTGTAAGAAAAAAAATCGTACCTTTTATGAAGAATCTTCGTACTTTTTATGAAAAATCTTCGTACTTTTTATGAAAAACCGTCGTACTTTTTATGAAACAATTTCGTTCTTTTTATGAATATGTTTCGTACTTTTTATGAAAAATTTTCGTAGTTTTTATGAAAAATTTTCGTAGTTTTTATGAAAAACTTTCGTACTTTTTTTTTCAAAAATGTTCGAACTTTAAAAAAAAATTTATAGTCGAAAGTGCATTTGGTTGTAGTTGCAAGTGTGAAAAATGACATCACTACTTTACATCTTAAGTTTTTGAATAATTTTTAGTTTTATTGCTTCACTTTTATTCATAGCGCGCTATCACCCAAATGAGAAGTAGCATAGACTTGCATAAAAAATAGAATAAAGGAATACACTCAAGCACATCATAAAAGACAATTTAATGTCGCGAACGGAAATTTTACAACTTCAATGAAACTTCTTCGTTATTTCAAAGAAAATGTTTCGTACTTTTTATGAAGAAATTTTAACGCAGAATGTTTCGTAAAATATTCGTAAAAACTTCTTCACAAAATTCATGAAATATGAAGAAAGTTTCGTTAAAAGTACGAACTTTTTACGAAGAAAAGTTAATGTAGAATGTTTCGTAGAAGCTTCGTATATTCGTAAAATGTTTTTCGTAAAATTTAAGAAAATGAATGAATATTTCGTTATTTTAATGAAGAATGCAGGAAGAATAGTTAATGAAGAATTCTTCGTAAAATTAACGAAGAGAATTCTTTCGGTGTGGAAAATGTTGTCAAACATATTTAATTGGCCTTTTTATACCCACCACCATAGAATGGTGAAGGGGTATAATAAATTTGTTATATGGCCCCCATATAGACCAAGCTCCTGATTTTATTTCTTGGGCTTATAGAAACCGTAGTTTTTATCCAATTTGACTCAAAGTGGAAATGTAGAGGTATTTTAGGATCATAAAAAGTATGCTGAAAATGATGAGTATACACTGGTAGAAGAAGTTTCTTTAATACGATGAATTCCTATGTTGTATTAATGAAATTCTTCATTAAAAGTCAGCTAACGTAGCATTTCGTTATAACAACGTAATTTTACGTTATATTTACGAAACCCTTTATGGAATACATTTCGTAATATTAACGAATAATCACATTGCTATAACGTAGACTTTTCGTTGCATTAACGGAAATTATTCGTTGTAAGAATGAAACTTATTCATTGAATGGATGAATGAAAATAATTCATTGTCTGAATGAAAGACGAACGTTGTATCAATGAACACAAATGTTATATTAATGAAACCTAACCCATTAATGTATTTGAGTGTAGTCATTGTTAGTGTATTATTTTTTGCTAAGATCTTAGCAATATAATTTATATACACACAAAAAAATATCAATTAATTTGATTGTCAATACAATTAAAATTATGTTTAAATTTGAGCTAACATTGTCACTTTAGCAACCAATTTTGTTATATCAACAAACATTTTGCTATATCAACAAAAATTTTGTTGAACTTAAAAATTTTCTGTAACAACAATTTATTGTTAGCTCGAAAATTATAATATTATTTTCTGTGTACAGTAGGAAATAATACAATTTCTCCAATTTCTTCGCCACTAAGATTAATTCCGGTAATTGTTACAAGTTTTCATCTGAAAGTTCACTTCTTAAAATTTACACCAAATTTCTTGCGAATATAAAAAAATTAAAACAAGTATATACGGCCGTAAGTTCGGCCAGGCCGAAGCTTATGTACCCTCCACCATGGATTGCGTAGAAACTTCTACTGAAGACTGTCATCCACAATCGAATTACTTGGGTTGCGGTAACTTTTGCCGATGACAAGGTATCTTAAAACTTCCCAATACCGTAATAAAGGGTGATTCTTTTGAGGTTAGGATTTTCATGCATTAGTATTTGACAGATCACGTGGGATTTCAGACATGGTGTCAAAGAGAAAGATGCTCAGTATGCTTTGACATTTCATCATGAATAGACTTACTAACGAGCAACGCTTGCAAATCATTGAATTTTATTACCAAAATCAGTGTTCGGTTCGAAATGTGTTTATCGACAAATTTTGTTCAGCGATGAGGCTCATTTCTGGTTGAATGGCTACGTAAATAAGCAAAATTGCCGCATTTGGAGTGAAGAGCAACCAGAAGCCGTTCAAGAACTGCCCATGCATCCCGAAAAATGCACTGTTTGGTGTGGTTTGTACGCTGGTGGAATCATTGGACCGTATTTTTTCAAAGATGCTGTTGGACGCAACGTTACGGTGAATGGCGATCGCTATCGTTCGATGCTAACAAACTTTTTGTTGCCAAAAATGGAAGAACTGAACTTGGTTGACATGTGGTTTCAACAAGATGGCGCTACATGCCACACAGCTCGCGATTCTATGGCCATTTTGAGGGAAAACTTCGGAGAACAATTCATCTCAAGAAATGGACCGGTAAGTTGACCACCAAGATCATGCGATTTGACGCCTTTAGACTATTTTTTGTGGGGCTACGTCAAGTCTAAAGTCTACAGAAATAAGCCAGCAACTATTCCAGCTTTGGAAGACAACATTTCCGAAGAAATTCGGGCTATTCCGGCCGAAATGCTCGAAAAAGTTGCCCAAAATTGGACTTTCCGAATGGACCTCCTAAGACGCAGCCGCGGTCAACATTTAAATGAAATTATCTTCAAAAAGTAAATGTCATGGACCAATCTAACGTTTCAAATAAAGAACCGATGAGATTTTGCAAATTTTATGCGTTTTTTAAAAAAAAAAAGTTATCAAGCTCTTAACAAATCACCCTTTATATACCACATAGTCCATAGGTGGTATATATTAAACTTAAAATGGCTGACTAAATACGTATATAATTAAGTTTGACAAAATTTTCTACAGAAATAAAATTTTGACAACATTTTCTATAGAAGTAAAATTTTGACAAAATGTTCTATAGAAATACGATTTTAACCAAATTTTCTATAGAAATAACATTTTGACAAAATTTTCTATAGAAATAAAATTTTTACAAAATTTTCAAAAGATTTAAAATTTTGACAACATTATCTTTAGAATCAAAATTTTGACAACATTTTCCACAGAAATAAAATTTTGCCAAAATTTTCTATAGAAATAAAATTTGACAAAATTTTCTATAGGAATAAAATTTCGACAAAATTTTCTATAGAAATAAAATTTTGACAAAATTTTCTATAGAAATAACATTTTGCTAGATTATTTTGCTCGTGTGGCAAGCATGATTATGAACCGATATGGACCAATTTTTGTGTGATTGGGGATCGGCTATATATAACTATAGACCGATATGGACCAATTTTGGCATGGTTATTAGCGGCCATATATTAACACCACGACCGGATCGGATGAATTTTGCTCGTCCAAGTGGCTCTGGGGATCGGTTTATATAGGGGCTATATATAATTATGGACTGATATGGACCAATTTTTGAATGGTTCTTAGAGACTATATACTAATACCATGTACCAAATTTCAGCCGTATCGGATGAAATTTGCTTCTCTTTGAGGATCCGCAAGCCAAATCTTGGGGATCGGTTTATATGGGGGCTATATATAATTATGGACCGATGTGGACCAATTTTTGCATGGTCGTTAGAGACCATATACTAACACCATGTACCAAATTTCAGCCGGATCGGATGAAATTTGCTTCTCTTAGAGCAATCGCAAGCCAAATTTGGGGGTCCGTTTATATGTGGGCTATACGTAAACGTGGACCAATATGGACCAATTTTTGCATGGTTGTTAGAGACCATATATTGAAACCATGTACCAAATTTCAGCCAGATCGGATGAAATTTGCTTCTCTTAGAGCAATCGCAAGCCAAATTTGGGGGTCCGTTTATATGGGGGCTATACGTAAAAGTGGACTGATATGGACCAATTTTTACATGGTTGTTAGATACCATATACTAACACCATGTACCAAATTTCACCCGGATCGGATGAAATTTGCTTCTCTTAGAGCAATCGCAAGCCAAATTTTGGGGTCCGTTTATATGGGGGCTATACGTAAAAGTGGACCGATATGGCCCATTTGCAATACCATTCGACCTACATCAATAACAACTACTTGTGCCAAGTTTCAAGTCGATAGTTTGTTTCGTTCGGAAGTTAGCGCGATTTCAACAGACGGACGGACGGACATGCTCAGATCGACTCAGAATTTCACCACGACCCAGAATATATATACTTTATGGGGTCTTAGAGCAATATTTCGATGTGTTACAAACGGAATGACAAAGTTAATATACCCCCATCCTATGGCGGAGGGTATAAAAAGAAACTATTTGTAATCGATACATTATATTTCAATCACTTTCTATAACTATTTTTAATTCTTTTTAGTCTGATTCAAAAATTTATAGTTTCAAAAAAATTTTAATTTAAAATTTAAAATAATATCCATAATTTTCTAACTGTCTTATTCTTCCGAGTTTAATTAAAAAGTTAATTGTTCATTGTGTTAATCAATTAATTTTTTAATTGAAAATTTAAAAAATTTCAATCATTGACTTAATTGACTTAATGTCTCTAGTTTGATTAAAAGATTGATAGTATCAATTAATTTTTTAATTGGAAAAGTTTTCAACTTTTTAATTGGGAATATTTTGGTAATATTTTTTTTTTCTGTGTAGTAACATCAATAAAACTTTATTTTAGTCAGCATGAAGCTCTTTATATTGATCCTGCAGTTGACCGAACTAATCAAGTCTAAAAATGGTTACTAATTTTGAAAAAAAAAGTCGAAAGCTTGTAGCATTAATTCTGAGTACAATCTCCATCTGTAAAAAAAATCCTCAACTTGATTTTTCCACCAGTGCATTGGAATTGCTCACATTTTTATGGTAGGATCGTACACAATTCCTATTCACAAATTATAGGTAGAAAATTTACATTTCAAGTATATGATTCTTTACAATGGAAAATATTAAAGTAGATTACTTTAACGAACTACCAAAGTTCATTTTACAAGTTTCTTAAGAAGAAATCGTATCAAAGCTTAGATTCCCATTCTCCCACAATCCCATACATGTACCAAAAGTGAATTGTCCATGGAAGGCAATGTATCAAAAGTGAATTATTGCATTTTCCCATTCGCGTAGAACATTGGTATATCGTTTACGAATTTATGATGAGCCACACATAACATCCCGTAGTGTAATGCTCCTCCAAACCATCGCCACACTGAAGAAGCTTACCTCTACCCTCTACCCTGAAAAGCAGCATCAGCAACTAATTCGAGTTTTAAATAAATGTCACGATAATTTTCAGTATCATTTGGAATACAACAAATTGCATTTAGTGTTCCCATGTTACAGGAGACGGCACGGATGACGACAACGACAACGACAATGCCATTCGCAATGTGCATCTCGCAATTCAGGAAAAGAAGTGAGGATACGGATGCAAATGTTGGCAACTTCCCACCACTTCTGTTTTCTGCTAATGGTAGTACTGCCGATGCCGATGATGATGGTGACGACGATAGCTATGAACAAGAGTGGGGTATAAAATGCAATGTTGGAAATTTGCATACATATGGAAAAAAGCGAATTCAAATACGAATAAAAATGAGGAGAATGAAATGATGGGACCTTCGAGATGAAGACGAATGGTGCGTGTGGCTAGCTGTGTGGGTGTGTGTGTGCGTGTGGGTGTTGAACTCAGCGCCTTGAAATATGCAAAGCGAATTGTTTATATGAAAGAAGAGCGTATTCACATTGCCAAGCGTTTGAGTTGGTTTCACGCCAAATTCATGGAACATCTCTCCACGAATGCTTGTGGGTGTCGGCATCCCTTGGTATAATAATGGAGGATCACTTCCCAAAGTTATTTTGCCAAATATTGCGAAATAAAGCCACAAAGTGAAAACTGAATATTAGCCCAAATTTTGGGGCTTGGTTTCGTAACGAAATAAAGCCCCATTTGGAGTATGCAATAAAACCCCACAACAATGAATAAGTCCCATGTATCAGGGCCCATTGGGAATCATTTCATTATTAACAAGTAAGTCGAAATTTGGACGGGGCTGACTATATTATACCCTGCACCACTGTGCAGAGACTCCACGACATAACGCCCACATGAAATAAAGCCCCAAAGAAAAAATCAAATGAGACCCCAAATATTTATACAGGTAACAATAACAAATATTTTTGCGACTTTATTTCATTTTCTTGAGGCGTTGTTTCATTTTTATACCCTCCATCATAGGATGGGGATATATTAACTTTGTCATTACGTTTGTAACACATCGAAATAGTGCTCTAAGACCTCATAAAGTATATACATATATTCTGGGTCGTGGTGAAATTCTGAGTCGATCTAAGCATGTCCGTCTGTTGAAATCACGCTAACTTCCGAACGAAACAAGCTATCGACTTGAAACTTGGCACAAGTAGTTGTTATTGATGTAGGTCGGATCGTATTGCAAATGGGCTATATCGGTCCACTTTTACGTATAGCCCCCATAAAAACGGACCCCCAAATTTGGCTTGCGATTGCTCTAAGAGAAGCAAATTTCGTCTGATCCGGCTGAAATTTGGTACATGGTGTTATTATATGGTCTCTAACAACTTTGCAAAAATTGGTCCACATCGGTCCATAATTATATATAGCCCCCATATAAACCGATTCCCCGATTTGGCTTGCGGAGCCTCTAAGAGAAGCAAATTTCATCCCATCCGGCTGAAATTTTGTACATGGTGTTACTATATGGTGTCTAACAACCATACAAAAATTGGTCCACATCGGTCCATAATTATATATAGCCCCCATATAAACCGATTCCCCGATTTGGCTTGCGGAGCCTCTAAGAGAAGAAAATTTCATCCGATTCGGCTGAAATTTGGTTAGTATGTGGTCTCCAATGGCCGTGCAAAAATTGGTCCACATCGGTCCATAATTATATATAGCCCCCATATAAACCGATCACCAGATTTGACCTCCGGAGCATTTTGGAAGACCAAAATTCATCTGATTCAGTTGAAATTTGGTACGTGGTGTTAATATATAGCCTCAAGCACCCATGCAAAAATTGGTCGAAATCGGTCAATAAGTATATATAGGCCCCATATAAACCGATCCCCAGATTTGACTTCGGTTGAAATTTGGTACGTCATATTTGTATATGGTATCCACCAACCATGCAGGAATTGGTTCATATCAGTCCATAATTATATATAGCCCCCGATCCCCAGATTTGACCTCTGGTGCCTTTTGGAGAAGCAAAATTCATCCGATCTGGTTGAAATGTGGTACGTGGTGGTAGTATATGATATTTAACAATCATGCCAAAAGTTGTCCATATCAGTCCATAATCATATATAGCCCCCATATAAACCGATCCCGATATTTGGTTTTGGAACCTCTTGGTAAATTAATCAGCTGTGTTGAAGAAATTGAAAAGCAACCACAATAAAAGCGTCACGCACTTTGTTTTGTATTTGCAATAACGCTATTATTTAGGTCGAAGAATAAAAGCGTCTTCAACATCTGATTGAAAATGTAACCATCTGCACCATAGACCAGCTACGGTGTAAAATGGGTTACACTTTTGCTCTTGCGATGGGTAAAACCCCGTCAATCGAACGTGAACATTTTGGGAAGGCTGCACTGAATTTTCCAATCGAACAAAATTTCTCGATTTATGGGGGTAAGGTGTAAAATATGCAACATATTTTTTACCAATCGAAATCACCATTAGATATAGCTCCCATATATAGCTTTCGCCCGATTTACACTCATATGACCACAGAGCCCAATTTTTTACTCCGATTTAGTTGAAGGGAGTAGAATTAACAGATTTAGATGATGACTCTAATTTTCCTAAACTTCTAATACATATATATCGAGCGATAAATCATAAATAAACTTTTACGATGTTTCCTTAAAATTTATTCAGATGTAAATGTTTCCCATATTTTTTTAATAACATTGTGTTCCACCCTATTGCATTAGCCGCATTAAATTTTGAGTCTAGAGATTTTGTAAAAGTAAAAAAAAAAATTGTTCAAATCGCTTCATAATTAAATATTTGTGGTTGGGAATATAAACCTTTATATAGCTCCCAACAAATTTGAAGGTGTTAAGATGGTATCAAAAATGTTGGTAAACATAGTGGTGAAGGGTGTGATGTAGTCGGCTCCGCCCGACATTAGGCTTTTTTTACTATTTTTTTTTTTAATTTTTCAAAATCCTTTTGAAACGAACTCCTCTCCGTGATGTTTGCGATGTTGGAATAGGAAGGCTTGCAGAACTGCATTCAATGTACGGTGTAAAATTCGTATTAGTAGATTTGTAACCAAAAACTGTCGCTTTAACTTGGGTGCTTTGCCTTTTCCGACTTGGAATGTGTACTGGTGTCCATTCCAGCTGGAGAATGGGAAAATTATTAAGAAATAATGTAAACTGGCCTTTTGAATCCATTTTTGATTATTTTGTCTATCGTTACGATACTAATAAATGGGTATCCTTTTAGAAAAAATAATGTAAAACCTAATTAAATATGTCAGCTGTTAGGCAAGACTAAATGTCATCTATTTAAAACCAGAACTCGGAAGGCCTTAATGCCTCAATTGACGTTGGATTCAAACGATATTATGTACACTGGGATGTATTTTATGTCGTAACCGACAAACAAACTCTGGCAAAAGTTAGTAAAACAGACGTTTTCGCACTTAAGTAAAACCCACAATTCAACAATTTTTAATTTAGTTTTACATTTGTTGGTATTGTTGATATTCTACTCTAGTTCTACAATGATTAGAGATATAAATCTTGAAGTTGAAACACTCCTAATTAACGAATAAAAATAACGAATCTAAAAACAAGTAAAGAAAGTCTGAAGTCGACGAAGCTGTCCATATTATGTCCTGCACAATTATGTAGGCCGACATTTTCGTTATCATCTGAAGTTCTTCAAATTTGTCGGGAGTTATACCAAACGATATAAATTCCCATATACATATACTATTTTTTCTAAATCTAACTAATTTTAACAGAATTTTTGATTTTGCTCTCTAGAAAAAGGCAGAGAAAATTTGTCGCCTGAAGTCTACTAAATGGATGTAAAGGTATACATGAATGCAATTGAATCTGAGTTGATTTCAAACAATGGTAAAATAAAAACAAGTATATACGGCCGTAAGTTCGGCCAGCCGAAGCTTATGTACCCTCCACCATGGATTGCGAGTGGTATCACAATGGACTGAATAGTCTAAATGAGCCTGATACATCGGGCTGCCACATAACCTAACCTAACATGGATTGCGTAGAAACTTCTACTGAAGACTGTCATCCACAATCGAATTACTTGGGTTGCGGTAACTTTTGACGATGACAAGTTATCTTAAAACTTCCTAATACCGTAATATATACCACATAGTCCATACGTATGTATTAAACTAAAAAGGCCGATTAAATACGTATATAATTAAGTTTAAAATTTCTATAGAAATAAAATTTGTATTTGTATTTGTATTTATTTATGTCTTTGTTAAACCAACACAACAAGATTTACTCTTATATTTGAGAGTGTTGGCTTCATTGGTGGGAAACACAGCTTTTGTACATTTTTGTCTTATATCTACTACATTATAGTTACAATAGAATTTATAGAATTTTCAGAACAATACATTTATGATTAATTTAATTGAAAATGTTTAAATATTTCTGTTTTAAAAGTCTTGTTGTTGCTTATGCGTTGTATTTCAAATGGCAGATTGTTCCAGAGACGTATCGTTGTTACAAAGAATTGCCTTTCAGAGTTAAGACAATTTATTCTGGGAGAAATTTGTTTCATACCCCTATTTGAGCGGGCAAATTTCAGGCGATTAAATAAATAATCAGGTTTCCTTGTTTGTATGATGTTGTGGAGTAGAATTAGATTTTTGATGTTTAAGTAGTTTTTAAAGGAAGCATTAAAGATTTGATATGCAAATTGAGAAATGCTCTCATTTCGTTTTTTATTAAAGACATATCTTGCGATGCCATTATAGGCTCTCTGACTATCATGGGAATCACAGTTTCCAAAAACTTCGCTGCTATATAGAAGTGCTGGTATTAGATACGACTTTGCTAATAGCATTCGTATGTCGAATGGCGTGGATTGCCTTACTGACCATAAATTTCTCAACATTCCGTATATTTTGCCTATGGTTTTGTTAATATGATTGTGCCATGTCAGGGTTGAATTGAATGTTACACCTAAATTAGTAGCAGAGTCAACAGAAATTATATTGCAGTCATTGAGTATCACACTTGTATTTCTCAGATCTGATGTTTTGCGCTTATATATGGGAATAAGTTTTGATTTTGCTGGATTTATGCAGAGTCCGATATTCCTGGCCCAGTTGTTCATGAGATTTAAATCGTAGTTTATGTCAGATATGCACTGATGAACATGACTAAGTTTTGCACCAGTATAAAGTTGCACATCATCTGCATACATTTGTATTTTACAGTTTTTTAGTACATCAGGTAGATCATTTATGTATATTATGACAAAATAAAATTTTGACAACATTTTATATAGAAGTAAAATTTGGAAAAAAAATTTCTATAGAAATAAAATTTGGAAAAAATTTTCTATAGAAATAAAATGTGGAAAAAAATTTCTATAGAAATAAAATTTGGAAAACATTTTCTATAGAAATAAAATGTTGACAAAAATTTCTATAGAAATAAAATTTTGGTAGATTATTTTTGGCTCGAGTGGCAACCATTATAATGAACCGATATGGACCAATTTTTGTGTGATTGGGGATCGGCTATATATAATTATGGACCTATATGGACCAATTCTTACATGGTTGTTAGAGACCATATACTAACACCACGTACCAAATTTCAGCCGGATCGGATGAAATTTGCTTCTCTTAGAGGCTCCGCAAGCCAAATCGGGGGATCGGTTTATATGGGGGCTATATGTAATTATCAACCGATATGGACCAATTTCTGCATGGTTGTTAGAGACCATATACTAACACCATGTACCAAATTTCAGCTGGATCGGATGAAATTTGTTTCTCTTAGAGCAATCGCAAGCCAAAAACAACTACTTGTGCCAAGTTTCAAGTCGATAGCTTGTTTCGTTCGGAAGTTAGCGTGATTTCAACAGACGGACATGATCAGATCGACTCAGAATTTCACCACGACCCAGAATATATATACTTTATGAGGTCTTAGAGAAATATTTCGATGTGTTACAAACGGAATGACAAAGTTAATATACCCCCATCCTATGGTGGAGGGTATAATAATCCAATATATTACACTACTAATTTGTAATACATTTGCCCACAATTACTTAGACTTAGATTATTTTCACTCCAAGTTAATATGATCGTTTAAATTTGCATGACTTCCTGTAAGCTAGTTTGTACTATTTTTACTTTTATTTTACCCACTCATGTTATTGCTACGATGATATTGGATGGATCGATTTTTATCCAAAACTGCATCCCTAATGATGCCATCATTGTCATTGTTGGTACAACTTGAATGAATCTGCTTTCATTGTGTTTTATTATTCAAATTGGTACTCATTTTGCACAATTTTGTCGTGGGACCCCTCGCGTTTGTCTCACTACCAAGTAGCTTTGCATATTCACTTTTTAGTGAAGTGGGATAGAGGGAAAGCTACATCCAAGCGATGGAGGGGTGTACATATCTCTCGCAAATCAGCAACTAAGACTGAGTAGAATACAGGGAGAAGTAGATGAAATGAAAGATTGACGAAAGGTTGAATATGGGTGGATGTTTTTGAAACCCAGATGGACGAAGAAAGATTGGTTACCGCACAAAAGTGCGAAAAGTTACGTGACACAATTAAACCATTTATTCCCAAAGCAATTTAAACACTTTTTTGTACATCTTTTTTGTTTAGTGTTATTCTGGAGAATTGTATTAATTTGGAACATGACAAGCATATGCCAACACACATATTCTGCACCAATGAGGTTTTTAGTTACTCACTCGTGTTTCCTACACCATTTTCCAATTGTGATTCATGAATATTTGAATACTTTTGGAATGGGATTTCAGTTGTACTTAGTTCAATCTTAAATGTAAAATACCTGACAATAAACGGATGGATTTTATATATTTATCTATGATGAAGTTATAAGCAAAGTTTTCATTATTTTAATTTACATTACATTAAACCATTGAATTGATATCACATCGTATTCTACATATGTTAGGGTTTTGTTTTATTTGGCAGTATTTGTCAAACCTAGTGTAGCAGTTTGTTATTTTTGAGGCTTACATACAAATGTTATTTGTGTTGATAAAAGTTTGATCTCTCTCAAAAATCGACTTAAATCGTGAAAATTTTGTTGGGATTATTTTTTACATCTTTCAATGTGGATAAACTCATCAAAGGTGCATCGATGAACTTAATACAAATTTTGGCGATGAAGCTCCGTCAATGACCAGTGATTATCGATGGTATGGTGAATTAATCCGAGGTCGTAGTTCAGTACTGATATTGCAAGATCGTCATGCGACCAATCGTGAGATTGAGACAACCTTACCCAGCAAATCTCCTATTACCAGGTATGAGTACACGGATGCCTGCGCCAAAATAGGTAACAACTTCTTCGTACATATATCAGTAGTAATACTTTTACACGGGCATGATATTGGAGGAAAGTACTTCGGCGCAAGCATACCAGCTCTTCAAAAATAATACCTTTACCATAAACGTACTCAAAACGGCGAGTGAGTGTTGCTGCTCTCATATCTCTTTATAGATTTTATTCTCTCTTATTCTCGGTCTTTTTCTACCCCTTTCTCTGCCTCTGTTTATATCATAGACCTTATAATACATAGATGATCCACTATTCTCTTTAAAAAAAAATGTGTCAGTTCCAAAAATTAATTTTCTGACATTTCGTTTTGATTTTTTCGTTAAGAGTCAGTCCCAAACATTAATTTTCGAGCATTTGCTTTTGTGTTGTTCGTAAAGAGCAATGCTGCTCAAAATTAAATTTCGTATTTTCGCGGTTTTGGTCAAAATTTTTTGTTCAAATATGAACTTTCGATATATTAATTTATTTATAAATCCTCTGTTGCATTATAAACGTTCTAATTTTGTGTAAAATTGGCAAACTACAAAAAGGAAAACGAAAGAGATTGTAAGCGTGCTCTTAGTTTTCTTGTTTATTCTTAATCTTCGGAACTGTCAAACATAGTTTGACACCCATGGCTCAATGTTGTAATTTTGTAATATAAATTATGTACTATACAACTTAAGCAAACAAGGGTATATTTTATTGGCATTATCAATTAATATGTTGCAATTTTTTCTGAAATGTAATTGAAATGTAATGTTTTTGATTACCGGTATTACTGGAAGAATCACTAGTGCTTACCCAGTTTTTGCTGGGTAGGTTTTAGTGGTTCACAAATTAGGACTAGTATGTACCTAAGAATTAAATTCACAGGATCGGTGTAACTGGTAAATAACAGGTTGGCTGATAAGTCCCCGGACTAACAAAGAAAACACATTTTTTTGTCAAAATTCGTTTTTATTATTCAACATAGTTCCCTTCAAGAGCGATATAACGATTCTAACGACCTTCCAATTTTTTGATACCATTTTGGTAGTACTCCTTCGGTTTTGCCTCAAAATAGGCCTCAGTTTCGGCGATCACCTCTTCATTGCAGCTAAATTTTTTCCCTGCGAGCATCCTTTTGAGGTCTGAGAACAAGAAAAAGTCGCTGGGAGCCAGATCAGGAGAATACGGTGGGTGCGAAAGCAATTCGAAGCTCAATTCATGAATTTTTGCCATCGTTCTCAATGACTTGTGGCACGGTGCGTTGTCTTGGTGGAACAATACTTGTTTCTTCTTCATATGGGGCCGTTTTGCCGCGATTTCCACCTTCAAACGCTCCAATAACGCCATATAATAGTCACTGTTGATGGTTTTTCCCTTCTCAAGATAATCGATAAAAATTATTCCATGCGCATCCCAAAAAACAGAGGCCATTACTTTGCCAGCGGACTTTTGAGTCTTTCCACGCTGCGGAGACGGTTCACCGGTCGCTGTCCACCAGGGTTGCCATTTTGAATTTTTAGTGGTTCACAAATTAGGACTATTATGTACCTAAGAATTAAATTCACAGGATCGGTGTAACTGGTAAATAACAGGTTGGCTGATAAGTCCCCGGACTAACAAAGAAAAGCACATTTTTTGCCAAAATTCGTTTTTATTATTCAACATAGTTCCCTTCAAGAGCGATATAACGATTCTAACGACCTTCCAATTTTTTGATACCATTTTGGTAGTACTCCTTCGGTTTTGCCTCAAAATAGGCCTCAGTTTCGGCGATCACCTCTTCATTGCAGCAAAATTTTTTCTCTGCGAGCATCCTTTTGAGGTCTGAGAACAAGAAAAAGTCGCTGGGGGCCAGATGTGGAGAATACGGTGGGTGGGGAAGCGATTCGAAGCCCAATTCATGAATTTTTGCCATCGTTCTCAATGACTTGTGGCACGGTGCGTTGTCTTGGTGGAACAACACTTTTTTCTTCTTCATATGGGGCCGTTTTGCCGCGATTTCGACCTTCAAACGCTCCAATAACGCCATATAATAGTCACTGTTGATGGTTTTCCCTTCGCAAGATAATCCATGCGCATCCCAAAAAACAGAGGCCATTACTTTGCCAGCGGACTTTTGAGTCTTTGCACCCATGTTTCATCCATTGTTACATATCGACGGAAAAACTCGGGTGTATTACGAGTTAACAGCTGCAAACACCGCTCAGAATCATCAGCACGTAGTTGTTTTTGGTCAAATGTGAGCTCGCTCGGCACCCATTTTGCACAGAGCTTCCGCATATCCAAATATTGACGAATGATATGACCAACACGTTCCTTTGATATATTTAAGGCCTCTGCTATCTCGATCAACTTCATTTTACGGTCATTCAAAATCATTTTGTGGATTTTTTTGATGTTTTCGTCGGTAACCACCTCTTTCGGGCGTCCACTGCGATCACCGTTCTCCGTGCTCATTTCACCACGCTTGAATTTTGCATATCAATCAATTATTATTGATTTCCCTGGGGCAGAGTCCGGAAACTCATTATCAAGCCAAGTTTTATAAGTTTATCACAATGGACTGAATAGTCTAAGTGAGCCTGAATCTTTTTATCAAGCCAAGTTTTTGCTTCAACCGTATTTTTTCCCTTCAGAGAACAGTATTTTATCAAAACACGAAATTCCTTTTTTTTCATTTTTTTTCACAATAACAAAGGTTAGGTTAGGTTAGGTTAAAGTGGCAGCCCTATTAAATTTCAGGCTCACTTAGACTATTCAGTCCATTGTGATACCACATTTAACTAAAAGTACCTATTACATATGGGCACTTCTAGTCTTAACCACTGAACCTTCTCTATTATTTACTTTGGTTGAACCAACCAGATTGCTTCAAAAACATTAACAAACTGTTTAAGTTAACGTTTTCCAGGTCAGCCAGTAATCTAAAGCTATATGCTCCTAAAATTCACTTACGCCTTACACAAAAAGCAGGACACTCACACAAGAGGTGTTTAATTGATTCATTTTCCTCCACATCATGACAGCCCAGCAAAAAAATTTGGAAGTTCTTCCAAAGGTACAACTTTAAGAGCACTTCCAGAAGATGTACTCCCAATGATGTTCTTTATTTTAACTACCCAGGAAGTTCTTTTAATTCAATTTTTTATATCTTGCTTTTTTCATATTTTTAATGGGCAATTTTAACTTTTTTTGTTTCAAATTGGTTAAAAATAGAGTAAGAATACATAAAATGGTACAAATCATTTAAATTTTGTCGAAAAATATGCTAGGTTAGGTTAGGTTAAAGTGGCAGCCCGATTAAGATTCAGGCTCACTTAGACTATTCAGTCCATTGTGATACCACATTAACTAAAAGTACCTATTACATATGGGCACTTCTAGTTTTAACCGCTGAACCTTCTTGATTATTTTTCTTTGTTGAACCAACCAGATTGTTCCAAAAACAGTAGCAGACTGCTTAAGTTAACGTTTTCCAGATCCGCCAGTAATCTGAAGCTATATGTTCCTAAAAGTTGCTTGCGCTTTACACAAAATGCAGGACACTCACACAAAATATGCTAAATCCAATCTGAAAAAATTGTGAATTTTTGAAAATATTTGAGGTCAAACGTTTCCGACAAGCATTAGAATCCATTAAAAGTTATAAAAAATTTATAAAAATTATTTATTTGACAAAATATCACAGAATTTTTTAATTTACATCCAAAACATTGAATTCGGATCACACCTAAAGAAGTGATGCAAATTCAGTGCAACGGCTGTTGAAATGGAGTACTTCCGTCCTATGACAAGCCCATGTTAAATTCATCGCTTCTGCGTCAATTTTGCACCACTTCCGGATCCATTTCCATTACTTTTTTGGCGACGCTTTTTTGCTGGGAGCTTATACAATAGTCATTATACTTCGCATCTATAACAAAAGTTGCTTCACAAAAGACGCTCTATCTCACAAACTAATTGACTTACAGACGTCAAATTTTGACACGAATCATTTGAAGGTTGGTACTATATAAAAATAATATGCATTTAATACTAGCGACGCCATCTATGTGTCAGACCGAGGACTTATCAGTCAACCTATTATATGATTGTGGGAGCCACGTGGTGCAATGGTTAACATGCCCTCTTTTCATAGATAGGTCGGGATAATGTAACGAGAAACTCCGCTCGGACTCAGCAGAATCGGCAGAAGTAATTGATAAAAGAGAAGTTCACAACAGTCTAAGTGAACCTAAAATATCGGGCAGGTACTACACGTATCCTAGCCTATTTACATGACTACAATAATTAAAAACGGGATATCGATCTATATGAGAGCTATATAAAATGTTTTTTTACGCGGATTCCATTCCCTCAACATGTCAAATCGAGAGATCGGTCTATATGGGGCATCTATCAACACCACTCAAAATTGGACAATTATTTGGGTACGTTGACCATATTAACATTAACCTCTCATAATTGAAAACCCAAATGTGGACAAAATTTAGGTGACGGTGGATCCTCAAGAAGCACAGCTCTTTATGGGCCTAAAATATATCTAGATTTCCAATTTGATGAAAATCAGATAAAAGAAGCATCGTCTATATTCTCGAGTAGCCAAATCGATGGATCCGTTTATAGGGGGGCTCTATCGAAACAGACAAAAGACGAGATGTGCACTAGATAGGGTCACGAAAAAAAGTTGATGCGGTCACCCCCCAGTTTTGTAGCATATTCGAAGACAATTTCAGAACACCAAAACTTTCTTTTTTCGTGCACCCTACGACCCCCCGAAATACAATTTATTGTGCTGTGTCGTCATTTGAAGTCCTATCGAAAAGAAACGCATATCGTTGTTCGTGGTTGATCAGGGGCTATATTTCGTGCATTGGTCATTTTTGACTCCAACGTCAAAATTTGATTTTTAATTTTTTTATTTCGCTTCGTATACCCCTATGACGCCCACTTCTAATAACCATTATAAAGATCTTAACAAAATATGAAACTTTTGCTTTTGAAATATTTAATTATATTAATAAACAAAAAAGTTACAGAGATTTTAAAAAGTCAATAGGTCACCCTACACAACACTAAATAGTTTTTGCTGTGTTGTCATGATGTCCGATCGAAACCACATGCACATCGTTCATATCTACGAAATTGATTTATAAGGCATTTAGAACACAAAACCTGTTTATCTGTAAATTTCTAACGGTACCTTTGTATACATACTCGTTGTTTGCACTACGGCATTTCCTGCATTATGCAAAGTGCATGTGTTTTTGCTAGAACAATTTGAGAGCCTACTGTTTTAAAATTCTAACAATCACTTCCGCTACATGATTTTTTAAGTCTGTCCATATTTTTGTGAGAGAAGGCTGTTGATAGTATTTGAAAAAGTGAAAACAAAATGAAATTCGAAGCTCGGGATATCGACAAAACTAAATTACCAACAAATCATCAAGTTATTGAATTCCTTTTATATTTAAAGAAAGCAGGCACCGCAAGTGTAAAAAAAAATATAAAGCTTACATGTTATATAAAAGTTGCAATAAAAGTGGTAACAGAATTGTGGAAAATTACGAAAATTCCAACTGTCGGAAATACATCAATTAGAAAATTATTAATACACCTTAAAAATAAACGTGATGAAAACAGTAGGCTCTCAAATTGTTCTAGCAAAAACACATGCACTTTGCATAATGCAGGAAATGCCGTAGTGCAAACAACGAGTATGTATACAAAGGTACCGTTAGAAATTTACAGATAAACAGGTTTTGTGTTCTAAATGCCTTATAAATCAATTTCGTAGATATGAATAACGATGTGCATGTGGTTTCGATCGGACATCATGACAACACAGCAAAAACTATTTAGTGTTGTAACTTTTTTGTTTATGAATATAATTAACCCTGGACAGTCATCCTACGTCAAAATGACGACGCGTAAGTTCATTTTCGATTTAAAATGCATTTTAGTCGTTTGGGAAATCATAAATTTAAGTTATACTAATTCAACCATTTTACGAATTTTTGTTTTATACTAATTAAAACCAAATTGAATAAGAAAATAAACTCAATTTTGGTTTTCATTTTTGCTCACGATGTAAATTATAGCGTCTTGAAATAAGCCGTAGTCAAAATGACGAAGGATGACGTTAGTGTATAAATAATAAGGATGACTATCCAGGGTTAAATACTTCAAAAGCAAAAGTTTCATATTTTGTTAAGATCTTTATAATGGTTATTAGAAATGGGCGTCATAG
This sequence comes from Haematobia irritans, assembly GCF_050003625.1. Lineage (NCBI taxonomy): Eukaryota > Metazoa > Arthropoda > Insecta > Diptera > Muscidae > Haematobia > Haematobia irritans. Next base: position 56,415,806 of record NC_134401.1, read on the forward strand.
GGGTATACGAAGCGAAATAAAAAAATTAAAAATCAAATTTGACGTTGGAGTCAAAAATGACCAATGCACGAAATATAGCCCCTGATCAACCACGAACAACGATATGCGTTTCTTTTCGATCGGACTTCAAATGACGACACAGCACAATAAATTGTATTTCGGGGGGTCGTAGGGTGCACGAAAAAAAGTTTTGGTGTTCTGAAATTGTCTTCGAATATGCTACAAAACTGGGGGGTGACCGCATCAACTTTTTTTTTTTTCTTTAGGTCGTGACCCTATCTAATGTGCACGCTAGCTTGATATTGATGGCTGTAGCGTGATTACAACCTCTTTAAAACTTTGACGCTCTGAAAACTGGATACCTCTCAAAGCTGAACAAATGTCTTGAAAAGTTTGATACCTTAACACATTGGAATTAACCTCTAATAAATGAACACCTTCCAAATGTGGACAAAATATTTGGGGACCGTGGCTTTTCACTTTTGAGAGTTTCACTGTAAACCATTACGATCCTAAAGCATTATGGAATCATCGATTAAAGGGGAGAAAATGAACTGACGAAAACTCTCATCGCTCTTCACGTGAAGAATGTCGCTAAAGTTTTGTTATTTTAACAACCCGTGTCAAAATTGGTGGATCTGATACCTGATTAGATATGATGGTATATGGAGACAGATCTGGTTAGGTGCGATAAATGCTTTAATATCTGATCAGATCTAATTTCAAAGGCATTAGCTCTTACGAGATCTCAAATTTGGCCCACATCTTATTATATCTAATCTGATATAATTAGATGTTAGTCAATTTTCAATTTTCGCAAGAGCTAGTCCATTTATTCCCATACTTTGGTTTGTGTGTTTCAATTAAAGTTGAAACCTTTTCTCGTCCTCCGTACTTTTGTGGAAGGATTACAAATTTACTGCAGGTTCGCATTCAACCTGCTAGGGTCGTAAATCAATGTATATATGTGTCTGAAATGATGGGGGTTAAAAATAGCCGTAGTTATTTTCCCTATATACTGGTGAATAACAATTCAATAGCTGCTTTAATAAAGCCTACATATAAAATGGCTCATAAATTAGTTGAACAAAATGTTGTGTTCAAATGCAGCCGCCAGTTACCACAAGATACAAAAGTTTTGCCATTTTTCAATTAAATTGATAAGCAGTAACAGCGGTCGCCGGCACAACAACGACAGTAGCTTCAATAATGACATAAACAATATCAACAACATCAATATTATTTATTGAAATCATTTTATTGGTTTTAATTACAAATTGATGTCCCCACGATTCGATTTGGCGCCAGCATGAATTATAGACACCTATCCGATCAAAATGTATTTACAAACATCGACAACTAAACTCGTACAAAAATATTTTGCCAAAGGATATTAGGTTGTGCTGATATTTCTATATGAAATAGACAGTGTTCCCTCTTCTCGATTAACTCCGAAAAGCACCTCCTTCCCATATTTAGCTTTGAAGTGGATCATTATCATTCCATATACGCAAAGAAATAATTCTTTCCTCCCAAACGAAATTTTAGACAAACAAAGATCGTTTCTCATTAGCTTTTCGCTGTAAGGAAATTTATTTGGAAGAAAAATATATAATTTTTGTGATAAACGTTTATTCTTTTCCAGGATTTAAAAACAATTTCATAAAGACTAACTTCAAAAACAATCTTTTCTGGATAATTGCATTTTCCCTCATATCTTTCTCACTTCCACGAGGTTTTTTAGTTCTTAGCACCTATTTCTGTAATATAAACAGTGTAGAAGAAATTATTCAATTATATATTTTTATACCCTCCACCATAGGATGGGGGGTATATTAACTTTGTCATTCCTTTTGTAACACATCGAAATATTGCTCTAAGATCCCATAAAGTATATATACTCTGGGCCGTAGTGAAATTCTGAGTCGATCTAAGCATGTCCGTCCGTCCGTCCGTCTGTTGAAATCACGATAACTTCCGAACGAAACAAGCTATCGACTGAAACTTGGCACAAGTAGTTGTTATTGATGTAGGTCGGATGGTATTGCAAATTGGCCATATCGCTCCACTTTTACGTTTAGCCCCCATATAAATGGACCCTCAGCTTTGGCTTGCGGAGCCTCTAAGAAAAGCATATTTGATCCGATCCGGCTGAAATTTGGTACATGGTGTTGGTATATGGTCTCTAATAACCGTGCAAAAATTGGTCCACATCGGTCCATATTTATATATAGCCCCCATATAAACCGATTCCCAGATTTGGCTTACGAAGCCTCTAAGAGAAGCAAATTTCATCCGATCTGGTTGAAATTTGGTACGTGGTGGTAGTATATGATATTTAACAACCATGCCAAAAGTGGTCCATATCAGTCCATAATCATATATAGCCCCCATATAAACCGATCCTCAGATTTGGCTTACGGAGCCTCTAAGAGAAGCAAATTTCATCCGATCCGGTTGAAATTTGGAACATGGTGTTAGTATATACTTGTTTAAATTTTACCTTTCGCCTGGACGGAGAATCGAAAGGATCATACAGTTTGTAATCTCCCAGCAAAAAGTAATTCAGCAGTAAGAGTTTAGTTGGGCTTTTTGGTATACAATAAAGAGGCAGTGCATCCACACTGCATTTATCGGTGGCAATAACATAAACGAGTAATCAAACTAGTTTATGATCATTCGTTTACATTATTGCAACCAATTCATGCAATAATGTACTTATGGTACTTTTTTCCTTCATACCAACAATGCTATAAAATAGGAAACTCAAGATTATATATCACTTCTGAGCAATATTGCTATTGAAATTAGCAATTATATCAGCGCTATGTAGGTTAGGTTAGGTGGCAGCCCGATGTATCAGGCTCACTTAGACTATTCAGTCCATTATGATTCCACATTGGTGAACTTCTCTCTTATCACTGAGTGCTGCCCGATTCCATGTTAAGCTCAATGACAAGGGACCTCCTTTTTATAGCCGAGTCCGAACGGCGTTCCACATTGCAGTGAAACCACTTAGAGATGCTTTGAAACCCTCAGAAATATCATCAGCATTACTGAGGTGGGATAATCCACCGCTGAAAAACTTTTTGGTTTTTTCGTCGAAGTAGGAATCGAACCCACGACCTTGTGTATGCAAGGCGGGCATGCTAACCATTGCACCACGATGGCTCCTATGTAGAAGCTGCTCTAAATCGGGACATCGCCCACGAAATTGAGCGCTGATTCGTTTGTTTTGTTAGCAGTTGGTACTGCCTCTGTCCCTTACAATCCTACTGAAATAGTGCCCCATTTTTTGCTGGGATACTACTATATTAAATTTTTACTATGAAAGTGTGTATTATTAAAGACTTAAAGTCAGAAAAGAACAGTGCTTGATATAAACGAAATGGACTGTGTTGTTGGTTCGAAAATAATTTTTTTTATTGCAAAAATAAAATTTTTGTAACAAACGAATTTTTTGGTGATAAAAGTTTAACATTTTTGAAGAAACGTTTTCGGTACACGTTTTCCAAAAGTTGTTTTTTTTTTTTGAGTGTAGACTGTTGGTCGTCAAACGCGATTTCCTTATCCATGAAATTTTTCGAGAATCGCGACATTTCTGATCGTGATTATGCGTGAGTGTGTGTCTTTAAATTTTTTCGTGCTTGAGTACGGATTTTCTTTCGTGACTGTGCGTGAGTCCTAAAAATATTTATAATTTGTCAAAAATTTCATTTCATAGTAAAGTACATAGCTAATTTTTGCACAATTTTTTTTTAGATTTATGGGCTGTTTCGTTGAAAATAATGACTTAGTTCATTTTTCGGTACATCCAATTAATATATCTTATTTATATATATTATCATCTAAATTGTAAACCGATATAATAATATTTTTTATAGAAAGGTTTATGCACTGAACTCTCTATTTCACTAAGGCCAATTTAACTTTATTTTAGTTCATGGAATTATTATGTTTGGAGAAAGTTTCCTTTACTCCAATAATTTTTTGCGTACGCCAGTTAAATTAATTAAAAAGCGGGAAAAGTTATACACATATTAAGCATAAAGATTTACTAAATTCGTATTTCTCACAACAAAGTTCATTATTACTTTAAATGTGTAAATTTTGCTACAAATGCGTTCATCATGAGCTTCGTATGTCACTAAAGACATTCTTGCAATTTCAACTCCAATTTTTTCCTTCAAACTACAAATTTTTTCGAAAAATATTTACTTATTTTTATGACATCGGCGTTATGCCAGCGTTTGTAATACTGTTTATATAAAATTTTCTAAAAATATCCAAAATTTTCTAAAATTAACCGAAAGTTTTCTTCCTGGTTGGTTCACTGTTTCTTCAGTGCGGTTAACAAAAACTAAATTAACCTTTCGTCACCGAAACAAATTCCCCTAATTTAACTAATGCTAAATTTAACTTATTTCTATTGTAAAATAATTATTTGTTTTTAGTTTAATTTTGTTAGTTTTTTTTCGAAATTTTCACAGCCCAATGAAATTGTCGTTTTTTTTAAGTATGTCTCAAACATTTTATGAACTAAACGTGGGTACAAAGTTCAATGACCGTACACATAAGTTCAATATGAACTAAAGGAGAAGAAAATTTTCGTACTATTCCCAAAGATAGTAAGAATGATCTACTGGTCATGATTTGGCCCCAAAGATTTTCTTCTTTACTTTTAGTTCATTTTTTCTTTTTGAGAGGATGTAATTTTGTAGGTTGCAGTTAAAATGTACAACAGGGCATCAAATCCTGGTTTTAACAACGCTTTGTGGAAATCTAAAAATGTGGAATTTAGTGCAATTTTCGCACGACATTCATTCATTTATTCTTGCTACACTCAAAAAAAAGTTTACTTGGATCCAACGATTTTGACCTTCCCTTAAGGATATTGATTCCTAGTCAAAGATGTGGTTAAAAAAATGTTTTCTTAAATCTAAAAAAATTTAAACCAAAGATGTCACATCCTCAAAATAAGTCTTAGCCTATATTTGAGGCGTTTTTATCTTAAATCTAAAGATTCAAAGTTAAAGACGATTTGTTTAAATCGAAAATGTGTTTCTTTATTTTAAGCAAAATTTACCTTAGTTCAGAGACATACGGCTTTAACGGAAGAACGCAAATGTTCACAATGTTTGTCCTAAATTTAATAAAAAAATTTTGAAGCTAAGTTTTCAAACTTTATTTGAATTTAAATTTCCTCATTTTAAAGAAATTTTGTTTTGTAACTTGCGCATCTTAAATTTTGGTTGCGGAATCTTTAATATCACGTACATATTTTTGTGTGGTGTCCCCAAAGACTATATCAATTTTTTGCTTCGAGCGTATATTATTATCTATTCTAAAAAGATTATTTTCTCAAAAAGCGAAATTCCATTTCCTCAATTGATAATACTGGATTTTCTTGGGCTTGTTTCAAGAAACTCGTAATGATGCTAAGTTCTTGTACAGAAAAGTCCATTGTTAAAATGACGCTATATTTTACTTATTTTTATTTCAAATAATGTATATGGTTTTAGTTTTAGTTTATTTTTATTTTTTTTATTTTTTTAAATTTTAATGACAAAATTAATATAAACAAGTATATACGGCCATAAGTTCGGCCAGTACCCACCACCATGAATCAAATGTTAGGGTTTCCTTTGAAATTTCAGGGGGGTTTGAGGACAAATCAAGCAGAGCAGTTCAACCAATACACTTCCCGGAGATAAATTTAAAGATTTTACCTATGAAGACTATATCAGATTCTGCATTTGCAAGAACCATTTTTGTTTTAGAGGAATCTTTAACATCTCTTGTAAGTGTGCAAGAAAATTATAAAATAACGTCTTGATTTGAAATCTTAAATCTGTAGATTTTCACCCGAGAAGTAAAATCTGGAAATTTTACATTGAGTTTCAAGCAATTTTCATGATCGGTGTGCCTTCTATACCCTCAAGAAGTGAAATTTCAGGCAAATCGCATAAAAACTACGGTTTCTAGAAACCCAAGGGGTTAAATCGTTCTTATGGGGGCTATACTAAAACACTGACCGATACTCACCATTTTCGGCGTATCTCTTTATGATCCAAAAATAATTCTAGATTTCGAATTCCATACAAATTGGATAAAAACTACGGTTTTTATAATCCCAAGAAATAAAATCCGAAGATCGGTCATTATTGGGGATATACCACAACATGAACCAATACACGCTCTTTTCGGCACACCTCTTTATTGTCATAAAATACTTCTAGATTTCCAATTTCCGGCAAATTGGATAAAAACTACAGTTTCTATAAGTCCAAGAAGTAAAATCGGGAGATTGGTCTATATGGGGGATATACCAAAACATGGACCGATACTCACCATTTTTGGCACACCTCTTTATGGTTCTAAAATACCACTAGATTTCCAATTTCTGGTAAATTGAATAAAAACTGCGGATTCTAGAAGTCCAAGAAGTAAAATCGGTAGATCGGTCTATATGGGGGCTATACGAAAAGATGGACCGCTACTCACCATTTTTGGCACATCCTTTATGGTCCAAATGACCTCCAGATTTCCAATTTCAGGCAAATTGGATAAAAACTTCGGATTCTAGAAGCCTAATAAGTAAAATCGGGAAATCGGTCTATATGGGGGCTATACCAAAACATTGACCTATACTCATCATTTTCGGCACGCCTATTTATGGTCCTAAAATACCTCTAGATTTCCAATTTCAGGCAAATTGGATAAAAACTACGGTTTTTATAAACCCAAGACCCTACATCGGGAGGTCGGTTTATATGGGGACCATACCAAAACATTGACCGATGCTCACCATTTTTGGCACACTTCTTTGTGGTTGTAAAATACCTCTAGATTTCCAATTTCAGGCAAATTGGATAAAAACTACGGTTTTTATAAACCCAAGACCCTACATCGGGAGATCGGTCTATATGGGGGCTATACCAAAACATGGACCGCTACTCACCATTTTTGGCACACCTCTTTATGGTCATAAAATACCTTTAGATTTCAAATTTCAGGCAAATTAAAAACTAAGATTTCTATAAAATTTCAGCATCATTGCTTCATTATTGAAGACTGTAGCGTGATTGCAACAGACAGTCAGACAGACGGACATGGTTATATCGTCTTAGAATTTCTCCCTGATCAAGAATATATATACTTTATATAGTCGGAAATAGATATTTCGATGTGTTACAAACGGAACGACAAACTTATTATACCCCCGTCACCATTCTATGGTGGTGGGTATAAAAATGGGAAGGTCGTTATAATCGTTGTATCGCTCTTTTTTATTCAACCGTCGAACTGAACGGACGTGTTTTCTAATAGCGGAGTATTTCATCGTAATAAGTACTTATTACGAATTTCACGTGTGGTGGAAATAATAAACCACCATGCAGCGAAATTCAAAGTCATCCACTGGGTTGCTAACTTCAGGGCCCAGTGGACGGGTGACGACTGAAGTTATAAATTTGGGCAGCGACCAAGAGTCAGGCCCAATTAGTCGACCTGTAGACGGGTCGACTGGCGGTGACACTTTGGCAAGTCGAACCTTTTCTAAAGTGACGACATCAAAAGGAGGCAATCCCTCTCGAAAGAGATTCAAGGAACGAAGAAATGCTTTGTTTATCCTAAAGAAATTAGGATCAGTCGACCCAAGCACGTTGTCGGCTAAGCAAAGCGATTCCTTAAAATGGGCTCAAGGAATTCTTGAAGCTGGAAAAAGGGAACGATCACCGGATGAGCTACCATCCTCTAAACGGGATCAAAGATCGTTTGCCTCAGTTGCAAAAGACAGCCTTGTGATGGCTATTATTAATAAAGGAGCATTGGACGGTATGATTCCAAGGCAAAAATGGGGGGAAATTGAGAACGCGATGTCTGGTGTCTACTCAGAGGTGCGAAAAAAGTTTCCCGGACCAAGTCCTCGACGGCAAGATGCTGGATGGTATCAAGGACGATATAAGTTAATAGCTTTTGCAGACCAGAGGTCTATGGATTGCTTTAAAGCTGCATTGATGCTAATTGGTGAAGTTTGGGAAGGAGCCGCTTTGGAGTTAGTCGATAAAAAAGACATACCGGCTAAACCTAGAGCACATGCATGGATACCGGCAAACCCTCCTGATCCTGAGTCAATACTAGAGAGACTAAAAGTATGTAACCCAGATCTTCCAACCGCCGATTGGAAGGTTGGTCGTTTGGATGAGGTGGATGGACCAAGACGACATGCGGTGTTTATATTAAACATAGAGTCGCTGCCACATCTAGCCCAGACCCAAGGACGCGTAAGTTATGGCTTTCATGATATCCATATGAAGGTATACAAAAGCGATCAGCCAAAGGATACCGAAACGGACAAGCCACCGGTAGAGTCAGCAGTGAAAAAATCTCCTAGCGAAGCCGAAGGAGACATAAAACCGGCAGACTATGGCGAAAATCATATGCGGGAAGTTTCTACAGGCTCAAGCCTCACCAAAGCTGAACCGCGGACTGTTGCGAGAGTCACCGAGATCTGTGAAGAGGAAGCCCTTGATGACTCAATTGAAGCGGCTGATGTGACGGTGGTTGAATATTTGGATGGTTCTACGGTTCCTCCAGATAAATCTTCACCATTGTAAGGCCGCTTGTGCTGCCTTAAAAGTTCTCCTGATGAAAGGAGACATAGATATAGTTCTTATTCAAGAACCATACATATATAAGAACAAGATCAGTGAATTAAGCACTCCGGGTTTCAAACTTTTGCATAACACCGGTAACGATATAAATCGAGCATGTATAATTGCTAAAAACGAACTAAACTTGTTTCTGCTTCCTTCATTGAGCAATGCAGACACTGTCGTAGCCAGTCTAGAGATATCCACATGCAAATATTGGGTATCTTCGGTCTACATGGGACATGATAGGGATATGCCACCCTGTGCCGTTAAGACCTTAGTTGAGGAGTCACTAAAAACAAAGAGAAAACTCATTATGGGATGCGATGCAAATGCACATCATAGTATTTGGGGAAGTAGTGATACTAATGCAAGGGGAGAGTCGCTAATAGAGTTTATTTTGCGTACTAACCTGGTAGTTTGCAATAAGGGAGATGCACCAACCTTCGTCACCAGGAACAGACAAGAGGTTTTGGACGTAACGTTGACCTCTCCGGAACTGAATGATAAGATATCTGAGTGGCAAGTTTTGAGGGAACATAGCTTCTCAGATCATCGCTACATCAGTTTCAAATTGGCTGTTCGTACTTCAAAGACCATATTTTCGCCAAATGTTAGGAAAGCTGATTGGAATAGGTATAGGGAATCGTTCAATTTGATGATACCGGAAATGCCGGAGACAAATATGAGCACTGTGCAAGATATCGAACTCGCAGTGGAGCGGATTACGAAGGCCTTCAACATTTCACTGAAAGCTGCTTGCCCTAGGGGAAAGCCAAGGGGAAAAAATCGGCCGCCATGGTGGACTACGGAGTTAAGTAATATGAGGAAATCCTGCAGGAAGCTCTTTAACAAAGCAAAGTCCACAAGAGCTCCGGAGGATTGGGACACTTACAAGATGAATCTGAGAGAATATAAACGAGAACTGAGAAGGTCTCAACAAAACTCTTGGGATGATTACTGTAGCAGTATTGAGAATACGTCAGAGGCTTCCAGACTACGGAAGGTACTAGCATCCACTAACACCGCTCCAGGTTTCATTAAAACATCGGAGGGAAATTGGACAACGTCCAGTGAGGAGACGTTGGAGGTACTTTTGGACACACACTTCCCTGGAAATCAGACGGTTGAACCATGTTCCGGCGGTGTAACAGAGGCTCGGCGATCACTTCCTATCGAGGAAATTGTGTCGGAATCTAGAATAAAATGGGCTTTAAATAGCTTTGGACCATTCAAATCCCCCGGACCTGATGGAATTACTCCGGCGGAGTTACAGGCAGTGGCTGAAAGAATTATCCCCTGGTTGACGGTGATATATAAACAATGTGTAAACTTAGCATATATTCCAGAAAAGTGGAGGGAAACAAAAGTCGTCTTCATACCTAAAGCAGGAAAAGCCTCTCACTCGAGTGCGAAGGATTTCCGACCAATCAGCTTATCCTCATTCCTACTTAAGACCCTGGAGAGGATGATAGACATGTATCTTAGAACTAGCGTGGATTCAAGTTTGCTCTCGAAACGACAGCATGCATACTCGAAGGGCAGGTCTACTGAGACCGCATTGCATGAACTGGTCAGCTTTATTGAAAGCTCATTATCTGTCAAAGAATACACAATCGTGGCGTTTCTAGACATCGAAGGGGCGTTCAATAATGTCCATCCGAGCTCGATATTAAATGGACTGACAACTCTGAATGTTGATCCAGGTATACTTAGGCTGTTAGACGAACTTCTAATAAAGAGACGTATTTCAGCCACACTAGGGCAAGCAAACATACAAAGGTATGTGAACAGAGGCACTCCCCAAGGAGGAGTTCTATCACCTCTTCTTTGGAATGTTGCTATAAACAACCTTCTGGTTTCTCTAGAAAAGGAAAGGATAAAAGTGGTGGCATACGCAGATGATGTGGCGCTAGCAGACAGGGGAAAATTCCCATCCACAATCAGAGATATTATACAGAGAGCTCTCCGGATGACTGAGAAATGGGCGAAAGATAATGGTCTTGGTGTAAATCCAGCAAAGACAGAAATAGTCATGTACTGCAAAGATCGCAAAACTCCCACGGTTAGGCCCATTTCCTTAGGGGGTACTGAAATTCCCTTTGGTGAGTGTGCAAAATACCTTGGCGTTATTTTAGACAGGAAGCTGAATTTTAGGCTTAATATTGAAGAGAGGGCGAGAAAAGCCACGGTAGCTTTGTACTCGTGCAAAAAGGCAATAGGGAAAAAGTGGGGACTAAGACCAAAAATTGTGCATTGGCTATACACGGCAGTGGTTAGACCTATAATGCTATATGGTGTTGTAGTCTGGTGGCCGGCACTTCAGAAACCGACTTGTTTAAATAAAGTTCAGCGTATGGCGAGCTTATGTATCTCAGGCGCATTTAGTAAGACAGGAACAGACTCCCTTAATGTCATGCTACATCTATTGCCTTTAGACATTTTGGCCAAACAGTCAGCTGCAACAACGGCTGTGCGGTTGCGCGAGCTATCGCTGTGGTCAGAAAAAATGTACGGTCATAGTTCGGTCCTCAAAGTAATGCCAGATGTGCCTAACGTAGTGGATTACACCCTGGCAAAACCACTTTTCGACAAAAAGTTTGAAACTCTAATTCCCAACAGTGAGGCGTGGTGTACACAGACCCCGGGGAATAAAAGATATATAGATTTCTATACTGATGGCTCCAAATTGAATGGACAAGTGGGGTTCGGAGTATATTCTAAAGATCTGGAAATTCGAATAGCGAAAAGATTACCTAATCACTGTAGTGTTTTTCAGGCTGAAATTAGAGGTGTGCACGTGAGTAATATTTTACTCACGCTCACGCACACTCACGACGGAAAAATCTTACTCACGCACGATATTGTTTGGCAGGACTCACGCTCACGCACACTCACGAAAAGAAAATTTGTATTCACGCACACTCACGCACGAAAATGTCGTGACTCACGAAAAATACCGTGACTCACGAAAAATATCGTGACTCACGAAAAATGTCGTGACTCACGAACAATTTTTTGAGTAATTTACCTTAGCGACGCGTCTGAAAACATGAGCATTATTAAAATCGAGAGCGTTATTACACTCTTAACATCCCAGGTGTCACTAAAATTGTAAATGAATTTAACTCTTAAGCGTTTTATGTTGGTGAGCAGGATTATTTTCGTGAGCGTAAATCTTTACTCACGCACACTCACGAAGATAATATTTTCGTGACTCACGCTCACGCACGACATTTTGGTTTGTTAATCACGCTCACGCACACTCACGCCGGTGCCATGAGCGTGACTCACGACTCACGCGTGAGTCACGAAAATTTTCGTGAGTCACGACAATTTCGTGTCACGTGCACACCTCTAGCTGAAATATTGGCAATAAGAGAGGTGGTGAATTGGCTGAGAAGTAATGTTCCAACAAATATTGGCATTAATATATACTCAGACAGTCAACCTGCAATAAAATCCTTGGACTCTGTGTTCCTTAACTCAAAAACGGCTATAGACTGCCGCAAATCTCTCAACGAGATGGCTGAGCAGTACAATATTCACCTAATATGGGTGCCTGGTCATAGGAACATACCGGGGAACTGTGAAGCAGATGTGTTAGCAAGGCTAGGAACTACCTTACATATTCCAGGGGAACTAGAATCTGTTGGTATGCATCTGGCCACCTGCAAGCTCTTACTGCGTGAGAAGGCTGTTATGATGGCCAATATTCCATGGGAAAATTGCAAGGGTTGTAACGACACCGAGCAAATATGGCCCCATTTAAACTTAAACCGCACACTAGATATGCTAGTGTTCTCAAGGCGTCAGATAGCACTCCTAATATCTGCTATAACGGGTCGCTGCCTGATAGGCGAATTTGCAAAAACTATAGGTGCGAAGTATAATGACTATTGTATAAGCTGTCATGACGTGGAGGAAAAGGAATCAATTAAACACCTCTTGTGTGAGTGTCCTGCTTTTTGTGTAAGGCGTAAGCGAATTTTAGGAGCATATAGCTTTAGATTACTGGCTGACCTGGAAAACGTTAACTTAAGCAGTTTGTTAATGTTTTTGGAGCAATCTGGTTGGTTCCACAAAAGTAAATAATAGAGAAGGTTCAGTGGTTAAGACTAGAAGTGTCCATATGTAATAGGTACTTTTAGTTAAATGTGGTATCACAATGGACTGAATAGTCTAAGTGAGCCTGAAATTTAATCGGGCTGCCACTTTAACCTAACCTAACCTAACCATCGCTCTTGAAGGGAACTATGTTGAATAATAAAAACGAATTTTGACAAAAAAAATGTGTTTTTATAGTCGGAAATCGATATTTCGATGTGTTACTAACGGAATGACAAACTTATTATACCTCCGTCACCATTATATGGTGGTGGTTATAATAAATTCATTGTAAACTAAACCAGAAGAAATTTTTCGTACTATTACCAAAAGTAGTACGAATTAAATACACCTTGACCTCGCTTTGCGTCGCAGATACGTTCCAAAAAACACGACTCAAACTGAAACGAGGCAAAGTGAATTATGAGTTTCTATGGCAAACTATGCAAAGATTGGAGATAGATAATAACGTAACTTTGAAAATCTAACGACGCAGAGTGAAAACTAGTACTAATTCAACAGCGACGCAACTTCGAAACAACGCAAACCGAGGTCTAGGTGTACTGTAATACTGACCATGACATCGGGCCAGTGATATTGTTTTTTGTTATTTTTTTAAGTGATTTCGAAAAATGGTAGTTAAGTATATTCCAGGTCATTACAATTTCCTTGTTTTAACAAAATGGGGATTACAATCTAGTTCAATTTCGAGGCAGTTAATTTTTTCAATAAAAAACATTTTTTCGAGTGCACTGGAAAAATGATCAAAAACAAAGTCGATCAACTTTTCAATGAAGTCGTTTTGTCCTTAAAGTTAAGTGATTCGACTTAAAATTGGGCATCCTAACATACAAGAAAATTTCGTTTTACTAAAATCAACTTTAATACTTCTGAAAAAATATTCAAAATTAATAAAATCGTTTTTTAACCTTTATTTTAAAGGCGTTTTTTACTTGAAACATAGCTTAATTTGTACAGTCGAGTCTGAATAGTTAACTTTGGTAGCACATGAAGCAAACATATGAAAATTTAATAAATATTTTTTTATAATTAAATTAATTAAAATTTGAATATGCAAAACTCAATTTTAAAAGAGAATTTTGTTATAAATGTATTTTTACTTCCATTCTCCGCTTCCTTGGCTCGGAATCAATACCAAAATCGTAAGTGCAAAGACAAAATCTTTGAAACCGGGCATGTTTTTTATTGTTGCCTTGTGGATTCAATTGCATTTTCCCCTTCGAAAAAGTGTATTTTTTACGCTATTCCTCCTGTAAATATTTTTGTAAATCTACTTAAAACATTTGGCTATTTAGCTTACAACATCCGTTTCTCAGTGCTCAGTTTCGATATCCTCCACAGAAAAGTTCCGCCGGCAGAATATTGACCATCATTGTCTAAAAATCTCCGCTACTAAATGCTTCAATCGCCACGCCCCCCATAGCCATAGCCATCGTCAGAGCCAATTGTCATTATTGTTCACCACAAAAGTGTCATTAAAAACAAAAACAACAACAACAGCAAACAAACAATAATAGCAACTACAATGAGAAAGGACAATATGTGTAATTAATAAAAAGCCAAAAGTGTCATTCAAATATCGACACAAACTTTTTATTATTTTGTAAAGTTGCTGCTCGCTGCTCACTCCCCACCCCTCCTCATTGCTGTTGACAATGGCTGATGGTTCTTTCGTAGCAGGGGGATTGGTTTAATGGGAACATGATATGCATCGAATGTCAGTGGAAAATGTCACGAATCCGGTAACCAAATTTGCTTAAATCATAAACTCCATTACTCTGGAGCTCCCCTCAAAAGCCACATCAAACTCTACCAAAATGCAATAAAATGAATTATTATTATTACTCTTTTAATTGAGTTTTATATATGGTTTGGCTTAAACTAAAGGGATGGTCATATGTTGGTTGACCTATCCATTTGGCCCCCATCGATAGAGTGAGGATATGATATTAATTAAGAGTTGTTCTTTCGACATGTTTACCATTTTCAGGTTTTAATAAGGAGGTGGAGTTCACACATGAAATATTGGAAAATAAACATTTATTTCTGTAGAATTGCACACTGAAAAAATATTAATTTCAAAAAAGATTAATGCACATATGTACAATAATTTATTTACAGTTTATCGAAGGAATTTATATGCACTGAAAAAACAGTGAACCCACCAGGAAGAAAACTTTCGGTTAATTTTAGAAAATTTTGAATATATGTAGAAAATTTTAACTAAACAGTATTACAAACGTTGGCATCACGCCGAAGTCATTCAAATAAGTAAATATTTTTCGACAAATTCAAGAAAATTTATTAGACATAACTAAGTTTTTTCACTTGTTAAAGAAAATTTTGTAGTTTCAAGGAAAAACTTGGAGTTCAAAATTGCAAGAATGTCTTTAGTGACATACGAAGTTCATGATGGACGCCTTTTTGGTAAAATTTGCAAATTTAAAGAAATTCTGAACTATTTTGTGGAATACACGAATTTAGTTCATCTTTATGCTTCATTTGAGTATATTTTTTTCCTCGGTTTTAGTTAATTTAACTAACGTAAACAAAAAATTATTAAAGTAAAGGCAACTTTCTCCAAACATAATAATTCCATGAACTAAGATAAAGTTAAATTGGCTTTAGTGAAATAGAGAGTTCACTTTTTTTTGAGTGTGGTAAAAGTAGGCTTGAAGTTTTCTTCAACTTTTTTGCATATGGGGGTAAATTTTGAAACTTAAATTTAAGAACAAATTTCGTTGGTAAAATATTTTAAAATTCTAGGAAGATGAATAGGCTTAAAGGAGGTTAGGTCCTTTCCACATTCCGAGAGGTGGTAGAGAATCTGGTTCCGACTCAGATGAAGGCGTCAATATCACCATTTTGGTCGACGGGGTCAGTTATGACGTCGCAAGACTGACAACTTGAAGGAATAGGTCGTGTACCAGAGGAGGCCTTACACTAATAGAAAACAATTATATACGGCCGTAAGTTCGGCCAGGACGAATCTTATGTACCCTCCACCATGGATTGCATAGAAACTTGTACTAAAGAGTGTCATCCACAATCGAATTACTTGTGTTGCGGTAACACTTGCCGATGGCAAGGTTTCTTCTTAACACCGTCTTCTCAATTGTAAGTTAGTCCATACGGGGTATATATAAACAAAAAGAGGCCGATTAAATACGTAAATAATTCAGTTTGACAAAAGTTTCTATAGAAATAAAATTTTGACAAAATTTTCTAGAGAAATAAAATTTTAACAAAATTTTCTATAGAAATAAAATTTTGACAAAATAGAAATAAAATTTTGGTAGATTATTCCCCAGTCCAATCCTTCCCACTAAAATATGAGCTAAATTATTAGTTTTTGTACCCAAAAGAATAGCAACAACCGATTTCCAATTACACCCGACAACAACAATGCAGCAATTTAAAATTAAGCCAAACGAAGTTTCAACAACCCACAAAACGGCGAAGAAAGCAACTACAGGGATTGATGGCAACAACAATGATATGAAGTAATCTCAGACTTCCACAAATGTTGAAGGTACCACAGTAATCATAAGTTTTGTTGGGTATAGTAATAAAATTTTAACAAAATTTTCTATTGTAATAAAATTTTGACAAAATTTTCTATAGTAAACAAATTTTAACCAAATGTTCTATAGAAACTAAATTTTGGAGATCGGCTATACATAACTATAGACCGATATGGACCACTATTGGCATTGCTAGTGGCCATAGACTAGCACAATATACCAAATTTCACCACGTACCAAATTTCAACCGGATCGAGTGAATTTTGCTCTTCCAAGGGGCTACGAGGGTCAAATCAGGGGATCGGTTTATATGGGGGCTATATATAATTATGGACCGATGTGGACCAATTTTTGCATAGTAGTTAGAGACCATATACTTACACCATGTACCAAATTTCAGCCGGATCGGATGAAATTTGTTTCTCTTAGAGGCTCCGCAAGCCAAATCTGGGATCGGTTTATATGGGGGCTATATATAATTATGGGCCGTGGTGGACCAATTTTTGCATGTTTGTTAAAGACCATATACTACCTCCATGTACCAAATTTCAACCGTATCGGATGAATTTTGCTCCTCCAAGAGGCTCCGCAAGCCAAATCTGAGCGTCGGTTTATATGGGGGCTATACCTAGATACCATCCGACCTACTTTAATAACAACTACTTGCGCCAAGTTTCAAGTCGATAACTTGTTTCGTTCGGAAGTTAGCGTGATTTCAACAGACGGACGGACGGACATAATTAAATCGACTCAGAATTTCAGCACGACCTAGAATATATATACTTTATGGGGTCTTAGAGCAATATTTCGATGTGTTACAAACGGAATGACATAGTTAATATACCCCCCATCCAATGGTGGAGGGTATAAAAAAACAACGTTCCAAAATCGTATACGTAGTATAACAATATGAACCGCAAACATTCACGAAAAATCAAAACGGAATAATCACAGATTCGTTGACGATTTCATGAACGGCTTTCGTTTTTTTGAAAAGTCTTAAAATATTAGTTAGCACACTATAATTACTTCGCCAGGATAAAACTCAGCCGTTCCAGGATTCAAAAGACAAGCAGAAATTTCTTAGTGAATTCAAATAAATTTATATTTTATTCAATAATAAATCAGCAAATCGTAGGAAATAGAACACAACGACCGCGAGACAACCAGAAAGCTTGAAAACCAGAATCGAATTGATCTGTCAAGGGATAAAAATATTTTTATGTGGATAGAATT
Organism: Haematobia irritans; assembly: GCF_050003625.1. NCBI lineage: Eukaryota > Metazoa > Arthropoda > Insecta > Diptera > Muscidae > Haematobia > Haematobia irritans. The sequence goes on from NC_134401.1 coordinate 56,433,348, forward strand.
TTAATAGTTAGTGTATTAGTTCATCAAATGTCTGGGATCTACGGCTGTATAATACCAGTAGTTTTCCCCGTACACTACAACTATGGTGCCTGGGATCTATGGCCGTTGGAACCAGTAGCATCCCTATGCCAACCAGTGACTGGGTACTATGGCTGTAAAAACCAGTACACCACTACTTGAGTCGTGCTAGGCTATGCTAGTGTGGCTGCCACCGAAGCTGTCGCATACTTGCAGTGACTGTCGCATACTTGCAGTGACTGTGAAGCCCAACTGAAGAGTAGGTGATCAGCCGATGGGTAAATATGCTATCACTGGATCATGGGTATCTGTGATGTATGAGTATGACTATGAGTAGGTGTATATGTGACGAGAGATTATGAAGAAAAGCATACTTGTAGTGATGAGGTAATTCAGTATAAGAGCGTTTGCGTTGTATAAGAGAATTGAATAGAACTTTCTGGAGCAAGATTTGAGAGTGATGAGTGTAACAAATTGTAGGCTGTTGTGTTTTGTTGTAACAATAAAGAAAGAAATATGAAATCTAATAACATACTATTGAATTCAAATAATTATAATTCATACAACTCCAATATATCTAAATAATACATAATAAATAAATACATGTAACGAAAGCTTCGTTACATGTATTTACCAGGTTCGATTCATGGTAGTGGACATTTTGTTTATAAATTCGTAACCATTAAGTTTTCAGATCATGAACGCTGGTTGTTATTTTTATCAGATTGACCCCTTCTGTTCTTCGTTTGACACCACATGTGTGTTGATTCGCTTTCATGAACGGATCGGTTTGAAACTATCATGATTTTGTCTGTGGATGTAGCTTCCGACGTCTGTAAGATGGTCCAGGGAGAATGGGAACCCAGGGCAGATACCAGAGGCAAGGAACTGCGACAACTATAGATCGACGGCAACTGTCGGCGGACCAAAGGACGACGAAAATACTATGGAAAAAAAGTTTGTAGAATTGCTCAAGTAGGACGACAGTGAAGAGGGCCGTGGGAATCATGACCGGTTACCTAGAATAGAGAGCACATCTGTGCCGAATAGGAACAGCAGAGGATGGTGCATTGCATGTTTTGAGAATGATGAGACAGTAGAACACTACCTTCTTCACTGTTCTGCCTTTACTAGGCAAAGAGTTAACCATATAATTGAAGAGGTGATATGGATCGTGACCAAGTTAGGGAATAGGAAATGGAAACAAATTAGGGAAATTCATTAAGGCATAAAAGAGTTCCTGGCATAAAAGAAATGTACGATGGAAAAACAAGAAGTAGCCGAGCACTGGCTTATGTGTACTTCAGCCGACATATGACAGAGAAGCCTGAATCATTTTTGCAACCTAATCTAACGAACCTATGACAAATTTTGAACATATCGGGCCATCTTTAAAATAGCAAAATGTCACAAATTTAATTTTTTCTTTCATTTAACTTCAAAAACCATACCATTTGATGCGATCTATATATACGCCCAAAGAAACGGAAACGAAATTCTCCTATATTTTAAAGTATTTTCTTTAAGAGCTAATATACCCGAATTTATGGCAATCGACGCAACGATTGTCTCTAATGTTTTTTATATCCTTTGAAAAAAAAAATTATTAGCGTCAAAAGAACACTTTGTATATATATATATATATATATATATATATATATATATATATATATATATATATATATATATATATATATATATATATATATATATATATATATATATATATATATATATATATATATATATATATATATATATATATATATATATATATATATATATATATATATATATATATATATATATATGCGTACCATATATTTTGGGGACTTTTTTCCGATATATTGTATATTTCGGGGACATTTGCATACTTTGGGGACGGTCCTCAAAAAAATCGTATAAAAAAATTGGCAACATTTTCTACAAAAAAAAAATGTTGACAAAAATTTTACAACAGTTTCTATAAAAGGAAGACTTTGATAAAAAGTTTCTAGAAAGAAATTTGACAACCTTTGGATTGAAAAAACATTTTTTATGAAATTTATAAAACTAACATTTTAAAAAACTTTGTTTCTACACAAAAGTTTGTGAAAATACTTTTCCATAAACTTTTTCATGGAATTAAAAATATATAAAATTTTCTCCAATCTAACATTTTGTCAAAATTTTGTTCTTATAGAAAATTGTTATTTTATAAAAAGCTTTGTTTTTTAAGAAAAAATTTTGTCAAAGTTCCTTTTCAATAGATTTTTTTTTCAAAATTTTGTTTCTATAAAATATTTTGTTCTATAGAATATTTTGTCGCAAATGTTAAAACAGAAGGTTTCATATTTTTAAGGACAAGTTGACATTGATTCAACGGTATAAAATCCCATTGTTAAGTTTATCGTCTTTTGCACAAGACAACAACTTATATCATTGTTTGCCACAAAATACTCGTTTGAAAAACATTTTTGTTTTGTTTACGACAATATTTTTTCAGTGTAATATTGAAAATTTTGTCAGTTCTTTATTTCATTCGAAAATGTTGTCAATTTATAAAATCATTTTATTATTTTCAAAAAACATAGCATGATTTTAAAAATCAAAGGCTAATAAGGAATCGACAAATAGTTTAAATTTAACTATCATAGATATAATCAATTAAATAAAATCTAAAAGCATATAATCTCTAGGTGCAACAGGATTTGAACCTGGACTTCAGGACTCCCACTCCACTGCGCTACATACTGAGCTACATAAGCACTGATGCCTAATTGCTGTTAACACGTACAATACATATGCTATATTTGCATCATTTAACTTAACAACTAGAAAAACAAATCATAGAAAACTAGCGGGAATATCGCCAAACTAGCATCTCATTCTAGTGTTGCCAAGTGAAAGTACACATACAATTTAGTTACCTTATCGCTGTAGACAAAATGACTTTTTGAAGACACTTTTTCAAAATACATCAATAAATAGCTGTAAACACACTGCGTTATAAAAAGATCTAAAAAAAATAAGAGAATGTCTAGCGACAACATGATAGTATGTCTAAACTGATTTTTTATAGAAATACCTTTTAAATTTGTGGAAAAGTTATGTTTTTATAAATAATTTTTTTTTTCTGTAGAAAATTTTGTTGCTGTAAGAAATCTTGTCAACTTTTTGTGTATTACAATTTTTGTATAGAAAAAAAAATGATAAATCATTACATAGAAACAAAATTTTAATACAATCAAAATTTTATATAAAACCAAATTTTTTATACAAAAATTTCTCCAACAAAAATATTTTAAATTAACCAAATTTTTTAAAAAGTATTTCTAAAAAAATCAATTTTGACACACATGGATAGGAAAGAGTTTATAAAGTGTCCGTTACGCTATCGCTCGACACTCTTGTTTTGTTAGATCAGTTTATAATGCAGTATGTTAACATCTTACATCATATTTTGAAAAACGTTAAAAAAAAACCTTCATTTTGCCTATAGCGAAAAGGTAACTTAGTTTTAAATGTATTTTCATTTGGTAACACTGGAAGGTGACTCTATATTTGCAATAATTTATGTTACTTTTATTTATTTGTTGTTCTGTTGCTTACGTTAACTGGTGCAAATACAGCACACGTGCAATACGTATTAATGTCATCCAGCAAAAAGAGCGTCTATAGCTCAGTATGTAGCGCATTGGAATGAAAGCCCTGAAGTGCGGGTTCAAATTCTATTGCACCCTGAAACTACATATTTATAGTTTTTATTTAATTTTCCGAAAAATAATTTTATTAATTCGTTTTCAAAATATAAATGTGCGAATGACAAATAAAATATCCTTTTGAATGAATTGTAATAATAGTGTATTGCATAAGGCCAATCTTTTAAAGAAGCAATTGAAATGATCATTGTATGAATCAGACTGTAGATGGCTTGTTTAACTTAGTAAAGCTTGGAACCAGTAGTAATATTTTATGCCTACTCATAGATGTCGCCTCACATCTTACAAGTTTATTTTTAATACAGGAGAGGTGGCAACAATACCAAAAAAATTGAAATATAAAAGTTGTTATAAATATTATAAAACAGGGTTATAAATTGTTAAACAGTAAGTAAATAAGTATAAATGTAACAGAGCAATAAATCAAAAATGCAATCTCAAAATTTTCAAAAACAGTCCCTGAACTATACGATAGACTGAAGTCCCCAAAGTATGCGGTTTATATACGATTTTTTTGAGGACCGTCCCCAAAGTATGCAAATGTCCCCGAAATATACAATATATCGGAAAAAAGTCCCCAAAATATATGGTACGCATATATATATATATATATATATATATATATATATATATATATATATATATATATATATATATATATATATATATATATATATATATATATATATATATATATATATATATATATATATATATATATATATATATATATATATATATATATATATATATATATATATATATATATATATATATATATATATATATATATATATATATATATATATATATATATATATATATATATATATATATATATGCGTACCATATATTTTGGGGACTTTTTTCCGATATATTGTATATTTCGGGGACATTTGCATACTTTGGGGACGGTCCTCAAAAAAATCGTATATAAACCGCATACTTTGGGGACTTCAGTCTATCGTATAGTTCAGGGACTGTTTTTGAAAATTTTGAGATTGCATTTTTGATTTATTGCTCTGTTACATTTATACTTATTTACTTACTGTTTAACAATTTATAACCCTGTTTTATAATATTTATAACAACTTTTATATTTCAATTTTTTTGGTATTGTTGCCACCTCTCCTGTATTAAAAATAAACTTGTAAGATGTGAGGCGACATCTATGAGTAGGCATAAAATATTACTACTGGTTCCAAGCTTTACTAAGTTAAACAAGCCATCTACAGTCTGATTCATACAATGATCATTTCAATTGCTTCTTTAAAAGATTGGCCTTATGCAATACACTATTATTACAATTCATTCAAAAGGATATTTTATTTGTCATTCGCACATTTATATTTTGAAAACGAATTAATAAAATTATTTTTCGGAAAATTAAATAAAAACTATAAATATGTAGTTTCAGGGTGCAATAGAATTTGAACCCGCACTTCAGGGCTTTCATTCCAATGCGCTACATACTGAGCTATAGACGCTCTTTTTGCTGGATGACATTAATACGTATTGCACGTGTGCTGTATTTGCACCAGTTAACGTAAGCAACAGAACAACAAATAAATAAAAGTAACATAAATTGTTGCAAATATAGAGTCACCTTCCAGTGTTACCAAATGAAAATACATTTAAAACTAAGTTACCTTTTCGCTATAGGCAAAATGAAGGTTTTTTTTTTAACGTTTTTCAAAATATGATGTAAGATGTTAACATACTGCATTATAAACTGATCTAACAAAACAAGAGTGTCGAGCGATAGCGTAACGGACACTTTATAAACTCTTTCCTATCCATGTGTGTCAAAATTGATTTTTTTAGAAATACTTTTTAAAAAATTTGGTTAATTTAAAATATTTTTGTTGGAGAAATTTTTGTATAAAAAATTTGGTTTTATATAAAATTTTGATTGTATTAAAATTTTGTTTCTATGTAATGATTTATCATTTTTTTTTTCTATACAAAAATTGTAATACACAAAAAGTTGACAAGATTTCTTACAGCAACAAAATTTTCTACAGAAAAAAAAAATTATTTATAAAAACATAACTTTTCCACAAATTTAAAAGGTATTTCTATAAAAAATCAGTTTAGACATACTATCATGTTGTCGCTAGACATTCTCTTATTTTTTTTAGATCTTTTTATAACGCAGTGTGTTTACAGCTATTTATTGATGTATTTTGAAAAAGTGTCTTCAAAAAGTCATTTTGTCTACAGCGATAAGGTAACTAAATTGTATGTGTACTTTCACTTGGCAACACTAGAATGAGATGCTAGTTTGGCGATATTCCCGCTAGTTTTCTATGATTTGTTTTTCTAGTTGTTAAGTTAAATGATGCAAATATAGCATATGTATTGTACGTGTTAACAGCAATTAGGCATCAGTGCTTATGTAGCTCAGTATGTAGCGCAGTGGAGTGGGAGTCCTGAAGTCCAGGTTCAAATCCTGTTGCACCTAGAGATTATATGCTTTTAGATTTTATTTAATTGATTATATCTATGATAGTTAAATTTAAACTATTTGTCGATTCCTTATTAGCCTTTGATTTTTAAAATCATGCTATGTTTTTTTGAAAATAATAAAATGATTTTATAAATTGACAACATTTTCGAATGAAATAAAGAACTGACAAAATTTTCAATATTACACTGAAAAAATATTGTCGTAAACAAAACAAAAATGTTTTTCAAACGAGTATTTTGTGGCAAACAATGATATAAGTTGTTGTCTTGTGCAAAAGACGATAAACTTAACAATGGGATTTTATACCGTTGAATCAATGTCAACTTGTCCTTAAAAATATGAAACCTTCTGTTTTAACATTTGCGACAAAATATTCTATAGAACAAAATATTTTATAGAAACAAAATTTTGAAAAAAAAATCTATTGAAAAGGAACTTTGACAAAATTTTTTCTTAAAAAACAAAGCTTTTTATAAAATAACAATTTTCTATAAGAACAAAATTTTGACAAAATGTTAGATTGGAGAAAATTTTATATATTTTTAATTCCATGAAAAAGTTTATGGAAAAGTATTTTCACAAACTTTTGTGTAGAAACAAAGTTTTTTAAAATGTTAGTTTTATAAATTTCATAAAAAATGTTTTTTCAATCCAAAGGTTGTCAAATTTCTTTCTAGAAACTTTTTATCAAAGTCTTCCTTTTATAGAAACTGTTGTAAAATTTTTGTCAACATTTTTTTTTGTAGAAAATGTTGCCAATTTTTTATAGAAGATTATGTCAAAATCTTATTGCTGTAGAAAATTTTGTTAAAATTTTATTTCCATAAATTATTTAGTCAAAATATAATATCTATTAAAAATTTTGTTTTTATAGAAAGTTTTGTCAAAAGGATGCTTGTGTAGACTGTTTTTATTTTTTCGTCCTTAAAACACTTTTTTCTTGTTAAACATTTAAAAAAGTAAAAATTGTATTCTTATGTCAACAATTTGTTTTTTTCCAATAGAAAAATTTCTAATAGATTTTTTCTGTAGAACTTGTTTCAATATTTAATTTCATTAAAAACTTGCTAAATGAATAATATTTTGGCGAAGTTTTCTAAGAAAAGAAAAAAACTGTGACATAATTTTCTAAAGAAACAAATTTTGTTGTTTTTTTTTTTTTGTTTTTATTTCAGCTTAAAACCACACACAGAAAACAAATTTGTTGTGCCAACCAATTTTTTTGCCAACCGAATTATTTGGTCCCATCTACTATCACAAAATTTGTTAGACCAACCAATTGTTGTCTGACACAACTATACAGAAATTTGTTTGAATGACAAAATTTTGGAAATCACAACCAATAAGGTTTCATTCGTTTGTTAAAGCAATTATCTGTTTTTTGGAAAACCAATTATTATAAAATTAAAGAAAACGCCCGTTGAATGATTTCATTTTATTTAATTGTATTACAAATTAATATTTCTCATATTGATCATTTATCTAATGAAAATGGCATGTCGCCCAAATTCGGCGTTTGTGGTTCTTGGTGCACGGTTCTCACAATATCTTCTTCAGTCATCATTTGATACTCACTCTCACAATCGCGATCGATTTTCAGGGGGACTCAGGCATAACCAGGCGAAATGTTCTCGTTTGCTGATTGATTTTGAGTCTGATGATGAGGCACAAAATCTATATATACACCTTTCACAACCCCGGAAGTCGTCATATTCTGATTGATATATTTTATGAAATTGTAAGAAAATTAGGGAAAAGGTTAAAATATGAGTGATATTAATGTCGTTTTATGTTTAACTTACTTACCACTTAAGAATGCAGCTACCGGTTTAAAAGATGGTTAGATATATAACTCGCAGCAGTCCTTGTTGGGTAGATTGCATTTTTAAAATTGAACTCACGTCATCAAATATTTAAATTTTGGAGTTTCATATATTAACCGAAATAAACAATTTATTTTTTGTCATATATATGTAGTCCATAGCAACAAATTCTCTTTATAACTATAAAATTTGTTAACACAACCAACTTATTGACTAGGCGGACTTTCAGTTGGGTTTGGTGACACATTGGCAAAACAAATCAGTTATCACAACAGGGTGGAATAAATTGAAATGGTTAGATACTTAAATGTATAAATAACAACCAATATTTGGTCGTGTGTACCAACTTTTGGTCACACCGCCATTATTTTAATTATATAAACTATCAAACCAGAGATATAAATAATAATTATTCCACAAAATTAAAAATTGTGGGTTTCCGCTATCAAACTGTTGTCGTAATCGAATTCCAACCAATCATTTCTCTGGGTGCATGCATTGACTAAACTATAAGTGTAGCTTAACCAGTAGAGGAAAAGAATGTTTGTCAAATTTATTTGGGCAAAGCCCTATAGACTGCAAGATGGTTGGATAGACGCACGCAGAAATAAATTTTTACAAAATTTTCTAAAGAAATACAATTTGCCAAACTCTTCTTAGAAACAAAATTTTAACATCATTTTCTAAGAAATCAATGTACGTTAGTTAAATTAACTAACACCAAGGAAAAAAATATACATAAATGAAGCATTACGATTAACTAAATTCGTGTCTTCCACCAAATAGTTCAAAATTTCTTTAAATTAGTAAATTTTACCAAAAAATGCATCCACCTCGAACTTCGTTGTCACTAAATACATTCTTGCAATTTTGAACTCTATATTTTTCCTTAAAACTACAAAATTTTCTTTAACAAGTGAAAAATATTTACCTATTTTTATGCCATCGGCGTGATTCAAACGTTTGTAATACTTTTTAGTTAAAATTTTCAACAAATATTCAAAATTTACTAAAATTAACCCAAAATTTTCTTCCTGGTGAGCTCACTGTTTTTGCAATGCATGTTTTCTTAGAAATAAACATTCGACATAATTTTCTAAAGAAATAAAATTTTAACAAAACAACTGTAGAAACAACATTTTAGTTATTTTCTATATAAATAAAAGTTTCGCAAAATTTCTACGGAAATAAAATTTTGAAATTTTCTAAAAGAATAAAATTTTTCAACATGTTCTGAGGAAATAAAATTTTGACAATATATTGGAAAGAAAAAAAAAAAACAAAGTTTTCTAAAGAAATAACATGTTTTACAGAAATAAATTTCTTACAAAACTTTCTTAAAAAAGGTAATTTTTAACATAATTTTCTATACAAGAAAAATATGGGCAATCATTATTGTTATTTTGATTTAAGCTATACGAGTAGCTTAATCAAAAGAAAAAAAAATTTAGAAATTTTTTACAAAATGAAATTTCGACAAACTATTGACAAAAGTTTCTACTGAAGCAGCATTTGGACAAAAATCCTTTGCAAAATCAAAAACATTACAAAACTTTCTATAAAACAAGTATATACAGCAGTAAGTTCGGCCTGACCGAATCTTAAATACCCACCACCATGAATCAAATATTATAGTTTCCTTTGAAATTTCAGGGGTTTGATGACAGATATTCTCCCACGCAGAGCAGTTCAACTAGTACACTTGCCGAAGATAAATTGAAAGATTTTACCTATGAATATTCGGGATTTATAAGAACCATTTTTGTTTGAGTTTTAAAGGAATCATTAACATCTATTGTAAGTGTGCAAGAAACTGATGAAATAACGCCTTGATTTGCAAATCTTTAGATTTCCACCTGCATTATTTAGATGATTACGAGAATTAAAATCTGAATATTTTACTTTCAGTTTCAAACAATTTTCTTGATCAGTGCGCCTTCTATACCCTCAGGAAGTGAAATCGGTCTATATGGAGGCCTTACAAAATGGACCGCTAAAACCTAAATCTGATTCACGTTTTTGTGTGTCTAAAATACCAATATTATGGCATTCCAATTTATCGCAAATCGGACAAAAACTATGGTTTCTAGAAACCCAAGAAGTTAAGTCCGGAGATCGGTTTTATGGGGGCTATACTAAAACATGGACCGATTTATGGTCCTAAAATACTTCTCGATTTAAAATTTCAGGCTAATTGGATAAAAACTAGGGTTTCTAGAACCCCAAACAATGAAATCATTTCTTGCACACCTATTTATAGTCCTACAAAACCTTCAGATTTTCAATTTCAGGCAAATTAGACAATAACTACGATTTCTACAAACCCAAAAAGTAAAATCGAAAGATCGGTCTACATGGATGCTATACTAAAACATTGACCGATTCCCACCATTTTAGGCGCACCTCGTAAAATAATTCTAGATTTCAAATTTCGTGCAAATTGGATAAAAACTACGGTTTCTATAAGCCAAAGAAGTAAAATCGGGAGATCGGTATATACGGGAGCTATACCAAAACATGAACCGATGCTACCATTTTTAGCACACCTCTTTTCGGTCCTAAAACACCTCTAGATTTTAAATATCAGGCAAATTGGATAAAAACTACGGATTTTAGAAGCCCAAGAATTAAAATCGGGAGATCGGTCTATATGGGGGCTATACCAAAACATGGACCTATACTCACCATTTTTGGCGCACCCCTTAATGGTTCTAAAATACTTCTAGAATTTCAATTTCAGGCAAATTTGACAAAAACTACGGTTTTTATAAGCCCAAGAAGTAAAATCGGGAGATCGGTCTATATGAGGGCTATACCAAACCATGGACCGATACTCACCATTTCTAGCACACCTTTTTATGGTCTTTAAACACCTTTAGATTTAAAATTTCAGGCAAGTTGGATAAAAATTACAGATTTTAGAAGCCCAAGCAGTAAAATCGGGAGATCGGTCTATATGGGGCTATACCAAAACATGGACCGATACTCACCATTTTTAGCACACCTCTTTATGGTCCTAAAATACCTCCAGGCTCATAGAAACTACGGTTTGGAGGTCGGTTTATATGGGGACTATAACAAAACCTGGACCGATATAGCCCATCTACGAACTTGACCTGCCTGCAGACAAAAGATTTCAAATTTCAGCACGATTGCTTCATTATTGAAGACTGTAGCGTGATTACAACAGACAGACGGACAGAGGGACATGCTTATATCGTCTTAGAATTTCTCCCTGATCAAGAATATATATACTTTATATAGTCGGATATCGATATTTCGATGTGTTACAAACGGAATGACAAACTTATTATACCCCCGTCACCATTCTATGGTGGTGGGTATAAAAAAATTGACAAAAGTTTCTAATTTTGACAAAAATCTTTTCCAAAATAAAAAAACAAGTATATACGGCCGTAAGTTCGGCCAGGCCGAACCTTATGTACCCTCCACCATGGATTGCGTAGAAACTTCTATTAAAGACTGTCATCCATAGAAATAAAATTTTGTCAAAATTAGTTACAGAAATAAAATTTCACCAAAATTTGCTATAGTTTTATCAAAATTTTCTTTATAACTAAAATTTTGGCAATATTTTCTTTAGGAAAATAATTTTGGCAAAATTTTCTATAGCAAAACAATTTTGGCAAAATTTTCCACAGAAATAACATTTTAGCAAAATTTTTTTTACAGAAATAAAATTATGCCAAAATTTTCTATAGAAATAAAATTTTGGCAAAATTTTCTATAGAAACCAAATTTTGGCAAAATTTTCTATAGAAATCAAATTTTGGTAAAACTTTCTTTAGAAATCAAATTTCGGTAAAATTTTTTTAGAAATCAAATTTTGGCAAAATTTTCTATAGAAATGGAACTAAATGTTCTATAGAAGATATTTTTTTTAGAACTTTCTCCAAATTTTGGTAGATTATTTTTGTTCCTAGTGGCAACCGTGATCCCAGTTTATATGGGGGCTATACATAATTATTGACCGATATGGACCAATTTTAGCATGGTTGTTAGAGACCATATTTTTGCGTGGTTGTTAGAGATCATATACTAACAACACGTACCAAATTTCAGCCGAATCGGATGAATTTTGCTCCTCCAAGTGGCTTCGGAGGTCAAATCTGGGGATCGGTTTATATGGGGCTATATATAATTATGGACCGATATGGACCAATTTTTGCATGGTTGTTAGAGACCATATACTAAAACCAGGTACCAAATTTCAACCGGATCGGTTGAAATTTGCTCCACCAAGAGGCTCCGGAGGTTAAATTTGGGGATCGGTTTATATGGGGGCTATACGTAAACGTGGTCCGGTATGGCCCATTTTCAATACCATCCGCCCTACGTCACTAATAACTACTTGTGCCAAGTTTCAAGTCGATTGCTTGTTTGGTTCGGAAGTTAGCGTGATTTCCACAGACGGACGGACATAGCTAGATCGATTCAGAATTTCACCAGGACCCAGAATATATATACTTTGTGGGGTCTTAGAGCAATATTTCGATGTGTTACAAACGGAATGACAAAGTTAATATAAAAAAATATGAGCAATCATTATTGTTATTTTGATTTAAGCTACACGAGTAGCTTAATCAAAAGAAAAAAATTTTAGAAATTTATTTATTTATTTATTGTTTATTTTAAACATACAGTAAATGTATGATAAAAAAAGGGGGAAAAGTAGAAATTAGAAATTTTTTGATAAGTTTTCTTAAAAAAACTGAAAAAAAAATTCTACAGAAAAAAAAAATGTTGACAACATTTTTTAATGAAATTAAATGTTGACAAGATGTTCTACAGAAAAAAGTCTATATAAATCAAATGTGACAAAGTTTTTTATAGCAACAAATTTTTGACAAAAGAATTTAAATCTGTTTTGTTTTTAATGTTTAACAAGAAACAATGTTTTTCAAAAACGAAAAAAGAAAAAAAGAGTTTCTACATAAACATACTTTTGACAAATATTTCTATAAAAACACAATTTTGACAAAATTTCCTATTGAAACAACATTTTGACTAATATTTTTTGGACATAAAATTTTTACAAAATAAAATTTCGACAAAAGTTTCTACTGAAGCAGCATTTGGACAAAAATCCTTTGCAAAACCAAAAACATTACAAAACTTTCTATAAAAAGACAACTATGACAAAAGTTTCTATAAAGAAATTTGACAAATTTTTTGTATTGAAAACAAAAAATACGAACTTTATAAAACTAAAATTTAGAACAAAAACCTTGTTTCTATACAAAAGTTTACCAAAATGTTGTTTTTGTAGTAATGTTAAAATGTTGGTTTAAAACTTTTTATGGAATTGAAAATATACAAAATGTTCTCCAATATAAAATTTTGGTTTTATAACAAAATTTTTTTTGGACAATTTTGTTTTTTAATTTTTTTTTTATTTTTCTTCCCATTTTGTCACAGTTCCCTTTTAATAGATTTTTTTTACAAAATTTTGTTTCTATAAAAAATTTTGTTCTATTGAATATTTTGTCAAAAATGTGTTAAAACAGAAGATTTCAAATTTTTTTGGACAAGTTAACATCGATTCAATAACTGGTACAAAATTCCATTACTAAGTCAAATCGTATTATAAAGATTATCGACTTTTAGACAATACAACAATTTATATCATTCTCTGTTTTACGACAATAGTTTTTCAATGAAATATTGAAAATTTTATCAATCCTTTATTGCTTTAGAAAATGTTGTCTCAATCCTACAAATTTATTTCGTTTATCATCAAAATTTCATCCATTTCGAACATCATTTGTATTAATAGATTCCCAAAAACAGTATGATTTTAAAAATTCCCAATGAAGGATAATACGGTTTCGAAAAAGGTGTGCAAAAAAATGTTTTAGGTTTATTATCATACCTTATATATAATTAAACAAAATCTAAAAATGTGGGTGCCACAGGATTTGAACCTAGACCTCAGTACTCCCACTCCACTGCGCTACATATTAAGCTACGTAACCACTGATTGCTCCTTGACATTAATACTTACAATACATATGCTATTGCACCATTTAACTTAACAAACAGAAAAACAAATCATAAAAAATGGCGGGAAATTCGCAAAACTAGTACTTCATTACAGTGTTACCAAGTTAAAATATATATAGGATAAAGTTACCTTATCGCTGTCAGTAAAATTAAGAGTTTTTACAAGTAATTTGTTCAATCTATATCTTAAAACAGATTTAAACGCCGCATTATAATCAGATGTAAAGAAATAACCAGAACGTCTAGGGAAAGTGTTATAATATTTTTTTTCACAACTTAATTTTTGCAGAAAATTTTGTCAAAATTTTATTACTTTATCAAAAATTTCAAAATTTTATTTCTTTAGAAAATGTTTTCAACATTTTATTTCTATAGAAAATTTGGGTTTTTTTATTTAAATTTAATTTATATGAAAAATTTTGTCAATATATTATTTATTTAGAACATTATGCCGAAAGTTTATTTCTAAGAAAAAATTGTTCTAAATTTTATTTCTTTCTTAAATATTTCATTTAAATACAGAATGATAAAATGCTTTTATATAAATAAATGCTTTTATTTATATTTCAATATTTCATTTAAATAAAGAATGTTAAAATGCTTTTATACAGAAAAGAAAGCTTTGTTTATATCTAAAATTTTATTGTCATAATTGTGTTTCTATAAAAAGATGTTGTTTAATAAAATTTTAAATTTTGTTTGTACTTCACGTATACATACAATTTTGTCCACATTTGACTTATTTCGAAAATTTGCCAACATTTTTTTCTTTAGATAATTTTGTTTCTTTAGAGAAAAGTGTATCAAAATATTTGTTCCTATGAAAAATGCTTTTATTAAATTGTAAATCTATTTTGTTTCTACGTTAGTTTCTTAAGAACATTTTGTCAAATTTTGTTTCTATTAACTATTTTTCAAAAATTCGTTTCTACAAATTATGTGGTCAAATTTTGCTTTATGCAAAAGTTCTCCGTCAGTCAGGTGTCGTGGGAAGAATTTCCAATAGTTTGATCAAGACGGAAATGTATATATCAGAAAAACTATTTAATACAGTTTTTCTGATAGATAAATTTCGTCACAACTTTTACCCAGAAGTTTCATAAAAATTTTAAAGATTTTGTCCAGCAATATAAAAGATTGAAGCGAAATATTAACACCTGTGTGTTTAAATCTATGTTTCGTCAACTTTGTTCCGATGCTTAAATTTCTGTTTGCTTCAGTTATAATATTTTCTTGCATTAACTACACTAATAGAAAAAATTACGTTCCGTAGTCGTGAACGGACGGTGACAAAATGAAACGGAAACGTTCACAAAAAAATCAAAACGGAATGTTCACTATTTCGTCCACGGGCGTTCACGATTTCATGAACGTCATTCGTTTTTCTTTGGCCATGACAAGTCTTAAAATAATCGTTAGATGTTATTATGGTAACTCCCTCGGTGGTACAATGTGCTAAGGCGACTGTTAACGCATGGTGGAGAAAACACAGGTTCGAGTCACGCCAGCAGAAATCTTTTTTTAATTTTGTTTATAAAGTCGTAACCATAGCGTTGTCAGATCATGAACGCTGGTTGTTGTTTTGACAACGCATGGTGTCATTTTATCGTTGTCAGATTGACACCGCCTGTTCTCAGTTTGACACCACATGTGTGTTGATTCACTTTCATGAACGAATCGTTTTGAAATGAGCACGCCGTGCATGATTTTTTCTATGAGTGATACGTATTTGGAAAAATGCTTAAAAAGTCTTAATTGTGAGAACAACGAACAACAGTTTTACATATTGGCTGTGAGATTGGTTGTATAGCCCAGTGGGTGATATATACTCTTTGGATTCGTGAATTCTGAGTTCGATTCCCTCGCAAAGGTTTTTTATAGTAGGCCTAGAGATTTAAAAATAATAAAATAACTATTTTTTCATAAATAGACAAATATAATCCGAGTAAAAAACAATGTAAAAGCATAAATTAAAAAGCACATCGATAAAACGGATCCCAAAGTTATATATAAAATTTTGCTTCAATACAAATTTTTCTTAAAATTTTGTTTCTGTGGAAAGTTTTATTTCTTTACAAAATTTTTGCAAAATTTTATTTCTTTGAAAAATTTTAAATTTTGTAAAAAATTCTTATTTTACAAAAATGTATCTTTTTTCACAAAATATTTATTTATTTAGAAAATTGTGAAATTTTATTTATAAAATAAAGATTTGATTTTTATAGAAAATTTTGACAACATTTTTTTTATAAAACTTTTCCACCATGTATGTCAAAATTGAAGTTTTATAGAAATTCTTTTTTAAAAATTTGTCTAAATTTTATTTCTTTACATAATTATGTCAAAATTGTTTGTTTTGTTCAATATACAATCAGAAAACTATCTTAACAGAATAGGCGATCATGTCAACCAGATCCAATGAAACAAGAAGACTAAAGCGCTACCATATACTAGACTTGCCTTTTAGAAATTAATCTGTGGTTTTAAAATACACAGCAAATCTCACTAAGTGTTTTTTTTTTTTTGTTATACGTTATGTATTTCGATGGATTTGCATAACATCTGTAATTGTTGTATATAATATTATATAAAACTGTTATCTAATTTGCTTAGTTCCCTAGGATAGATTGTAAATAAAAAAGAATTTCAAAACAAAAAACATTTTTTCTTTAGAAAATTATGTCAAAATTTTTTGTTTTGTTCAATATAAATCACAATTTTATTTTTATTTTTTAAAAATTTTTAACTTATTTAGAAAATTTAGTCAAAACTTCGTCGTTTCTTCAGATTTTTGTTTCAATATTCTGGAAATTGTGTTTCTATGGACAATT
This sequence comes from Haematobia irritans, assembly GCF_050003625.1. Lineage (NCBI taxonomy): Eukaryota > Metazoa > Arthropoda > Insecta > Diptera > Muscidae > Haematobia > Haematobia irritans. Next base: position 56,450,215 of record NC_134401.1, read on the forward strand.
TTATCAAAATTTTGTTTTCGTAGACAATTTTATCAAAATTGGGTTTCTATAGGCAACTTGGTCAAAATTGTGGTTCCATGAAAAATTTGTTTAAAAAACAAAACTTTGTCACATGTTGTTTCTTTAGATTTTTTCTTTCTTTCTTTAAAACATTTCACCATTTTTTTAAAATTTTTTTTCTTGTATAAAATTTTGTTTGTTTAATAAATTTTGAAAAAGATTCAATGTTTAACAAAAAATAAAGTTTTTCAAAAACGAAAAAAGAGCTTCTACAGAAATATACTTTTGACAAAACTTTCTATAATAACAAAATTTCCTATAGAATCAAAATTTTGACTAAATATTTTATGTAAGTAAAATTTTAACAAAATTTTATACAGAAATAAAATTATGACAAAATGTTCTATAAAAAATAATTGACAAAATTTTCAACAGAAACAAAATTTTGGCAAAAATCTTCTGCAAAACTAAAAATTTTACAAAATTTTCTATAAAAAGACAACTTTGACAAAAGTTTCTATAAAGAAATTTGACAAACTTTTGTATTGAAAAAAATTGTTTACGAACTTTATAAAAAAATTAAAAAACTTTGTTTCTATACAAAAGTTTGCCAAAGTGTTGTCTTTGTAGAAAATTATGAAAAATTTTGGTTTTACAATCTCTATTATTGAATTGTAAATATACAAAATGCTCTCCAATATAAAATTTTGTTCTTATAGAAGATTTTGCTTTTATAAAAAAAAAAAACTTTTTTAGACAATTTTGTGTTTTTGTCTAAAATTTTTCAAAATTTTGTTCTATGAATAATAAAAGGTATAAAAGTCCATTGTTAAGTCAAATCGTCTAACTAAGGTATAGAAAAAATTATCCTCTTTTAGAAAGTACAATAATTTATATCGTTCTCTGCCGTAAAATACTCGCCGTCTGTTTTTTTTTTATATGTTGACGACTATATTTTTTCTGTGTAATAATTAAAATGTTATCAATTATTTCGTTAGAAAATGTTGTCTAAATTCTCCAAATATATTTCATTTACTAACAAAGTTAGTAATCAATAAATTTCTAACATCATTTTTATTAATAGAATCCCAAAAACATAGTATGATTTTAAAAATGCCCAATAAAGGATAAAAATTCGAAAAATGTCTGCAAAAATATGTTTTAGGTTTAACTATCATTCCTTATATATAATAAAACAAAATCCAAAAATCTAAGTGCTACAGGATTTGAACCTGGACCTCAGGACCCCCACTTCACAGCGCTACATGCTGAGCTACGCAAGCGCTGATGGCTCCATGACATTACCACTTACAATACATATGGTATATTTGCACCAATTAACATAACAAACAGAAAAACAAATCATTTACAAATGGCGGGAATTTCGCAAAACTAGTATCTCATTCCAGTGTTACCAAGTGAAATATATATAGTATTAAGTTACCTTATCGCTGTCGGCAAAATGAAGAGTTTTTAGAATTCATTTGTTCAATATATATCGTTAAACAGATCTAAATGCCGCATTATAATTATATTAAAAGAAAAGACCAGAACGTCTAGGAAAAGTATCAGGTACAATTTATATTTTTTTTCAAAATTTAATTTCTGCAGAAAATTTTGTCAAAATTTTATTTTTTTAGAAAACTGTCAAATTTTTTTTCTTCAGAAAATTTTTTCAAAACTTTGTTTCTTTGAAAAAATTTTCAAATTTTTATTTCTTTGGAAAACTTTTCAAAATTTTATTTCTTTAGAAAATTTTGTTAAAACTTTATTTCTTAAGTACATTTTAGGAAAAATTAATGTTGTTAATGTAGAAAGTTTCTATAGAAACAAAACTTCTCTCAAATTAAAATTTGTTATGAAAAACAATTATAGAAATAACATTTAAAAACAAAAACAAACCTGTAAAAAAAATTTTGTAGAAGCAAAATGTTCACAAAATTTTCTGATAGAAATAAAGTTTATAATAACAATTTCTGTAGAAATAATTGTTTTACACGAACATTTGGTAACAGGAATTTCTTTAGAAACAAACTATTAACAAAATTATTTATAGAAATAACATTTTTAACAAGAATTTCTGCTACAAAAGATATTGAAAAAAAAATCTGTAGAAGGACAAATTTGAAAAAGTTTCAGTAGAAGCAAATTTTCCGATAGAAATAACCATTTCAACAAGAATTTTCACAAGGCTTAGACAAAATTTTCAAAGAACATTTTTAAAACAATTTAATATAGAAATACATATATTGTTTAAGAAGAAACTTTATAGAAACACAATTTGAAAATAAAATTTTCTTTAGAAAATATATGACAAAATGTTCTTTGGAAAATTATAATGAGATTAAATTTCTAAAAAATGTCTACAAGAAAACAACAAAAGTTAGTGAAAAAATCACAAAATTTTCTAAAGACGAAAACTAATTTCTATAAAAATTTTGACGTACATGGAGGAAAAATTTTATATTTAAAAAACATTTTAAAACAATCATTTCTTAAAAAAATTGGTAAAATGTTATAAAGAAAGAAATTTCGACAAAACTTTCTATATTTTGATTTTTGTGATTTTGATTTTTTTTAAATAAATAAAGTTTTGAGAAAATTTTCTGAAGCAATAAAATTTTAACAAAGTTTTCTAAAAAAAAAAGAAAATTTGACAAATTTTTATTTTATTTTTTTTTTAATAAAGTGTCGTTGATACTTTTTCTAGAAGTTCTGCTCTTTCGTTTTTTCAAATCTGATTATAATGTGGTGTTTAAATCTGTTTAACGATACATATTATTCATATTCTAAAAAACTCTTAATTTTACAGACAGTGATAAGGTAACTTAATACTATATATATTTGCACTTGGTAACACTAGAATGAAATACTAGCTTTGCGAAATTCCCGCCATTTGTAAATGATTTGATTTTCTGTTTATTAAGTTAAATGGTGCAATAGCATATGTATTGTAAGTGCTAATGTCAAGGAGCAAACAGAGCTTACGTAGCACGGTATGTAGTGCGGTGGAATGGGAGCCCTGAAGTCTAGGTTCTAATCCTGTTGCACTCAGATTTTTTGGATTTTGTTTTATTATATATAAGGTAACATCTGATAGTTAAAACTAAAACATTTTTTGCAGACATTTTTCGAATCTTTATCCTTCATTGGGAATTTTTAAAATCATACGATGTTTTTGGGATTCTATTAATAAAAATGATGTTAGAAATTGTTGATAAATGAAATATATTTGGAGAATTTAGACAAAGGAATTGGGAAATTCACACGGACAAAAAGACTGTTTTTCATATGTTTGGGTGTAAAAATTATATGGTTTTGAGTTCCAAACAATTATTTTTTTATATTTTTACATGTGTGAAAAATATAATAAATTGTATCAAGATACCCTTTGAAGATAATATTATTTGTAGTAAATGCCCTCTGTAATGTAAATTTTAATACAATGTTTGGGATACAAAATGTTTGTAAATATAATATGCTTGGATGCAAACATATATTAAATAAAAATACCCTAAAAACATATATGTGTTTAGAAATACAGATCTAGAGAGTATACTGCAAGTAAAAGAATGGATGTAACCAATTGGCGCATTAAAAATATAAACACAAAAAAATGCATCACAACTTTTTCTACCAGTGTATACCTAAGGTGAAACATAATATGTTAGAAGAATACAAACAATATTTTGTTTGGACCAATCCTGATAATCGCTACAATGTGTGGAAATAGTAATAAATTGTATCAAGATGCCCTCTGGAGATAATATTATTTGTAGTAAATGCCCTCTGTAATGTAATTGTATGAAACTCTAAAATAGTGAAGACAAAAACCAGTGAAAACGAAGTATGCGCGGCAACACTATTATGTATTATATATATCGTATAATTTGGGTACACGTCCTTGAAATATGCGATAAAATGACACAGTCCTTGAAATATGCGATACAAAGGAAAAACGTTATATATAACGATCCTTACATGGGAATTGGAAAAAATAAGTATATATAGTACGACAAAGTAGAATATAACAATTTACTGTAAAGTAAAGTAGAAAAAACACTGTCCCCAAACTATACGTTATACATATATATATATATATATATATATATATATATATATATATATATATATATATATATATATATATATAATATATATATATACATATATATATATATATATATATTGCGCACCGTGGTGGTGCGCATTAAAATGTTCAACATTACATTGTAGTATATTTAATTTTGAAATGTAAAATGTGTCTTATTAAAGACCTAAAGTCAGAAAAGAACAGTGTTTGATATAAACGAAATGGACTGTGTTGTTGTTTCAAAAATAACCTTTTTGTTTAATATAAGAATTTGTTTAATATAATATTTAGGTGTATCAAGTTCGATCTAATTTGGTTCAGATTTAGATAAAGCCTCCATATATTCGTTTTTCCGGTTTATACAAATATGGCCAAAATTCCCATCCTACGCACTGTAATGCCAGAATTTCCACAGAACTGTTGAGTTTTAAATAAGGCTCCAAGTCGCCCAAGTCCACATTTATATCATTCACCACTACTGTGGTACAGGGTATAATAAGTTTGTGCATTTGTATGTAACGCCAAGAAGGAAAAGTCTGAGACCCATCGTTTAGTATACCGATCGTCTTAGAATTAAATTCTGAGTCGATTTAGCGATGTCCGTCTGTCCGTCCATCCGTCTGTCTGTATATGTAATTATATAAATATGCACAAAGTACAGCTCGCAATTTAAGTCCGATCGTCCTCAAATTTGGCATAGGCCCGTTTCTTGGGACAGAGACAATCGCTATTGGTTTTGGAAAAAATCGGTTCAGATTTAGATATAGCTGCCATATATATTTATCCCCGATTTGGTCATAGTTAGCGTATTTATCAACCGATTTTCTTGAAATACCGTACATCCAAATATTTTATGAATCTCGAAAATCTTGAAAAATATCAGCCAAATCGGTTCAGATTTAGATATAGCTCCCATATATATCTTTCGTCCGATTTAGGCTCATATGACCACAGAGGCCAAAGTTTACTACCGATCTTCGTGAAATTTTGCACAGAGGGTAGAATTGACATTCTACCAATGCTTGGTAAATTTGATTGAAATCGGTTCAAATTTAGATATAGCTCCCATATATATCTTTCGTCCGATTTGAACTAATATGGCCACAAAAGCCAGAGTTTTGCCGTGATTTGCTTCAAATTTTGCACAAGGAGTACGTTTAGTAGTATAGGTAATTGTGGCAAATTTGGTTGAAATCGGTTCAGATTTTGATATAGCTCACATATATATCTTTCGCCCGATTTGGACTTATATGGTCTCAAAAGCCAGAGTTTTGCCCTGACTTACTTCAAATTGTGCACAAGCGGTATTTTTAAAGATACTATTGTATGTGCCAAAAATGGTCAAAATCGATTCAGATTTAGATATAGCTTTCATATATATATTTCGTCCGATTTGAACTTATATGGCCTCTAAATCCAGGGTTTTGCCGTGATTTGCTTCAAATTTCGCACAAGGAGTACGTTTAGTAGAATATGTAATTGTGGCAAATTTGGTTGAAATCTGTTCAGATTTAGATATGGCTCTTCCGTCCGATTTGCACTCATACGAACAGGGGGGGCCAAAGTTATACTCCCATTTACGTAAAATTTCGCATAGATAGCAGAATTATTATTCTAACTATACATGTCAAATTTAATCAGATTATATATATCTCCCATATGCGTACACCAGAGTTGGGGAAATATGGTAGACTGTTACACATTTTTGTACCCATTTTCAATGGAAGTTTCCAACAATTAACTACACACAAAAAAAATTTTTTTGATTTCAATCACGAAAATCGCGGATTCAATCATTTTTTTAATTGAAATGTCTTCAATCACGAAAATGATAGTATCAATCACCCATTTTGATTGAAAACCAACACGATTTTCAATTAAAAATTTAATTGACTTTTGTCACGGAATCAATTAATTGTGTGATTGAATCAATTAAAAACGTGATTGATTTTAACATAAAATTCAATCACAGTTTTAATTGAATCAATTAAAATTTTAATTAATTTCGCGACAAAAATCAATCAACTATTTGATTCATTCAATTAAATAATTAATTGAAATTGGTGATAAATTTCGATCAAAAAATTTATATATTGCGACCCCAAAACCGTATTTAGTTTTATTTGAAATAAAAGAAAATATGTGTTATGTCTTATAATATTTAATATTTTATTATTTTTTAATTATGCAATAGACAAATAAATTTGGTTTTTGTCATTTGTGTTTTGTTCTAACATAATTTACAAATACAACTACTATCAATAACAACTATAGGGTGAAAAAATAAATTATATAATAATATATATAACCATGTTAGCATGTTATAATAATAACCATGTTAGCATGTTCCTTCTAATATGTAGATGCGCCTAGATTTCCAATAAATCAGCAGACTGTAAGCTAAACTAGTTTTTCTGAAAGTAAACAGAATAATTCGAATTTAATTTTGTTCAATTAAAAGTTAATTTTGTTAAATATTACCTGCATAGAATATCAAGTTCAATTCTTAGTTCCAGGTTGCAGATTTATAATCTTCTTTTGCAGTTGTAGTCTTTTAGCATAAAAAGGTGTATTAAGGAGCTCGGTAATTTAATTTTAGTAACAATTCCTTTCCAAAATTTCCACACATTGAAATCGTCTATTAAAATTTTAACCAATCAAAGACAAAAATAATGGGAAAGCAATGTAATATTTGGTATTATATTGATGATACTTTGCAAATTCTGGAAATAGTTAAAAATATAAATGGAAAATACATATTTTTATTATTTTCGGATATTTTTCATATTTTTAAATCCAAAAGAAAGAACTTTTTTACCATTACATAATTCAGCTCATTAGTTTATATATCAGATATACTGCTCTCTACTTGGGTTCAAACTGAAAAAGGCAGGTAAAACAAAAATGCAATTTAATGTCAACGCCACTTCGCAACTTCAAGGTGAATCTTCCAACAAACCCACTCTTGGTTTTAAGAAAACTAGGAGTGAAAAAATTTATAATTTTAAAAGATCAATACCCACTTTTTTATTGCAAACATATTCTTATATATTTGATAAAATGATGGAGTTGATGGATTGATTGGTCAATTTCACGAAATAAAATTGATCACGAAAAAAAATGAAAAAAAATATATTATTTTAGTCCGTTTAATGTAAACAGGCTTCAATGGAAAATGGTATTCACATTTCATAATTTCTTACCTTCAATAAACGTAGATTGTTTTCCATTTTTACAATACCACAAAATACAAACACAGGTAATTTCAAATGCGTTCTCTCATACATTTTTTTCAAACCTTTACCATTTATTTATTTCAACCCTTTGCTATGATTTGTTGTTGCGTTCAAAATATTTATGCACACATTTTGAATGCAGCAGACAGAATGTCACCAATCATGTTTTTCAATTTACGCGAAAAACAAAAATCCAACCGTTCGTTATGAGTTACTTCAACAGACTGATCTCTCCATCATACCTTGTTGAATAAATACCCATTCTCTTGTTCTCTTTTCGCTCCTTCCATTGCTCAAATTATTCAATTTCAATCACAAAGGTGATTGGATCAATCACATGTGTAATTGGAAACGGAAAAAAATGTCAATCACGTTTGTAATTGAAAATTATTTCCGAATTGATTAACAAATTGATTGAATCAATTAATATTTTAATTGGAAACGTAACAAATATCAATCATTTTTTTAATTGGTTTTTATTCGGACTTGATTAAATAATTAATTGAATCAATTAACATATTAATTGAATCCGTTTCCAAATTCAATTAAGTGTTTAATTGAAAAAATGTTGGTCATAATTTTTTGTGTGTAGATAGCGTTAGCCGATTTAAATTTTAATTCTGGAGAGTTTGTAGAAGTAAAAAAATTGTCTCCTTTATATAGCTTCCAGCAAATGTGAAGTACACAAAAAAATTTTTTTTCTGATTCAATCACGAAATTAATTGATCCAATTAATTTTTTAATTGAAATGTCTTCAATCACGAAAATGATAGTATCAATCAGAGTTTTAATTGGGCATAGAAAAAATTCTTGATTAAAAAATTAATTGATTTCATTACCAAATTTCAATTAAGTTTTTAATTGATTCAATTAAAAACTTAATTGATGTTGATTGCAAAACTCAATTAATTTAGTAATTAAACAAAGGTAACTATTTTTAAGTACATTCTGAATTGGCTTAGAATTTTTAGTTGGATTAACAATTGATTGTTTGAAAAAAAAAAATTAATCAAAAATTTAATCACTTTTATAACTGACTTAGTCTTCCGAATTTGATTAAAAGTTAATTGTATCAATTAACCTTTGAATTAAAAATTTTAAAATTTTCAATCATTGACTAAATTAACTTAATGTTTCTATCTTGATTACAAAGTTAATTGTACCAATTAATTTATTAATTGAAAAAAAATTCAACTTCAATAAACTTTTTAATTGGAAATATTTTGGTGATATTTTTTTCTGTGTATAGTTAAGAAAATGTGATGTCCCAAATATAATATGTTCTAACTTATTAAAATGTATGTCCCAAACTTGTTATACTTGTTCTAAAAAATAGAGTACCAAACATATAATTTTTCACCGCAACCATATGAAAACAAGTATAGTCGGGCGGAGCCGACTATATTATACCCTTCACCACTATGTCGACAAACATTTGTGTTACCATATCAACTACTTCAAATTTGCTGGGAGCTATATAAAGGTTTGAATCTCCAGATACAAATACTTTTAATGGAGACAATTTTTGGTATTTCTACAAAATCTCTAGAATTAAAATTTAAATCGGATAACGCCCTGGGATGAAACACAATGTTAGTAAAAAACAAGTATATACAGCAGTAAGTTCGGCCGGGCCGAATCTTAAATACCCACCACCATGAACCAAATATTAGAGTTTCCTTTGAAATTTCAGGAGGGCTTGAGGACACTTCCGGAAGATAAATTTAAAGATTTCACCTATGAGGACTATATCAGATTCTGGATTTATAAGAACCATTTTTGTTTTAGAGGAATTATTAACATCTCTTGTAAGTGTGCAAGAAAATTATAAAATAACGTCTTGATTTGAAATCTTGAATCTGTAGATTTTCACCCGAGAAGTAAAATTTGGAAATTTTACATTGAGTTTCAAGCAATTTTCATGATCAGTTGGCCTTCTACACCCTCAAGAAGTGAAGTCGGTCTATATGGAAGCATTACCAAATGGACCGATAAAAACTTAATCCGATACACGTTTTTGTGAGCCTCAAATACCAGAATATTTAGAATTTCAGGCAAATCAGAAAAAAAACGACGGTTTCTAGAAACCCAATGATTTAAATCTGGAAATCGTTCTTATGGGGGCTATACTAAAATATGGACCGATACTCATCGTTTTCGGCACACCTCTTTATGGCCCGAAAATACCTCTAGATTTCTAATTTCAGGCAAATTGGATAAAAACTTTGGATTCTAGAAGCCCAAGAAGTAAAATCGGGAAATCGGTCTATATGGGGCCTATACCAAAATATGGACCGATACTCATCATTTTAGGCACACCTATTTATGTTCCTAAAATACATCTAGATTTCCAATTTCAGGCAAATTGGATATAAACTACGGTTTCTATAAGCCCAAGACCCCAAATCGGGAGGTCGGTTTATATGGGGACCATACCAAAACATGGACCGATGCGCACCATTTTTGGCACACCTCTTTACGGTTCTAAAGTACCTTTTGATTTCCAAATTCAGATAAATTGGATAAAAACTGCGGTTTCTATAAGCCCAAGAAGTAAAATCGGGAGATCGGTCTATATGGGGGCTATAGCAAAACATGGACCGATACTCACCATTTTTGGCACACCTCTTTATGGCCATAAAATACCTCTAGATTTCAAATTTCAGGCAAATTGGATGAAAACTGCGGTTTCTATAAGCCCAAGAAGTAAAATCGGGAGATCGGTCTATATGGGGGCTATACCAAAACATGGACCGATACTCGCCATTTTTGGCACACCTTTTTATGGTCATAAAATACCTCTAGATTTCAAATTTCAGGCAAATTGGATGAAAACTGCGGTTTCTATAAGCCCAAGAAGTAAAATCGGGAGATCGGTCTATATGGTGGCTATACCAAAACATGGACCGATACTCACCATTTTTGGCACACCTCCTTATGGTCATAAAATACCTCTAGATTTCAAATTTCAGGCAAGTTGGATAAAAACTGCAGTTTCTATAAGCCCAAGAAGTAAAATCGGGAGATCGGTCTATATGGGGGCTATACCAAAATATGGATCGATACTCACTATTTTTGGCACACGTGTTTGTGGTCCTACAATACCTCTAGATTTCCAATTTCAGGCAAATTGGATAAAAACTACGATTTCTATAAGCCCAAGACCCCAAATCGGGAGGTCGGTTTATATGGGGACTATATCAAAACCTGGACCGATATAGCCCATCTTCGAACTTGACCTGCCTGCAGACAAAAGACGAGTTTGTGCAAAATTTCAACACGATTGCTTCATTATTGAAGACTGTAGCGTGATTACAACAGACAGACAGACAGACAGACAGACGGACAGACGGACATCGTTATATCGTCTTAGAATTTCTCCCTGATTAAGAATATATATACTTTATATAGTCGGAAATCGATATTTCGATGTGTTACAAACGGAATGACAAACTTATTATACCCCCGTCACCATTCTATGGTGGTGGGTATAAAAATATGGGACATATGAACACAGAAAAAAAAGTGTCTCGTAAAATTAAGAAGATTTTTACAATAATTTATTACAAGAAGTTTCCAGAATTTTAGTTCATTTTTCGTATCTTGAGCGAAAATTAACTACTCGAAAGGAAATTTTACAAATTCTAAGTAGCAATCGTTTAGTTCATGGCCTACAAAATACGATGGAAATTTCCTTAAAAAATTTCTTAACTGGTAGTTAAAAATTCGTTTGTCATGCTATAAAACTACTTGTGAAATGTAAAGTATTTTCTAAATAATAAGTGCAATTTACCATAAGATTTTTTTGTATGAGAAAATATTTTTTTACGAAAAATGAACTTGAAAGTGGATAGCAATTTCTTACTGACTATTCCTATAGTTAATAATTGTTGGTAAAAAATTACACAATGAAATATTTTTAGTTCACATGTGATTAAATTTATAGACATTTTCGTCAAAAATGGTAGATAACATTTCATGAAAATTTTGCAAATTTTAAGTTAAACGTTTCATCGCTCATAAACTGGTGTGCCTTTACGAATATTATTCTTAGAGTAAATTGTCAGCAGATGCGATGAACTAATGCATAGTACAGAGATCTTTATCGGAATAGTGGAATGTGATTAATGTAAAGATGATGTTACTTGAGTTTTGTTGTGTATACATGAGCGTGGGGTTGTTTTTATTTTTGTTCATTTAGTGGCTTGTGTGTGTGTGTTTGTTATTCGTTGATGGTTTTTGGCTGGATGAGGTGTTGTTTTCAATAAAGGCACATGTGTTTTTGTTGTTGTAGGAATGTTTTGGCTTTGCTTGGTTTTGTTTGGCATGCTTCAGTTGTATAGTTGGCGTTGGCGTGGGCTGTTGCATCTTTTAAGTAGGTATGCAACAAGGGAATATAAAGGCATGGAATATTTTGGATTTTTGAGTCATATATTGGTGTTTGTTTATTAAACCTTTTAAATGAAAGTTATTAATATTTTATCGGTAGTTTAGAAAAAAGTTATTAAGAATATTTAGTAAAATATGTTGAAATTGAAAGTGTATTGAAATTTTCTTTATTCAATGTAAAAAATTAATATTCTATTCCAGATGAATTTGGAAACTTTTTGTAATATCTAAGCGTATAGTTTATTCATAAATTGGTAAGTATTTTTTTAATATGGCTTTCTTTTGAAAAGAATATTTTTTATGTATATTATTATTTGTTAATTATTTTTTTTTGGAAACCAGTTTAATGTTTTTCTTTGTTGTAAAAGCGATATTTAATTTCAGAGCAACTCCAGACGGATTCAAACAAATTTAAAAAGGTAGAGAATTGGTAAGTTTTCTTTTAAAAATTGGCTTTCTTTCAACTAGAATATTTACGTTTTTATGACCTTTTTATCATCAAAATTACAGGTTTTTAATACCTTATTTTAGTATTTCTTTAATTAATTTTTTTGGAAACTAATGTAATATTTTTAATGTAAAAATAAATATTTAATTTCAGAATAACCCCTTGAAATTTGGACAAATTTTTAGTACTCCTTTGCCTGTAATTTAATAGTGAATTGGTAAGTTTTCTTTAACTTTCTTTTAACCCTGGACAGCCATCCTTATTTTTTGTACATTAACGTCATCCTTCGTCATTTTGACTACGGCTGCTTTCAAGACGATATAATTTTCATCGTGAGCGAAAAAGTGAACCAAACTTGCATTTATTTTCTTATTCAATTTGGTTTTAAGTAGTATAAAACAAAAATTCATAAAACGGTCGAATTAGTATAACTTAAATTTACCATTTCCCAATAGACTAAAATGCATTTTAAATCGAAAATGAAATTACGTGTCGTCATTTTGATGACTGTCTAGGAATATCAAGAATATTTGGTTTTTTTATGCATATTAATATTTTTTTCATTAGATTTTTTGAAAAGTTATTTAATAATTTTATTTAATATTTAATTTCAGAGTAACCCAAATAAATTTGGACAACTTTTTATATTTCCCCTCAGCGTACAATTTAATAGAGAATTGGTAAGTTTTATATTAAAACTTTGGCTTTCTTTCAACTAGAATATTTATTTTATTATATCTTTCACATCGATAACAACACAGTTTTATGAGTTTATTTAGAATACTTCATTATTGCTCTAATTGTTTCAGGTACAAATTTTATGAGATACGTTTTCCAAAGAAAAGTTGAATTCCTTACACCATTTGATAAAATGCCCCAAATATGGTAAGTTACAAGCTAAAATGAAGAATTAAAAATTATATTTCATTACATGGTATTAATTTTTATTAATTTTCATTATTGTTTCCATTTTTTCCAGCAAGATATGTGAAAAAATTACCTACGATGAATAAAAAAAGGATAAGTCAAAATGTCCAAACAGCGGGTTCAAATGAACTTCTCTCTTTTCCATGTGGTCATAATTTTTATTCACAAAAAACATCGTGTTAAGAACTTTCATCATAAGTTTTTATAATAAAGTACTTTTGCTTAAAGATAGTTTAATTTTAATGTATGAAAATTCTCATAATAGTAAAACGGTTTGTTGTTCCTTTAATTATTTAATTTCTCTATACTGTGGAATGATTGATTTAAAAATAGTCTAGTCGTCGACATTTTAAAGAGACTGTTAACCAAATTTTATTATCGGGTTTCCCACAAAATAAGCAAGTAAACCAAAATAATACTGACTTTTTAACTTGGTAGGTGTATATAAATCTTATGGTGTTGTAAAAATGAACTAAACTACAATGATATAGATGAACTAAAATTTAAGAAAATTATAAACTAGACAAGTTGAAAAAAATCTTAAGGGCTAAATCATGGTCAATATTACTACAGTTTAGTTCATTTTGCAATGGAAAAGGGTTCACTGTTTTTTCAGTGAAGCGAGAGAAATTTTAATGCAATATACAAAAGAGCATTTATGATTTATCAGGCGATACATATGTATTCGATATATAGGAGAATTTTAGTAATATTTACAATTTTTGCTACTCATCAGTGGTGATTTTACAAGAATATTGGTTAGATCTTGCAAGTGTGGGTTGTGATATATTATTTGGTCAAGTCGGGCGACTTGGAGCCTTATTTAAGACTCAACCGTTCTATCGAAAGTCTGGCACTACAGTGTGTAGGATATGACTAAGATATGGGGAAATCATCACAGAATTTTGTGTAAAGTGTGAGAATTTGGCTTTATTTGTATAAACCGGAAGAACGAATATACACAGAAAAAAAGTGTCTTGTAAATTTAAGGACCATTTTGACTTCCACATAGTTCAACAAATTTACTGTAATATAGTTCATTTTTCGTAACCACAACGAAAATTAACTTAGCTAAAGCAAAACTTATAAAAATTCAGTAAATGTTTTTTAGTTTACTAACTACGAAATGGGAAGGATTTTTCCTTAAATAAATTTCCAACACAGTAGTTAATGCATCGTTGATTCTATTATAAAAATACATGGGCAATATAAAAATCTTACTACGAAATGTGGACAATTTACTAAGACAACATTTTGTATGGAAAAAAAAAAATTTGTAGTAAAAATTAACTTAACGACATAACTTATAGATAGAATTCCTACTAATCAATAAACGTGCTACTGGAAAATGTGAGTGCATCATGCGAGGGAGTTTTTAGAGAAATTTTGTGTATATCTCGTATGATTGTTTGTGTTTGTTATTGCGTCATTTATGCTGTTGTTGGTTGTTTTGATTCTAGAGACAATGGAATGTTCCTTGTGTGTTGTTGGTATCTTTTGTGGTGAGAGTTGTTTTTTTTGCAATAGCAAGATCAGAAAGGGAACGTGTGTGTGTGTGGAGTTGTTTTTCTTTACGGCAGGTATGTATCCCTTATGACTATTTGTGTCTTTCAGTTTTATTGTTGCATTCAGTTATGTTGATGCATTTATGAAGTGCACACGTGGATTTAATTTTGCAAAATTGTACGTGCGCTTTTTATTGATAAATAACAGATTAAGGAACTGTATATTTCTGTTAATATGTTAGTTTAAAATTAGTGCGGATTTTAAATTGATTTACATAAAAAATATACAACATGAGTGGTAATAGGATGATTTATATTTATTCTACATCTGGATCACAGGTTGAGAAGCAACCATTTTTTTGAATCTATATTTTTATGTTACAGCAATTCCTACAGGTGAGTACTAAGTTCGAGTTTAGCCGCTAAAATTAAAAATAAATCACTAAGCAAAGTATAAAATTATACGTCTTCGATACAAATTTAAATATAACTTGATGGAGAATAGCCCAAATCAAGTTTTTTTATAAAGATTATTTTTTATAATGGATTATTAAAGAAAACTTATCATGGAAATTGCAATTTTAGCCGCTAAACTCGAACTTAATATCCACCTTAAATACTAAATGCTATACTGACAAGTGGAAATTATGTCTAATTTTATAATATTTTTTATTTCAATTATATTCTGAGAATAATTTCAATAACGTCCCATTTGTCCATGGATATGATTCCAATAATGTACCTACTGGATGGATTTTTCAATGTGGTAAGTTTTTCTGTAAACCGTATTTTGTCCGTTTTTAATAAAACCAAAATTTCAATTTATTAAAAATTATTTTTTTCACTTGCAGGTAGACAGGTCTCGTAATGGTAATTTTTTGAATATTCTTACTGTTTAATACTAATTAAGCTGATATCCTTATTGGCTCTAGGAAATACTCTTGAAAACCGTAAGTTAAAGATCAATATGAACGATAGAATTAATTAATTAATAATATTTTTCTTATATTTTGTATAACTTCAGATGCCTCTAAGCCAAATCCGCCCAACAAAAGTTAGCCAAAATCGATCAAATTGGACAATTCAATTGAATATAGCAACTTATGCCACATATATCTTTCATATGGATAGAAAACATGGACATTTAAATTAATTAGTTTAGTCCTAATAACATAGAATATTACTCTTTTGAAGAAGCAATTACTAACTACCGACAAGTAAATGCGTCCAACGTACTATAAAAAATATTTCCTTTATTGTATATCATAAGCCATAGTTTTGTGTAATATAATAATAATTCTTTGAAATAAAATACTGGTGGTTATAGAAAATTGACTTGTTTTGTACGAAAAATTTCTTAGTTGTATACAGGCTTTTTGTACTTTTGATTCCTCATTTCTCTACTTTTTTGAAAATTATACCGACAAACAGTTTATTTCAAACCAATTTTTTAATACAGGTTTCCCAAAAAATTGTTAATTTTTCCGGATAGCAGGAATATTTTGAATGAGTTTAACTATATTCTTCCCACAGCATAGTAATAATGAACTAAAATACGATGTAATACATGAACTAATTTATAAGAAAATCATGAACTTATCTAGATGAAAAAAATCTTTGGCGCCAAATCATGGTCATTCTTACTATGGGTTAGTTCATTTTTCATAAAAAATAGTAAACTTTTTTTCGGTGTATGGAGGCTTTATTTAAAACTGAAACAGATTAGAACAAACTTGACACACTTAAATATCATATTAAATATATTCTCTGTGGAAACTATCCAGTCAATTGGAGGAAAATCCCATTGAAAATGGGTCTAAAATATGAAAATGTCTACCATACTTCCCCAACTCTGGTGTACGTATATATATGAGAGCTATATAATCTGAACCGATTTTGACTAAATTTGAACTGCGTAGTTAGAATAATAATTCTGCAATCTCTGCAAAATGTCACGTAAAAGGAGTATAACTTTGGCCCCCGTGATCATATGAGTGTAAATCGGGCGAAAGATATATATGGGAGCTATATTTAAATCTGAACCGATTTCAACCAAATTTGGCACACTTACCGATACTATTAAACGTACTCCTTGTGCAAAATTTGAAGCAAGGTAGGGCAAAACTCTGGTTTTTGAGGCAATATAAGTCCAAATCGGACGAAAGATATATATGGGAGCTATATCTAAATCTGAACCGATTTTAACCAAATTTGGCACACTTACCGATACTATTAAACGTACTCCTTGTACAAAATTTGAAGCAAGTCAGGGCAAAACTCTGGCTTTTGAGGCCATATAAGTCCAACTCGGACGAAAGTTATATATGGGAGCTATATCTAAATCTGAACCGATTTTAACCAAATTTGGCGCACATAACTATACCATTAAACGTACCTCTCGTGCAAAATTTGAAGCAAATCGCGGCAAAACTCTGGCTTTTGTGGCCATATAAGTGAAAATCGGGCGAAAGATATATATGGGAGCTATATCTAAATCTGAACCGACTTCAACCAAATTTGGTACACTTACCCATACTATTAAACGTACCCCTTGTGCAAAATTTGAACCACATCACGGCAAAACTTTGGCTTTTGAGGCCATATAAGAGCAAATCGGACGAAAGATATATATATGGGAGCTATATCTAAATCTGAACCGATTTCAATCAAATTTAGCAAGCATTGGTAGAATGTAAATTCTACTCTCTGTGCAAAATTTCACGAAAATCGGTAGTAAACTTTGGCCTCTGTTGCCATATGAGTCTAAATCGGACGAAAGATATATATGGGAGCTATATCTAAATCTGAACCGATTTAGCTGATATTTTGCAAGTATTTCCAGACTCATAAAATATTTGGATGTACTGATTTTGAAGAACATCGGTTGTTAAACACGCCAATTATGACCAGATCGGTGATAAAATATATATAGCAGCTATATCTAAATCTGAACCGATTTTTTCCAAAATCAATAGCGATTGTCTTCGTTCCAAAAAACGACCTTATGCCAAATTTGAAGACGATCGGACTTAAACTGCGACCTGTACTTTGCGCACAAAAATACATGAACAGACAGACAAATAGACGGACATCGCTAAATCGACTCAGAATTTAATTCTAAGACGATCGGTATACTAAACGATGGGTCTCAGACTTTTCCTTCTTGGCGTTACATACAAATGCACAAACTTATTATGCCCTGTACCACAGTAGTGGTGAAGGGTATAAATATGGGAAAGATTTAAATATGAAGCAATTTTAAGGAAACTTCACAAACTTTTATTAGTGATTTATCGCTCGATATATATGCATTAGAAGTTTAGGAAAATTAGAGTCATTTTTACAACTTTTCGACTAAACAGAGGCGATTTTAAAAGGAAAATGTTCGTATTTTGACCATTTTTGTCGAAATCAGAAAAACATATATATGGGAGCTATATCTAAATCTGAACCGATTTCAACCAAATTTGGCACATATAGCTACAATGTTAATTCTACTCCCTTTGCAAAATTTCAACAAAATCGGAGTTAAAAATTGGCCTCTGTGGTCATATGAGTGTAAATCGTGCGAAAGCTATATATGGTAGCTATATCTAAATCTGAACCGATTTCAATCAAATTTGGCACACTTGACTACACTACTACTTGTACAGCTAGTGCAAAATTTCAATCAAATTGGGCCAAACCTCTGGCTTCTAGGACCATATTACTCCATATCGGGCGAAAGATATATATGGGAGCTATATCTAAATCTGAACCGATTTCAATAAAATTTAGCACACTTGACTACACTACAAATTGTATTCCATGTGCAAAACTTCAACCAAATTGGGCCTAAACTCTGGCTTCTGGGGCCATATCGGACAAAAGATATATATGGGAGCTATATCTAAATCTGAACCGATTTCAATCAAATTTTGCACACTCGACTATACTACCAATCGTGCAAAATTTCAAGCAAATCGGGATAAAACTCTGGCTTCTGGATCCATATAAGTGCATATCGGGCGAAAGATATATATGGGAGCTATATCTAAATCTGAACCGATTTCTACCAAAATCAATAGGGTTCTATTCTGACCCAAAACAGGAACATGTGCCAAACTTGAAGTCGATTGGACCCAAACTACGACCTAGACTTTGATCACAAAAATGTGTTCACAGACAGACGGACGGACGGACATGGTTATATCGACTCAGGGAACCACCCCGAGCACTATTGCCAAAGACACCATGTGTCTATCTCGTCTCCTTCTTGGTGTTACAAACATATGCACTAACTTATAATACCCCGTTCCACAGTGTGGCGCAGGGTATAATAAATAAATCAAAATAAATCAAATTATAAAATAAATCAAATAATAAACGAACATATGCAACATGTGTCAAAAAAAAAAAAAAAAACAAGTATATACGGCCGTAAGTTCGGCCAGGCCGAATCTTATGTACCCTCCACCATGGATTGCGTAGAAACTTCTACGAAAGACTGTCATCCACAAATTTCAACTCTCCAAAATCAAATCTCGGGATCGGTTTATATGGGGGCTATAAATGATTATGGACCACTTTTGGCATGGTTGTTAAACATCATATACTACCACCACGTACCAAATTTCAACCAGATCGGATGAATTTTGCTTCTCCAAAAGGCACCGGAGGTCAATTCTGGCGATCGGTTTATATGGGAGCTATATATAATTATGGACTGATAGGAACCAATACCTGCATGGTTCTTGGATACCATATACTAATATCACGTACCAAATTTCAACCGAATGGGAAGAATTTTGCTCTTCCAAGGTGCTCCGGAGGTCAAATCTAGGGATCGGTTTATATGGGGCCTATATAAAATTATGGAGCGATATCGACCAATTTTTGCATGGGTGTTTGAGGCCATATTTTAACATCACGTACCAAATTTCAACTGAATCAGATGAATTTTGGTCTTCCAAGAGGCTCCGGAGGTCAAATCTGGTGATCGGTTTATATGGGGGCTATATATAATTATGGACCGATATGGACCAATTTTTGCATGGTCATTAGAGATCATATACTAACATCATGTACCAAATTTCAGCCGGATCGGATGAAATTTGTTTCTCTTAGAGGCTCTGCAAGCCAAATCGGGGGATCGGTTTATATGGGGGCTATATATCATTATGGACCGATGTGAACCAATTTTTGCATGGTTGTTAGAGACCATATACTAACACCATGTACCAAATTTCAGCCGGATCGGATGAAATTTGCTTCTCTTAGAGGCCTCGCAAGCCAAATTTGGGGGTGCGTTTATATGGGGGCGATACGTAAAAGTGGACCGATATGGCCCATTTGCAATACCATCCGACCTACATCAATAACAACTACTTGTGCCAAGCTTGTCGATAGCTTGTTTCGTTCGGATGTTAGCGTGATTTCAACAGACGGACGGACATGCGCAGATCGACTGAGAATTTCACCACGACCCACACAGAAAAAAAGTTTCTCGTAAATTTAAGAAGATTTTTACAATAATTTATTACAAGAATTTTCTACAATTTTAGTTCATTTTTCGTATCTTCAACGAAAATTAACTACTCGAAAGGAAATTTTACAAATTCTAAGTAGCAATCGTTTAGTTCATAGCCTACAAAATACGATGGAAATTTCCTTAAAAAATTTCTTAACTGGTAGTTAAAAATTCGTTTGTCATGGTATAAAACTACTTGTGAAATGTAAAGTATTTTCTAAATAATAAGTGCAATTTACTATAAGATTTTTTTGTATGAGAAAATATTTTTTTACGAAAAATGAACTTGAAAGTGGATAGCAATTTCTTACTGACAATTCCTATAGTTAATAATTGTTGGTAAAAAATTACCCAATGAAATAGTTTTAGTTCATATGTAATAAAATTTATAGACATTTTCGTCAAAAATTTTAAGTTAAACGTTTCATCGTTCATAAACTGGTGTGCCTTTACGAATATTATTCTTAGAGTAAATTGTCAGCAGATGCGATGAACTAATGCATAGTACAGAGATCTTTATCGGAATAGTGGAATGTGATTAATGTAAAGATGATGTTACTTGAGTTTTGTTGTGTATACATGAGCGTGGGGTTGTTTTTATTTTTGTTCATTTAGTGGTCTGTGTGTGTGTTTGTTATTCGCGGATGGTTTATTTGGCTGGATGAGGTGTTGTTTTCAATAAAGGCACATGTGTTTTTGTTGTTGTAGGAATTCTTTGGCTTTGCTTGGTTTTGTTTGGCATGCTTCAGTTGTGTAGTTGGCGTTGGCGTGGGCTGTTGCATCTTTTTAGAAGGTATGCAACAAGGGAATATAAAGGCATGGACTATTTTGGAGTTTTGAGACATATATTGGTGTTTGTTTATTAAATTTTTTAAATGAAAGTTATTAATATTTTATCGGTAGTTTAGAAAAAAGTTATTAAGAATATATATGAAAATATGTTGTAATTGAAAGTGTATTGAAATTGTTATTATTCAATGTAAAAAATTAATATTCAATTCAAGATGAATTTGGAAAATTGTTGTTATATCTCAGCGAATAGTTTAGTCATAAATTGGTAAGTATTTTTATACCCACCACCATAGAATGGTGACGGGGTATAATAAGTTTGTCATTCCGTTTGTAACGCATCGAAATATCGATTTCCGACTATATAAAGTATATATATTCTTGATCAGGGAGAAATTCTAAGACGATATAAGCATGTCCGTCTGTCCGTCTGGCTGTCTGTTGTAATTACGCTACAGCATTCAATAATGGAGCTATCGTCCTGAAATTTGGCACAGAATCGTCTTTTGTCTGCGCGCAGGTCAGGTTCGAAGATGGGCTATATCGGGCCATGTTTTGGTATAGCCCCCATATAAACCGACCTCCCGATTTGGGGTCTTTCGCTTATAGAAACCGTAGTTTTCATCCAATTTGCGCGAAATTGAAAATCTAGAGATATTTTGGGACCTTGAAGAGGTGTGCCAAAAATGGTGAGTGTCGGTCCATGTTTTGGTATAGCCCCCATATAAACCGACCTCCCGATTTGGGGTCTTTCGCTTATAGAAACCGTAGTTTTCATCAAATTTGCGCGAAATTAAAAATCTAGAGGTATTTTGGGACCTTGAAGAGGTGTGCCAAAAATGGTGAGTGTCGGTCCATGGTTTGGTATAGCCCCCATATAAACCGACCTCCCGATTTGGGGTCTTTCGCTTATAGAAACCGTAGTTTTCATCCAATTTGCGCGAAATTGAAAATCTAGAGATATTTTGGGACCTTGAAGAGGTGTGCCAAAAATGGTGAGTGTCGGTCCATGTTTTGGTATAGCCCCCATATAAACCGACCTCCCGATTTGGGGTCTTTCGCTTATAGAAACCGTATTTTTCATCCACTTTGCGCGAAATTGAAAATCTAGAGATATTTTGGGACCTTGAAGAGGTGTGCCAAAAATGGTGAGTGTCGGTCCATGTTTTGGTATAGCCCCCATATAAACCGACCTCCCGATTTGGGGTCTTTCGCTTATAGAAACCGTAGTTTTCATCCAATTTGCGCGAAATTGAAAATCTAGAGGTATTTTGGAACCTTGAAGAGGTGTGCCAAAAATGGTGAGTGTCAGTGCATGTTTTGGTATGGCCCCCATATAGACCGATCTCCCGACTTTACTTCTTGGGCTTATAGAATCCGTAGTTTTTATCCAATTTGCCTCAATTTCAAATTCTAGAGGTATTTTAGAACCATAAAGAGGTGTGCCAAAAATGGTGAGTAGCGGTCCATGTTTTGGTATAGTCCCCATATAAACCGATCTCCCGATTTTTCTTTTTGGGCTTATAGAATTCGTAGTTTTTATCCAATTTGCCTGAAACTGGAAATCTTTAGGTATTTTAGAACTGTGAAGAGGTGTGCCAAAAATGGTGAGTATCGGTCCATGTTTTGGTATAGCCCCCATATAGACCGATCTCCCGATTTTATTTCTTACGCGTCTAGAAACAGTATTTTTTATCCGATTTGTCTGAAATTGAAAATCTAGAGGTATTGTGGGACTATAAAGAGGTGTGTCAAAAATGGTCGGTATCGGTCCATGTTTTGGTATAGCCCACATATAGACCGATCTCCCGATTTTGCTTCTTGGGCTTCTAAAAACTATATTTACCATCCGATTTGCCTGAAATTCTAGACCTTCTATAAACTTTATTTATTACCCGATTTGCCTGAAATTCGAAATCGAGATGTATTTTTGGACCACTAATAAGTGTGCCGAAATTGAGGTATATCGAGGCCCATTTTTTGGTATAACCCCCATATAGACTGATCTCTCGATTTTTACTTCATGGGCGTCTAGATACTATATTTTTTAGCCGATTTGTTTGAAATTGAAAATCTGGAGGTATTTTAAGAACACATATATGTGAGTAGCAAATGATGCCTATCGGTCCATGTTTTGGTATAGCCCCAATATAGATCGATCTCCCGGCTTTATTTCTTGGGCTTCTAGAATCCGTAGTTTTTATACGATTTGCTGGAAATTAGTAATCTATAATGAAATTTTAGACAAACGAAATTTCCTTTTCGTATAAAGTATTTTCGTTTATTCAACGATTGTCTCTAAAATGTATGTCAAAAAAAAAAAAAAAAACTTTGCTTGCCTAAAATTACGTTTCTCAAAAAAGAAAACACTTATTTCATGGTCATGAAAATTGCTTGAAACTGAAAGTAGAATTTCCAGATTTAACTCATCGTATTTGTTTAAATAATGGCGGAAATAATCTACAGATTTAAGATTTCAAATCAAGTCGTAATTTCATCATATACACGATATGTTTATAATTCTCTAAAACTCAAACAAAATTGGTTCTCATAAATCCAGAATCTGATCTGGTCTTCATTGACTTGCTTGGGAGAAGATTTGTCATCAAACCCCCTACAATTCTATATATGATCAAGGAACCCACTACGACGAAGAGTTTTCAAACTAAACTATTATATTTGATTCATGGTGGTGGGTATTTAAGATTCGGCCCGGCCGAATTTACTGCTTTATATACTTGTTTTTAATATGACTTTCTTTTAAAAATAATATTTTTTATGTATATTATTATTTGTTAATTAATTTTTTTGGAAACAAGTTTAATGTTTTTCTTTCTTGTAAGAACATTATTTAATTTCAGAACAACTCCAGATGGATTCGAACAAATTTAAAAAATAGAGAATTGGTAAGTTTTCTTTTAAAAATTGAATATTTACGTTTTTGTGACCTTTTTATCATCAAAATTACAGGTTTTTAATACCTTATTTTAGTATTTCTTTAATCAAATTTTTTGGAAACCAATGTAATATTTTTAATGTAAAAACAAACATTTAATTTCAGAATATCCCCTTAAAAATTTGGACAAATTTTTAGTACTCTTTTGCCTGTATTTTAATAGTACATTAACGTCATCCTTCGTCATTTTGACTACGGCTGATTTCAAGACGCTATAATTTTCATCGTGAGCGAAAAAGTGAACCAAACTTGAATTTATTTTCTTATTCAATTTGGTTTTAAGTAGTATAAAACAAAAATTCATAAAACGGTCGAATTAGTATAACTTAAATTTACCATTTCCCAATAGACTAAAATGCATTTTAAATCGAAAATGTAATTACGTGTCGTCATTTTGACGAATAATGACTGTCTAGGGTTAACAAGAATATTTGGTTTTTAAGCATATTATTATTTTTTTCATTAGATTTTTTGAAAACCTATTTAATAATTTTATTTAATGTAAAAAATAAATATTTAATTTCAGAGTAACCCAAATAAATTTGGACAACTTTTTATATTTCCCCTCAGCGTACAATTTAATAGAGAATTGGTAAATTTTATATTAAAACTTTGGCTTTCTTTCAACTAGAATATTTATTTTATTATACACTCAAAAAAAAGTGAACTCTCTATTTCACTAAAGCCAATTTAACTTTATTTTAGTTCATGGAATTATTATGTTTGGAGAAAGTTTCCTGTACTCTAATAATTTTTTGTTTACGTTAGTTAAATTAACTAAAACCGAGGAAAAAACTAAACTCAAATGAAGCATAATGATTAACTAAATTCGTACCTTCCACAAAATAGTTCAGAATTTCTTTAAATTTGTAAATTTTACCAAAAATGCGTCCATCATGAACTTCGTATATCACTAAATACATTCTTGCAATTTTGAACTCCAAGTTTTTCCTTCAAACTACAAAATTTTCTTTAACAAGTGAAAAAACTTAGTTATGTCTAATAAATTTTTTTGAATTTGTCGAAAAATATTAAGTTATTTTTATGACATCGGCGTGATGCCATCGTTTGTAATACTGTTTAGTTAAAATTTTCTACAAATATTCAAAATTTTCTAAAATTAACCGAAACATTTCTTCCTGGTGGGTTCACTGTTTTTTCAGTGTATCCTTCACATCGATAACACGACAGTTTTATGAGTTTATTTAGAATACTTCATTATTTCTCTAATTGTTTCAGGTACACATTTTATGAGATACGTTTTCCAAAGAAAAGTTGAATTCCTTACACCATTTGATTAAATGCCCCCAAATATGGTAAGTTACAAGCTAAAATGAAGAATTAAAAGTATATTTCATAACATGGTGTTAATTTTTAACAATTTTCATTATTGTTTCCATTTTTTCCAGCAAGATATGTGAAAAAATTACCTACGATGAATAAAAAAAGGATAAGTCAAAATGTCCAAACAGCGGGTTCAAATGAACTACTCTCTGTTCAACGTGGTCATAATTTGTATTCACAAAACACATTGTATTAAGAACTTTAATCATAAGTTTTTATAATAAAGTACTTTTGCTTAAAGAAAGTTTAATTTTAATGTATGAATATGTTCATAATAGTAAAACGGTTTGTTGTTCCTTTAATTATATAATTTCTCTGTACTGTGGAATGATTGATTTAAAAATAGTTTAGTCGTCGACATTTTAAAGAGACTGTTAACCAATTTGTATTATCGGGTTTCCCACAAAATAAGCAAGTAAACCAAAATAATACTGACTTTTTAACTTGGTAGTGGTATATAAATCTTATGGTGTTGTAAACATGAACTAAACTACAATGTTATAGATGAACTAAAATTTAAGAGAATTATAAACTAGACAAGTTGAAAAAAATCTTAAGGGCTAAATCATGGTCAATATTACTACAGTTTAGTTCATTTTGCAATGGAAAAGGGTTCACTGTTTTTTCAGTGCAGAATATATATACTTTATGGGGTCTTAGAGCAATATTTCGATGTGTTACAAACGGAATGACAAAGTTAATATACCCCCCATCCTATGGTGGAGGGTATAAAAAGAAAAAAATTGTTAACATATGAACGAATTCTCCTGCCAAAAATTTGAAAAAACAAATTTTTGATAATCATGCCCTGTTCCTGTATATTGTCATTCGAATTCGAATGAATATGGGTTTTTCTATTTTTGAAAGTTCGTTTCGTTTGTATGAGAATACATTGATTGTCAAAAATGAGTATTTTACAATTTTTGGCCTGAGAATTCATTCAAATGTTAACAATGTTTCTACTTTTTTCTTGACACTTATTGTATATGTTCGTTTATTACTCGACAACAAAATATGGAGTGATTTGCCTTTCGAAATAGAAGAACAAAAATCAATTTTCTTTCGTTTGGAACACGAAAGAAAGCTTTCGTTCGATATACAGGAACAGGCCATCAATTTATTCTCATACAAACGAAACGAACTTTCCAGAATAGAAAAACCAAAATTCATTCGAATTCGAGTGACTGCCGTTTTTTCGAATAGGGTTTCGTTCGATATACAGAAACAGGGCATGAATGCTATTTTTGGCATTTTATGTTTTTCTTCATTTCGATTATTGTGGAGAATATATCGTTTTTTTACTGAAGCACTTGTACGGAAATTTTTTTTGCATCAGTGTATGTGTATAACGATCTATCTTTAATTCACGACACAAAGGCACATTTTTATATTCTGGTTCAAATTCTTGGTGGGGTCCATATAATCAAGCCAAACTAGGTTCCATTAGTGGTTGGATTATCCGTTCTATCAACGAGTGTTTTATTAGCTAATATCTCCATTACACTTCCATTAAATTCCAAAGAAACTGTCAACATCCCGTGCACTTTTCTATCTTTATCTTTATCTTTATATATATATAAAATTCAAATTATGTTTGTTTATTTGTTTGTTTGTTTGTTTGTTTATTTGTATGTTCCGGGTTGGCGCGAAAACGGCTGAACCGATTTACTTGAAACTTTCAGAGATCGTGGGGGGCACTCATGTGCTGAAAATAGGGTACCTCATTTTTTGACATATGGTCGCGGAGAGGAACCTCCCCTTTGTCCGACTTTTTGAAAATTAAACCAAACTTGACCGATTTGCACGAAGTTTTCAGGGATAGTAGGGGGTGATCCCTAGACAAAGATTCGCAATTTTTTTTCGAAATTTGATCGGAAGAGGGTACCTCCCCTTAAGCGACTTTTTGTTTGTTTGTGTGGTCCGAGTTGGCTACGAAACGGCTGAACCGATTTACTTGAAACTTTCAGAGATCGTAGGGGGCGTTCATGTGGTGAAAATAGGGTACCTCATTTTTTGACACCTGGTCGCGGAGGGGGACCTCCCCTTTGTCGGACTTTTTGAAATTTGGACCAAAGTTGACCGATTTGCTTGAAATTTTCATTGATGGTTGGGGTTGGCATCTAGACAAAGATCCGCTACTTTATATTTCGATATTTGGTGGCGGAGGGGGCCTCCCCTTTGTTCGACTTTTTTTAAAGTACAGTGAAAAAACTAAAATTCTCTAAATTATCTGAGATTTACAGAGAACATGTGATGAGGTTATGGAATTAATATGGGGTACCCGATGATTTCATATGTGGATGGGGAGGGGGACCTCCCCCTTGCCCTATTTTTTGAAACTTGGAACAAAATTATGCGATTTGCTTGAAATTTTCATTGAATGTTGGGGTTGGCATCTAGACAAAAATCCGCTACATTATTTTTCGATATTTGGTCGGGGAGGGGGACCACCCCTTTGCCCGACTTTTTTTTAAAGTACAGTGAAAACAAAACTAAACTCCCCCGACTGAAATTTTACGGAAAAAATGGGTGAGGTTATGAAATTTATATCAGGTTCCTGATTTTTTAATAAAAATAAAAGGGCATAGGGAGACATCCGCTTCTCTTAAGTACATGCAGAGAAACAATTAAACTTTACCGAGTTACTTGAAATTTACAGAGCACTTTGGAGAGATCGTAACCTCCGTCAACCGTAATAGTTGATACCTGATTTTGTGATATTTGGACGGAAGAGAGGCCGCCCCTTTAGGCTTATAATTTGCTTGACATTTTCTGGGACGTTTACAAAAGATACGCTTTTCGACATTTGGTCGGGGAGGAGGCCCTCCTCTAAAACTGCAAAAAAAAATTTAAGTTTTCTTGAAATTTACAAAAGCAGTGGGGGAAGGTTATGAACGAAGAGGCAACCTTCCTTGCCCCACACTTGAAGGAAAGTTTCAAGAAATTTCAGGGAAGGTTAGGGGTGCTATTCACTACGGTGTTTGTTGATATTGTATCGGGGAAAGTGACGTCCCTTTAAAACAATAGAGCAAAATTTAAACATCGCCGATTTACTTGAAATTTACAGGGAACGTGGGAGGAGGTGATTAAATTTATACATGATTTTTAAATTAGTATATGATTTTTCGATATCTGCTTAGGGAAGGGGAAAATTGAAATAAACTTTGTCGATTTACTTCGATAGAATTTATAGGAACCATTGAGTAGTTGCGAAATTAATATAGGGTACGTGATAGTCCGATATCAGGTCGGAGTGGAGCGATGGTGGGGGAGGGTTCCCTTTTGTCCGTTTTTTTTTTCTTAAGTTGAAAGTAGAGGGTTGTCCGTAAATGGGAACTCGGTACATAAGACTTCTTTTTAGTAAAGAACTTAAATTTACATGAAATTGGCAGCCAACGTATAGGGTGCATCATTTTCCAACATTTTAGCAAATGTTAATGTGGTAAAATTTTTTACCACTTTTGCTTTTTCCGATTTATTGGATGGGACACAGTAATTCTTTGTATGTTATAATAGAGTGCTTAATTTTCAGATATGTTGAGGAGAAGGATACCTTTCCTTGACAAACCACACTTAAAATTCACAAGAAATATACAAGATTGTCCAACTACTTGAATACAGAACATTATTAAAAAAATTTGGAGGAAAGGGCATACCCTCTCCCGCCGTATTTGTACCTATAAACGAAAAATCAAGTAGTCCGTTTTGTTTAAAAGAATTGAAATCTTTTCGAATTTGTTTTCAGCACGAAGGATATAGTTGACTAAGTTAACGCAAAATGTTCCTCCAAATACGCTTCGGAAGGCGCAGCGAAGCGGGCCGGGTTACGCTAGTAAATAATAAATTTCAAAATTGTTTTGATTTTGTTTTTCAATTTCAGATGAAACTTCAACATGCTGTAGCTCACTCAAAGAGGTTGTGATGCTATAGTAATTAAACACATCAAACCCAGGTTGAGTGAGGCAATGCAAGAGAAATACTCCACTGCCGCAACTAACTTTCAATTCAGCGCTGACACTTTTCACATTTCACTTTTCTCTGGAATTCAATTTCCAAAATTGAATCAGTTTCATTCACTTCTCGTCGAACACTTTTTAGACTCTGTTGATGTGTGTTTGTTTTCTCCATGGGTTTGTATTGCTCGACTTGTTTCCGTTTCCGGAGTTTAGATGTAATTTGACAACATCACCAATTCTAAACACGCAAACCGATAAATTAACCAAAATGTAATTACGATTAAATTAGAAGGAAGCAAGCAAGAAAGAAAGAAGCATCCACAACCAGAAACAAACAATCAGTGCTTCGATCCAACAAACAAAAAATCCACAAAAAAAAACAAGGTAATCGATAAG
This sequence comes from Haematobia irritans, assembly GCF_050003625.1. Taxonomy (NCBI): domain Eukaryota; kingdom Metazoa; phylum Arthropoda; class Insecta; order Diptera; family Muscidae; genus Haematobia; species Haematobia irritans. Next base: position 56,479,763 of record NC_134401.1, read on the forward strand.
TGATTTGTCATGGGTTAAGTCCATTATTTCTTTATATAAGGGGGCAGTGGGAGGCAATATATCTACGGGATGATATAGGTAACAAGTCTCCATACCCAGTTTGTGCGCGTTGTGAGTGAACTCCAGTGTTTGGAACACCAAAACTCCAGACAAATGTAACCACAATGATACTGTTTCGGGTCGATAGACATGTGGTAACTAAAAGTCATTGTTGTTAAGTGATAATGGCCAGATTGTATGCCAACCAACAAAATAAAAACAAACCATATGGGGTTAGCTTGCCTCTGTATAGACTATTCTCTAAGGTTGTCGTTCAAAAGTAAATGTTATCGGTCGATTTGCTTCCAAGTTCCAGTATGTCTCCTTACCTTTTGTAATTACAGATGGGTTTTGGTTTGTTCCACAAAACATTTCAAATTGGTTTGAAATTACAATTACATTTAGAGCAATTTTACTCAGTCCCAGAAATCAAATGCAATGATTTCGTGTTCACAGATGATAAATTTTGGAAAAGCAAACATCATTTAATTGCATACAGGTCAACAAATATTAAAAGGTATCCAATGGTAAAGGGTGACCCATGAGACTTGTTTCTTCTTCTTATTGTCTATTCTAAATTGATGTGTATTTCGTTATACAATAAGTGAATTAATATTAGCTTTTGTTAAATTATAGCTTTGGCTTATATGTAATGATACCAACTTTAGGTTACCTTGAAAAGAGGATGCCCTGTCTCATGTCGCTTGAAGAATTAAAATGTTTCCAGTCCCTGTTCCCAAGCTAGGCCTGTTCCGAATTACCTCTTCACCGATATGGTTAACTCTTTGCCTAGTAAAGGCGGGGCGATGACAAAGGTAGTGTTTCAAGGTCTTATCATCCCCAAAACACGCCCTAGATGGACCATCATTTGCGACTCCTATTTGGCAAAGATGTGCTCTCAATTCTAGGTGCCCGTTCATTATTCGCACGGCCGTCCTGACTGTCGCCATTAGCATTTTCGTCGACCGACCGTTGTACTGGTCGCTTTATGGGAGCCACCGTGGTGCAATGGTTAGCATGCCCGCCTTGCATACACAAGGTCGTGGGTTCGATGCCTGCTACGACCGAACACCAAAAAGTTTTTCAGCGGTGGATTATCCCACCTCAGTTATGCTGGTGACATTTCTGAGGGTTTCAAAGCTTCTCTAAGTGGTTTCACTGGAATGTGGAACGCCGTTCGGACTCGGCTATAAAAAGGAGGTCCCTTGTCATTGAGGTTAACATGGAATCGGGCAGCACTCAGTGATAAGAGAGAAGTTCACCACTGTGGTATCACAATGGACTGAATAGTCTAAGTGAGCCTGATACATCGGGCTGCCACATAACCTAACCTAACCTATTGGTCGCTTTATGTGTCATTCATCCAAACCAGCCCACATTGCTTCTGGTTTGCACTTCCCTATGTGCCATAACTCTTATCGTCAGTACACGTTCCTTTACGTTTCCTCTTATTCCGACATATCCCGGCACTCATATGATGCAGATCCTGCCGTATTTCGAGTATTCGTTGGTAATTCTTTTGTAGTCTAATATGGTTCGTGATCGAACCGTATTATCTGCTATTGGCTTCTTTGCTCTCCGGCCATCTGTGAAAATATTCATGTTTTGTAAATTCAGGATTGCGAAGTGGTCCACTAATCGACATAGAAATAGTATCTCCGAGTCTGGGTCCTCTACATATACGCCCAGTCCCTTCATCTCACCAACGATGTAGCTTTTATTTCATTCAGGTATCTGTTCTGGGGTTCCATTCTCCTAAAGCCATGGTGCTGGCGCCAAAATGTCACACTCGGCAGCTATATCAGATATATGATCATAGATTTTTGCAAAACCCGTCACTTCATCCACCGTTCCCCATATTATGCTTTGATGGTTCGGGATGTTTCGAATTCCCGTCCATTGTCTCAATCATGGCGGCTACGCTTTTGATCTGAAACTTTATAGGTCTTAAGTCCAGTATCGTCTCGAAGGCCCTGGTTCACGTAGTCTTTATTGCCTCAGTTATGCCATGACAACTCGTACGTGGACCCGTGGTAAAATTTATATGTGCACTTCCTCCCCATTTATGTCCCCCAGACGATCGACGCGTATGTCACAATTGTTTTAGTACGCTTTCATATGTCCAATACGTCACTTTTGGATTTAGGGCTCAATTAGAACCCTCCGTTTTCTGCACAGTACCTGCCTTTCTCAGTCCTTTTTTTTTTTGAGGCTCTTCCAATTCAGTGTCATGTTTTAGGTTACCTTTAATAAAGATATTGTATAAGAAACTGATATCGTCTTGCGGTTCGATATAATTGGCAGTTTTAGTCCTTCTAGTGAATAGGCATAATTCTGTTTTCTACAGGCTAACATTAAGGCCTCTGGATCTTGCCCAATCATACGCCATCCTTCGGACCATTCTGCCCTCCTGCCGAGTTTGTTAGCATCCGTTCTCTGCAGAAGTATTATAACATCGTCTGCGTAACAGATGGGTTCAAATCCCTCCTTAGCTAGAATCCTTAGTAGGCAGTAGTGGCGATAGTATACCTGTGGAGTTCCGGCTCTACATTGCCGTTATGGTCACATCATGCTATTCAAAGCTTATCCTTATATTCCTTAGTATATGGGCTATCATTCTTTTAAAGATTCGGTCACCTGAAACTGAACTTCTTTTAAGTTGAATAGAAATCTTTTCATCAATATTACAAAATCTTGTATAACAACAACGTTAGTTGTATTACCAGTATCACTGGGCGAACATGATTGCGGTGAGATTTGTTATATGGTTGTCACAAAAAAAAACCCCAATCATATCAGGTTGATCTTCAAATATGATCATGAGTGTGGTTTTCATCTTTGCATCTCATTATTCATAGAGTGATTATTTTACATAATCAGAGTAAACATTAACAATAAATTCCTTTTTCACAATGCCTTAAAATCCAGACCAGAAAAGCCAAGATAAGTTTATTTTAAGCCAAAGTTCTTTGCAATCATTCGATAACAAGCAATGCTTCTCCAAAAAATAAATACAAAACACAATGGGATTAAATCTATCAATGAATTGCGTGAAACTACCCAATTTTGTATAAAAGACCAGAAAATTATTGAAATTGATATCAGTTCATTACGTTCCATTGCAAAGAACAGTCCTCCACACTCTCAACATGAAAGTAAGATCATATCATACAATCGCAATTGAGAAATTTTGTGATTAATCTTATCCATATTTTCAGTTCCTTATCTGCTTGGCTCTTTTCGTTGCTGCTGCTAGCGCTCATGTTGTAGCTCCAGTTACAACTTATGCTGCTGCTCCAGCCTATACCACCTACGCTGCTGCTGCCCCAGCTTATACCACCTATGCTGCTGCTGCTCCAGCCTATACCGCATATGCTGCTGCTGCTCCAGTCTATACCCGCTCACTTTATAGTGCCCCAGCTTATACAACCTACTCAGCTCCAGCAGTTGTAGCTTCCCGTTCTGTTGTTGCTGCTCCAGTAGCAGTGGCTCCTGCAGTACCAGCTGTATACACTACCTTGTTGAAGAAAAAGTAAATTCTTTGAGATTGGAAGATATGAAATGAATATAAACGTAAAAATACTCTCGTCTGTTGCTGTTAGAAAATAAATTAAAAAAAAAAAAAAACTTAAACAAGTCCAGTTTTATTTTGTTTCCTTATTCGATATTTCAAACACCTTCAGAAATTATCGACTGAGTTAATGCACTACTGAGTGTAAAACTCATACACTATAAAAAAATTGCGTTTCACAATCGTGAACGGACGTTGTCAAAATGAAAGAGAAACGTTCACAAAAATTCAAAACGGAATGTTCACGATTTCGTCCACGGGCGTTCACGATTTCATGGACGGCATTCGTTTTTCTTTGGCCATGAAAAGTCTTAAAATAATCGTTAGACGTTGTTATGACAACTCCGCCGTTGGTGCAATGTGCTAAGGTGACTGTTAACGCGTATCGTGCAGACAACACAGGTTCGAGTCACGGTAGAGGAAATCTTTTTTTTTTTTTAATTTTGCTTATAAATTCGTAACCATTACGTTTTCAGATCATGAACGCTGGTTGTTGTTTTGACAACGTATAGTGTCATTTTTACGTTGTCAGATTGACGCCATCTGTTCTCAGTTTGATAACACATGTGCGTTGATTCACTTTCATGAACGGATCGTTTCGCAATGACCACGTCGTTCATGATTTTTTCTATGGGTGTATTCGATATAAAAGTTATGTGGATTGGTGGGTCGCAAACAAGGGGTTTTCTCAGAATTTTTCCATTACTGAGAAAACAGAACTTTTTTCAATTTTCTCGGGTTCCCTCCAAAGGACAACTCTATTTATATGGTATGAAATGTATACATTTGAACGAATCAAAAATTGACTAAGGCCTAGGTCCTAAGGCTTTATGCTTGATTTAATTGACAAATTTCAATGTTCTAAAGAATAAGGTGTTATAACGTATTTAAGATATCCGAATGTAAAGAAGATATGACAAATATTATACAAGTAATAATTTAGGTTGGGTTTAAGTGGCAGCAGGCTTGTTTTTCAGGCTAACTTAGACTATTCAGTCCATTGTGGTACCACATTAACTAAAAGTACCTATCACGTATAGGCACTCCTAGTTTCTTTCAACCGTTGAACCCACCCGATTTTTTATCTGTTGGACCAACCCGATGGTTTCAAAAACATTAGCATTATGCTTAGGTTAACATTTTCCAGGTCTTGACACTCGCACAATAGGTGTTTAATTGATTCCTTTTGCACCGTTTTATGACAGTTCATGATATTCGTTATTGCAGATATAAGGAGTCATATCTGACGTCTTGAAAACACTAGCATATCTAGTGTGCGGTTTAAGTTTAGATGGCGCCATATTTGCTTGGTGCCGTTGCAACCCTTGCGGAGCCACCGTGGTGCAATGGTTAGCGTGCCCGCCTTGTATACACAAGGTCGTGGGTTCGATTCCTGCTTCGACCGAACGCCAAAAAGTTTTTCAGCGGTGGATTATCCCACCTCAGTAATGCTGGTGACATTTCTGAGGGTTTCAAAGCTTCTCTAAGTGGTTTCACTGCAATGTTGAATGCCGTTCGGACTCGGCTATGAAAATGAGGTCCCTTGTCATTGAGCTTAACATGTAATCGGGCAGCACTCAGTGATAAGAGAGAAGTTCACCACTGTGGTATCACAATGGACTGAATAGTCTAAGTGAGTCTGATACATCGGGCTGCCACTTAACCTAACCTAACCCTTGCGTTGCTCCCATCGGATATTCGCCATCATAACTGCCTTTCCACGCAGTATGAGTTTGCAGATTGTTAGAGGCATATCATGAAATGTTCCCTGGTATACCACTGAAATGTCAATTGATAGAAGTATCTTCCCAGCAAAAAAAGCATCGCCAAAAAAGTAGTGAAATTGTTCTGTTTGGATTGGGAATTGGTGCAAAATTGGCGCAGAATCTGTGAATTTAATATAGCTTGTCATAGGACGCATGTCCACTGAATATGTATCACTTCTTTAGATGTGATCCGAATTCAGTGTTTTGAATGTGAATTAAAAAATGTTGTGATATTTTGATAAATAAATAATTTTTGTTGATTTTTAATCCATTCCAATGCTTGTCTGAAACACTTCACCTCACATATTTTAATACAATTCGCAATTTTTTCAGAATGGATTTAGCATTTCTTTCGGTAAAATTTAAATAATTTTTACCATTTTATTAATTAATTTAACCTATTTGAAACAAAAAAGTTAAAATTACCCTCTAAAAATATGAAAAAAGCGAGTTATAAAAAATTTAATTAAAAAAACTTTTTGAGTAGGTAAAATAAAGAACATCTTTGGAAGGACATTTTTGGAAGTGCTCTTTGGAAGTACTTCCAATTTTTTGCTGGATTCTTCTTAAATCGTTTCTTTAAAAAAAAGTTGGGCTAACATAGTGGCGGTACATAGAATATTCAGTCCATTTAAGTCGAATTCGTTACCTAGTTGTAATTTGGTACGTGATGTCAATAATTTTGAATATTCCAGATAATAAGGATACAAATTTCGGTTTGTATTTACACTGCAAAAACAGTGAACCCACTAGGAAGGTTAATTTTAGAAAATTTTGAATATTTTTTAGAACATTTTAACTAAACAGCATGACAAACGCTGGCATCACGCCGATATCATAAAAATAACTAAATATTTTTCGATAAATACAAGAAAATTTATTAGACATAAATAATAAGAAAATTTTGTAGTTTGAAAGAAAAAATTTGAAGTTAAAAATTGCAAGAATGTCTTTAGTGACATACGAAGTTCATGAGGGACGCATTTGTAGTAAAATTTACAAATTTAAAGAAATAATGAACTATTAAGTAAAATATACGAGTTTAGTAAATTTTTATGCTTAATTTGTGAATATTTTTTTCCCGTTTTTTAGTTAATTGAACTATCATACTCAAAAAATTATTAGAGTAAAGAAAACTTTCTCCAAACATAATGATTCCATGAACTAAAATAAAGTTAAATTGGATTTAGTGAAATAGAGAGTTCACTTTTTTTTTAGTGTAATCTGGACGAAAAATTGGGGCATACATTTCAATGGGAGTTATATGAAAAATATTATAATGTCCCGAATGCCCCGAAATCAATCGACTACAATCAGAAAATAGAAAGACCAGACATGCACCCAACAAAAGAAAATTATGAACTCAATATTTCACTAGCGCCAATTTAACTCTATTTTAGTTCATGGAATTATTATGTTTTGAGAAAATTTTCTTGACTTTAATAATTTTTTGCGTACGTTAGTTAAATTAACTTAAAAATAAAAAAAAAATATATATACGAATGAGGCATAAAGATTCACTAAATTCGTTTCAACCACAAAATAGTTCAGAATTTCTTAAAATTTGTAAATTTTACCAATAATGTGCCCATCTTGAACTACGTATAGCAATAAAGCGATTTTTGCATTTGTCGTAAAATATTTACTTATTTTTGTGAAATCGGCGTGACATTTGCATTTGTAATATATTTTAGTTAAAATTTTCTAAAATTAACCAAAATTGTCCTTTCTGGTGGGGTCGCTGGTTTTTTAGTGTGTACACTATATTAAGAACATCAAAGGTCTTAACTTTTCGTTAGTTTTCATTGAATGATCAGATATGGATACACCTCCCCACCACATATTTACACATGGCCCTAACCACAATAAATTAGCTACCTGTCTTTGTCCCTACATAGATGGTGTATTGTCCAGTTTGAATTATTTTGATTGATTGATTTCAGTTTATTTTTGTAAACTTGTTCATAACCACTCAATTGTCCATTGTTTATAGATTTAATTTTTGTAATGTCATTAACGCCTATACAGTAGCTTTACATAGAGTTCTAACTCAAACAACATGAGTTGGTAATCCCTTAACTGGTCCATGCCTTCTATTTTTTTGTATAAAAGACTTCAGCACAGATAGAATTGTTATCAGTTCATTACGCTCCATTGCAAAGAACAGTCTTCAAAAAATTCAACATGAAAGTAGGTTTTGGTGTTCAACTCTAAATTGATTTCATTTTCTAAACTATGTCCATTCCACCTTTAGTTCCTCATCTGCTTGGCTCTCCTCGTTGCTGCTGCTAGCGCTCATGTTGTAGCTCCAATTACAACTTATGCTGCTGCTCCAGCCTATACCACCTATGCTGCCGCTGCTCCAGCTTATACTACCTATGCTGCTGCTGCTCCCGCCTATACCGCTTATTCTGCTGCTGCTCCAGTGTATACCCGCTCGCTTTATAGTGCTCCAGCTTACACCACTTACTCAGCTCCAGCAGTTGTAGCTTCTCCATCTGTTGTTGCCGCACCTGCTGTCTACACCACTTTGTTGAAGAAGAAGTAAATTCTTTGAGATTGGAATAAACGAATGAATATGATCGATGCGATTTGACCTAAACCTATGAACGCTTTGTTGCCGCTAAAAAAATAAAGAAACTGACAACAAATATTATGTTGCCTTCTTTTTATTAAATTGGTTGGAGTTTCTGGGTAGTATCTTTAGTTAGTATTTAGCTTGAAGAAGATATAAAGACGAATTCATGCTACCATACAGGAATCATAGCGATTATGCCATAATCGGGAAAATGGTCGAATAAATGAAATAATTACCTTTAATTTCGGAGAACAAAAAAAATTCACATAGCGATGTTTGGCCAAATCAAATGTATACTCTCAAAAAAGGGGGCGCTAAAGGAATTAAGGGATTGTAGTTTTATGAGAAGGTGAGGCACAGTGGTGGTTTGGTAGGAATAATTCTCGTATGTAATTCTCATAAGAAAGACTCGGATTGAATAAGACCCACAATGAATCATCTCACACCGCCAGATCTGATCTAACCACTATGGAAATTTGCAATAGCCAGCAATGAAACATTTGTACAGTCAGGCTTGTGAAGATTGATATCTGGCATTTTCATTTCAATAACTTAATAATACCAATTCTTTTATCTTCATGCCCACTAAGCTCGTATTAAAATTGTAATAGAAACAAGTATATGCGGCCGTAAGTTCGGTCAGGCCGAATCTTATGTACCCTCCATGGTGTAGAAACTTCTACTAAAGACAGTCATCCACAATCGAATTACTTGGGTTACGGTAACACTTGCCAATGACAAGGTATCTTAAAAGTTCTTAACATCGTCTTAAGTTAGTGCATACGGGGTATATTTAAAAAAAGGCCGATTAAATACGTATATAAGTCAGTTTAACAAAATTTTCTATAGAAATGCAATTTTGACAAAATTTTCTATAGAAATAAAATTTTTACAAAATTTTCTATAGAAATAAAATTTTCAAAAAAATTTTTCTATAGAAATAAAATTTTCGTAGATTATTATTGGCGATATGGACTAATTTTTGCATGGCTGTTAACGGCCATATACTAGCGAAATGTACCAAATTTCAACCGAATGGGATGAATTTTCCTCCTCGAAGAGGTTCCGGAGGTCAAATCTGGGGTCGGTTTATATGGGGGCTATATATAATTATGGACCGATATGGACCAATTTTTGCATGGTTGTTAGAGACCATATACTAACACCACGTACCAAATTTCAACCGGATCGGATGAATTTTGCTCATTCAAGAGGCTCCGGAGGTCAAATCTGGGGATCGGTTTATATGAGGATTATATATAATTATGGACCGATATGAACCAATTTTTACATGGTTTTTTTAGACCATATACTTACACAACGTACCAAATTTCAACCGGATCGGATAAAATTTGCTCCTCCAAGAGGCTCTGGAGGTCAAATCTGGGGATCGGTTTATATGGGGGTTATACGTAAACGTGGTCCGATATGGCCCACTACTACTTGTGCCAAGTTTCAAGTCGATAGCTTGTTTCGTTCGGAAGTTAGCATGATTTCCACAGACGGACGGACGGACATAGCTAGATCGACTCAAAATTTCACCACGACCCAGAATATATATAGACTTTATGGAGTCTTAGACCAATATTTCGATGTGTTACAAACGGAATGACAAAGTTAATATACCCCCATCCTATGGTGGAGGGTATAAGAAGTTTCCTTCGCTTTAATAATTTTGTAAGAGATTTTGAAAAATCCGTTATATGAATTAAAAAAAAAAAACACCGTTGTCTCAAATTTAGTGAAAATTTCTTTTTCTTTAGGGGGTATCGTTTTATTCCGACTGCTTCGAAATTCAACGGACTACAGTAAGTGTATGTGAAAACGTTTATTACGAAACAAAATGGTAATTGTTGCTTGGTTTTGATTTAATGATCTAATATGCATACACCTCCCCACAAAAACGATGGTACACGCAAAAAAATAATTCTTTCCTCCCAAACGAAATTTTAGACAAGCAAAGTTCGTTTCTCACTTGCTTTTCGCTGTAAGGAAGTGTATTTGGAAGAAAAGTATATACTTTTTGTGATAAACGTTTATTCTTTTCCAGGATGTAAAAACAATTTCATAAAGACAAACTCAAAAAACATTGTTTTCTTGCTAATTGCATTTTCCCTCACATCTTTCTAACATCCACGAAGTTTTTTAGTTCTTAACACCTTTTCCTGTAATACCAACAATGTAGAAGGAATTATACGATTTTATAAATTTTTAATTTTTTTTTACCTTTCGCCTGGACGGAGAATCGAACCGCGGACCATGCGCTTTGTAAGCCAACACACTAACCACTGAGCTACGTACCTGTTATGGTCATCAATAGATAACTGTCCATATAAGTTTTATTTATATAGCATAGCTTGCGGCGCCCACGAACCGAATAAACAAAGTTTATTTAACAGAAACAAACATTTAGTTTGGCACCGTGGAGCAGTGGTTGCTACGTCTGACTTACATGCCAAGGGTCGTGGGTTCGATCCCTGCTTCGACCAAAGTATTTTTTTTTTCTTTTTTTTTACATATGTTCCAGATATGTTCGGAAGATTCCGAAAAAATTTTCAACATTACATTGTAGTATATAAAATTTTGAACTGTAAAATGTGTCTTATTAAAGACCTAAAGTCAGAAAAGAACAGTGTTTGATATAAACGAAATGGACTGTGTTGTTGTTTCAAAAACAACTTTTTTTATTGAAAAAACGAATTTTTTTGGTGATCAAAGTTTAAAATTTTTGAAGCAATTCAAAAAACTCTACCAAAAGAAAAACGTTTTCGGTACACGTTTTCCAAACGTTTTTTTTCTTTGCGTGTACATGACCCTTAACATGATATTTTCACTTACAAATTAGCTACCTGTTTTTGGGGTATTGTTTGAATCAGTTTGAATGACTTTGATTGATTGATTTTAGTTTATTTTTTAGAAGTTGTTCATTCACTAAAATGTTTATAGCTTTTTTATACCAGAAAACCAGAAAGTGGTCAGAATATAATAACTTTGATCTGCAAAAATGTACCTATATGAAATAGTGATTTTAGACCATATAAAATATATACTAATCGTCTTAGAATCCTCCTGCCGGTCCTCTTGTCCATCTGTCCAGGTATTGGCTGTTGCAAGAATTCGGTTCGCAATTATTAACCGATGTTGGTACTATTTGGCACAAGAACGATTTTAGTTGTAGCCCACATCTGTATCCTCTTAATCGGTTCAGCTTTAAATGCAGTTTCCATCATAGCCAATTTTCCACTTTTTGCAAGCGGTAACAGTTTTGTGCCGTTAAATGTGATACTTTTTACAAGTTTCTGTCACCTTTTAGTCTTACTGTGCCACTTTTTAAAAACATCGATTTATACTGTGCGAATTTTTATACATTGTGACACCAAATATCGTTAAGATTGCGAATATGATCGGTGTTTTAACAAATAATTGAGTTTACCACTTGAACACAATATTTGCGGATATATTCTCAGTGGAAGTGTTCCTCCTAAAAGTATGCAAAGGAACAATTTTATAGTACATGAACCGTGTTAATATTAAATTTCAAGGAATGGTTTTAAATGAAATGGAAATAAAATGATTGTTAGGTAAGTGAGGATTTAAATTAAACAAAATAATTCATAATTCTCTATAAAATTCTGGTATAAATGTGCTTTATTGTTACTTTTCTTTATGAAAAAGTGTGACACATTTTGTTACAATTTTTTTTAATGAGTGTGCAAAATTTTATTGCGTGTTACGCTGGCAAATTTGTCATACTACCTTTATTAATTAACCGATTTTATACTGAAGAAAACATTTTCCTAATATAAACGGACAAATTTCTTTAAATTACTGAAATTTTAATTAAAAGAAATTGTCTAATCATTTTCTTAAAGCAAAGGAAAACATTTCCGATTTGTTTTTTCGTTTTTAATTTAGCTGATATTTCTTTAGATTTAAAGATAAAAACGCTTCAAATTAAATAAACAAATTAAATAAACATTTGAACTCATAGTTGGCACAGTGTACTACACTATAGTACCAACAAAACCTATAAATCGGTTCACATTTACTTATAGCTCCTATATACACTGAAAAAAATATTGTCGTGAGGTCAAAGATTTCATGTCTTTAAAATACGAATGCAAATTTTGCTTAGCATAGAAGACGCATTTCTCTAACATAAAGTTTTTTCCTTGTCCAAAAGTCGATAAACTTTTCAATGAAGTCGTATTGTCCTTACAATTAAGTGATTTCACTTAAAAATGGGTATCATATAGAGGTGTGCACGTGACACGAAATTGTCGTGACTCACGAACATTTTCGTGATTCGTGCGTGAGTCGTGAGTCACGCTCATGAAAACAGCGTGAGCGTGATTAACAAACCAAAATGTCGTGCGTGAGCGTGAGTCACGAAAATAATATCTTCGTGAGTGTGCGTGAGTAAAGAATTATACTCACGAAAATATTCCTGCTCTCCAACATAAAACGCTTAAGAGTTAAATTCAATTACAATTTTAGTGACACCTGGGATGTTAAGAGTTTAATAACACTCTCGATTTTAATTATGCTCATGTTTTCAGACACTTCGGTAAGGTAAATTAATCATAAAATTATTCGTGAGTCACGATATATTTCGTGAGTCACGATATTTTTCGTGAGTCACGGTATTTTTCGTGAGTCACGACGTTTTCGTGAGTCACGACGTTTTCGTGCGTGAGTGTGCGTGAGTACAAATTTGCTTTTCGTGAGTGTGCGTGAGCGTGAGTCCTACCAAAAAATATCGTGCGTGAGTGTGCGTGAGTATGATTTTTCAGTCGTGAGTGTGCGTGAGCGTGAGTAAACTATTACTCACGTGCACACCTCTAGTATCATAGCATAAACGAAAAAATGTTTTGGGTTAAGGTCAACGTGACTTTAATAATTCAGAAAAATTCATTAAATTTAATGAAATTGTCTTTAAATTTGATGTCTTTTTGCATCTTGACTACAAAGCAAACAATCGTTCAAATATAGGACATGTTTTTCAACACTTTATTTTAAAGACGATTTTTACTTGAAACATAGCACAATTTCTACTGGAAGTCGAGTCTTAATTTGGAAAATAAAGTTGTCGTTAACTAGTTTTTAACTGACTTTCATAGCATATGAAGAAAAAAAGCTGAAAAAGCGAAAAATTAAAATTTGCTTCCTAGAAGTAAGAGCACAAATCCCAAATTTAAAAGAGAATTGTGTCTTAAAAGTCTCCTTACTTGTATTCTCCGCTTCTTTGGCTCGGAATCAATACCAACATTTTTAAAGCTAAGACAAAATCTTTGGAAACTGGCATTCTTTTTTTCAGTGTATGTATCGCCTGTATGTATTATTACCCTATCATAATCAAATTTAGCACAATGTAATCTTCTATAGTGTTAACTATGCCCGATCATAAAATTATCAAACTAAGTTCAGATTTAGATATAGGTCCCATAAATAAGTTCCGTCAAATTTGTTGAATACGGACATAAAAGAGAAGTGCGCAGAACCATCCACATTGTTAGAAAATTAGGTTTATATAACAAAGTTATTTTAATAAGACCCCCAAATGCTTACACCCAAATAAAAAATAATTTCCTCCGCAACGAAATTTTAGACAAACGAAATTCCCCTTTCCTATAAATTATTTTTAATAAGGAATAAATCAGAATTCCTGATAAAATATTTAACAATTGTCTCTTATATATATCTTATTTTCTCTTAAAGAAAACATTTTAGTCTCAAACAAAAACTTCTTTCAATAAAGGTTTCCTAATTCAGTATGTGTGGTTTAGGGAAAGAAATAGTCAACCCTGCCCGACATTCTACCCTACTCACTTGTCTTGTAATGTCATTAACGCTTATACAGTAGCTTTGTATAGAGCACCAACTCAACCAACATAATTTGGTAATCCCTTAATTGGCCAATGACTTCTATTTATTTTTAGTATAAAAGACTTCAGCACAGATAGAATTGTTATCAGTTCATTACGCTCCATTGCAAAGAACAGTCTTCAAAAAATTCAACATGAAAGTAGGTTTTGGTGTTCAACTCTAAATTGATTTCATTTTCTAAACTATGTCCATTCCACCTTTAGTTCCTCATCTGCTTGGCTCTCCTCGTTGCTGCTGCTAGCGCTCATGTTGTAGCTCCAATTACAACTTATGCTGCTGCTCCAGCCTATACCACCTATGCTGCCGCTGCTCCAGCTTATACTACCTATGCTGCTGCTGCTCCCGCCTATACCGCTTATTCTGCTGCTGCTCCAGTGTATACCCGCTCGCTTTATAGTGCTCCAGCTTACACCACTTACTCAGCTCCAGCAGTTGTAGCTTCTCCATCTGTTGTTGCCGCACCTGCTGTCTACACCACTTTGTTGAAGAAGAAGTAAATTCTTTGAGATTGGAATAAACGAATGAATATGATCGATGCGATTTGACCTAAACCTATGAACGCTTTGTTGCCGCTGAAAAAATAAACGGAAAACAAATATTAAGATGCCTTTTTTATTAAATTGGTGGAAGTTGTCGGTAGTATCTTGAAGTATGGATTAGTGTTAGCTTGAGAACGAAATTTTTATGTTTTAGTTAGGTTAGGTGGCAGCCCGATGTATCAGGCTCACTTAGACTACTCAGTCCATTGTGATGCCACAGTGGTGAACTTCTCTCTTATCACTGAGTGCTGCCCGATTCCATGTTAAGCTCAAGGGACCTCCTTTTTATAGCCGAGGCCGAACGGCGTTCCACATTGCAGAGAAACCACTTAGAGAAGCTTTGAAACACTCAGAAATGTCACCAGCATTACTGAGGTGGGATAATCCACCGCTGAAAAACTTTTTGATGTTCGCCAGAGTTTTCCCGTGATTTGCTTCAAGTTTTGCACAAGGAGTACGTTTAATAGTATCGTTAAGTGTGTCAAATTTTGTTAAAATCGATTCAGATTTAGATATAGCTCACATATATATCTTTCGCCCGATTTGGACTTATATGGTCTCAAAAGCCAGGGTTTTGCCGTGATTTGCTTCAAATTTCGCACAAGGAGTACGTTTAGCAGTATCGGTAATTGCGCCAAATTTCGTAGAAATCGGTTTAGATTTAGATATGGCTCCCATATATATCTTCCGTCCGATTTCCACTCATATGACCAGGGGGGCCAAAGTTATACTCCCATTTACGTGAAATTTCGCATAGATAGCAGAATTATTATTCTAACTACACTCTTAGAAAAATATGTTTTTCATATGTTCCGATATAAACAAAATTTGTTTCGGGCACAATTTTAAAACACAATATATTTAAGTGCAAACATGTAATGTTCCTAAACTAGCACTAAATATTTGGGACATCTATGTTAATATGTTAGAATATATTATGTTTGGGGCATGAATGTTTCATAAAAATCATATGTGTGAATGCAAACATATATAAATTTAAAAATTTCGACTAAACATACATATGTTGTGATATTTTATTCAAAGCGACAGAGAGTATAGAGAAAGAAATAGAGATGGGAACCGGGAGAGTTGACAAAAGATATCAACATAACACAGCGAAAGAATGTTGTATGTTGTTTCGGAAAACTGTTTTATGATAAGGCCAAAAATTTGATATGCTTAAGTCTAAATATTATTTAATTTGAATAAAGAGAATGGACATTCGGAACCAAGAGAATAGACATTTGAAAAAAAGCCTGTGTTTTCGCCTTGAGAGCAGCATTTTATGTATGTGTGGACATGTGTTTTGTTTATCATTTTGGCATTATGGGAACAATTTTTTTCTTGGTTCGTTAAAAGAAATCAGGGGTCTTCATAAAAATAACGAAAGGGCACTATACTCTTTTTAGAGTTGGGACAGTAAAATGAAATAAGGAGGAACTAGTGAAAAATTACACAGTAAAATATATAAAAACAAAGTTTAGTTCGTCTTTATTAATAACGAGGAGTTGACGGACACCTTCAAATATAAAAGCGGGCATTAAGTTCGAGTTTTGCAGCTAAAACAATTTAAAAAGTTTATTTTCTTTAAAATGAATTATTAACGAAAAATAAAAGCCATTTTAGAGCGATGGTGTTAAATGCTAGTAAAAAACTGTTCACGCCTAAATAAATTTATGTTTATATTATAAAATTACTTATGTATGTTTATACTCGACTCCACGTTTTTCTTTTGTTAGAGTTTTTGAATACCAAATTTTAAAGTTTTGTACCAAAAACAGTTTTTTGTTACAAAATTGTTATTTTTGCTTTAAAAAAATAATATTTTATCCAAAAATCAGTCAATTTCGTTTATATCAAGCACTGTTACTGACTATAAATCTTTAATAACCCACATTTCAAAGTTTTAAAGTTAAATTAAAAAAAGTGTTCGGTCGGAGCAGGGATTGAACCCACGACCCTTTGCATGCAAGGCAGACATGCTAACCACTGCTCCACGTGGCAAACAAATGTATGTTTCTGTTAAATAATGTTATGTTTGCATGGGCTCGTGGGCGCTGCAAACTATGCTATATAAATGTAACTTATAACGATAATTATTTGCTGGTGACTATAACAGCTACGTAGCCCAGTGGATAGTGTGTTGGCTTACATACTGTATGGTCCTCGGTTCGATTCTCCGTGCAGACGGGAGGTAAAATTTAAAAAAATTATAAAAGTGAATAATTTCTTCAACATTATTTGTATTACAGAAAATGGTGCCAAGAACTAAAATATTTGGTGGAAGTGAAAATTACGAGTATGTTAGGGAATGAGCACAATCGTCTTTGGGAAAAATTCTTCCAAGCATACAATATTTTTGGGCTCAAAATGCTTCCAAACATATAATATGTTCACATAAAACAAACATATTAATGTTTCGGCAGTATCCAATAATATATATGCTTCCTGCAAAATATGTTGGGAACATATGTTAAAGAAGCAATTTTTTTTGAGGGTGTATACATGTCAAATTTAGTCAAAATCGGTTCAGATTATATATAGCACCCATATATACTCACACCAGAGTTGGGGAAATATGGTAGACTGTTACACATTTTAGACCCATTTTCAATGGAAGTTTCCTCCAATTAACTGGATAGCGTTAGCCGATTTAAATTTTAATTCTAGAGATTTTGTAGAAGTAAAAAAATTGTCTCCTTTCTTTAGCTTCCAGCAAATGCGAAGTAGTTGAGATGGTAACACATATTTGGCCTACATAGGGGTGAAGGGTATAATATAGTCGGCCCCGCCCGACTTTAGACTTTACTTACTTGTTTTCTCTTGGATTTTCCAAACTTTGTTTTATCCAATTATTAAAAACATCCGCTTTGGAAATACAAAAAGTTACACAAAATCACTCGGTAATGGATATGGTTTACACGACGTCATTAGCGTATGTAGGTAAACGAAATTTTGAAGAATCAAAATAAAAATTGAGAATTGGAATTTGGAGATAGATACGCTACGATAAAATTAATCCATTGGCTATGGTGAGTGGTATTACAATTATCAATTAAATCAAACCATAACCGTCAACATTAATGGGCGAGAATAATTGAGTATTTACTTGTAGGTGAGTCTGCAGAAAAAGGTGTCAATAACATGACCATTATGAGAATATCATTGAAATGTTCAAGTTCAAGACTCTTACCAAACATCCGCATTCAAACGAATTTGTGTTGTGTTTTGGTTATAATTTGGGGGACTAGATCGAGTGATTGTCACCATAATATCCAGCAAATTCCATTGAATGGGGGTATTTAACTTTTTGTTACATTTCGATTTGTTTACGGGGTGAGGAAAGTCAACTCGTATATTTTTTATCGAATTGCTGAATGAGAATTATTGCTTTGGAATGTCACAAAACTCTGGAATTTCATTGAGACGCAATAGTTCTTAATACGCTAATTGGTATAAAAGTCTGAGCTTCAGTCTCATCACCTCACAGTTGTCATTTGTCCAAATACAAACGAAGAACTTTAAAATCAAAATGAAAGTAAGACAAATTTAAACAAAATTTTCTTCAATTAATATTCTTTACCTTTAAATTGATTTTTTTTATTGTAGTTCCTTATCTGCTTGGCTCTATTCATTGCCGCTGCCCAGGCTGGTGTTGTGGCTCCCATTACCACTTACAGTGCTGGTTATACTACCTATGCCGCTGCTCCTGCTTATACCACTTATTCCGCCTCAGTGCCTACTTACACTTCCTCCGTTTATAGTGCCCCAGCTTATACAGCTTATGCTGCTGCTCCAGCTTATACTTCATCCGTGTATAGTGCTGCTCCTGTAGCTTACACCGCTCCCATTGCCACTTTGTTGAAGAAATAATGGATAAGGATTTTTAGTTGATTGTTGTGAAGTATCCGGGAATATGGAATGTTGTATTTGTTAATGGTTTGAAAATAAATGAAGTAATTGTTTATCTGAAAAGAAAATCGTAGAGAGTTATTAGTGGGTTTCGAGTGGTAAAGTAATAGGAGCTTGGCAACTTGGTCTAAGGTACCATATAAATACACAGACAAACATATTTTTGACTGATTCAATAACGAAAGTAATTGATGCCATTAAATTTTAATATTTAAACCTCTAATACACGAATTTTTTTGCCTGCGGATTAAATATTCAATGTTAACGACACAAAATGAAGAAAACTAAACAAGAAAAAATTATACGGTAAAATTCAGTATATGCTATAAGGCCTCTTGAATAGTTTTAACTAAGATTTCTTTTTATTTTATTCATTTTTGTTGTCTTAAGGTGCATTTTACCAAAAGCTTGTTGATTTAATGAAGCCCGTCTAAAGGCGGGACTGGGTATTAGAGGGTTAAATTTTTTTTCTGACTCAGAAACGATAGTAGGATTTATTTCAGGCTCACTTCGACTACTCAATACATTGCGTTATCATATTAACAAAACGTACATATTAGTTACAGGGTGCTTAATATGTCATGCCACAAATTAAATCTCTATTTGTGAGCCACAGTGGTGCAATGATTAGAATGTCCGCCCTGCATGCAAAGGGTCATAGGTTCAATCCCGGCTTCGACCAAACACCAATCAAGTTTTTCTCGGTAATGCTGTTGACATTTCTGGGTGTTTTGAAACTTCTCTAAACGGTTTCACCGGAATGTGGAAAGCCGTTCGGACACGACTTTAAATCAGAATTGGTATGTATCAAACTTGTTCATGTTTGCAAAGTTGTAAACGTCACATATGCGTCCTAAATGTAGAAAAAGTAGCAAACGTTGCAAACTCAAAATACTTTAGTCCCTTTGGCTAGACAGCAAATGATATCCAAGATGATGATATGTGCGAAGAAGTTTCAATTCACAGGAATGTTTACAAAATTATTTACGAGTTTAAAAAATTTGAGAATAGAGTTATTTTAATTGGAGACACCAAGCCAAAATTACTTTGAACTACTTGATGGTGCAGTAAACGTGACGGTCGGTAGTCGCTCATAATTAACCTTTCACAAATTTCTGCAGAAACTTGTAAGGGAAAACTACTTAAATCTTGCATAAATGAATTGCTGTTTAGAGAGAATTTTATAAAATCTTTTTTTGGCTTATTAGAGGATATTTCCATACTGATTAAAAATTTTTCAAAATTGTAGCTCGCTGATGCAACTGAAGCTTGCGTGGACATTATGGGCCATGCAAACTAAGAATAGTTTGAAGTGGCGAATAAGAGATGTAAAACTAGTAGAGTTTTGAATGAATCCATTATAAAATTAGGTTTAAACTTTTGCGACATACGCATTATACAGTCGTAAACGTATGTCGCAAAAGTCACAGATCGCGACAGGCTAACCCTGCGAGTGCGAAATGTCAAAAAAATTATCTTTGTGTTCGCACATTTTATTTCGCGGACAGAAACGGATCATCTCCACCCAGAGAAGGAATATGATCACCTCAAATATGTTTTAAGAGCAAAATGTTATTTTTGGGTGGTGACCATGTAACATGGTTTTCGCAACCATCTTATTTTCTCGGAAATCATGTATCTGATTTCGGCAAGCAGGTTATATTTGACGAGAAAATAACATTTTAGTGACAAACATGTTACATGGTCACCACACAAAAATAACATTTTGCTCTTGAAACATGTTTGAGGTGATCATATTCCTTCTCTGCGTGTATGCAGTCTATAATCTATGATCTTTATGAGTAGCATGCATATCAGTACTCATACTCGCAACGGCATGAGTATTTTTGGTATATCATACCGGTTTGCGATCTCTGATTGCAATGGACTGAATATGCGGTAATTTATCCCATTCCCCTCTAATTGTCGTCTTGAGATAATCGATACTTTGGTAGTTTTTAGTGCAAACCTGACTCTCCAATATACCCCAAGTACAACGGATTGGAATCCGAAGAATTTGGTGGTTATTGTGTAGTAGAAATAAAGCGAAGGACCTCTTTTTTAAGTCATTCTTGGTTGACGCGTGCTGAGTCCTGTTAGAATGTCCGAGATCAACATGTATGTGTCCTCAGGGCTTCCATAAGCTCTTTAGGATATTTTTCCGATTATATTCGCGATTTATTTTGATCCCACCATCAATAAATACTAGCGGGAAGCGATCATCGGTTATCTGTTGGAGTATAAATTTGTTGGAATATTACGAATTTTCCTCCTCATTTATTATCAATATTTCAGCCTGAAATACACAGCAGTGATTAGTTAATCTCGTCAGAATATTAAGTTCACGGTATTTTGCCTACTGCTACTGCCCACTAGACCGCAACGCAATTGCCTTTTTGCACGGGTACAATATTACTATGGCTTTCCACGCCTATTCTCCCTCGCCCATTGCTCAATCGTTCGTTAGGATCTCTGTATCATATCTATAATTGTAGCTAGGAAGTATATCCTGACCGATAGTGCCACATTATCTACGTATGCCTCCACTTTTATCCTTTTAAGTAGATTAGAAGACTTTATTAAATCTTATGCCCTGTTCCTGTATATCGAACAAAAACCAGTTCGAAAGAAAGGCAGTCACTCGAATTCGAATGAATTTGGGTTTTTCTATTTTTGAAAGTTCGATTCGTTTGTATGAGAATACATTGATTATTAAAAATGAGTATTTTTAAATTTTTGGCCTGAGAATTCATTCAAATGTTAACAATGCTTTTACTTTTTTCTTGATACTTATTGCATATGTTCGTTTATTACTCGACAACAAAATATGAATTGACTTGCCTTTCGAAACAAAAGAACAAAATCAAATTTCTTTCGTTTGGAATACGCAAGAAAGTTTTCGTTCGATATACAGGAACAGGCCATTAAGCGATTATAGAACTTCACGCCCGTCTTTGTAGGCTCGGCGGTTCATAGTGATTGGGTCTAAAAATAGTTCACAATAGTTTCTAACATAGTTTCACTCATAGTCCACTCAATCATAAGATCTACCAACCAATTAATTGCTTTCAATGGGTCAGTTATCGGTCACAGAAAATGTTCAATGTCCATTCTGCAAGGAATTCAAACAAAGGCAATTTAAACAAACCATACTCGAAATTGTTTGGATTAACAAATTCACCTACTCTAAAGCATTGGTCTATGGGTCACTTCAAAAAACGTGTGACCCAGAGAAATCCAATGATACTAAAGGAAGCAATTGGGGTAAACCGTGAATGTGTTCAGGGTATTTGCAGCCACTCCAATGTCACCAAACTATGACCGAATTAAATGGCAATTTGCTAGCGGGGAAACATAAACACAAAGAGCAAGAACAAAAAATGTTTAAAAGCAATTTTAATCGAGTTAAAAACAGTCAATGGGAGAGATGTTCTCCGTGGTTACTAAGAGAGGTAGCCTTTATAGCCTCCAATATACGATGGAAGGTTTAGTAAGTTTCACATACGTCAATAATAAAGTTTTTGGACACCACGAAATATCATATATATTTACTGAGCGAGAAAGCTTGGATCCTTAGGTCTATACTTCTTGAAGATATTGCTGAACGTATGTAATTTCAACTTTGGATTTAAAATATGCTATTATTTCGATTCTTTAATTCTTATGATCGCTTTTTCCGTCTGCCCGTTTTAGTAACGATAAATACTGAAATTTGACAAAGATTCGATTTTTGTTTTCAGCCAGGTCAAGTTCGAAGATGACCAATGCCGATCTATAGCCCCCATAAAACTTGATTTCCCGATTTGACTTATAAAAGTTTTGGGAGGAATATTCCTAATCCTATTCGGAAAAAACTTAAAGCTTTGAATCAAAAAGGATTCATGTTGATCAATGCTTCGATATGGCTTCTATGCAGAACGAGCTTCCACTTGTATTTCACCTTGCAATTTTTTATCCTTGAATATGCAATCCGACTTTCCGAAATATGGAAATGAGGATTTATTTTAGAGGTTAGTGTGATACTACTTCTTAACGATTAGCAACACAATACAACCATACGATGGTGGGGGATATAATAAAAGTAATACATTTCTTTCCGACTGTAAAAGGACCCATGATCAGGGAAAAATTCTGAGAAGATCAGAGAATGAAGTCGCCGAGTCGCGCCACTGATTTCAGTCGCCGCCGACCACTTTTTGCAGGCCGCCGCCGCCGAATATGTCGACTCATCTCCACTTAAATTTAGCCGCCAATTAATAAAAAATATCGATTTAAATCAGAAAAAAATATTCTTTATTATTATTATCAATTAATTTGAAGTTTTGCAATTATATATGTAATTATAAATTTCATTGTAAGATTGGTTGTACAACTAATCTCATTACCACTCGAACAACTTCAAATTGATTTTATAATGGATAATTGCCCGCCGCCGAATGGACAAATTTATATCAGCTTAGCGGTCAAACCGCCGGAGGCAAAAATTTAGTGTCAGCCGCCGCCGGCTGACGATCTAATGATATCCGTCTGTCCGTCTATTGTAATCACGCACTCAATAATGAAGTTATTGTGTTGAAATTTTGCAAAAACTCGTCTTTTGTCTGCAGATAGGTCAAGTTCGAAGATGTGCTATATCGGCCCATTTTTCGATATAGCTAACATAGAGACCAAACTCCCTAATTGACTTCTTGAGGGCGTGGAAGCCGATATTTTCTTCCGATTTGCTTGAAATTTTAAGTCCAGAGGTATTAAAGACTCGTTAATAGCAGCCGGTCCATAACTTAGAATTAATTAATCAAATAAATAATGGACCACTGAGTCTGCAGAGACTTCCAAGTTGTTGGTGGTTACGATGTGGGCCAGTAAGGGCTCTGCGGTACTCAACACTGAAAAAAATATTGTCGTGAGGTCAAAGATTTCATGTCCTTAAAATATGAACGCGTTTTTTGCTTAGCATAGAAGTTGCATTTCTTTGATATAAAGTTTTTTTCCTTGTCCGATAGACGACGTTTTTTTCCTTATAATTAAGTGATTCAAACTAAAAATGGGTATCTTAAAATTAAAGAATTTTTTTTTTGACTAAAGTCAACTTGGATTTAATAATTGTGAAAAATCATCAAAATTAAAGAAATTATCTCTAAATTTGTTGTCGTTTTGCATTTGTTGTCAAAAGAAAAAAAGCGTTTAAAAATAGGAGACGTTTTCAATACTTTATTTTAAAGACGATGTTTACTTGAGATAATTTCTACTTGAAATCGAGCCTAAATTTGAAAATTTATTTATTTCAACTAATTAATCTGACAGAAGTTATATAAGTGGCCGTAGTATTATTTTATCATTGTTTAATATGTAGTAGTCTGCACGGTACAAAATGAGACTTTGCCCATGACATCAATGCCAATGCCCATCGGATGACACCCAAAAATAAACTCGGGAGATCAGTTCATATAGGAACAAATCGATATGCGATATTGACCTTCATTAATAGCAACCGCGTTTGCAAACATTCAAGCCGGTATATTGTTTTGTCCGGAAGTTGGCATGGTTTCAATAGATGGACGGACGTATTTGGCTAGATCGACCCATAATTACACCACGACCAAGAATATATTGTTAAAATTTATTTAATTAAATTTTTTGGAGGACTTCTTCATGCAGATTGCTACGCTTTAATTCATTTTTTATCCTTTGATTGGCTACACTTTATTAGGCGAAACACCATTTCTGTTTTTATTCCAAGAAAACCAATTCGAGATAATAATTTTGATTTAAAGAACTGAATTGAAAGCAAAGAAAAAGGATACGCAATTCAATACCAGCTAGATTTCCATCACATTGCATGAAATCTCATTAAAAATATCCTTCCGGCTGCAGACCTCCATAAATCTGCTCTAGAAAAGTAAAGAAGGATTTTCAACAGTTGGTAGTTGTAGTGCGGAAGAAATTAAATGGTTGGCAAGGGATGACAGACGAGAGAGACTATGATAACGAAAAATGAACATTAGAGTTTAGAAAATAGCGTTAAACACACTACTGACCAGCTTCAGGAATATATTTTCTTTTAAATCGATAGTAAAGCAACAGAAGATGAGAAAACCATACGACCAACTGCTGCTCCTGGTGTGATGATGATGTAGAATACTAGGGAGGAAAGTCATTCCACAAGTGAACCACATACACCAAAGTAAAACCAATGTATGGCCAGGATGTGAATCGTATGATGATAATAAAGTGATGCGGAGAAAGAGAGACAGAGGGAGAAACATGCTGGAGGTTATCATGGTCTTCTGTGACCATTTTCCCTTAGAATTCCATTTAAAAAGCAATTATTTTGCGTTTATTCAATACAACACCCATACGACATCTGCGGCTGTGTTGCTGTGGTCCCAGATAGCTATAACCTAAGGAATACGGACAAGACGACCGGGCAATAGAATGATACGGGGAATGCATTGAAGGCAGAGTGACAAAAAAGCCAAAGCATGAAACGCATCTAAGCTGTGATGGACGACTCCATGGACCAATCTAAGTCACCCGTGGAAGCTGTTGAATAATGGCAAATAAGAGAATAAAATTTCCTGAGGCCCAGGTTCAACATTACTCAATGGGATAGGTATATAACCATCCATCCATTCATACTGCTCATCTTCCTCCTTGTCCTCTTCGTCACTAACAAGGTGCAAAAACAAAACGAAAATCTTCTTAAGAATAGTCAGGGAATGATTTTAACAACGTTCAAGCATTTCTGGTGTTTGTTTTGGTTTACCAAGTTCCCTTGTGGTGGCATGGTGGTCCGTGAGGTAAAATGGCTATGATACTGCAACCGTATTGCCTATGGTGATGGCTGGTCATAAAACATTTAGATTTTTTTTATGATTCTTGCGTTTCGCTTCTAACGGGCAAGAGGGGCGGGGTGGGTAGAATTGGTACGAAGCTAAGGACGAAACCTTTGTCAAATATCTAGGATAAGATATGCTGAGTATTTATTTATGTTTTTGTGTAGTGCCACCAAAATACTTGACTTATTATTGTTTTTATTTGCCTCTTGTATTTATTTCTCTCTGCCGCTCCTTTTTGGCTGTCCTCATTCTTTAATATCTCATAATTTCACCTTGGTCCTTGCCATAGCCCAAGGAGATTGTGGGAGATTTATTCCCGCACACTATAACAATATTCCTGGAAGCATTTAAAATTATTATACGCTCTCTTTGCCTTCGCTAGCATATACTTTACTGATTTAAATTTAATATTTTTAGTAGAATTATGATTATAATTGGGTAAAATTTCCTAAGGCTTTGCTCTTATTTAGGTTGCTTATTATTATGGCCTTGAGCCTGCTGCTCTAGGATAAATTACCATCATCTTCTTTCAAATTTAATATTTATGATTTATTTTTAAGCAGATGATGCATCTGTGACCATTGAATTTTGGTGACATGAACGGTTTTTTCGCAATTAAATTTGGGTAGAATAGAAAAATAAAAAAACATCAAAAATGTCATTTATGAAATCAGCTTTCGGGGTTTTACGCTATTAATTACTTACCGTAGTTGAATGAAGAAAATGCCAGTAGAAATTGGATCTGGAAGAGGAAAGAATAGAAAACTTTATTATTGCTACCTAACTGAAGTAGATAGGTATTCTATAGATTTTTGTCATTGGCCTTAATATGAAATCAGACAGCACTCAATGATAAGAGATAAATTCACCACTATAGTATCACAAGGGGCTGAGTAGTCTAAATGAGCCTGAAATATTGGACTGACATTATACCTATGTTCATCTTAGCCATTTTACGAAAAAAAAAACAAGTATATAAGGTCGTATCTTAAGTATCCACCAACAGCGAGTTACTTAAAAGTCTGTAGAATTTTAGGTGAATTTGATAAAACATATTATCTCATTATTATCGATTAAAATTGTACGCTTCCCGAAGATACATATAAAGGCGTATGAAAATACACCGAAAAATAGTAAACTGTTTTAAAGGGAGAATGAACTAACTCGTGCGAAAATTAAACTAAATTGTACTTCACATTTTGAGGTTTCTACAAAGCATTGTTAACACACACACAATCAGCATTGTCAATTTGGCTTTTTTCCCGCTACATCTGGCTATTTTGAAGTCGTTTAGCGGGGATTATTTGTTAGTAGTTCAATTTTATTACTTTTTGCGAAATTTTTCACAGCCCAATGAAATTTTCGTTTTTTTAAGTATGTCCCAAATATTTTATGAACTAAACGTGAGTATAAAGTTCGATGACCGCACACATAAGGGGAAATCTCAAAATGTGTAGCAAAATTTTGTTCAATTTTCGTACGAGATAGTTTATTCTTCATATAAAACCCTGGCTAAAAAATGTGTTTTTGGGGCAAATCTAGCGGTTTTTTTGTGAAAAAAATTTTGGTAATGCTGCACACAATACACATAACACAGTATTCTAATTGTGATTAGGAGGGCGCTCCAGCTATCTAGTTGACAACACCTAAAGTATCCATTTTACTTTCTTACGACTACTTCGTTGGTACTTGCATTTTTTAAGCACTCATTTTCTTGTACTTGTATGTGTAATAAGTCACCCACCCTCTGGTGATGGAAATATAGCACAATGTAGTTGGTTCTTCACCAATAATTTTGCGTACAAACTCTTTTTAGAATACAAAGTAATCGGAAGGGTTCCTATACACACTAGAATGCCACGAAGTAATTTATAAAAAAAAAAAAATTTAAACATTCTGAGAGTACCGGAATTCAACAGTGAAAAATTGAAAACAAAACAAATTTGTCAGTTTTTCTGTAAGTTTGGTAGTGCTAGGATCGTCTTTGTTTAATAAATCGTCGTGTTTCAAATATTTGGTAAGAACGCCAATTGTTAAGAAATGATAGTAGTAACGAATTATTATTTTTCTATTTTTTAGATTCCATTTCAATGACCGACGTTTCCCAATCGTTTTCGCCGATTGGGAACTTCAGAAAAAGAGCCTTTTCAAAATGATTTATGTGGAGCGGAACGCCTCAAAAAATATAAAAAAAATTGTCAAATGTTAGTATTAAACTGAATTTCAATATGTGTGAAACTAATTATTAATTTAAGCTACATTTTGTTACTTTCAATTAATTTTATTTCAATTTTTTTTTTATTAAAAAAATAAAAACTGTACTAAAAACTAATTATTTTTCTGAGCGTTTGAAGTTATTTAAACATTTGACCCTATCTGATTACAATGTAATCGTTTACCATTGCTCAATGGCTTCGATCTACTACCACAACTCAAATAACTAAACAACTAGTTCTGATACGTTGAATCAGTAATCGAAAGGGGGTCAATTCATACCCTCGTAGGATATGTCCATGTTAAATTCGCCACTCAAACCCATTGAACGTAAGTAGAACTACTACACTTTACTCTATGTGTGGCTACATTCTGGAACAAAACCAGTTCCTTGTACCAGCGGGCCACCTACACAAACTTACGAATACCTATGTGTATGAAGTGAATCATTATTTTTTTTAGCTTTACAAATTATTATGAATGTTTCGCTAAAACGCCATCTAGCATGAATTTTAATTTTCTATTTTCATTTCCCGTAGGCCCCATTTTTGTTGCTACTACCAACTCAGTCACATTCTCTATGAAATAGGGATTTTTTTATGTTTATGCCTGTTTCTCACACAGTGGCATGGGATTAAAAAGATTTATGTAGTATTTCACCATATGTGGCCAGATTGCTTTTTTAGGTTTAAACAGGAATAGGAAAAGGTGAACACATTTTCAACACACACGCAGAGGAACATGTTAATATTTAACATTCTTGAAGAGTAAAAGAGAAAGGTTTGATGAATACGTCTTGGTGAGTAGGTGAGATGAAAAACTCATTTCCAAAAACACTTGGGTCATAACCCGCGGCAATACCTTTAGCACAGATATGTATTGGCACAGGACTTCATTATACCCTAAGCCCCACATAGTATCTGCAAAAAATGTGCCTACCACAAATATTGATTTGAGGCCCCATAAAATATATACGAATCGACTCACCTCCTGAGTCGGTTTAGCCTTTGGTGTCCGTCCGTCTGTCCATGTATTTGTTGTTCGCAGTATTTCGGTCGATATTATTAACCGATATTGATCAAATTTAAAATATCTACATATGTAAATAGTGACAGGTAATGTTGAAAAATACCAGAGCCAATCCTGAATGTTTTAGAAGCTGAAATTTTGAATATCCAAATAGTTACTGGATGGCTCTGGTTTACTCAGAATGTGTAATATAAATTTTAATAAAATTGTAGCACAGTACAAAAACACATACAGATATCTGATAAACAATTAAAAATAAAAATGTTACAGAATTAGTTGCTATATTTTAGAAAAAATATTTTTTGCTTTAATGTTATTTTTTATACCAAACTGAAATTTTTATACTTGTTTTTTTATTGAAATGCATAGTTGTACATGTTAATTTTGCGATTTTTTTATAAATAAATACTTTTGCTTTGTTTTTAGCCAAACATAAGTTTTATTTTAATATTATTTAAATTGCCTATTTTTGACAATTTTTAAAATGCAAGTGCCGATTAAGACGTTTTTCTGAATAAAGTGACGACTTTTCTTGAAATTTTATTGGGAGCCATGTAGGGAACCAATATTTCTTGTACATTTTTATGCAGATAAATTATTACACCCAGTTAAGACATAAAAGCTTGGGTATTGCAAACACATTTCGAATTTTAAAAAATTATCACAAATGGTAAATTTTTGATAAAAAAAGGATTGTAAGCCTGAAGAAAAACATAAAACTGTTTTAGAAATTTTATACCACTGTTCTTTTTCTCTCTCTCTCTTTTCTCTTGAAGATTCATTCATCCTGTCAATTGGTATCAGTTTTGCCAGTATTAGGGATTTTCCGCAAATTGGGGATTTTTCGTGAATGGGGACGAAAATTCTGAGTTGGGGACTTGGGGATTTGGCAGGGAATTTCCGTAAATTTGGGGATTTTTCGAGAAATAGGTTTAATATTTTTTAACAAAATTTTACTACTATATGAAATTGTGTCAAAACTTTGCCAAAATGTTATTTCTATAGAAAAGTTTTATCAAGACGACTTCCAAATGCTGGAAATATGAAAATGGGAGTTCGGTCACCTTGTATTTATGAACGAAAATTTATTTCTAAATATTCAATTAGTAAAATTGGGTGGTAGACAAGTTGCCAAAGTTGTTAGAATTCTACCAGAAATGGTAGATTTTTTATTGTTTGATTGAATGGTAGAAATAAACTTCTGACAAAATTTTATATATAGAAATAAAATATTGACAAAATTTACTATCTAGAAATAACATTTTGACAAAATTTTCTATAAAAATAAAACTTAGACAACATTTTTTTATAGAAATAAAATTTTGACAAAATTCTCTATAGAAATAAAATTTTCTATAGAAATAAAATGAAGACAAAATCTATAGAAAATTTTGTCAAAATTTTATTTCTATAGAAAATGTTGTTAAAATTTTATTCCTATATAGAAAATGTTGTTAAAATTTTATTCCTACACCCTCAAAAAAATCGCTTCTCTAACATATGTTCCAAACATATTTTGCAGGAAGCACATATATTACTGGATACCGCCGAAACATTAATATGTTTGTTTTATGTGAGCATATTATATGTTTGGAAGCATTTTGAGTCCAAAAATAGTATATGCTTGGAAGAATTCCCCAAAGAAGATTGTGTTCATTCCCTCACATATTTTTAACTTCCACGAAATTTTTGAGTTCTTCGCATCTTTTTCTGTAATACAAATACGCTGTTTTTTTTTCAAATGTCTGTTTTCTTGGTTCCGAATGTCTATTCTCTTTATTCCGAATACTCAATCTACTATTCAAATTAAATAATATTTAGACTTAAGCATACCAAATTTTTGGCCATATTATAAAACAGTTTTCCGAAACAACATACAAGCGGTTTCACAGAAATTGCTCTCATTTCATTCTCTCGCTGTGTTATGTTGATATTTTTTTTTAAACAACCCTCCCGGTTTCCATCTCTATTTCTTTCTCTATACTAACTCTCTCTCTCTCTCTGTCGCTCTCTGAATAAAGTATCACAACATATATATGTTTACTCGAAATTTGTAAATTTATATATGTTTACATTCACGCATATTATTTTTATGAAACATTCATGCCCCAAACATAATATATTCGAACATATTAACATATGTGTCCCAAACATTTTGTGTTAGTTTAGGAACATTACATGTTTGCACTTAAATATATTGTGTTTAAAAATTGTGCCCGAACACACATTTTGTTTATATCGGAACATATGAAAAACATATTTTTCTAACAGTGTATATAGAAAATTTTGTCAATACTTTTTTTCTATATAGAAAATTTTGTCAGAAGTTTATTTCTACAGAAAATTTGCTGTTATGATTCGAAATCTTGATCTTATTGATAAAATTTTAATTTTTTTTTTTTCAAAAAAAAAAGCTTGTCAAAAATGTATTGGGGATTTTTGTGAGGAATTTGAATTTAAATTGAGGATTTTTGGGGACGAAAACATCATAATTTGAGGACAAGAGCCACAAAGATAATGGCAACACTGACTGGTATGTTTGTATTGCCTTGCATGCAACGACAAACATTGGCGTTATCATTGTTTTTTAAACTTTTATGTTATCGTAGTTGTTGTTGTTGTATTTAGTGCTTTTACTGTTTCGTTGTGGGCTCGTCATCATCATCTCCATATTCCCCTGATGACAATATGCGATGATTGTTTGCCGAGATAGACATTGAAATTATTTGATGAGAAAGTCATTTACTTGTTGGCATCTTGCCAACTTGGTCATAATCAGCATTTCATTTGTCGAACAAAATGGTGTGGCATGCTTGCTTAGGGAAGCATAAGCGAGGCCAATGGCTCTAGCCCTAGTCATTATTAGAAATTAAGTGTAAATATTTGCATGAATGTGAAAGAGATATTTGTTTTCAATTAGGTCAAAAGGAACAACGCCCATGCGCCAGTTAGATGTCATTAATCATTATTATTGTTGTTATTGATAACAAACGAACGAACGAATTGGTGATCCCTCATTTTGCCAATGTGGGAGAAAGCCCAACGCCAAGATCTAAGAACAGCGCAAAGTTATTTCTGGCTGTGTTTATATACACCCTTCATATTGGCTTTTAAACATAAAAATCTGTAGCAAAATTTATTCGATCCTGCACAGTACATGTGTTCTTTTTCTAGCAATAGTAATTTTTCAGATATTCTTCATGTCTGAGCATTAACATATGGATCTGACTACGTCCTCCTTTTTCATGAAACGGAAACGTTCACAAAAAATCAAAACGGAATGTTCACGATTTTGTCCAAGGGCGTTCACGATTTCATGAACGGCAGTCTTAAAATAATCTTTAGACGTTGTTATGGCAACTCCGCCGTAGGTGCAATGTGCTAAGGCGACTGTTAACGCTTATGGTGCAGGCAAAACAGGTTCGAGTCACGGTAGCGGAAATTTTTTTAAATTTTGTTTATAAATTCGTAACCATTACGTTTTCACATCATGAACACTGGTTGTTGTCTTGACAACGTATGGTGTCATTTTTACATTGTCAGATTGACCCCGTCTGTTCTCAGTTTGACAATACAAGTGTGTTGATTCACTTTCATGAACGGATCGTTCATGATTTTTTTCTATGGGTGTATGTTATTTTTTATATATTTAACTACAATTATGTAATTCGACTTAAAAATAAAAGAAAAGAAAATATTGTTTGTCGACAGCTTTAATAACATAAGGGAACAAAATTGAACTTTTTTTGTGTTGATTTGAAATTTATAACAAATTCTTACTAGTTTGCGGTAGCTGAATCCAAATCTGCATTTGTTTTTTTTTTCTATCAGCTCTACTTTGTAACGGTTCGAAATATATTTCGCCCGTACATACTATCTCCCACTACCACATGATATTAAAAAAATACGTATTTTTAGTACCATTACCTATAATCGTTTTACACCTTCGACATATACTTGCTGTGAGCCACTGTGCCTACCACTATAGCCCATTATCACTCAATGCCGATTATGTTTTCACTACCGA
This sequence comes from Haematobia irritans, assembly GCF_050003625.1. NCBI lineage: Eukaryota > Metazoa > Arthropoda > Insecta > Diptera > Muscidae > Haematobia > Haematobia irritans. Next base: position 56,512,163 of record NC_134401.1, read on the forward strand.
GTGATGCCAGTTACATGGTAACATGACTTCTGACTACAATATTTTTTATTATATTTTTGGTCGCTATGGACATAATTCTCATTCACTTCATTGTGACCCCGACTTATAAGGGCAGCCTTTCAGTGAGTAGGGAGAATTCCAACAGACGGACAAGTAAATTGGCATAGATCCGCCTAATCAAAAGGAGTTAACCCCCTTACGCATTCGCTTGCTTCCGCACTAATTGCTTCGGCTTTTAGCTTGCTTCCGCACTAATTGTTTCGGCAATTAGCTTGCTTCTGCATTCGCTTGCTTCCGCACTAATTGCTTCGGCTTTTAGCTTGCTTCCGCACTAATTGTTCCGGCAATTAGCTTGCTTCTGCATTCGCTTGCTTCCGCACTGAACGCTCCGGCCATCAGCCTGCTTCCATATTCGTGTATCTTCCCGTAGTATTAGTTTACTAACCGAACAACGAAGCTTCAACGAATCACCGAGCAGTCAACGAGCACCGGAACGACAAACTACGATCAACGAACAACAATCAACGAACAATCATCGAACAACCAACGAACCACCAGCATCTCATCATCGAGAAAGCAACGATCACGACATGAACCTATAAACGACCACTCTATCATCAACGACAAACCTGAATTACCGAAACAAATCGTTGAAGACAAGCCTGCATCACCGAACCGATATCAACCGAACAGTCAACGACAACGAATCGTCAACGACAATCCTGAACTACCGAACGCTGGGTCAATGGATCGTTAACGACAGACTCGAATTAACGAATCGTCAACCACGATACCCGAACCAACCACCACCACGAACCACAAAAACCTAATCAACAACCGACTAGTCAACGACGCCGAATCATCTACGACAGTCCCGACTTACCAATACCGAAGCCTCGTCCACGAACGCCGATTCAGCGGATCGTTAACGACAGCCGAACAGATCGTTAACAAAAATCCCGAATCACCGACCGGTGGCCGACGATCCTTAGCCGAATCCTATTCCCGAAACTCAAATCAACGAACCTAGCTCGTCTTCACGGTCGTCGAATCAACAGTGAGCCACAGCAACGAATATCCACAACATCCCTGAATTCCAAGCTTATGAAACGAATTACTATTGTACGTATATACGATAAAAATAACCATCAATAAAACCTGTACTGTTCAACCTATTAAGGTATAAAGCGTGTGTTTTAATTTTAAGGTTTGTGGGTCCTTAAAGGTGATCCTGGACAACTACTGGTCTATTTCAGCCTACGACAAAACCACGTTACAACTTTTCAAAATTAATGAACTTCCGCTGCATATATTGGAATAACTTGAAAATGGTTCACCATATTAAATTTAAAACAAAAAATCCGAAACTCCCAAGCAATTTTCTCTTTAAGCCGTGCTTACATTGTGTTTAAATTTTCCAAGTCGTTTTAGAGATATCGGCCAGGTTTTGAAAAAAAAAATTAAATTTTGGAAAAAAAAATGTTCCTTAAAAATTCAAAAAAAAAAACCGACCGAGGCACAGTGGCTTGTGGTGGTCGACAAAGCCATCGCACCAATGTAGCTCTGTGGTATTTTTTCCAATTCCCGATTTGGCATGTTTTGAGGCCCCCTCTCCAAAAGTCCCAAGCGCAAAAGTCCAACGGATTCAGATCCGATGAGTTTTGTGGCGGTAGAAATAAAACGATTGGAAGCCTATGTTGGTTGACGCGTGCTGAGTGCGATGGTGCTATTGTCCATGGTCTGCGGCTGAAATGTTTGTCAACTCAAGGCTTTAATACAGTCTCTAGGACACTTTGCCGCTAAAAGTTGTTAGTTCAAAAACTGTTTTTTTTTTAAGTTTTTTAATAAGCAAATATATCATAATGAAATTTATCATTAAATTAGATTGTAATATATTTTTATTTTTAATAATTTATTATACTTATTTTAAATACATTTTATTTTGGAAAAATAATTGAAAATCTTTCTCCATTATAGATTCTTTTCAGAGAAAATTAATTTTCTTTAATTGACTAGAAGTATTCATGCTCTCGCATTATTCTTTTTTCAATGATGAATACAAAAATAAATTACATAACAATGATGTAAAATAATTTTTGTTCGTATTATCTTGCCCAGAAAAATAAACAAAACATTAAAAGGTACAAGGATTTCTTTGCCCTTTAATGTCCGCCTTTTGTGTAATTCTAAATTGACAGTTATAAATTTGTTGATGAAGGTAAAACAACCATTAACGAAATAAAGCAAAAGCTGACGATATTCCTTAACAAACAAACAGACGAGCAGACACAAAACAATCAAATATAAATTCTTTGTATTTTTTACCTTTTATTCAAGGCTATCTTAAGGTTTAGTCATTAAATTCACAAACCATAGCTCATACCATTGAGTAGTGAACGAACGTATATACGCACGCACGCACATAAATTATACGGCTCATTTCCGTTTCGTAGTCAATTAGAAACAAAAAGAAACCCCATTTTCTCTTGCCTGTTCTTCTCGTAAGAATATATAGGAAAAGTGCTACTACATTCAAATGAAGCTTTACGGGGTGGGGGGGTTTGATGGAAAGCAGCTTTCAATTGCTATAAAGCTCAAATTATCAATGGTGAATTGTTTTGTGAAACAAACAAAGCAAAAAAAGGATGTCAGGTAATTTTAGTTTAGCATGTTATGAGGTTTAATGAGTTTATTTAATTAGATTTTATGTTTTATTTTTTTACCATAAAAATATCTGAAAGTTTATGAGAGTTGTTCAGGAAAGAAGGCAATCAAGCGAATAAAATACTTTCGTAATTTTCATTAAGACGCCTATTTAAAAGTTATTAAACGCCAGCATGTACTTAATAAGTGAGGTTTTACAAAAGACAGTTTTCACTCTGGAACACAAAAATGGAAAAAAATATTGACCTTATATAAAACATTAATATACCCTCCACAATAGGATGCCACCGTGGTGCAATGGTTAGCATGCCCGCCTTGCATACACAAGGTCGTGGGTTCGATTCCTGCTTCGACCGAACACCAAAAAGTTTTTCAACGGTGGATTATCCCACCTCAGTAATGTTGGTGACATTTCTGAGGGTTTCAAAGCTTCTCTAAGGGGTTTCACTGTAATGTGGAACGTCGTTCGGACTCGGCTATAAAAAGGAGGTCCCTTGTCATTGAGCTTAACATGGAATCGGGCAGCACTCAGTGATAAGAGAGAAGTTCACCAATGTGGTATTACAATGGACTGAATAGTCTAAGTGAGCCTGATACATCGGGCTGCCACCTAACCTAATAGGAATGGGGGTATATTAACTTTGTCATTCCGTTTGGAACACATCGAAGTATTGCTCTAAGACCCCATAAAGTCGTGGTGAAATTCTGAGTCGATCTAAGCATGTCCGTCCGTCCGTCAGTTGAAATCACGCTAACTTCCGAACGAAACAAGCTACCGACTTGAAACTTGGTACAAGTAGTTGTTATTGATGTAGGTCGGATGGTATTGCAAATGGGCCATATCGGTAAACGGACCCTCAGATTTGGCTTGCGGAGCCTCTAAGAGAAGTATATTTCATCCGATCCGGCTGAAATTTGGTACATAGTTTTGGTATATGGTCTCTAACAACCACGCAAAAATTGGTCCATATCGGTCCATAATTATATATAGCCCCCATATAAACCGATTCCCAGATTTGGCTTGCGGAGCCTCAAAGAGAAGCAAATTTCATCTGATTCTGCTGAAATTTGGTACATGGTACATATAAACCGATCCCCAGATTTGGCTTACGGAGGCTCAAAGAGAAACAAATTTCATCCGATTCGGTTGAAATTTGGTGAATGATGTTGATTATGGTCTCTAACAACCGTGCCAGAATTGGTCCATATCGGTCCATAATTGTATGTAGCCCTCATATAAACCGTTCTCCAGATTTGACCTCCGGAGCCTCTTGGAGGAGCAAAATTCATCCGATCTGGTTCAAATTTGGAACGTGGTGTTAGTATATGGGCGCTAACAACCATTCCAAAATTGGTCCATATCGGTCTATAGTTATATATAGCCGATCCCCAATCACACAAAAATTGCTCCATATCGGTTCATGATCATGGTTGCCACTCCAGCCAAAAATAATCTACCAAAATTTTATTTCTATAGAAAATTTTGTCAAAATTTTATTTCTATGGAAAATTTTGTTAAAATTTTATTTGTATAGAATATTTTGTTAAAATTTCATTTCTATAGAAAATTTTGTCAAAACTTTATTTCTATTGAAAATTTTGTAAAAATTTTATTTCCATAGAAAATTTTGTCAAAATTTTATTTTTATAGAAATTTTTTTTTTTTAATCGGTCTTTTTTAATTTAATATATACCACGTATGGACTTACTTCTAATTTAGAAGACGGTGTTAGGAGGTTTTAAAATACCTTGCCATCGGCAAGCGTTACCGCAACCCAAGTAATTCGATTGTGGATGGTAGTGTTTAGAAGAAGTTTCTAAGCAATCCATGGTGGAGGGTACATAAGCTTCGGCCTGGCCGAACTTACGGCCGTATATACTTGTTTTTTTGTTAAAATTTCTCTAATATGAAAGTTATTTTTTTTTGCTTTTAGCATATTTATTGTTGAACTAAGTATATTTGTTATTCCAGATTAACATTTGAGAAAGGCGAGCAGTACACTTATATGAGCTATATCCAGGTTATGTGGGGTTAAGTTAAAGTGGTAGCCTGATACACTGAAAAAACAGTGAACCTGTCAGGAAGAAAAATTTTGGTTAATTTTAGAAAATTTTGATTATTTTTAGAAATATTTAAATAAAATTTTAACTGACATCACGCCGAAATGTCAAAAATAAGTAAATATTTTTCGACAAATTCAGGAAAATTTATTAGATATAAATATTTTTTTTTCCATTAGTTAAATAACATTTTGTAGTTTTAAGGAAAAAATTGGAGTTCGAAATTGCAAGAATGTCTTTAGTGCGTCCATCTTCACGATTGGTATTATTGGTAAAATTTACAAATTTTAAGAAGTTCTGAACAAATTAATTAACGTACGCAAAAATTATTAAATTCAATAAAAAAATGTACAAATTTAAATAAATAATGAACTATTTTGTGAGAAGTACGAATTTAGTAAATCTTTATGCTTCATTTAGGTATATTTTTTGTTTCTTTTTTAGTTCATTTAACTAACGTACGCAAAAAATTATTAGAGTAAAGAACATTTTTTCCAAACATAAAATTTCTATAAACTAAAATAAAGTTAAATTGGCTTTAGTGAAATAGAGAGTTCCCTTTTTTTTGAGTGTAGATAGAGCTATAACTAAACCTGATGAAATATTTTTTTAATTCCAAATTTCTGAATTTTTCACAGCTAAATGCAGTTTCCTATTCCAAACTATATCACACAAAATTTGTTAACTAAACGTGGCTAAAGTTCAAATTCTATGACTTACAAATAAGTTCAATGTAAACTGAGGCAGAAGAAAACTATGGTACGATTTGAAAAAATAGTGAGAATGAACTACGGTATGGTACGGTAAATATGGTCATAATTTGGCACCAATAATTGTTTCTTTAGTTAAAAGTTATTTTTTCCTTCATAAGAAGGGTTTATTTTGTTATTGGTAGTTAAAAAGCATACCAAGTCATTTCCCATACGCAGTTTTTCCCATACGCTTCACTATCTGTCCATAACACTGAAAAACAGTAAACTCATCTGGAAAAAATTTTAATTAATTTTAGAAAAATTATATTAATTTTAGAAAATGTTAACTAAACTGTATTACAACACAGATGCCACGCCGATTTCACAAAAATATGTAAATAATTTCCGAAAAATTCAAAAAAAAAAAATTATTGGACAAGATTATTATTTTTCACTTGATAAAGAAAATTTCATAGTTTGTAGAAAAAATTAGAGTTAAAAATTGCAAAAATGTCTTTAGTGCCATACAAAGTTCGAGATGAAGTTCTTTACTATTTAACTAACGTACGCAAAAAATATTAAAGTCATGGAAACTTTCCTAAAAAGTAATAATTCCATGAACTGGAATAGAATTAAATCGGATTTAGTGAAATAAAAGGTTCACTTTTTTGAGTGAACCACTGTAATCTTGAATGGAATATGGAAAAGATAGGGGACTACACAAAAAAATTGAATCCTCTTTTTCACTAAAGCCAATTTAACTTTATTTTAATTCATGGAATTATTAAGTTTGGAGAAAGTTTCCTTTACTCTAATCTTGAACTTCGTATATGTCTAATATATTTTCTTAAATTTGTCGGAAAATATTTACTCATTTTTGTGATATTGGCATGATGTCAGCGTTTGTAATACTGTTTAGTTAAAATTGTCTAAAAAGAATATAAATTTTCTAAAAATAACTAAATTTTTTCTTCCCGGTGGGTTCATTGGTTTTTCAGTGTAGGTTTGGCCATTGTAATTTTACTTTAAAACCATTTGTGTTTTAAAGATTTGTTATACTACACGCAAAGAAAAAAAAACGTTTGGAAAACGTGTACCGAAAACGTTTTTCTTTTGTTAGAGTTTTTTGAATTGCTTCGAAAAGTATACACTTTTATCACCAAAAAAATTCGTTTGTTACAAAATATTTATTTTTTTTAATAAAAAAAGTTATTTTTGAACCATCAACACAATCCATTTCGTTTATATCAAACACTGTTCTTTTCTGACTTTATGTCTTTAATAAGACACATTTTACAGTTCAAAATTTAATATACTACAATGTAATGTTGAACATTTTTTCGTAATCTTCCGACCATATCTGGAATATATGTAAACAAAAAAAAACTTTTGTCGAAGCAGGGATCGAACCCACGACCCTTGGCATGCAAGTCGGAAGTGGCAACCACTGCTCCACGGTGTCCAACTAAATGTATTTTTCTGTTAAATAAACTTTGTTTAATCGGCTCGTGGGTGCCGCAAGCTATGCTATATAAATATAACTTATATGTGTAATTGTCTATTGACATAGCTCAGTGGATAGTGTGTTGGCTTACAAATTGCATGGTCCGCGGTTGATTCTCCGTCCAGGCGAAAGGTAAAAAAAAAATTTTAAATTTATAAAATCGTATAATTTCTTCTACATTGTTTGTATTACAGAAAAAGGGGCTAAGAACTAAAAAACTTCGTGGAAGTGAGAAAGATGTGAGGGAAAATGCAATTAGCCAGAAAAAAATGTTTTTGAGTTAGTCTTTATGAAATTGTTTTTACATCCTGGAAAAGAATAAACGTTTATCACAAAAAGTATATACATTTCTTCCAAATACACTTCCTTTCAACGAAAAGCAAATGAGAAACGAACTTTGTTTGTCTAAAATTTCGTTTGGGAGGAAAGAATTATTTTTTTGCGTGTAATACTTTCAAATGATTAAATTGGCCCCCTCAGAGATGTAGATTATCTAAACCTGATGAAATATTTTTTAATTCCAAATTTCTGAATTGTTCACAGCTCAATGCAGTTTTCCTATTCCAAACTATATCACACAAAATTTGTAAACTAAACGTGGCTATAAAATTCAATGGTAAAAAGTTAAAATTCTATGACTTACAAATAAGTTCAATGTAAATTGGGGCCAAAGAAAATTATAGTATGATTCGAAGAAATAGTAAGAATGAACTACGGTACGGTAGGTAAATATGGTCATAATTTGGCACCAATAATTTTTTCTTTAGTTAAAAGTTATTTTTTTAATTAAAAAGCATGCCAAGTAATTTGTCGTTTCTTATTTTAACAAGTTGTTGTGGAATCCTCAAAAAACGTACGAGGCATTTTTCCCATACGCTTCCCTATCTGTCCATAACACTGAAAAACAGTAAACTCGTCTGGAAAGAAAATTTTAGTTAAATTTAAAAAAATTATATTAATTTTAGAAAATGTTAACTAAACTATATTAGAAACACAGATGCCACACCGATTTCACAAAAATATGTAAATAATTTCCGAAAAATTAAAAAAAAATTATTAGACAAAATTATTATTTTTCACTTGATAAAGAAAATTTCGTAGTTTGTAGGAAAAAATTAGAGTTAAAAATTGCAAAAAATGTCTTTAGTGCCATACAAAGTTCGAGATGAAAGCGTCCATCGCTTTCATCTCACAAATTTTAAGAAGTTCTGAACTATTTAACTAACGTACGCAAAAAATATTAAAGTCATGGAAACTTTCCTAAAAAATATGAACTGAAATACAATTAAATCGGCTTTAGTGAAATAAAAGGTTCACTTTTTTTGAGTGAACCACTGTAATCTTGAATGGAATATGGAAAAGATAGGGGACTACACAAAAAAAAGTGAATCCTCTTTTTCACAAAGCCAATTTAACTTTATTTTAGTTCATGGAATTATTAAGTTTGGAGAAAGTTTCCTTTACTTTACACAGAAAAAAAAATTCACGAAAAAATTTCCAATAAAAATTTTAATTGAGTTTTAAAAAATATTCAATTAAAAATTTAATTGATTTAACAAATTTTTTAATTGAAACAAAAATCAATCACAAAAATTAATAGTGTCAATTTTTTTTTTTTTTTTGGATTTTTTAATTGACCTTCACTTAATTTTTAATTGATACTATCATTTCTGTGATTGAAGAATTTCAATTAAAAAATTTATTGGATCAATTAATTTCGTGATTGAACCAGAAAAAATTTTTTTTTGTGTGTAATAGTTTTTTTTTATGTTAGTTAAATGAACTAAAACACGGGGAAAATTTTGTACAAATGAATCATAACGATGTGCTAAATTCGTACTTCTCACAAAATAGTTCATTATTTCTTTAAATTTGTAAATTTTTCGGCAAATGCGCCCATCTTGAACTTCGTATGGCACTAAAGACATTCTTGCAATTTTGAACTCCAATTTTTTCCTTCGAACTACAAAATTTTCTTTAACAAGTGAAAATAAATGAATTATGTCTAATATATTTTCTTGAATTTGTCGAAAAATATTTACTTATTTTTGTGATATTGGCGTGATGTCAGCGTTTGTAATACTGTTTAGTTAAAATTGTTCAAAAAGAATCTAAATTTTCTAAAAATAACTAAAATTTTTCTTCCCGGTGGGTTCATTGTTTTTTCAGTGTAGGTTTGGTCTTTGTAATTTTACTTTAAAATCCTTTGTGCTTTAAAGATTTGTTATACCAATACTTTCAAATGATTAAATTGGCCCCCTCAGAGATGTAGGTTTAGTTTTTTTTTTGTAATACTTTTGTAATACTGTTTAGTTAAAATTGTCTAAAAATAACCAAATTTTTCTAAAATTAACTAAAATGTTTCTTCCCGGTGGGTTCATTGTTTTTTCAGTGTAGGTTTGGTCTTTGTAATTTTACTTTAAAATCCTTTGTGCTTTAAAGATTTGTTATACCAATACTTTCAAATGATTAAATTGGCCCCCTCAGAGATGTAGGTTTAGTTTTTTTTTTTTTTAACAAAACCCCCTTTATAATTTAGAATAGTTTTTTTTTACTATTACATCTAACTGCTGACCTCAAAAGACTACTTAGCGATTATGAAAACAGAAAATTCTTATCGAACATTAGAAAATGTCCAGTCTTACGTGATACGCACGTAACATGCCAGTGAATCATAAAAGTTATGAATCGTAAAAGTTATTGCAAGCATACTCCATGCATGGTTATAGTTTTTCCATATTTTTAATGACTTTTGCTAGTGGTTGGTTTGTTTGTTTTTTATTTTTTTTATTTGAAGACCTATACAAAAACTCCTTCTAATATCGTTGCATTATTTTGTGAAACTGAAGGAATTCCAGAATTTTAATGGCCATCGTTATTCATGGCAGAAGAGTAGATTGGCACGTGTGCAAAATTAATGTTGTTTAGTTCATTGGAGTAACTCAAAATTTACACTGGCCCACAAATCAAAGAAACATTTTTAAAAGGGAGGATATATAATACAAGAAGGATACTTCCAGAGAAGAAACGTGATCACAGTAATAGGATAAACTCTAGTCAAAGGAAACATTCGAATAACCCAAAAATGTTCTCATTGCGTTACGTCTAGATGGAGTGCGTGTGTATTGTCTGACAGCCCAAAATACTTAACCTATATTTTCGCAAACTAACATTCTTGTAGCATGGTGTTATCATTTGGTTGAGCTAAAATTCAAATTTATATGGTTAGTAGTTTTAGTTTCGTATGCAAAGGACCATAGTAGAATCATAAATACAGGAAAACTGCAAACTAGAAACAACAATGCCGGTAATAAGCCAAGGCAAAATATTTTCATAGCCATTCCCTTTCTTACTCCATGAATGTTATCGGCCATCAAATAAAATTCCTCAAAAGATGGCCACAATGAGCCCACGAACAACGCTCGAAAAACCCTCTTAGCTAACCATCTCAGGGTAGATGAATTTCAAAACTCCTGCCAACCTGTTTCTGTGGTGTAGTTGGTGGCTATGGGACACCATACAAAACTTTGGCAAAAGAACTAATAACTGAATTTGGAAATTTATGATTTTTGGCATCAAACAGGCAAAACATTATCGCTTGCAACTTTCCAGAAAAAAAAAACAAAAGTGCCAACAGATGTTGTCACTGTAGAATCCTATCAGCACCCTTAACGTTGACCAAACCTGAAGAGAGTTTTTCTTTCTCAATGCCATAAAGGACATGGAGAAGCAACAGCAGCTCAAGAGTTTTGTTGTTCTCTCTCTTGATTGTCTATTGCTGCAACACTCGTCCTTAACAGCAGTCATCGTGCCAAGAAAATTGTTACCAATGGTGAAAAATTGTCCTGCTGTTCCCGCATTCTTCTTAGAGAAAATGGGACAGGTCAGCGGGTGTTGGGTTATATGTCCGGAACTGCAGTAATTTTTGTGAAAAAGTGTTTTGTAATTTAACAGAATTTTCCAGCGTCAAAGGAAATAGTCTTGAACGAAAAAATTGGCACATTGCATTATTGTTGTTTCGAGATAGAATTTATTTTTCTTCTTGCCCCTAAAACTATCCATATTCTCGACATGTTTCCAAACTACAACAACATATTAATTTGGCACCCATTGAGGTGATAATATAAATGAGAACTTCCGTTTCACCATCTATTACTTGTGTGGGTTTCACGTATAGTGAAGTAAAACACCAAAAGATTGGAAATAATTTTCGTTTTTGTTCTAATATAGGATATTTAATGAAATCTTGGCAGGGGAATGTTATTATTGTTCCACAGTGTGTCGCAGGGTATAAAAACACAATGAACCCACAGGAAGAAAATTTGGGTTCATTTTAAGAAACTCAAGATTATTTTTAGAAAATTTTAACTAAACAGTATTACAGACGCTAACATTAGGCTGATATCGCAAAAATAAGTAAATATTATTCAACAAATGCAAGAAAGTTTATTAGACATAATTAATTTTTTCACTTTCACCAAATTTAAGTTCAAAATTGCAAGAATGTCTTTAGTGCCATCAAGGTGGGCGAATTTGTAGAAAAATTTACAAATTTAAAGAAATAATGAGAAGTAAGAAATTATTAAGTACGAATTTATTAAGTTTTTATGCTTCGTCTGTGTATAATTTTTTCTATAAGCGTAGGATATAAATAAATAAAAACAAATAACATAAATAAAGTTAATTTTGTTGTTTTCTTTTCTCAAGTGGCGTTCTTTTTTCGACGACGAAAAAAGTTTTTTCACAAAGATCAAAACATTTTAGATTGTGATCATGTTCTTTTAACTAGAAGAAAAACATTTTTAATGAATACCATAACATTTTAAATCGTGACCATTGTCTTTCAAACAAAATTCTTTTTATACCCTCCACCATAGGATGGGGGTATTTTAACTTTGTCATTCCGTTTGTAACACATCGAAATATTGCTCTAAGACCCCATAAAGTATATATATTCTGGGTCGTGGTGAAATTCTGAGTCGATCTGAGCATGTCCGTCCGTCCGTCTGTTGAAATCACGCTAACTTCCGAACGAAACAAGCTATCGACTTGAAACTTGGCACAAGTAGTTATTATTGATGTAGGTCAGATGGTATTGCAAATGGGACATATTGGTCCACTTTTACGTATAGCGCCCATATAAACGCACCCCAAATTTGGATTGCGATTGCTCTAAGAGAAGCAAATTTCTTCTGATTCGGCTGAAATTTGGTACATGCTGTTAGTATATGGTCTCTAATGACCATGCAAAAATTGGTCCACATCGGTCCATACTTATATATAGCCCCCATATAAACTGATCACCAGATTTGACTTCCGGAGCCTCTTGGAAGACCAAAATTCATCTGATTCAGTTGAAATTTAGTACGTGGTGTTAAAATATGGCCTCAAACACCCATGTAAAAATTGGTCGAAATCGGTCAATAATTATATATAGCCCCCATATAAATCGATCCCCAGATTTGTCCTCCGGAGCCTCTTGGAGGAGCTAAATTCATTCGATCCGGTTGAAATTTGGTACATGGTGGTAGTATATGATATTTAACAACCATGCCAAAAGTGGTCCATATCAGTCCATAATCATATATAGCCCCCATATAAACCGATCCCGAGATTTGGTTTAGGAGCCTCTTGGAGGAGCAAATTTCATCCGAGTCAGTTGAAATTTGGTACATTGTGCTAGTATATGGCCGTTAACAACCTAGTTAGCCTGGTCCATATCGGTCTATAGTTATATATAGCCCTCAGATAAATTGATCCCCAATCACACAAAAATTATTTGTAGACTTATCTATACATAACTTTTTTGCCTAATATATACCACGTATGGACTAACTCACAATTTAGAAAACGATGGTAAAAAGTTTTAAGATACCACAACCCAAGTAATTCGATTGTGGATGACAGACTTTCCTATTCTTTCTACGCAATCCATGGTGGAGGGTACATAAAATTCGGCCTGGCCGAACTTACGGCCGTATATACATAAAAAAAAATTTTCTGATTCAATCACGAAATTAATTTTTAATTGAAATGTCTTCAATCACAGAAATGATAGTATCAATTAAAAAAAAAAAAAGATTAATTGAAGGTCAATTAAAAAATTAATTGATCCAATTAAAAAATTAATTGATACTATTAATTTTAGTGATTGATTTTTGTTTCAATTAAAAAATTTGTTGATTCAATTAAATTTTTAATTGAATATTTTTTAAAACTCAATTAAAATTTTAATTGGAAAATTTTTCCTGAAATTTTTTTCTGTGTACTTGTTATCAATATAATAACATTTCAGATGAGGACATTTATATTTTTCTTAGAACCATGTTCACTGAACCAACATGGTTGCAGGTGCAAATGTTACATGGTCGCCGCAAAAATAGCTCCTATCATATTATTTTGCCCTTCAAATATGATTGTGACAATCATGTTTCTTCTCTGCGTGTATGCATATAATTTAAGTGGTCATCATTTAATGACTACAATAAAAACTTTGTACATAGGTCAAAAGCTTCATCGACTGTGGGTGTATACGATTCAAGAGGGAATATATGTTTCAGTTTCAGTAATACATTTTTAAATTTTATTATATACAAATATGTTCACGTTCAAATTAAATTACATTATTTTTTCATATTGGCAAAGGAAATTAAAATTTGTTTAAGTGGCTCCATTTTTATACCCACTACCATAGAATGGTAACGGGGGTATAATAAGTTTGTCGTTCCGTTTGTAACACATCGAAATATCGACTATATAAAGTATATATATTATTGATCAGGGAGAAATTCTAAGACGATATAACCATGTCCATCTAGCTGTCTGTCTGTTCTAATCACGCTACAGTCTTCACTAATGAAACAATCCTACTGAAATTTTGTACAAACTCGTATTTTGTCTGCAGGTCAAGTTTGAAGATGAGCTATATCGGTCCAGGTTTTGATATAGTCCCCATATAAACCGACATCCCAATTTGGGGACCTCCCGTAGTTTTTATCCAATTCACCTGACATTGGAAATCTAGAGGTATATTAGGACCATAAAGAAGTGTGCTAAAAACGGTAAGTATCGGTCCATGTTTTGGTATAGCGCCCCATATAGACCGATCTCCCGATTTTACTTCTTGGTAGATTTTATCCAATTTGCCTGAAATTGGAAATCTAGAGGTATTTTAAGACAATAAAGGGGTGTGCCAAAAATAGAGAGTATCGGTGCATGTTTTGGTATAGCCCCCATATAGACCTATGTCCCGATTTTACCTCTTTGGCTTATAGAATCCGTAGTTTTTATCCAATTTGCCTGAAATTGGAAATCTAGAGATATTTTAGGACCACAAAGAGGTGTGCTAAACATGGTATAGGTCCATGTTTTGGTATGTCCCCCATATAGACCAATCTCCACATTGTACTTCTTGGGCTTATAGAAACCGTAGTTTTTATCCAATTTGCATAACATTTGAAATCTAGAATTATTTTAGGACCATAAAGAGGTGCGCCGAAAATGGTGAGTACCGGTCAATGTTTTAGTATAGCCCCCATATAGACCGATCTTCCGATTTGACTCCTAGAAACCATAGCTTTTATCCGATTTGCCTGAAATTGTAAATATACTGGAATTTCAGATTCACAAAAACGTGTATCGGATTTAGTTTTTATCGGATAAATCCGGAATCTGAAACAGTCTTCATAGTTAAAATCTTTAAATTTATCTTCGGGAAGTGTACTATTTAAACTGCTTTGTTTGGGAGAATATCTGTCATCAAATCCCCTGCCATTTCAAAGGAAACTATAATATTTGATTCATGGTGGTGGGTATTTAAGATTCGACCCGACCGAACTTACTGCTGTATATACTTGTTTAAAATAAAAAAGTTTAGAGTATAAACAGTCATGTGATACCATAAATTCCATGTAATCATAAATAATTTGAGTCATTTGGCTTAATTCGGATATTCTACATGAATGAGTATGACACTTCAAAATGTTTGCTTTCTACAACATTTTCATAAACGTACTGTAGTGGTTTATTAGATAGGCTAAATTTTATGGAATAAATTTGCAAAATTCATATAATAATCCTATGTAGAGCTTTCCCAAAAATATTCGCAGTCTTATGTCTATTCGTCGAAAGTGCCCAGAATATGGCTCATTATTCTTCAATTTTTATGTACATTCAAGTCACAACACAATGAATAATTTATGTTTAATCAGATAAGAAAATGTGCCTGTCGCATGTCATTACGATGGATGACTGATGTAGGAGCAAATATCGATGGGCAGAGACAGGTACACAATTTCATTTGAAAGGAAACCCTAAAAAGGATGTCACATGGTTGAATTGACATAGACATAGACGAAGTAGGCTCTACTAAATATGCGACAGAATTCTAGAATATTAGGGTGAAAAACTTATTAAGCAAATGTTGCAAAGAAATATATCTGCTATTAACCTTATAGAGCCGAATTTTTATTTATCTCATAAAATAAATCAATCAGGGTTTATTACCCAAACAAGAAAAATCGATATTATAAAGTACAGAAAAAATTTCACGAAAATTTTGAATAAATATTCAATTAAAAATTTAATTGATTCAACAAATTTTTTAATTGAAACAAAAATCATCCACTGAAATTAATAGTATCAATTAATTTTTTAATTGAGTTTCAATTATTTTTTAATTAATTTTTTAATTGAAACTGTCATTTCAGACATTGAAGAATTTTCAATTAAAAATTAATTTCGTGATTGAAGACAAAAAATATTTTTTTGTGTGTAAATAAAATCTCTTGTAAACTTTGAACTATTTTTTAAAACAACTCTTGTTGTCTTAATCTGAACAAAATATTGCCGAGAGGTGAAAGACTTCTTGAAATTAACAGTTCATAAGCAGTAACAGTTCAAACCCGGTTTATCTATTATAGAAAAATTTCTTTGCATATGTGAAGGCGTCACAATTGTCCGCTTGAAAACACTATGGTTTGGGAAGGATCAAGCACTCAAAATTATAGTATCATTTCCCAGCAAAAAAATTTGGAAGTTCTTCTAAAGGCACAACTTTAAAAGCACTTCCAAAAATGTCCTCCAAAGAATGTTGTTTATTTTAACTGAACAAGAAGTTAATTTAAGTCAATTTTTTTATAACTCGCTTTTTTCGTATTTTTAATGTTTTTTATTTTATTTTATTTATTTTTTTTTTTCAAATAATATGTTAAAAACAAAATTAATAAAATGGTACGAATTATTTAAATTTACATTTTGCCAAAAAATCTAAATCCATTCTGGAAGAATTGCCAAATAGTTGATGTCAAATGCTCCAGACGCGTTAGAAATCATTAAATATTATAAAGAAATTTAAAAGTTATTTGTCAAAATATCGTAACATTTCTTAATTCACATCCAAAACACTGAATTCGCATCACACCTTAAGAAGTGATGCAAATTCAGTGCAAGGGCTGTTAAAATGATGGGCATCCGTCCGATGGCAAGGCCATGTTAAATAATCACTTCTGCGCCAATTTTGCATCACTTCCGTATCCAAAAAGAACTTTTTCACTATTTGTTGGAAAAATTGCCAAATAGTTGATGTCAAATGCTCCAGACGCGTGAGAATGCATTAAATATTATAAAAAAAAAATTAAAAATTATTTGCCAAAATATCGCAACATTTCTTAATTCACACCCAAAACACTGAATTCGCATCACACCTCAAGAAGTGATGCAAATTCAGTGCAACGGCTGTTGAAATGGTGGGCATCCGTCCTATGAGAAGGCCACGTTAAATAATCACTTCTGCGCCAATTTTGCATCACTTCCGGATCCAAAAATAACTTTTTTGTTGGAAAAGCTATTTTTGTTGGGATCTGTACCGTTAAAGGGATCCTGGATTTAAATTTATGACAACTAGTACAGGAATTAGTTAAAAAAGTCTGTTAGTGGCATAACAAAATCAGTGACACAAAATTTATAAACCTGTTATTGTAGTTTATTACCGCATAAATATGTAATATATTGTTAATTGGGCCAGGTTTGGCTTTTAGAGAATAATAAATGAAATGAAAATTGTCAATGCCTAAAAAAAGTGTACGTTAATACTGTACCCCATACCTTTCCAGGCAGTTTCGCTATATCCTAATATTTCAGCACTCTAATAATAAATCCCTTAATACATCCCAAATGTCATGCAATTTGCTAATTCTATTTCCATATATAAATATTTTTATTGTTTTGATAATTTCTCAAATTTCTATGGAAAACGTTTTATGCCAATATGAATTCAATGTTATCTTCACTATGACAACGAGATTTATTACCAAAGCTAAAAGAAGCTAAAGGAATCACAAACATATTCCGATTAAGAATGAAAATAAACATTTTAATTAAATTATATACCGAAATAAATGATTGCATAATGAAAATTTTCTCGTTATTTTTGGGAAAAAAAAGAAAACAGAAAAACAAAATCCTATTAGCTCAGTATAAACGAAATTCATATGAAAAAGGCATTCTACTGGAGTTGTCATCGATGAAATGAAATGAAATGATTGGTTCATCGATTGGTTGGCTGGCAAATCATTGGAAATTTATGAAATAGTGCAACTCAATTACATGCTTGGCTGTGTAATTTTTCCATGGAAATGTATATATTTATGCATGTCAAACGTTTTGTTGTTATTGCTGTTAATATCTTGTTACAATTTAATAGGAAAATTACGTTGTAAAACGCATTAAGTTAAATAACGATCATGAACATGCAAATGTTGTGACTTTGTTTCTGTAGATATTCGCATGCATGCAACTTTTTTGTTATTTTTTTTTTTAATAAAATTTAATTGTTGAAGGTGTCCGATTTTGTTTGCATATGCAGGATGAAACAGGGAAATAATCTATGCCCTATACTTCAAAATGAGTCCTTCAAAGCTTAAAAACAAGAACCGAGGATAATAAGTTACCTTACACCAAATTTTCAAAAGATTTTACTGTGGTTTCCTCCTACATCCTAAGTCAACTATAATAGAATAAAATTATGTTGTATCAATTAATTATTTAATTTACATTTAATTAAATACAACAAGTAAGTAAAGTCGGACGGAGCTGACTATATTATACCCTTCCCCACCGTGTAAACCAAAATTTATTGTACCATCACAAATCCAACATATGTATTGGTAGATGTATAAAGGTCTAAATTAGAATACACATGTAATTCAAAACCAATTTACACCAAATTCTCTTCAATTAAAATTTAAATCGGTCAACGTCGTGGGACGAAACTCAATGTTAGTAAAAAATATGGGAATGATTGAGACATTTTTATGTAATTTGGCAAAAGTGTATTTATGGTTTATCAGAGCATACATATGTATTAGAGGTATAGGTAAATTTGAGGCATTTTTAATTGTTTTGCTACTTAGCAATGGCGATTTTATAAGGATATGGGCTAGATCTCGCCAAGATAATTGGTCAATTGTGGGTTTTGAGCAGCGTTGCCAGAATTGTTTCACCAAAAACCGCTAGATTTGCCCCAAAAAATAGCTTAAAAAAAAGCTAAATAGTAACTAGAAAAAAAAGCTAAAAATTTATTGTACTAAAAGTATGATTTTGATTGAAATTTAAGAATCTTAAAAGCTTTGTTTTAATTAAAATGAATATTAATTTATTTATATTAATTTTAATTGTACTTCTGTAACAATATTTAAGTCATATTAGCTCCGTTTGATTTTGGTATTGATTCAGAGTCAAAATTGAATTCATTCGTTTTTCCAGCTTTTTCTTCATGAGCTATCAAATCTTTAAAAACGTGCTAACGACAATATAAATTTCCAAATTCAGACTCGACTTCACACTGAAAAATATATTGTCGTGAGGTCAAAGTTTTCATGTCTTTAAAATACGAATGCAAATTTTGCTTAGCAAAGAAGACGCATTTCTCTAAAATAAAGTTATTTTCCTTGTCCAAAAGTCGATAAACTTTTCAATGAAGTCGTATTGTCCTTATAATTAAGTGATTTGACTTAAAAATGGGTATCTTAACATGAAAGAAAAAATTTATAGGCTAAGGTCAACTTGACTTTAATAATTGATAAATTCTTTAAATTTAATGAAATTTTCTTTAAATTCGTTGTCTTTTTGCATCTTGACTACAAAGCAAAAAATCGTTCAAATATAGGACATGTTCTTCAAAACTTTATTTTAAAGAAGTTTTTTTACTTCAAACATAGCATAATTTCTACTGGAAGTCGAGTCCTAATTAGGAAATAAAGTTGCCGTTAACTCGTTTTTAAAGGACTTTGATAGCATATGAAAAAAAAGCTGAGAAAGCGAAAAATTAAAATTTGCTTCCTAGAAGTAAGTACACAAAACCTACATTTAAAAGAGAATTGTGTCTTAAAAGTATCCTTACTTGTATTCTCCGCTTCTTTGGCTCGGAATCAATACCAAATTTTTTAAAGTAAAGACAAAATCTTTAGAACCGAGTATGCTTTTTTTCAGTGCAAGTAGACATTTTTCTATGTATCAAGTAAAAACGTCTTTAAAATAAAGCGTTGAAAACCGTTCAGTGGAAAGTGTGGCATTACATTGAGTAGGATATGACAGAGAGATTAAAAATATAAGAGGACGAAACTGTGAAGCGAAACTGTGTCAGTAGGTAGGTGGCAGTCATGAGGAAAATTTCTCTAAATTTAAACCAAATTTGGCATATATGGCTAAAATGTTAATTCTACGTTCAGTACAAAATTTCAAGTAAATCGGAATGAAACTTTGGCCTCCGGTGGTCATATAAATCTATATTGGAACTATATCTAAATGTGATCCGATTTCAAACGAAGTTGTCATACTTGACGATACTATCAATTGTACTCTTTGTGCAAAATTGGAACCAAATTAAGGTGGAACTCTGACCTCTGGAGCTTTATAAGTGCACGCAAAAAAAAATAATTCTTTCCTCCCAAATGAAATTTTAGACAAGCAAAGTTCGTTTCTCATTTGCTTTTCGCTGTAAGGAAGTGTATTTGGAAGAAAAGTATATACTTTCTGTGATAAACGTTTATTCTTTTCCAGGATGTAAAAACATTTTCATAAAGACAAACTCAAAAAAAAAAACATTGTTTTCTTGCTAATTGCATTTTCCCTCACATCTTTCTCACATACACGAGGTTTTTTAGTTCTTAACACCTTTTTCTTGTAATACCAACAATGTAGAAGAAATTATACGATTTTATAAATTTTTAAAATTTGTTTACCTTTCGCCTGGACGGAGAATCGAACCGCGTGCCATGCACTTTGTAAGCCAACACACTAACCACTGAGCTATGTACCTGTTATGGTCATCAATAGATAAATATCCATATAAGTTATATTTATATAGCATAGCTTGGCACCGTGGAGCAATGGTTGCTACGTCCGACTTGCATGACAAGGGTCGTGGGTTCGATCCCTGTGTTGCTTGTAAGCCAACACACTAACCACTGAGCTATGTAAATGTTATGGTCATCAATAGATAAATATCCATATAAGTTATATTTATATAGCATAGCTTGGCACCGTGGAGCAGTGGTTGCTACGTCCGACTTGCATGACAAGGGTCGTGGGTTCGATCCCTGCTTCGGCCAAAGTTTTTTTTGTTTTTTTTTTTTACATATATTCCAGATATGTTCGGAAGATTCCGAAAAAATGTTCAACATTACATATTAAATTTTGAACTGTAAAATGTGTCTTATTAAAGACCTAAAGTCAGAAAAGAACAGTGTTTGATATAGACGAAATGGAATGTGTTGTTGTTTCAAAAAAAAAACTTTTTTTATTGAAAAAATAAAAATTTTGTAACAAACGAATTTTCTTGGTGATAAAAGTTTAAAATTTTCGAAGCAATTCAAAAAACTCTAACAAAAGAAAAACGTTTTCGGTACACGTTTTCCAAACGTTTTTTATCTTTGCGTGTGTATATCGGCGAAAAATATATATGGGACCTATATTTAAATCTGAACCGATTGCAAACAAATTTAGTTTACTTGACATACCATCAGTTATAGTCTTTGTGTAAAATATGAAGCAAATCAATGTTAAACTCTCGCCTCTGGGGCTATATAATTACATATCGGGCTAAAGATATATATGGGAGCTACGTGTAAATCTGAACCGATTTAGCTGATATTTTGCAAACTTTATGAGACTCACAAACTATTCAGATGTACGAAATTTAAAGAAGATCGGTTCATAAACCCGTCAATTGGTCCTAATTCGGTGGAAAATATATATGGTAGCTACACGGACGAAAAATACTGTTTTTCATATGTTTGGGTGTAAAAATATATGTTTGGAACTCAATTTTTTAACAAAATATTTTTAAGTACAGGCATATAATGTTCATAAACTAGCATAACATAATTAATATGTTAGAACATATTATGTTTGGGGCATAATTTTTTTTTGTAAATATAATATGCTTGGGTGCAAACATATATTAATTTAGAAATAGCCTATAAACATATATGTGTTTAGAAAGAGAGAGCTAGAGGAGAGTATTCTGCAAGTAAAAGAATGGAAGTAACCAATTGGCGCCTTAAAATATATATACACAAAGAAAATTTCATTAAAAGTTTTTTCTACCAGTAGGATAGTTTAGGTATCGTGGTAACCCGTTATTTTACGATCACTTAAACTACTATTAGTCCATTGTGATACTACAAGTGGTGAACTTTACTCTAATCAATGAATACTGGCGATTACATGATTAGCTCAATGACAAGGAACCTCCATAAAACCGGAGATGCTTTGAAACACTCAGAAATGTCTCCAGTATTATTGACAGAGCATAATCTACCACTAAACTCGTAAAATGTTGGTTTTGACTTGAAACTGGGATTGAACCCATGACCCTTCGTATGCATATACACTGAAAGAAATATTGGCCTAATATGAAAATTTACGCAGCCTAAATTTTGGGACACAATATTAAGGAAAAATTTCTTTTAAATAATACAATTTTAATAAGAATAAAGTTAATAATCTTTGTTTTAAAAAAATTTCAATTAGATTTAGGACACGCATCTTGCAAATTTCATTTCTATCCCTTCGTTAAAGTTGTATGTCTTTGAGTTAAGTAAGCTTGTTTTGAGTGTGAGTATATGTCAAGGACTTCATTTTAAAACTTTGAAATTCTTACAAATGTCACCAGCATTACTGAGACAAGATAAAACGATTAAATATTTATACACTCAAAAAACAGTTTACTTGGATCCAAAGATTTTGACCTTCCTTTAAGGATTTTGGTAGTGATTCCGATCCAAAGATCTTCTTTAAAATAAGGAATTTTTTTGCAACCTATTTGGCTTTAAATCTAGGATCTATAAAATTAAAATTGGGATACAGATCTCATTTATCGAATTTTCATTCTATTTTCAGGTATATTAATAAAATTATTCACGTACAAACAAATGCCAGTTTAAAAATCCAAACTATGACGGATACTTCGAAGTAAAAAATATTTTCTTAATTCCATAAAAACTTTAAACAAAAGATGTTAAATCCTCAAAATAAGTCTTAGCCTATATTTGAAGCGTTTTTATCTTAAATCTAAAGATTCAACATTTCAGTTAATTCTTTACTTTTGCCTTAGTTTAAAGACATGCAACTTTAACGAAGGGACGCATATTTTCAAAATATGTGTCCTAAATTTAAGAAAAAAAATTTTTTGAAGCAAAAATTATAAACTTTCTTTTGATTAAAATTTCATTATTTTAAAGAAATTTGTCCTTAATAATGTGTAAATTGCGCATCCTAAAATTGAGGTGGCGTAATCTTTAATATCACGTAAATATTTTTTTCAGTGTATGTACCTCCCATAGATATAAGACAAAACATCTTTAAATGTAGGACAAAATCGCCTTTTCTATAACACCTCACTGTCATGTTAAAGATCACCTAATCAGAAATGTTAGTTAGTATAATTAGTACGACATGATAAATTCCATACAACTCACTAAACGGCATGCCTTTATGCTCCCTATCCCTGGATGGAAACAATAAAAACCAAATAAATTTTAAATGTCCCATTTTAGATTATAATCGGATAAACATTTACAGGTGTGAGTGACAACATTTGCAGTGACTATCTTTCGTGTGAGTCATAACCGTTAGAAGGACATTCCACCCAACATCACCATAAACATTCACAAGCAGGCACACACACACACGCACACTTTCAGGATGGTAAAGCAACTTTATGGTATATGGTAAAAGGTCAATGATTTGTAAAAGCTTTGAAGCGAAAAAACCAAATTTTTCGGTTAGTGCTATATTCAATAGTGTGGAAACAAAAATTGTTAAAGAAGAATTTCTAAGCAAAAAAGAAAAAGATAGTTGTTTTATTAAAACATTTTTTATTTTTTTATTTTTGAAATTTAAACTCATGACACTTTAAGAACTTCTTGCATATATTTTTCTCCATTTTAACGGTTCATAGCTCATGCTAGTTTTAAACTGTTTTAGATTACTTTACTTTTTTTATGGGCAAAACGCTTGGGCAACTACATCAAATATTCCAGTGAAGTTAAAAGTGATTATTTATTCATTCATAGAATTTTCTTTTCATTCTCTCTCTTTCTGCTTTCTATATAAAAATTTGAATTTTTTTCTTTCACTTTATAGTTGGAGTTTAAAAAATTTGAATTTTGTGGAAGGGAAACTTCCGTAGTTTGGCACATACAAATGTGCTGGCACTCTGTTTATTTCGAAAGAATAGGCTAGAGATCTTAAAAAAAAAAAACATTTCACTTACCTTGCTATTACTCGTCCAGAATTTACAATTTTCTTTATAATTTCATGTCTTTATAGTCTTTCTTTCATTCACTTTCAGTTCTATTATGCTGCAGCATTAGAGTCACTTTAGCCCATTCATTACTTTGAATATTTTGTTGGTCTTCTATTCATGAAAATAAACACTTAGAGTCACACATACACACGCACACACACACACTAACATAAGGGAACATCTCAGGACTACATTCCCATATTTATTTGTCCATTTTTTCCAAGTCCAATATTTTTTTTTTCTTCTTTACTTGGGCCCTTTCACAAAACTAGCCAAGAAGTTCCATTAGAAACAGACACATTCACTAACACCTCTACAATTCACTGAATTAGTGAGGAGAATTTAATTTTGTAAGAGCTGTTGTAGCGTCTCCATCGGGCACGTGTCACCAACTGAACGCTGTGTGCAAATTTGTGGCTCGTCAAACTTCGCTGGAGACCAGGAATGCTCAGAGTCAGTGTTTGTTTTACGATTTACCCCATAAACTGCTGCTGCAAGCAGGATACTTTTGCTGTAAGCTTGACTATGGCAAACGAGCAAAATGACAAGGATTTCTCTTCCCTCTGTCGCAGGGTCTGGCGATGGCAAGGCACTTTGTTGGCTGCTGATTGAATGACAAAAGCAGCCACAGTGGTAGCAGCAGCAAAAGTAGCAGTTTAGCCCGGACCAAGCGCTGAAGTAGATAGTCCTTGGTAGATAGTCCTTTACACGGCCAACTCACTTGCTCGACTAAACGATGGAAGTAACGGGTTTTACATTAAAAAGCATTTTTTCTAACATCAAACAACAACAATGCGATGTGCAAAGGACCTTTGCAATGAATGTGTGCATGTGTGTGACCAGAGTGGCACACAGAAGAGGCAATAAAGTATTACTCTCTTGCTCTCATTATGCCTATGTGTGCCTGGGTCTCTTTGGACCATACACCACATTGAGAGGTTTAGTATGGTGGATTGTGTTTAGAGAGCGCATGTGTAATATGGGTAAAATAAGACCTTTAAAAGCTTTACCAGTTCCAGCTGCAGGAACAATCGTAAACATTCCCTGCACATCCTTTTTTTAGCCCTGGTTAACTGTTGAGGGATCCAAAAAACAAAGAAATAAAACACTGCACACTGTTAACTTCAAGTTTTAGTTGGTCAATGTGGCGGAATTCGCTATAGTCTTAGAAAAGTGTAATGCCATGGAACTGTGGCAGCCACCCGGGTCTTCGTCAAATGGCATAAGAAGTCCTCCTTGTCATTTGGTGTCATTTTTTCGAAGTAGTTCCCTTTCGTCTATGCAAATCATAAGCCGGTGGGCTTATAAAACTGATTTGGGCATTAAACCAGCCTGCATTGATATCAGGCTAGCACAAAAAAACTCAATTTCTTTCTTTGAATTGAAGTTACACTGCATAAATTATTGACCTAATACACGCGATTTACTTACTATTCAGGACAAAGAAATTTTAATTAAAAGAAAGTTCATAATCTTTGAAATATTGCATAATTCCATTAAAGTTGGAAGTATGCACCCTCAAAAAAATCGCTTCTGTAACATATACCCCAAACACATTTTGCTTCAAGCATATATATTTTCAGGATTGGTCCAAACAAAACATAAAGCTAGGTTAGGTGTATTGTTCAAACATATTATGTTGCACCTTAGGTATACACTGGTAGAACAAAATGTTAATAAAATTTTCATTGTGTGGATATATTTTTAAGGCGGCAATTGGTTACTTCCATTATTTTACTTACAGCATACTCTCTAGGTCTCCCTTTCTAAACACATATATATTTATAGGCTATTTGTAAATTAATATATGTTTGTATCTAAGCATATTATATTTACAAACATTTTATGTCCCAAACGTAATATGTTCTAACATATTAACATATATGTCCCAAACATGTTATGCTAGTTTATGAACATTATACGCTTGCACTTATAAATATTGTGTTAAAAAATTTGAGTTCCAAACATATAATTTTTACACCCAAAAATATGAAAAACAGTCTTTTTCGTCAATGTGGTAATATGTCTTAATGATCAGAATTGATTTAAAAATGTAATCACAAAATTATCTGAAATATTAAATTTTTGGTTTAAAGATAAAAAAGTTTCGAATACAGACTTGATTCATTTGGAGAGTTTTCCATCTTTGGTTTAAAGTTTTTATCTGTTATATTTTGAATTTTTAGCAGTGAAGATCTTTGATAACACATACGTACAAAGAAAAACGTACACAAAAAAAAAAAACAATCTTTCATAACAAAAATGAACTACCTCGTGAATAAAATTATAAACCATTTTTTGAGATTTCTAATGAAAATGTTCTTTTTGGATCCGGAAGTGGTGCAAAATTGACGCAGAAGCGATGAATTTAACATAGGCTTGTCATAGGACGGAAGTCCTCCATTTCAACAGCCGGTGCACTGAATTTGGATCACTTCTTTAGGTGTGATCCGAAATCAATGTTTTGGATGTAAATTTAACAAGTAAGGAAAGTCTAAAGTCGGGCGGGGCCCACTATATTATACCCTGCACCACTTTATAGATCTAAATTTTCGATACCATATCACATCTGTCAAATGTGTTGGGTGCTATATATAAAGGTTTGTCCCAAATACATTCATTTAAATATCACTCAATTTGGACAGAATTTGATAGACTTTTACAAAATCTATAGACTCAAAATTTAAGTCGGCTAATGGACTAGGGTGCAACACAATGTTAGTAAAAAAAAATATGGGAAACATTTAAATCTGAAGCAATCTTAAGGAAACTTCGCAAAAGTTTATTTATGATTTATCGCTCGATATGTATGTATTAGAAGTTTAAGAAAATTAGAGTCATTTTTTCAACTATTCGACTAAGCAGTGGCGATTTTACAAGGAAAATGTTGGTATTTTGACCATTTTTGTTGAAATCAGAAAAACATATATATGGGAGCTATATCTAAATCTGAACCGATTTCAACCAAATTTGGCACGCATAGCAACAATGCTAATTCTACTCCCTGTGCAAAATTTCAACTAAATCGGAGCAAAAAATTAGCCTCTGTGGTCATATGAGTGTAAATCGGGCGAAAGCTATATATGGGAGCTATATCTAAATCTGAACCGATTTCCACCAAATTTGACACGCATAGCTATAATGCTAATTATACTTCCTGTGCAAAATTTCAACTAATTCGGAGCAAAAAATTGGCCTCTGTGGTCATATGAGTGTAAATCGGGCGAAAGCTATATATGGGAGCTATATCTAAATCTGAACCGATTTCCACCAAATTTGACACGCATAGCTATAATGCTAATTCTACTCCCTGTGCAAAATTTCAACTAAATCGGAGCAAAAAATTGGCCTCTGTGGACAAAGGAGTGTAAATCGGGCGAAAGCTATATATGGGAGCTATATCTAAATCTGAACCGATTTGAATGATATTTTGCAAGTTTTTCGAGACTCATAAAATATTGGGATGTTCGGAATTTGAGGAAGATCGGTTGATATACACGCCAATTATGACCAGATCGGTGAAAAATATATATGGCAGCTATATCTAAATCTGAACCGATTTTTTCCAAAATCAATAGGGGTCGTCTTTGAGCCGAAACAGGACCCCATACCAAATTTTAGGACAATCGGACTAAGACTGCGAGCTGTACTTTGCACACAAAAATACATCAACAGACAGACAGACGGACAGACAGACAGACAGACAGACAAACAGACAGACAGACAGACGGACATCGCTAAATTGACTCAGAATTTAATTCTAAGACGATCGGTATACTAAACGATGGGTCTCAGATTTTTCCTTCTTGGCGTTACATACAAATGCACAAACTTATACCCTGTACCACAGTAGTGGTGAAGGGTATAAAAATTCTGTGATATTATGCCAAATAAATAATTTTTATAATTTTTTTTATAATTTTTAATGGATTCTAATGGATGGGCGGAAGGTCGATTTAGAAGTTGCTCTTATCACCCGATTTTCTTCCATTTTTACCTTTTCTGCCCTCTTGCAACGTCTGTTAGGATCCGTTCCCAGCTGGTTCAAATCCCTCCTTAGCTATAATTCTTAGAAGGTCGTGTATAGTTTTTACCCAGTGCACAGTAGTGGCGATAATATACCTCACTGTGGAGTTCCCAGCACAGCTTATCCTTCTGTGCTTGGCATATGGGCTGTCCAGTCGTTTACAGATCCTGGAACTAAATGTACGTAAACATATTTGAAAAGTGTGACCATGCTGACGTTGTTCGAAGCTCCCTAAAAGTCAGCACATACAGCTAGGTTAGGTTCGGTTAGGTGTATCAGGCTCACTTAGACTATTCAGTCCATTGTGATACCACAGTCATGAACTTCTCTCTTATCACTGAGTGCTGTCCGATTGTATGTTAAGCTCAATGACAAGGGACCTCCTGTTTATAGTCAAGTACGAACGGCGTTCCACATTGCAGTGAAACCACTTAGAGAAGCTTTGAAACCCTCACAAATGTCATCAGCATTACTGAGGTGGGATAACAGCGTCGTTACAGAGAAAGCCTTTTTATGGTACGTATCGCCTTACATAGGGCCTCCTCCTTGCTCGCTATACCTTAGAATTTCATCCGAAATTCCGCTTTTAAGGTGAGTATTAATTTCGAGTTTAGCCGCTAAAGTGAAAACTAAATCAGTAAAAAAGTCATAAAATTAAACATATTTGTTGCAAATTTTTTTATATTACAGCTTGATGGGGAATAGCCCAAGACATTTTTTTACAAAGTTTGTATTCCTTAAAATGGATTATTAAAGAAAAGTAATCGTGAAAAAGTTATGATAAGTTCAAGTTTAGCCGCCAAAATCGTCATTTTTTCACGATTACTTTTTTTTAATAATCCATTTTAAGGAATAGAAATTTTGTGAAAATTTACTTTGGGCTTTCCCCATCAAGTTATAAGGAAATCTGAAACAAAAATGTATAATTTTATGCCTTTTTGTACTGATTTAGTTTTCACTTTAGTGAAAAAATTACGATTTTAGCGGCTAAACTCGAACTTAATACTCACCTTAAACTCGAACTTAATACCCACCTTTACACAAAAAATGTACATAGCGAAGCGAGTATGAGCACTGATATACATGTCACTCATATAAATCATAGATTATAGACTGCATAAATGATCCGTTTCTGCCCGTATGTGTGTCAACTGCAATCTTTAATTTTATAATATTTCGTTTTCCCGCAAAAGAGTCAGTTCCAAACTGTAATTTAAAGAGCAGCTCCGCTGAAAATTGAATTTCGCAATTTTTTGAACCATTTATGTAATTTATAATCTACACTCACAAACAAGTTTACTTGGTTGCGAAGATTTTAACATTCCATTAAGGATATTGGTATTGATTCCGAGCCATTAAAATAGTTATTATTAATGATTAAAATAATTAAAAACCCAAACTAAAACAAATACTTTAAAGTAAAAAATGTTTTCTTAATTTCACAAAAAAAAAAAACTGTAAACCAAACATGCAAAATTCTCAAAATAAGCATTAGCCTATATTTAAGGCGTTTTTATCTTAAATAAATATAGCCCAATAATAATAAAGATTCAATATGTCAGTTAATTAAAAAACGATTTCTTTCAATTAAATTTTTTTCTTTGCTTTAACCCTTCTGTGCGTGATGAGGTCCCGCTGGACCTTTTTGATTTTTATTCATACATAACTTTATCTTTTATATGAATTTCAGCTTGATGGTTTATGACTTCTTGTAATGAAGTGTTTAAAGTTGAAAACTTTAAATTTTTATGTGATTGAATCATTAAATCGGTTTTTATAGGTATTTGAAAAAGTTTAGTGCGATTCTGCGTGATGAGGTCCAATGGGACCTATTACTAATTACATTAGTGGTTTTAGCACAGTTTAAAAAGCAGTGTAAAGATATTGCGATGTTCGTATCTGGAACAATTAATAACACTAACATCCTTTCAGAAAATACCTTTATTTGGAAGAATTTGTCATTTTTGAAGTTTCCATTGGTTTCGTTGCTTGGTAGTACATAATTTTATGTCTTCCGTTGATCTATCCCATATAGTGAGAGTAAAAGTGCAAAAAAAGTTATTTGAACTTCATAGGTTAAAGGTTAAAGTGGCAGCCCGATTAAGATTCAGGCTCACTTAGACTATTCAGTCCATTGTGATACAAACTTCATGGAAATCGTGGTCGAAATAAGTTTTTATATTTCAATACATTTTCCAGACCTATCGGCTCCTGGAATTGGGCAAGATGTGCATCAATTTGGACCAAGTTTGAAACAACCACTGTGCACATAATACTGCGAGCAAAACGAACGCCACTAAAAAAATCGTATTGTTTTTCCTTCAAAAATCCAGTTTGTTAAGAACATTCAACTACAAAAACAATATATTGTTGCTTGGTACGTATAAGGATACTTATAGGTACCACGCCTGCGTCAAACATCAGGGCCACTAGTATACTAATCAAAAATTTTAACATTATCTGTATCCTATTAAAAATTAAATAAAACTCTATAATTACAACCAAATGTTTATATATGCAATTTGTGCATTATAGAAGAGTCCACCTACAGTAAATGATCGAAAAATATCGTAGGGATAACCTCTCTACCATCCTTTTTTATTGTAGGTCCCACGGGACCTCATCACGCTGGTATCGCTTCCAGTGTTATCACATACACAAGGGTTAAAGAAAAATTTCCTTAGTTCAAAGATATACGATTTTAACAGAGGGACGCAAAACTCCATAATTCGTGTCCTAAATTTAATGAAAAAATTTAAGCAAACATGATAAACTATCTTTTAATTAAATTTTCATTATTTAAAAGAAAATTGTCCTTAACATTGTTTAATTGAGTGTCCTAAACTTTAGGTTGCATAATCTTTTACATTGGGTCAATATTTTTTTCAGTGTATGATTCAATTTAAAGTATTTACCAATATGAGTAAGTTTTGGGAAGTACTCTCTCGTGAACACTGTTTTTCACAGTGTTGCCAACTCCCCAAGGCCAAAAAGCACCAAAAATATATAAGTTCTAACATACCATCTTCCACCACAAAATCGAAAATTAAATGCTCTACCAAAAAAAAAAAAAAACTTCGGAAGATGTATTATAGAACTTTTACTTTTGTGAATGGCATTTTAAGAAGTTAAGGTATTAAGATCGAGTTTATCTGCTAAAATAGTAATTTTTTCACAATTACTTTTCTTTAATAATTCATTTTAAGGAATACAAACTTTGCGAAAATTTGCTTTTGGCTATTCCCCATCAAGTTATAATAAAATTTGCAGCAAATATGCATAATTTTATGCCTTTTTTAGTGATATAGTTTTCACTTTAGCGGCAAAACTCGAACTTAGTACTCACCATTATGAACCGCTATTCAAGTATACTCTTTCAAAATATTATTATATGGAAGGAGTCTATTGCTTATTTCAGTTGTGCGTGATTTTGTGAATATAATACAAACGTTTTTAATGACATCTTTACCAAATTCAAAAATTCGACACTCCTACAGAATACCCTAAATAACAATATTAATTAAAAAACAAGTATATACAGCACTAAGTTCGGCCGGGCCGAATCTTAAATACCCACCACCATGAACCAAATATTAGGGGTTCTTTTGAAATTTCAGGAGGGCTTGAGGACACTTCCCGAAGATAAATTTAAAGATTTCACCTATGAGGACTATATCAGATTCTGGATTTATAAGAACCATTTTTGTTTGAGTCTTAGAGGAATCACCAACATCTCTTGTGAGTGTGCAAGAAAATTATAAAATAATGTCTTGATTTGAAATCTTAAATCTGTAGAAGTAAAATCTGGAAATTTTACATTGAGTTTCAAGCAATTTTCATGATCAGTGCGCCTTCTACACCCTCAAGAAGTGAAGTCGGTCTATATAGAGGCATTACCAAATGGGCCGATAAAAACTTAATCCGATACACGTTTTTGTGAGCCTAAAATATCAGAATATTTACAATTTCAGGCAAATCAGATATAAACTACGGTTTCTAGAAACCCAAGGAGTTAAATCGGGAGATCGTTCTTATGGGGGCTATACTAAAATATGGACCGATACTCACCATTTTCGGCACACCTCTTTACGGTCCTAAAATAGCTCTAGATTTCCAATTTCAGACAAATTGGATACAAACTACGGTTTCTAAAAGCCCAAGAAGTAAAATCGGGAAATCGGTCTATATGGGGGCTACACCAAAATATGGACCGATACTCACAATTTTCGGCACACCTCTTTATGGTCCTAAACTAGCTCTAGATTTCCAATTTCAGACACATTGGATACAAACTACGGTTTCTATAAGCCCAAGACCCCAAATTGGGAGATCGCTCTATATGGGGGCTATACCAAAATATGGACGGATGCTCACAAATTTTGGCACACGTATTTGTGGTCCTATAGTACCTCTAGATTTCCAATTTCAGGTAAATTGAATAAAAACTGCGGTTTCTATAAGCCCAAGAAGTAAAATCGGGAGATAGGTCTATATGGGGACTATACCAAAACAAGGACCGATACTCACCATTTTTGGCACACCTCTTTATGGTCATAAAATACCTCTAGATTTCAAATTTCAGCTAAATTGAATAAAAACTGCGGTTTCTATAAGCCCAAGAAGTAAAATCGGGAGATCGGTCTATATGGGGACTATACCAAAACATGGACCGATACTCACCATTTTCGGCACACCTCTTTATGGTCATAAAATACCTCTAGATTTCAAATTTCAGGCAAATTGGATAAAAACTACGATTTCTATAAGCCCAATACCCCAAATCGGGAGGTCGGTTTATATGGGGACTATATCAAAACCTGGACCGATATAGCCCATCTTCGAACTTGGCCTGCCTGCAGACAAAAGACAAGTTTGTGCAAAATTTCAGCACGATTGCTTCATTATTGAAGACTGTAGCGTGATTACAACAGACAGACAGACAGACGGACAGACGGACATCGTTATATCGTCTTAGAATTTCTCCCTGATCAAGAATATATATACTTTATATAGTCGGAAATCGATATTTCGATGTGTTACAAACGGAATGACAAACTTATTATACCCCCGTCACCATTCTATGGTGGTGGGTATAATAATCAACACCAACTTCATAACAATCAAATTCTATATTTGGCAATAAATTTGAGTTTCTTCGGCTCTTGAAAGTCTAATCAAAATTTTTGTATCAATTAAACTTAATACTGTTCAAAATAAAAAAAGCACCAAAAGCACTAAATGAAAATGCCAGAAAGCACAAAGTTGGTGCTTTTTTGGAAAAGGCACCAAAAAGGCAATTTGGTGCTTTTTAGATATCAAAAAGCACTAAATTTGGTGTTAAAAGCACCAAATTGGCAACACTGGTTTTTCATTCTCTGATCGAAACATGGGGCCATATAGCTCATCTTGATACTAAACCTGCCTGCAGATATAACACAATTTTGTGACAATTTCAGCACGATAACTTCATTATTAAATTGTGTTGCGTATAAAAAATGCGGTATAAAATTCCCAAATTTATCTGAACCTTATTTTGTACATTGTTGTAAACAGTGTAAAGGCTGAGCTTTTGTAATTTTAAGCGTATAAGAGATTTCGTTTGGACTTCCCCTTTTTAGAAGAGATAAAACAATGTTAGGCATTAATCCTGTTAGTGGAATTGTGAAAGCTTTCATACAAAATAGTGTTGAATCTACATAGTGTCCCAGAGCACACACACATCGCGACCACTACATAACATTAACAAAATTTCCCTTTGAACATTATTCATCCAAACTGGAATTTGTGTTACCCAGAAAAGGAAGCCTATTTCGAAACAAAGAAATTCTCTGTTGTAAGGCTTCGAAGCACACTTAAAAAAAATTAACCCCTTTTTGATTACAGTTATTTGCCAATCTTCAGGCCCCATGGAGAAGCCTTCGAACATTGTCATTAATTCATTCATATGGTGTATGACTAAGTGTAAATGTGGCTGTATAGATTTGGAGGGCTGGCTGTTTTGTTTTTGGAAGATTCTTGATTTCTTTTTTTATTTTTTCATCATCACGTTCTTGTCCTTTTTTGTTGTTCGTGGTGAAGGGTATTATTTTACCCGCATTACATTTCCGCTGTACGAGCATGTTTGAACAACAACGAAAAAAATGGGAAAACTTTTTTGTGGGGTTTTGTCACTGTCATACGCACGCACACACTTGAAAAATTGCATACACTTACCCACACACATTTGGTCAATGTTATTGTAAGAGTGTGTCAACATAGCGGGGTTCCAAAATATATAGCACGTATCCTTAAACATCCTTAAATAGGTACATTTTGCACTTTGCTCGCACTCTCTTAACGGCTGTTGCTGCTGTGTGTTCTATACATTAACGCGATTGGCGTCTGAGACTGATACTTCGATGTGTATGAATATGTGGGTGTGTTCGCTAGTGGTGACCCGTGTTTGTGTATGGCTGTGTGTGTACATTTGCAGAGTATCCTGTGTGGTAGCATCCCTAAATGTGAGTGTTTAATGGAGTTTTGTATGAAATGAATTATCTTTAAATGAAATTAAATCAAATTAAAATACTTTGAATTTATTAGGTGTAAGCTATCCGTTACGTAGTAATAGAATTGAATTGTACTAGATTAAAATATGAATTGTAATAGGATAAAGAAGAAAAAACAAAAGAAAAATAGATCTGATGGCAACTCCACAATTTTGTATTCCTTTTCCTACGAGTTTGCCTTCCCATGTTATAAAGTTAATTCTCCCTCTTTCTGGATTCAGCAGTCAAAGCAGTCACACCTATTATAGAAAAATAAAATAACTCTTGTTCATCTACCCATAAACCAAACATTTTGTTATATCTGTAAGGCATTTATTACATTTCTCAATGTAAGTAATTGTGTAACACTTGGTTAGTGCTCACTCAAGAGAAGGAACCTAAGTTCCAGCATCAAATATAATATATTGGGACCTAAGTTCCTTAATTAATTTATGAAGTTTCGAAAACATTAGTTTTCCATTGAGGCTTTAGCTCAAACTTCAATCCAGTCAGGATTTATACATGGTCCTTCGAACCTACACAGTTAATCATTCTATGGATATATTCCATTTATTATTTAAACAAAAACAAAGGAAGATGTAATTTACATGAATTCATTATATTCCCAATTGAATGTACAATTCTATCTGGCAACAGCAAGTTTACTGTGAATGACTGTCAGAATAACGCCGATATAGTTGCTGTCGACTACGAACTCATACGACAAAAAAGAAAAAAAAAAAAGGCAAGAAAGCGGCAAATTTTTGGATAACCTCATCGAGAATAGAAAGAAAAAATATAAATAATAGCGTTAATATCTGCGTGGAGTAGAAAAATAAGAAGAGAGAAGAAAATATTATATTCTGATATAAAAATATATTCCGTCTGAAATTTAGGGAATGAGAAATACGTCGCAGTGAAGCTGCGAAAAGTTGTTGGCTGGATTTGTTGGAAAAAAAGGTTATTGCACGTTTCCCGATAAACCACGTTGCATTTTCTTTTAAGTGTTGGAAAAAAGGTTGTAACGTTCGTTGTTTTCTTCAAGTAGGAAGTTGTCTGCGGCTAATGATACCTACAAGCTTGGCATGGTAACGAATACCGGAATTTTTATCGTCCTCAATAAAAACTTTGTGGCGAAGCGTGTTTTAAGTAAATCAACACAGCAAAATCGTAGCTTTCATAATATTTGTACCGGTTTGTATAACACATAAATAGATTACAAAAAAAGGCGTTTATTTGAAGACATTTTGCTCATGATCCAACGCACTCCTCACTGTTACTGTTGTAGATGTTAATTCTCAATTATTTTAGGTACACGCCCAAGAAAGCTGTGACCAAATTGAAATCAAGTTAATTGGATATTTTGAAGACGACATAATTATCTGGGTTTGTAGATACATACGAAGGAAGCAATCACCTTAATCATATGAGCCTAAGATGAATTCTAGACCCAGATATTGGTCCACTCAAATTTATTTTCTACTGGCCGATATCTAACATGTTTAACAACAACATCACCACTGCATGACCGCATCAGACTCACCCACAGTCATTTCCCTCATTTCATCGATAAACAACATTTCATCATTTTCACCAGTTCATGCTCCAAATCGAAAATCGTTTCTTCGACCAAAGCTCTTAGTTTGTCACCACCAGTTTCCAGTTCATAGAACCTGATTAGCAAGTTTTTAAGCTGAGACACCCAGTAAAGCTAGAACGACATCATATTTGGTATATTTAAAGAAAAAACGACCGTGAAAATTCGGAGTGAGTACAGATTGGAACCTCGCGGATACTTTGAATATTATCCGAAGATGAACTATACGTAAGTCATTTTGCCTTTCATATGTAGTTTAGTTGGTTTGAAGTTCAACGAAACCGGAATTTAAAAAGAACTAACGACAGTTAATAAAAGGATAACAAAGTAGTCCATATAATGGAAGGTCAATGAAACGAAACGGCTTGCGTCGTGATGAAAAATATTTATTTAGCGATTACATGAACCCATCAGCCAATAGGTTGACCTATGTTAATAAATTCAATCAGAAATTCAGTCCAAGAGACTAGGGACTTTGAACACCATTATATTCTAGACACATACATTGTTTTCATTGAGATTGTTAAGGGTCGTGCATCCATATGACAAATTTGTATCGTTACCACATACACACAAAGTATTGGATAACTTCGATATTGATAATACGATACATTATGAAATGAATGGACTTAAAACCAGTATCATCTATATTGTATGTACTCATTATACGCATAATTATCTTTTATGAACTCTGTTGAAAGGATATTTTCTTCAATTGATTACGTGAACTCACATATCAAGAGTTGAATTTCCTTTTATAAGCACAATATTAAGATCAAGCTCTTGTACTGGGAAGTTTTGGTTTTTATGAGAAAATTTTAATGAAATATGAATGCAATACTGCAATTTTGTGTGAAATAAGCAGACAACGAAGAATTTCTAACCCCAATTGGAGTTTTGAGATTCATATGAGTTTAACCCGAAATCGAAAAATTGGAGGGTGTATATTTACTTAGTGTCATTTTTTGTTAATGGAATTGGGAATATATCAAAGACATGAACCCCTATTAAATATCTTGTTCCCTTTGAAATATTTTATTCTCCAATCACGAATGTTAAGAAAAAATTTGAGGCTCATTTAATCAGTTGGGGGATATTTCTCTTATTTACTTTCATTATATGTATATCCGCCGACGGGCTATTGACGGAAGTTTTGGTGACACGGTTTTGTAGTCCGCATGTCCTTGAAAAGGCGTAGTTGACTCTCCACGAATATGAGCTTTGTAGATATTTGTGTCAGATGTCTGTGTCGGTGAATTCACTTTGGTTTTGACTGGGGAACTGTCACATTTATCCTCTCCCAGAAGAAAAATGTTTTGGATGTTCACACGTTCTATATTATCTTGTTTTTCAACCTACACTATGGGAACGTAATCACCATTTGGAATATTTCACGACCAACTTGGGTATACGAGCTTTTTTGTACTTAATCTTTTCTGCAACAAATCTCATATTGCAGATTCTCATTTATATCGTACTATTTCCTCGATATTTACACGATTTCGACTCGGTTGATTGAATGTGTCGATACATTTTTAGAAGATATTTTCATAGTCACTTCAAAAGCATTTAGTGAATACTGGAAAGATAGCTGGAATTCAATTAATTACTTTTTGCTTTGCCTGAAACCAACAGATATTTTGAAGTATACTTTATATGAAATTTGCATTTTCTTGCATTTTCAATTTCTCATAGCATGTGTTCCCGTGGAACTGAAACACATATTAATCTCTATTTATATATGTATATTAGTTGAATTGAATTTGCACGTGGTATTGCGTTGGTTCCTGTGGAACTAGAACGAATACAGACTCCGGAATATTGGATATATTTACTGAGGGAAATCTTGATATCTCGTACTTGTTCCCACGGAACTGAAACATAAATAAATTTCGGGATACTTGTTTGCTCGTGTACGAGACTCGGACGTGACCAGGTGGAAGCTCTTTTCTTTGTAATTTTTTAACAGACTGGATGGTCTAAGTGATCCTGAAATATCGGGTTGCCACTATACCTTCGATTGCTCCAATCTCACC
The DNA here is from genome assembly GCF_050003625.1 of Haematobia irritans. Classification (NCBI taxonomy): domain Eukaryota; kingdom Metazoa; phylum Arthropoda; class Insecta; order Diptera; family Muscidae; genus Haematobia; species Haematobia irritans. Next base: position 56,550,081 of record NC_134401.1, read on the forward strand.
ATGGAAAGCCTACAGGGTGATTTCATCTTCGATACGGATGATTTAATTATGTTCTGCGCCGGTTTCGAAAACAGACCGGGAGATGAACATACGGACTCTTCTTTACAAGTTGCACTACAAGACCTTCATGAACGGTGGACAAATGTTCAGTTGACATATAGGAAATTGTTTACCACAAAAGGGGAAAAGCTGACAGAGGAATTTGCGGCTTCGGCTAGGGAAAAGTACAGCACTTGCACCATAAGTTTTCACAATTGCAAGGCGAGAATGATGGACTTGCAGAAGGCGTTCGTTCCACCTCATGACATTTCTCGTGCAACAGTATCTTTTGAACCTTCAGACCCTTCTTCGAATTTTAGTTGTATCAAAGTGCCTCCGTGCGACACCGAAGATTTTCAGGGTGGATATGAGGAATGGCCCTCATTTCGAGATATGTTTACTGCGGTATACATAAATCACCCCAAATTATCTCCCGTGCAGAAACTTTATCATCTCCGTCTCAAGGTGAAGGGTCATGCGGCTGGTATTGTTCGAAAATATCAGCTGTGTGGTGAGAATTTTGAGTTGGCGTGGGAGGCCCTTCGAAGTAGGTATGAGAACAGGAGAATACTTGTAGACAATCAGTTAAGGATTCTCTTGAACCTAAGGTCTGTTTCTGTGGAGAGCAGTGAGGCTCTTCAAAGAATTCAATCAACCATAAATGATTGTCTGGCGGCTCTAAAGACACATAACATTTCTACTAAGGACTGGGATCCAATATTAGTACACTTGTGCTCTAGTAAATTACCTCATGAAACCTTGTCTCTCTGGGAGCAGTCCCTGAAGTCACACAAGGAGTTGCCAACCTGGACGGAAATGGACAGATTTTTATGCGATCGGTATGAAGTCGTAGAACGGCTGTATAGTATACACGGGACCAAGGGTGGTGGTAAACGACCAGAGGTTCATTCCTTTCATACCGGAGGTAAATCGGACATTGTTTGTAAACTTTGCAGCCAGGAGGCACATAGCCTTAGAAATTGCGCCAAGTTTCGCGATCTCAGCCCTACCTCTCGGAACAATTTCGTATCTCAGAACGGTATGTGTTTGAACTGTCTCTCATACAAACATCTGAGGAAGGATTGCAAGAGCAAGGTCGGTTGCATGGAGTGTAAAAGGAACCATCACACCATGTTACACTTTAAGAACAAGAAATCTCGAGCTAGCGCCTCGAATCAATCCCCACAATCTTGTAATACTACAGTTTTAGAAACCGATGGCCAGCCTTCAACACTAGAGGCACAGTCATCGTCCCAGACGGCTGAACAAGTACCCATTTCTTATACTTCTTCGCATTTTTCATCATATACCTCCAATTCCTCCCGGAATGACACTATCTTACCGACAGCCATGGTTACTTTAACCCATAATGGTGACCTTTTTAGGGCTCGTGCTTTTTTGGACCAGGGGTCGGAGAAGACTTTTATTTCGAAAAATCTCCAACAGAAATTGTTGCTTCCGACTCAACGTAGAAGCTTTCGGATTCACGGAATGGGTGGTCAAGTTGTTGCCAATTCGAATTCTTTGTGCTCTATATCGCTCTGTTCAACTATCTACAACCGTAATGTGATAATTGATGCAATTGTGGTCCCGAGAATCACTCGTCTCTTACCCAATTTTTTTGTACCTAGTACCGAATTATCTTCAGCTGATTTGAATGATCTGAATTTGGCAGATCCCGATTTTCATACTCCAGGAACCGTTGATCTGTTACTCGGTAGTGATGTCATTCCGCAAATATTGCTAAATGGAGTTAGGAACATTTGCGGATCTTTAATTGCTCAGTCGACTATCTTTGGTTGGGTTATAAGCGGACCTGTCACGGTTCCATCGATTACCTCCTTTTCTATACAGACAATTGAGATGATAAGTGATCCGATCAGTGAACAGTTGAGGAGATTTTGGGAGCAGGAAGAGATGGTCGACAAGGGTCCTCTTTCGGCTTCCGACGAATACTGCGAGAGTCTTTACCAGAGAACCACTACACGAAACGCAGATGGACGGTATGTGGTACGACTCCCCTTTAAAGAGAATTTTGAAATAGAGTCCCCATTGGGACGATCAAGGTCTAACGCACTCACGCAGTATATTAGGATGGAAAATTCCTTGAAAAAAGATCCTGGTCTCGGGAAGGCGTATCATGATGTTTTAGAAGAGTACTCGACTCTTGACCATATGCAATTGGTCTCTTCCAAGGAACTAAACGAGAATGGTTCGGTTAGATCTTTTTATTTACCGCATCACGCGGTAGTGAAGCCAGAGCGCACGAGCACCAAGGTCCGCGTGGTCTTCAATGCTTCAAGGAAAACTAGTTCAGGGAAATCTCTTAACGATATATTGCACGTAGGCCCCACACTCCAAACCGATTTAATGGCATTAATTTTACGCTGGCGTCTTTATAAATATGTTTTTACCGGCGACATAGAGAAAATGTACCGACAGATTTTAGTGCACCAGGAAGACATCAATTATCAACGAATTCTGTTCCGACGGCTCCCTAATAGTCCTATAAATGATTATGCACTGAAAACAGTTACATTTGGTGTCAACTGTGCTCCCTATCTTGCTATTCGAACTCTAATGCAACTCGCTAAAGATTCGGCTAGTGATTTCCCATATGCTGCTCAAATTCTTACGAATGATACTTATGTTGACGATATTCTATCAGGTGCACATGATTCCGAGTCCGCCATTGAAGCTCTTGCACAATTAATTGCTATGCTCAAAACCGGTGGTTTTCCTCTTAAGAAAATAACCGCAAATTATGGCCCCATTCTTTCATCCGTCCCTTCAGAAAACACTTTAGACTCAAAATTTCTCAAATTTCATGAAACAAGCAATACAAAAACCCTCGGTATACAATGGAATGCGTTGGAAGATAGGTTCTCGTATCGTATCGATCCATTTGATATTCCTATCGCTATTACTAAACGTAAAATACTCTCTAATGTGTCAAAACTGTTTGACCCCGCAGGGTGGATTTCTCCCATTATCATCACTGCCAAAATCATGCTCCAACAGCTTTGGGTGGAGGGCACAAAGTGGGATGAAAATGTGCGACCGGAGATTTTACACCAATGGAATAAGTTTGTCAGAAGTCTCAACCAAATTTCTCGTATATCGATCCCCCGATGGGTTGCCTTCAGTCCTTCGTACAACGTACAGGTACATGGGTTTTGCGATGCTTCCGAGAAAGCATATTGCGCTGCCATTTATCTCCGAATAGACTGTGTAAATGCAGTACAGTCACATTTACTCGTGTCTAAAACAAAGGTTGCCCCCCTCTACCCTGTTAGTCTCCCAAGATTGGAACTTTGCGGTGCTGTGTTATTATCTCAACTCACCAAACATGTTTTGTCAGAACTGTCCCTTAAGAATATTGAACTTTATCTTTGGTGTGATTCTTCTATTACTATTTCTTGGTTAACGAAACCACCATGTACTTGGAAGACGTATGTAGCGAATCGAGTTGCTAAGATTATAAGAAATGTTGGCAATTGTTCTTGGCGACATGTGAGGTCTGGCGATAATCCTGCAGACCTCGGATCTCGAGGATGTTACGCAGAAGATTTAATAGATAATTCTTTGTGGTGGCACGGCCCACATTGGTTGCGTCAAAATCCAGAGGATTGGCCAAAATCTCGGGTCAACGAGGAAACCCTCCCAGAAACTCGGAAAATCGAGACCCATCACCTGGTAGAAGCAGATGATGAAATTTTAAAACGGTTTTCAAGATGGGATCGGGCGGTAAGAGTCATTGCTTATATCATCCGTTTTTATAATTGTTTGAAGAAAAAGCCCCGGCCTACATCATTGGATATTTCTAATACTGAGTTTGTGGAAGTGAAAAATAATCTTATTCGTTTAACTCAACAATGCTATTATACAAAAGAATACCGATTGCTCGAGGCATCACGATCCGTACACAAAAGAAGCTCTCTGTATACCCTAAACCCGTTTCTGGATGACCAAAAACTTATTCGAACGAACGGCCGTTTAGCAAACTCTAATCTCCCTTATCACGAACGTCATCCAATTATACTTCCAGTCAAATCTCATTATTGCAAGTTACTTATTAAGTTCATCCACGAACTTCTACTGCACGCGGAAAACAGTTTAATGATGAGGACTATTCGCGCGGAATTCTATATCTCTAGACTCCGATCTGCTGTCAAAAACTATATACGTAGCTGTAAAATATGCACTATCTACAAGCAAACGGTAAAAAATCAGATAATGGCCGCGCTTCCCTTAGAAAGAAGCTCTTTTTCATTACCCTTTACATACACGGGCCTCGATTTTGCGGGACCTTTTTCAATTAAAACTTCAACCATAAGGCAGGCTCCATACCAAAAGGGATATGTCTGCGTTTTCGTATGCTTTAGCACCAAAGCGATTCATTTGGAACTTTGCTCAAGTTTATCCACCGAATCATTTCTCGCCGCTTTCACAAGATTTGTCAGTAGACGAGGACTTCCAAAGAAAATTATGTCTGATAATGGAACAAACTTTGTTGGAGCTGAAAGAACTCTTCGATATGAATTCGCTCAATTCATCAAAACAGCCGCTCAAGATGTTAACACAAAATATATCCCTCAAGGTATGCAATGGACTTTTTTACCTCCAAATGCCCCCCACATGGGTGGCTTGTGGGAAGCTGGGGTTAAATCATTCAAAATGCATTTCAAGAAAGTAACCCAGAATACTAAGTACAATTTTGAGGAATTCATAACTCTCCTCACTCGAATCGAGGCTGTCCTGAACTCACGCCCTCTATCTCCAATCACCGAAAATTCAACAGATCTTTTGGCGTTAACACCAGGCCACTTTTTAAAAGGTGCACCACTCGTGGCCTTTCCGGAGAATTTGCCAGACAACTTATCCTTTCCCGATCGCTGGGAACGTTTAAAAGTTCAGCAACACTTATTTGCCAGACGCTGGAAAGATGAATACCTGAAAGAGCTACAAAAACGATATAAGTGGCAAACCCCTCAAGAAAACATTAAAATCGGACAACTGGTGGTGATAAAAGATGACCAGATGCCGCCCTGTGACTGGAGGCTCGGCAGAGTAACTAAGACTCACCCAAGTTCTGATGGATTTGTGAGGATTGTAGACGTTCGTACTGCCCGTGGACCCATAACACGCGATATTACTAAATTATGTCCCCTTTTCACTCAATCCTAATTTCTCTTATTTTTTACAACATTCCTAGTATACGGTTCCCTCTCTCGTTTCAAAATTAAAAGTGTCGTTGGTATTCTGGTCATTGTCTTCTTTCTCTTAAAAAAAAAAAAAAAAAACTTAATTTTACTTATTTTCACAGGGCCCCTAGCAATATTCATCAATGTCTTCTCTGCAAGCGTTATCATCCACTCCGGTTTTGCAGACAATTTCTCAACATGGATGTCGGAAGTCGCCGTAGGGAAGTTAGGAGACTCGGATATTGCGTAAATTGCCTGGCTCGTTCTCACCGGACATACGAATGCACCTCTGAAATTGCCTGTCGACATTGCAGAGAGGAACATCACACTCTACTGCACATTGCCGCACTTCCTCGAGTGACGTTGGATGAAATAGAAAGAGGACGTGTTCATTCTGATGTAAGACACCTCATCACAAGCCGTCGTGTCCAAGAAAATATTCTACGAGAAGCAATAGATCGCCAACGGATTCGCGACAATGTTAAGGTAAAACAGAATAGACAGATGCGACTAGTTGACGTGAAACGAAAAGGAACTCGAGTGTCAAGAACCTCCCCACGTCGTGAAATTTTGAGGACCGCCATGGAAGCACTGCAGCGATTAAAAGATGCCCTCGAACAATAAATAATTGGCCTGTCTGGCCAAGGCCGGGAGGATGTTTAATGGAGTTTTGTATGAAATGAATTATCTTTAAATGAAATTAAATCAAATTAAAATACTTTGAATTTATTAGGTGTAAGCTATCCGTTACGTAGTAATAGAATTGAATTGTACTAGATTAAAATATGAATTGTAATAGGATAAAGAAGAAAAAACAAAAGAAAAATAGATCTGATGGCAACTCCACAATTTTGTATTCCTTTTCCTACGAGTTTGCCTTCCCATGTTATAAAGTTAATTCTCCCTCTTTCTGGATTCAGCAGTCAAAGCAGTCACACCTATTATAGAAAAATAAAATAACTCTTGTTCATCTACCCATAAACCAAACATTTTGTTATATCTGTAAGGCATTTATTACATTTCTCAATGTAAGTAATTGTGTAACACTTGGTTAGTGCTCACTCAAGAGAAGGAACCTAAGTTCCAGCATCAAATATAATATATTGGGACCTAAGTTCCTTAATTAATTTATGAAGTTTCGAAAACATTAGTTTTCCATTGAGGCTTTAGCTCAAACTTCAATCCAGTCAGGATTTATACAGTGAGAAATCATGTTTGCCCTGGGAAATTAAATGTTCTTTAAATCTGTTAAAGTACTCACATTACAGCATGGATTTATTGGCATAATCTCTTGTTTTAGGCAACTTTATACCATCATCGCTGTTATCATCATGTTGTCGTTATTGCTGTTTTTTTCGAATTTTGTTTTTCGAATCGACAACAATTTTACATGAATTTCGTACTCAATATCTGTCATGTGAAATTTAATCCTAACATTCTCAATTACCAGTTCGATAAATGCCATGGGTTTTGGATGCATTATCTTTCACTTAAATTTGCATGGTAGCCAATTGTGTTTATCATTCTGGAGAAGTTTAGAAGTAAAGTCATTAAATATGATAAATTGTTTGTGTTATACCTGATGGATTAGAATTGGACGAAATTACGAAGCATCTTATAGAAAGCTTATATATTTTATTTATCCATACGGTAATTGTATTATATTGTATTATCCATACGGTAATTGTATTATAAAAAATTTAAGGGATGCTACACTAAAAAATAATTATTCTAATACAATTTACACACTAGTAAGGCCAAATTTCATTAAAATAATGGAATTTTAATTAAAGGAAAGTTTATATACATACTTTGCTTCTAAAAATTTTTCATTAAATTTAGGACCTCTGTAAAAGTCGTATACCTTTGAAATAAAGCAAATTTTCCTTAAAGTAAAGAACAACATTTATAATTCAAAGAAATCGACTTTAAATCAACTGATATATTGAATCTTTATGTTTAAGATAAAAACTCTTAAAACGTATGCTAAAACTTATTAAAGATTTTGCATCTTTGGTTTAAAGTTTTTTTTTTTTTGAATTAAGAAAATCTTTTTAATTTGAAGTATCTGTTGTAATTTGATATTTATACCCTTCACCACTACTGTGGTACAAGTTATAATAAGTTTGTGCATATGTATGTAACGCCGAGAAGGAGTAGACATAGACCCATCTTTTAGTATACCGATCGGCTTAGAATTAAATTCTGAGTCGATTTGGCGTCCGTCCGTCTGTCTGTCTGTCAGTTGATGTATTTTTGTGTGCAAAGTCCAGCTTGCAGTTTAAGTCCGACCGTCCTCAAATTTGGCATAGGGTCCTTTTCCGGCTCAAAGACGATCTCTATTGATTTTGGAAAAAATCGGTTCAGATTTAGATATAGCTGTCATATATATTTATAACCGATCTGGTCATAAATTACTTATTTATCAACCGATCTTCCAATTTCGTATAATCGTGAGTCTCGTAAATTTTGCAAAATATCAGTCAAATCGGTTCAGATTCAGATATAGCTCTCATATATAGCTTTCGCCCGATTTACACTCCTATGGTCTCAGATGCAAATATTTTGTTCCGATTTACGTGAAATTTGGCACAGTAGAATTAACATTATAAATAAGCGTTCTGAATTTGGTTGAAATCGGTTCAGATTTAGATATAGCTCCCATATATAGCTTTCGCGCAATTTAAACTCCTATGGCCCCAGAGGCCAAAGTTTTACCCCGATTTACGTAAAATTTTGCACAAGGAGTAGAAGTAACATTATAAATATGCATACCGAATTTGGTTGAAATCGGTTCAGATTTAGATATAGCTCCCATATATATCTCTCGTCCGATTTACAGATATGACCACCGTAGATCAAAATGTTCCTCCGATTTACTTAAAATTGTGCATAGAGAATGGAAATAACATTTTTACTATGCATGCCAAATTTAGTTGAAATCGGTTCAAATTTAGATATAGCTGCTATATATATCTTTCGTCCGATACGCACTTATATGACCCCAGAGTTCAAAATTGCACTTCGATGTACTTGACATTTTGCACAGAGATTAGGAGTAACATTCTTGCAACACATGCGAAATTTGGTTAAAATCGGTTCAGATTTAGATATAACTCCCATATTCATATGACCACGGAGGCCAAAGTTTCATTTCGAAATTTTGCACTGAGACTGCAATTAAAATTTTAGACATTTTGTGAAAGTTTAAAAAATGTTGTCCAAATCGGTTCATACTATTTGTATATGGGAATATAAACCTTTATATAGCTCCTACCAAATCTGAAGGTAGGAGCTATATATGATATAGTCGGCCCCGCCCGACTTTAGACTTTCCGTACTTGTTTTTTAACTGGCACTTGTTTGTACATGAATAGCTTTAATAATATATCACAAAAATGATTTTTTGAATTTTATTGATCCTAGATTTAAAGCCTACCTTGTATTTCACTAAAACCAAATTAACTATATTTTAGTTCATGGTACAATTATATTTTGAAAAAGTTTTCTTGTCTTTAGTATTTTTGCGAACGTTTGTTAAATTAACTTAAAATGGGGAAAAATTATACACAAATGAAGCAGAAAGATTTACTAAATTCATGTCTCCCACAAAATAGTTAAGAATTTCTTAAAATTTTTAAATTTTACCAATACTGCGCCCATCTTGAACTTCGTACAAAACTAAAGATATTTTCGCAAATTTAACTTCAACTTTTACCTTCACACTACGAAATTTTCTTTACAAGTGAAAAAAATAAATAATTGTGTCTAATTTATTGTCGAAAACTATTTACTTATTTTGTTAAATCGGTGTGACATCTGCGTTCATAATATAGTTTAGTTAAGATTTTCTAAAATTAACCTATATTTTTCTAGAATTAAGGAAAATTTTCCTTTCTGGTGCGGTCACTGTTTTTTTCAGTGTATATTTAAAATAGTCAGGATACAAAAAGTTATTCAAAATTATTTCATTAATTTTCAAGAACTTTTCACAATTACCTTAGTTAAACAAAATTTTCATTCATGTAAAATATAAGGACACAACGACTTCATTGAAAAGTTTATCGATTTCGGATAAAGAAACAAGTATATACGGCCGTAAGTTCGGCCAAGCCGAATCTTATGTACCCTCCACCATGGATTGCATAGAAACTTGTACTAAAGACTGTCATCCACAATTACTTGGGTTGCGGTAACACTTGTCGATGGCATGGTATCTTAAAACTTCTTAACACCGTCCACTCAATTGTAAGTTAGTCCATACGGAGTATAGATAAACAAAAAAGGTCGATTAAATACTATTTAATTCAGTTTGACAAAATTTTCTATAGAAATAAAATTTTGACAAAATTTTCTATAGAAATAAAATTTTTACATAATTTTCTGTAGAAATAAAATCTTGACAAAAATTTCTATAGTAATAAAATTTTGACAAAATTTTCTATAGAAATAAAATTTTAACAAAATTTTCTATCGAAATAAAATGTTGACAAAATTTTCTATAGTAATAAAATTTTGACAAAATTTTCTATAGAAATAAAATTTTGCTAGATTACTTTTGGGGATCGGCTATAAATAACTATAGACGGATATGGACCAATTTTGGCATGGTTGTTAGCGGCCATATACTGCACAATGTACAAAATTTCACCACGTACCAAATCTTAACCGCATCCGATGAATTTTGGTCCTCTAAGAGCGGCATGGACCAATTTTTGCATGGTTGTTAGAGACCATATACTAACACCACGTACCAAATTTCAACCGGATTGGGTGAATTTTGCTCTTCCAAGGGGCTCCGGAGGTCAAATCTGGGGATCGGTTTATATGCACGCTCACAAAAAATCGCTTCTGTAACATATACTCCCAAACATATTTTGCTTCAAGCATATACATTTTTGGGTATTGCCCAAACATTTATATGTTTGATCTCTTCCAATATATAATATGTTTGAAAGCATATTAGTCTAAACAAAATATGTTTGGGTAGTCTAAGTTCCAAACATTTTGTATTTTTGCATCCAAATTCAATAATGTTGTCTTTCAAAAAACAATATGTTATTATATGAACATATAATATGTTTGGAAGCATTTTGCACCCAAAACTATTATATGCTTAAAAAAAAATTCTCAAAATTTTATTTATTTATTTACAATCATAATGAATTATGAAAATAAACAGGTAATATAGGTGCTAACAACATAGGTTTTCGACCTGAATGCTCAAAATTTTGTTTCTGCCTAATTGTATATTCCCTTCACATCTCACTTCCACGAGATTTTTTAGTTCTTAGCACCTTTTTCTGTAATACAAACATTGTAGAAGAAATTATTCAATTTTATGATTTTTTTTATTTTAATTTTACCTTTTGCCGGACGGGGATTCGAACAGCGGACCACACAGTTTATAAGGATCAAAGAAGTAGCTGATCAATTGCCCAAGGGGAAATAAAATGTTAATTTTGTAATAACAAGCAACAACCACCAACTTAATTCAATATCGCTCCCTGTTAAATAGCGCTCCAAGCTACTAAACACATATATGTTTATAGGCTATTTCTAAATTAATATATGTTTGCATCCAAGCATATTATATTTACAAACATTTTATGTCCCAAACATAATATGTTCTAACATATTAACATATATGTCCCAAACATGTTATGCTAGTTTATGAACATTATATGCTTGCAATCAAGAATATTGTGTTTAAAAATTTGTGTTCCAAACATATAATGTTCATAGCCAAACATATGAAAAACAGTCTTTTTCATCCGTGTGGGGGCTATATATAATTATGGACTGATATGAACCAATTCATGCATGCACTCTTAGAAAAATATTCTTTTCATATGTTCCAATATAAACAAAATGTGTTTCGGGCACAATTTTAACACACAATATATTTAAGTGCAAACATGTAATGTTCCTAAACTAACACTAAATGTTTGGGACATCTATGTTAGTATGTTAGAATATATTATGTTTGGGGCATGAATGTTTCATATAAATCATATGTGTGAATGCAAACATATATAAATTTACAAATTTCGACTAAACATACATATGTTGTGATATTTTATTCAAAGCGACAGAGAGAGTATAGAGAAATAAATAGAGATGGGAACCGGGAGAGTTGACAAAAGATATCAACATAACACAGCGAAAGAATGTTGTATGTTGTTTCGGAAAACTGTTTTATGATAAGGCCAAAAATGTGATATGCTTAAGTCTAAATATTATTTAATTTGAATAAAGAGAATGGACATTCGGAACCAAGAGAATAGACATTTGAAAAACAAACAGCATATGTTTTCGCCTTGAGAGCAGCATTTTATGTATGTGTGGACATGTGTTTTGTTTATCATTTTGGCATTATGGGCACAATTTTTTTCTTGGTTCGTTAAAAGAAATCAGGGGTCTTCATAAAAATAAAGAAAGGGCACTATACTCTTTTTAGAGTTGGGACAGTAAAATGAAATAAGGAGGAAATAGTGAAAAATTACACAGTAAAATATATAAAAACAAAGTTTAGTTCCTCTTTATTAATAAGTAGTCCACGAGGAGTTGACGGACACCTTCAAATATAAAAGCGGGCATTAAGTTCGACTTTTGCAGCTAAAACAATTTAAAAAGTTTATTTTCTTTAAAATGAATTATTAACGAAAAATAAAAGGCATTTTAGAGCGATGGTGTTAAATGCTAGTAAAAAACTGTTCACGCCTAAATAAATTTATTTTTATACCCTCCATCATAGGATGGGGGTATATTAACTTTGTCATTCTGTTTGTAACACATCGAAATATTGCTCTAAGACCCCATAAAGTATACATATTCTGGGTCGTGGTGAAATTCTGAGTCGATCTAAGCTTGTCCGTCCGTCCGTCCGTCCGTCTGTTGAAATCACGCTAACTTCCGAACGAAATAAGCTATTGACTTGAAACTTGGCACAAGTAGTTGTTATCGATGTAGGTCGGATGGTATTGAAAATGGGCCATATCGGTCCACTTTTACGTATAGCCCCCATATAAAGGGACCCTCAGATTTGGCTTGTGGAGCCTCTAACAGAAGCACATTTCATCCGATCCGGCTGAAATTTGGTACATGGTGTTGGTATATGGTCTCTAACAACCATGCAAAAATTGGTCCACATCGGTCCATAATTATATATAGCCCCCATATAAACCGATCCTCAGATTTGGCTTGCGGAGCCTAGGTTAGGTTAGGTTAGGTTAAAGTGGCAGCCCGATTAAATTTCAGGCTCACTTAGACTTTTCAGTCCATTGTGATACCACATTTAACTAAAAGTACCTATTACATATGGGCACTTCTAGTCTTAACCACTGAACCTTCTATATTATTTACTAAAAGAGAAGCAAATTTCATCCGATCCGGCTGAAATTTGGTTCATGGTGTTAGTATATGGTCTCCAACAAACATGCAAAAATTGGTCCACATCGGTCTATAATTATATATAGTCCCCATATAAACCGATCCCCAGCTTTGGCTTGCGGAGCCTCAAAGAGAAGAAGATTTCATCCGATCCGGCTGAAATTTGGTACATGATGTTGGTATATGCACGCTCATAAAAAATCGCTTCTGTAACATATACTCCCAAACATATTTTGCTTCAAGCATATACATTTTTGGGTATTGCCCAAACATTTATATGTTTGATCTCTTCCAATATATAATATGTTTGAAAGCATATTGGTCTAAACAATATATGTTATCCAAATTCAATAATGTTGTCTTCCAAAAACAATATGTTATTATGTGAACATATAATATGTTTGGAAGCATTTTGCACCCAAAAATATTATATGCTTAAAAAAAATTCTCCCAAATTTTTTAGTTCTTAGCACCTTTTTCTGTAATACAAACATTGTAGAAGAAATTATCCAATTGTATGATTTTTTTATTTTAATTTTACCTTTTGCCGGACGGGGATTCGAACAGCGGACCACACAGTTTGTAAGGATCAAAGAAGTAGCTGATCAATTGCCCAAGGAAAAATAAAATGTTAATTTTGTAATAACAAGCAACAACCACCAACTTAATTCAATATCGCTCCCTGTTAAATAGCGCTCCAAGCAACTAAACACATATATGTTTATAGGCAATTTCTAAATTAATATATGTTTGCATCCAAGCATATTATATTTACAAACATTTTATGTCCCAAACATAATATGTTCTAACATATTAACATATATGTCCCAAACATGTTATGCTAGTTTATGAACATTATATGCTTGCACTCAAAAATATTGTGTTTAAAAATTTGTGTTCCAAACATATAATGTTTATAGCCAAACATATGAAAAACAGTCTTTTTCATCCGTGTGGTCTCTAACAATCATGCAAAAATTGGTCAATATCGGTCCTTAATTATATATAGCCCCCATATAAACCGATCCCCAGATTTGGCTTGTGGAGCCTCTAAGAGAAGCATATTTCATCCGATCCTGCTGAAATTTGGTACATGGTGTTGGTGTATGGTCTCTAACAATCATGCAAAAATTGGTCCACATCGGTCCATAATTATATATAGCCCCCATATAAACCTCAAAGAGAAGCAAATTTCATCCGATCCGGCTGAAATTCGGTACATGATGTTGGTATATGGTCTCTAACAACCATGCAAAAATTGGTCCACATCGGTCCATAATTATATATAGACCCCATATAAACCGATCTCCAGATTTGGCTTGCGAAGCCTCAAAGAGAAGCAAATTGCATCCGATCCGGCTGAAATTTGCTACATGGTGTTTGTATATGGTCTCTAACAACCGTGCAAAAATTGGTTCACATCGGTCCATAATTACATATAGCGCCCATATAAACCGATCCCCAGATTTGGGTTGAGGAGCATCAAAGAGAAGCAAATTTCATCCGATCCGCCTGAAATTTGGTACATGATATTGGTATATGGTCTCTAACAACCATGCAAAAATTGGTCCACATCGGTCCATAATTATATATAGCCCCCATATAAACCGATCCCCAGATTTGGATTGCGAAGTCTCCAAGAGAAGCAAATTTCATCCAATCCGGTTGTAATTTGCAACATGGTGTTAGTATATGATCTTTAACAAGTGTGCCAGAATTGGTCCATAATTATATATAGCCCCCATATAAAACCTTCTCCAGATTTGACCTCCGGAGCCTCTTGGAGGAGCAAAATTCATCCGATCCGGTTCAAATTAGGAACGTGGTGTTAGTATATGGTCGCTAACAACCATACCAAAATTGGTCCAATCACACAAAAATTGGTCCATATCGGTTCATAATCATGGTTGCCACTAGAGCCAAAAATAGTCTACCAAAATTTTACTTCTATAGAAAATTTTGTCAAAATTTTATTTCTGTAGAAAATTTTGTTAAAATTTTATTTCTGTAGACATTTTTGTCGAAATTTTCTTTCTATAGAAAATTTTGTTAAAATTTTATTTCTATAGAAAATTTTGTTAAAATTTTATTCCTGTAGACATTTTTGTCGAAATTTTATTTCTATAGAAAATTTTGTCAAAATTTGTATTTCTATAGAAAATTTTGTCAAAATTTGTATTTCTATAGAAAATTTTGTGAAAATTTTATTTCTATAGAAAATTTTGTTAAAATTTTATTTCTGTAGAAAATTTTGTCAAAATTTTATGTCTACTTTGTCAAACTGAATTATATACGTATTGGATCGATCTTTTTATACCCTCCATCATAGGGTGGGGGTATATTAACTTTGTCATTCCGTTTGTAACACATCGAAATATTGCTCTAAGACCCCATAAAGTATATATATTCTGGGTCGTGGTGAAATTCTGAGTCGATCTAAGCATGTCCGTCCGTCCGTCTTTTGAAATCACGCTAACTTCCGAACGAAACAAGCTATCGACTTGAAACTTGGCACAAGTCGTTGTTATCGATGTAGGTCGGATGGTACTGAAAATGGGCCATATCGGTCCACTTTTACGTATAGCCCCCATATAAAGGGACCCTCAGATTTGGCTTGTGGAGCCTCTAACAGAAGCATATTTCATCCGATCCGGCTGAAATTTGGTACACGGTGTTGGTATATGGTCTCTAACAACCATGCAAAAATTGGTCCACATCGGTCCATAATTATATATAGCCCCCATATAAACCGATCCACAGATTTGGCTTGCGGAGCCTAAAAGAGAAGAAAATTTCATCCGATCCGGCTGAAATTTGGTACATGATGTTGGTATATGGTCTCTAACAACCATGCAAAAATTGGTCCATATCGGTTTTTAATTATATATAGCCCCCATATAAACCGATCCCCAGATTTGGCTTGTGGAGCCTCTAAGAGAAGCATATTTCATCCGATCCGGCTGAAATTTGGTACATGGTGTTGGTATATGGTCTCTAACAATCATGCAAAAATTGGTTCACATCGGTTCATAATTATATATAGCCCCCATATAAACCGATCCCCAGATTTGGCTTGCGGAGCCTCAAAGAGAAGCAAATTTCATCCGATCCGGCTGAAATTCGGTACATGATGTTGGTATATGGTCTCTAACAACCATGCAAAAATTGGTCCACATCGGTTCATAATTATATATAGCCCCCATATAAACCGATCCCCAGATTTGGCTTGCGAAGTCTCCAAGAGAAGCAAATTTCATCCAATCCGGTTGTAATTTGGAACATGGTGTTAGTATATGATCTTTAACAAGCGTGCCAGAATTGGTCCATATCGGTCCATAATTGTATATAGAGCCCCCATATAAAACGTTCTCCAGATTTGACCTCCGGAACCTCTTGGAGGAGCAAAATTCATCCGATCCGGTTCAAATTAGGAACGTGGTGTTAGTATATGGTCGCTAACAACCATACCAAAATTGGTCCAATCACACAAAAATTGGTCCATATCGGTTCATTATCATGGTTGCCACTAGAGCAAAAAATAGTTTACCAAAATTTTATTTCTATAGAAAATTTTGTCAAAATTTTATTTCTATAGAAAATTTTGTCAAAATTTTATTTCTAGAGAAAATTTTGTTAAAATTTTATTCGGTTCATAATAAAATTTTCAATTGCCAAAATTTTATTTCTATAGAAAATTTTGTTCAAATTTTATTCGGTTCATAATCATGGTTGCAACTCGAGCCAAAAATAATCTACCAAGATTTTATTTCTATAGAAAATGTTGTCAAAAGTTTATTTCTATAGAAAATTTTGTGAAAATTTTATTTCTATAGAAAATTTTGTTAAAATTTTATTTCTGTAGAAAATTTTGTCAAAATTTTATGTCTACTTTGTCAAACGGAATTATATACGTATTGGATCGATCTTTTTTGATTTAATATATACCACGTATGGACTTACATACAATTTGAAGATGGTGTTAGGAGGTTTTAAGATACCTTGCCATCGGCAAGCGTTACCGCAACTTAAGTAATTCGATTGTGGATGGCAGTGTTTAGAAGTTTCTACGCAATCCATGATGGTGGGTACATAAGCTTCGGCCTGGCCGAACTTACGGCCGTATATACTTGTTTGATTTAATATATACCACGTATGGACTTACATACAATTTAAAAGATGGTGTTAGGAGGTTTTAAGGTACCTTGCCATCGGCAAGCGTTACCGCAACTTAAGTAATTCGATTGTGGATGGCAGTGTTTAGAAGAAAGAAGTTTCTACGCAATCCATGATGGAGGGTACATAAGCTTCGGCCTGGCCGAACTTACGGCCGTATATACTTGTTATATTATAAAATTACTTATGTATGTTTATACTCGACTCCACGTTCTTCTTTTGTTAGAGTTTTTGAATACCAAATTTTAAAGTTTTGTACCAAAAACAGTTTTTTGTTACAAAATTGTTATTTTTGCTTTAAAAAAATAATATTTTATCCAAAAATCAGTCAATTTCGTTTATATCAAGCACTGTTACTGACTATAAATCTTTAATAACCCACATTTCAAAGTTTTAAAGTTAAATTAAAAAAAAGTGTTCGGTCGGAGCAGGGATTGAACCCACGACCCTTTGCATGCAAGGCAGACATGCTAACCACTGCTCCACGTGGCAAACAATTGTATGTTTCTGTTAAATAATGTTATGTTTGCATGGGCTCGTGGGCGCTGCAAACTATGCTATATAAATGTAACTCATAACGATAATTATTTGCTGGTGACTATAACAGCTACGTAGCCCAGTGGATAGTGTGTTGGCTTACAAACTGTATGGTCCTCGGTTCGATTCTCCGTGCAGGCCAAAGGTAAAATTTAAAAAAATTATAAAAGTGAATAATTTCTTCAACATTATTTGTATTACAGAAAAAGGTGCCAAGAACTAAAATATTTGGTGGAAGTTAAAATTACGACTATGTTAGGGAATGAGCACAATCGTCTTTGGGAAAAATTCTTCCAAGCATACAACATTTTTGGGCTCAAAATGCTTCCAAACATATAATATGTTCACATAAAACAAACATATTAATGTTTCGGCTGTATCCAATAATATATATGCTTCCTGCAAAATATGTTTGGAACATATGTTAAAGAAGCGATTTTTTTTTGAGGGTGTGTTTGTTGGATTCCATATACTAACATCACGTACCAAATTTCAACCGAATCCGATGAATTTTGCTCTTCCAAGGGGCTCCAGAGGTCAAATGTGGGGATCATTTTATATAGGTGCTATATATAATTGGACCGATTTCGACCAATTTTTGCATAGTGGTTAGAGACCATATACTGACACCATGTACCAAATGTCAGTCGGATCATGTGAAATTTTCTTCTCTTAAAGGCTCCGCAAGCCAAATCTGGGGATCGGTTTATATGGGGTCTATATATAATTATGGACCGATATGGACCAATTTTTGCACGGTTGTTGGAGACCATATACTAACACCATGTACCAAATTTCAGCCGGATCGGATGAAATTTGCTTCTCTTAGAGGCCTCGCAAGCCAAATCGCGGAATCGGTTTATATGGGGGCTATATATAATTATGGACCGATGTGGACGAATTTTTGCATGGTTGTTAGAGACCATATACTAACACCATGTACCATGTACCAAATATGGACCAATTTTTGCACGGTTGTTGGAGACCATATACTAACACCATGTACCAAATTTCAGCCGAATCGGATGAAATTTGCTTCTCTTAGAGGCCTCGCAAGCCAAATCGGGGGATCGGTTTATATGGGGGCTATATATAATTATGGACCGATGTGGACGAATTTTTGCATGGTTGTTAGAGACCAAATACTAACACCATGTACCAAATTTCAGCCGGATCGGATGAAATTTGCTTCTCTTAGAGGCCTCGCAAGCCAAATCGGGGGATCGGTTTATATGGGGGCTATATATAATTATGAACCGATGTGGACCAATTTTTGCATGGTTGTTAGAGACCATATACTAACACCCTGTACCAAATTTCAGCCCGATTTGCTTCTCTTAGAGGCCTCGCAAGCCAAATTTGGGGGGTCCGTTTATATGGGGGCTATACGTAAAAGTGGACCGATATGGCCCATTTGCAATACCATCCGACCTACATCAATAACAACTACTTGTACCAAGTTTCAAGTCGATAGCTTGTTTCGTTCGGAAGTTTGCGTGATTTCAACAGACGGACGGACGGACGGACTGACGGACGGACATGCTCAGATCGACTCAGAATTTCACCACGACCCAGAATATATATACTTTATGGGGTCTTAGAGCAATATTTCGATGTGTTACAAACGGAATGACAAAGTTAATATACACCCCATCCTATGGTGGAGGGTATAAAAAGGCCGATTAAATACGTAAATAATTCAGTTTGACAAAATTTTCTATAAAAATAAAATTTTGATAGAAATAAAATTTTGACAAAAATTTTCTGTAGCAATAAAATTTTGACATAATTTTCTATAGAAATAAAATTTTGGTAGATTATTTTTGGGGATCGGCTATATATAACTATAGACCGATATGGACCAATTTTGGCATGGTCGTTAGCGGCCATATACTAGCGCAATATACCAAATTTCACCACGTACCAAATTTCGGATGAACTTTGCTCCTCCAATAGTTCCGGAGGTCAAATCTGGGGATCGGCTTAAATGGGGGTTATATATAATTAAGACCGGTGTGGACCAATTTTTGCATGGTTGTTAGAGACCATATATTAACACCACGTACCAAATTTCAAACGGATCGGGTGAATTTTGCTCTTCCAAGGGACTCCGGAGGTCAAATCTGGATTTCGTTTATATGGGGGCTATATATAATTATTGACCGATATGAACCAATTTTTGCATGTTTGTTAGAGACCATATACTAGCACCATGTACCTAATTTCAGCCGGATCGGCTAAAATTTGTATCTTTTAGAGGCTCCGCAAGCCAAATCTGGCGATCGGTTTATATGGGGTCTATATATAATTATGGACCGATTTGGACCAAATATTGCATGGTTGGATCAGATGAATCCAAGGGGCTCCGCAAGCCAAATCTGAGCGTCGGTTTATATGGGGGCTATACGTAAAAGTGGTCCGATATGGCCCATTTTCAATACCATACGACCTACATCAAAAACAACTACTTGTGCCAAGTTTCAAGTTGATAGCTTGTTTCGTTCGGAAGTTAGCGTGATTTCAACAGACGGACGGATATGCTTAGATCGACTCAGAATTTCACCACGACCAAGCAAATATATACTTTATGGGGTCTTAGAACAATATTTCGATGTGTTACAAACGGAATGACAAAGTTAATATACCCCCCATCCTATGGTGGAGGGTATAAAAAATCTTTATATTAGAGAAAAGCGTCATCCATTGCTAAGCGAACCTCGCATTCGTATTTAAAGGACAAGAAATATTTGGTCTCACGACAATATTTTTTTTCATTGTACCATGGCCTTCGAAATATCGATTTACGATCCTACACAGAAATAAAGCCCACCGTTAAACTGAGACTAAAATTATATTATGTTTGTTACAAAAAATTATTTTGTTTTGGTTTATTTTTAAAATTTTTTTAAGAAATTTCCTACAGGAAAACGTTTTTGCAATATGATACCACTGTGGTGCAATGGTTAGCATGCCCGCCTTGCATACACAAGGTCGTGGGTTCGATTCCTGCTACGACCGAACACCAAAAAGTTTTTCAGCGATGGATTAACCCACCTCAGTAATGCTGGTGACATTTCTGAGAGTTCCAAAGCTTCTCTAAGTGGTTTCACTGGAATGTGGAACGCCGTTCGGACTCGGCTATAAAAAGGAGGTCCCTTGTCGTTAATCGGAATCGGGCAGCACTCAGTGATAAGAGAGAAGTTCACCACTGTGGTATCACAATGGACTAAATAGTCTAAGTGAGCCTGATACATCGGGCTGCCACATAACCTAACCTAACCTAACCTAATATGATACCACTACACTAAAAAAAATGTCATGAGTCCAAAGATTTAATGTCTTTATCAAAATGTTTTTGGGCTAAGGTTAATTTGTCTTTAATAATTCTGAAAAATACTTCAAAATCAAAAAAAAATCGCCTTTTAATGATTTTTGGTATATTGGCTACAAAGCTAAAAATCGTTTAAAAATAGTAGATGTTTTTCAACACTTTCAAAGACGTTTATTACTTGAAACAAAGCTTACTTTCTACTTGAGTTGAGTCTGAATTTGGAAATTGAAGTTTTCATTAACATGCTTCTGATTCTGATATCATATGAGGAAAGAAGCAGAAAAAAACGAATAAATTCAAATTTATATCCTAGTATCATGTACGCAAAACTAAAATTTAAAACAGAATTACGAAAAGTACTTTGAAGTCCCTTCAATTATCCGCTTCTTTGCACTGCAAAAAAAAAACATGCCCGGCTCAAATGATTTAGCTCTTAAACTAATGATATTTGTTTTGACTCCGAGCCAAAGAAGCGGAGAATTAAAGTAAGTACAAATTTAAGGCATAATGCTCATTTAAATTCAAGTTTTGCGTCCTTGAGTTCACCAATGTGGTATCACAATGGACTGAATAGTCTAAGTGAGCATGATACATCTGGCTATGGTAAGCAAAATTCGGATTCCAGTTTTAATGATATGAAATCTATGGCCTCACAACAATATATTTTTCCGACTAAAGCATTGGTCTAAATATAGAATCTTTAGCACCGGTCAAGCTTTGTTGAAGTGTATTTGCAAAACTAATTTTAATAATTGTATTTCAGTAAATACTTACTTCCAATAATATTTTAATATAAAGAGAGTATAGAATTTAAAATTTTATGTATAGGAAAATGTTCAAATTGACTGCGGCAATTGGCAGCCTCAGGTCTCGTGCTGGGTTTTCTGGCATCCATTCTTTTTTCTTGTCATATCTTTCTCTTCGACAATGAGCTCAACCAAGCTCAGTCTTCTTGTATGCAGCAAAGTTCATTTCAATAAATTTGTATTTAAAATTCAAATTAAACTAGGTGTTAATTTTTCAATCCAACTGAAAACTCTGTAAGTTGAGGTTTTTCTGATACGGGCTCAGCAAACTCCCCTCTATCTACAGCTATGGTTTTATGCAACCTCAAAATATATGTCTGTCCTAATATACTCTACTCAATAATAACGGCAAGACCAAAGAAATTATTCCGAAAAATGTCCAAATATTGTCCATTAAATCACATAGACAAAGAGCTCTAGATATTACCACCACAATTCTTGATTGATTTCTATGCAATTTTATTTAGTGCAAATGTATAGAGAAATATGCCTTGCCACGTAATCGATTGAAATCAATTGATTAAATAAATAAAGATAAATCCTATTGCATTAAGTTTTTACCTTGGCTCATTGGGTCCTCTACGAGTATTGTATGGTAAAATGAAACCTCAAGAAATGTGTTTCTGGTATTCGGTGTAAGTCAAATAGACCAATCACAATTGACGTTGTGATATATAGCAACAGATAAAGAATCCTAAAGTCCTCATGCATCGATGCAATGTGAAAATTAGTACTGAATATATGAAGTTAGATTATACACTGAAAAAACTATTTACGATTTTAAGATTACACGACATAAAATTTTGAAAGCGCAATTTACAAAATTTTAAGGACAAATTTCTTTAAAATAATGAATAGGAAATTTGTAGCAAATTTTTAGTAATTTGAAGTCGCTGAATCCAAATCTGCACTTGGTTTTTTTCCATCAGCTCGACTTCTCGAGATATACCGTTATGTTCAAAATTAAGGCACTTCCGCCATATATATTGGAATAACTTGAAAACGGTTCACTTTAGTAAATTAAAAAAAAAAAAAAACAAGTATATACGTCCGTAAGTTAGGCCAGGCCGAAGCTTATGTACCCTCCATCATGGATTGCGTAGAAACTTCTAAACACTGCCATCCACAATCGAATTACTTAAGTTGCGGTAACGCTTGCCGATGGCAAGGTATCTTAAAACCTCCTAACACCATCTTCTAAATTGTATGTAAGTCCATACGTGGTATATATTAAATCAAAAAAGATCGATCCAATATGTATATAATTCAGTTTGACAAAGTAGACATAAAATTTTGACAAAATTTTCTACAGAAATAAAATTTTAACAAAATTTTCTATAGAAATAAAATTTTCACAAAATTTTCTATAGAAATAAACTTTTGACAAAATTTTCTATAGAAATAAAATCTTGGTAGATTATTTTTGGCTCTAGTGGCAACCATGATTATGAACCGATATGGACCAATTTTTGTGTGATTGGACCAATTTTGGTATGGTTGTTAGCGACCATATACTAACACCACGTTCCTAATTTGAACCGGATCGGATGAATTTTGCTCCTCCAAGAGGTTCCGGAGGTCAAATATGGAGAACGTTTTATATGGGGGCTATATATAATTATGGACCGATATGGACCAATTCTGGCACGCTTGTTAAAGATCATATACTAACACCATGTTCCAAATTACAACCGGATTGGATGAAATTTGCTTCTCTTGGAGACTTCGCAAGCCAAATCTGGGGATCGGTTTATATGGGGGCTATATATAATTATGAACCGATGTGGACCAATTTTTGCATGGTTGTTAGAGACCATATACCAATATCATGTACCAAATTTCAGGCGTATCGGATGAAATTTGCTTCTCTTTGAGGCTCCGGGACCCAAATCTGGGGATCGGTTTATATGGGCGCTATATATAATCATGGACCGATGTGGACCAATTTTTGCACGGTTGTTAGAGACCATATGCCAACACCATGTACCAAATTTCAGCCGGATCGGATGCAATTTGCTTCTCTTTGAGGCTTCGCAAGCCAAATCTGGGGATCGGTTTATATGGGGGCTATATATAATTATGGACCGATGTGGACCAATTTTTGCATGATTGTTAGAGACCATATACCAACACCATGTACCAAATTTCAGGCGGATCGGATGAAATATGCTTCTCTTAGAGGCTCCACAAGCCAAGTATGGGGATCGGTTTATATGGGGGCTATATATAATTATGGACCGATGTGGACCAATTTTTGCATGGTTGTTAGAGACCATATACCAACATCATGTACCAAATTTCAGCCGGATCGGATGAAATTTTCTTCTCTTTTAGGCTCCGCAAGCCAAATCTGGGGATCGGTTTATATGGGGGCTATATATAATTAAGGACCGATGTGGACCAATTTTTGCATGGTTGTTAGAGTCCATATACCAACACCATGTACCAAATTTCAGCCGGATCGGATGAAATATGCTTCTGTTAGAGGCTCCACAAGCCAAATCTGAGGGTCCCTTTATATGGGGGCTATACGTAAAAGTGGACCGATATGGCCCATTTTCAATACCATCCGACCTACATCGATAACAACGACTTGTGCCAAGTTTCAAGTCGATAGCTTGTTTCGTTCGGAAGTTAGCGTGATTTCAACAGACGGACGGACGGACGGACATGCTCAGATCGACTCAGAATTTCACCACGACCCAGAATATATATACTTTATGGGGTCTTAGAGCAATATTTCGATGTGATACAAACGGAATGACAAAGTTAATATACCCCCATCCTATGATGGAGGGTATAAAAATGCGAAACTCCCAAACAATATTCTCTTTAAGCCGTACTTACATTGTTTTTCAATTTTCCAAGTTGTTTTGGAGATATCGTCATTTAGGTCATACTCATCTTATCCCGTCGCTGTTACTAAACCAGGAACATCTAAACAATAAACAGTATCCGTTCTAATTTTGATTTTTATACCCTTCACCACTACTGTGGTACAGGTATATGTAATTTTGTGCACAAAGTACAGCTCGCAATTTAAGACCGATCGTCCTCAAATTTGGCATAGAGCCGTTTCTTGGGACAGAGACAATCGCTATTGGTTTTGGAAAAAATCGGTTCAGATTTAGATATAGCTGCCATATATATTTATCGTCGATTTGGTCATAGTTAGCGTGTTTATTAACCGATTTTCTTGAAATACCGTGCATCCAAATATTTTATGAATCTCGAAAATCTTGCAAAATATCAGCCAAATCGGTTCAGATTTAGATATAGCTCCCATATATATCTTTCGTCCGATTTAGACTCATATGACCACAGAGGCCAAAGTTTACTACCGATCTTCGTGAAATTTTGCACAGTGGGTAGAATTGACATTCTACCAATGCTTGGTAAATTTGATTGAAATCGGTTCAAATTTAGATAAAGCTCCCATATATATCTTTCGTCCGATTTGAACTTATATGGCCACAAAAGCCAGATTTTTGCCCTGACTTACTTCAAATTTTGCACAAGCGGTACTTTTAACGATACTATTGTATGTGCCAAACATGGTCCAAATCGATTCAGATTTGGATATAGCTCCCATATATATCTTTCGTCCGATTTGAACTTATATGGCCTCAAAATCCAGGGTTTTGCCGTGATTTGCTGCAAATTTCGCACAAGGAGTACGTTTAGTAGTATCGGTAATTGTGCCAAATTTGGTTGAAATATATCTTTCGTCCCATATATATCTTCCGTCCGATTTGCACTCATATGACCAGGGGGACAAAGTTATACTCCCATTTACGTGAAATTTCGCATAGATAGCAGAATTATTATTCTAACTATACATGTCATAGCTCCCATATATACACCAGAGTTGGGGAAATATGGTAGACTGTTACACATTTTAGACCCATTTTCAATGGAAGTTTCCTCCAATTAACTGGATAGCGTTAGCCGATTTAAATTTTAATTATAGAGATTTTGTAGAAGTAAAAAAATTGTCTCCTTTATATAGCTTCCAGCAAATGTGAAGTAGTTGAGATGGTAACACAAATTTTGACCTACATAGGGGTGAAGGGTATAATATAGTCGGCCCCGCCCGACTTTAGACTTTACTTACTTGTTAAGCTGGAATTTGTTTGCACGTAAATAGCTTTATTAATATACACTCAAAAAAAAGGTTATTTGGATCCAATGATTTTGACCTTCCATTAAGGATTTTGATATTGATTCCGAGCCAAAGATGCGACTTCTTTAAAACAAAGAAATTTTTTTGCGACCTATCTGGCTGTAAATCTAGAACCAATAAAATTAAAATTAAGATACAGATCTCATTTATCAAATTTTCATTCCCTTTTCGCGGTTTATTACTAAAGGTACTCACGTACAAACAAATGCCTGTTTAAAAATCCAAATTATAACGGATACTTCAAAGTAAAAAGTGTCTTCTTAATTCCAAAAAAACTTTAAACCAAAAACGCTAAAAATAAGACTTAGCCTATATTTGAAGCGTTTTTATCTTAAATCTAAAGTTTCAATGTTTCAGTTAATTTAAGGACAATTTCTTTAAATCGAAAATGTGTTTCTTTACTCTAAGGAAAATTAGCCTTAGTTGAAAGACATGGGACTTTAATGGACGGACGCATATTTACAAAATTTGTGTCCCAAATTTAATGAAAACAAGTTTTAAAGCAAAGATTGTAAACTTTAATTTAATTAAATTTTCATTATTTTGAAGAAATTTTTCCTTAATATTTTGTAAATTTCGCATCCCAAAATTTAAGTTGCGTAATCTTTAATATCACGTAAATAATTTGTTCAGTGTACCGCGATAAGAGAATGAAAATCCGATAAATGAGATCTGTATTCTAATTTTAATTTTATTGATCCTAGATTTAAAGCCGGATAGGTCTCTTCTTTGGCGCGTAATCAATACCGAAATTCCTAAGGTAAGGTCAAAATCTTTGGATCCAACTAAACTTTGCTTTGAGTGTGAAGCCAATACTATGTTCAGTTTTTTGCTTAAAATATTCGCGGTAATGGATTAAGTTTAAAGTTCTACTGCAGACTCTCTTGTAGATTGTATGTTAGTCCATATAGAGTCTATGTTAGATACAAAAAGACAGATTTAAATTCCATACGGGAAAAAGATCAAACCCAGGACCGGTTCAGGAATAGTCCCTGGTGTGTATGGACCAGTTCCAGTTCTGGTCAAAACGTATGGAAATGACCGGTCACTTTAACATGGGTTTGTCATTGACAGGGTAAATTTACTCTTCTGGCCAGAACTTCGACTCATTCCAAGGGACACTGGTACAGTTTAGCAGGACCATAGCCGGATCCCCAAGTCACGCACGCTAAAAAAAAATTTAACTAGCCATTGAGTCATATGTTACGCTTGAAGTTTACTGTTGAGAGTGCGTAAGTACCAATAAAAGTTGAAAACTTTCGTGGAAGAGAATAATATGATACTCGTTATTGAATAAAGGGACAATACTAGAAATGTATGAGTAATTTTCCTGGAAAACATGATTGATTAAAATCGAGAGTGTTCTTAATCTCCTAACATTATACACATAACGAATATTTCATTAAAATTGAGCCAACGAAAATGTTTCATTGATATAACGAAACATTTCTATTAAGACAATGAAAATGTTTGTTAATGGAACCAAACGTTTCGTTGATGAAAAGAAATTTCATTACAATAACGAGTAAATTTGCTTTATTAAAGAATTTGTTTCATTGGCTCAATTGTAACGAAGTTTTTCTGTCAGTGTAGCGTGATTTCAACAGACGAACGGAGAACAACTATAAATGTATATATCGGGGTGTAAGGCCAATATTTCGATGTGTTAAGACGAAATGAAAATGTTAATACATATATCCCAAGGTTTCTACGTATATGTGCATTTAGGATAGTTAAGGTTTATGAGTGACAATTAAAATAAAATTAAGAAGGCATTACATGTTCAGTCGCGACTGATAACGCACCAATGTGCTGCACATTCTTGGCCATAAAACCTTTTCTAAAGGATATAATACCAAATAATGTTGTAAAAGTATACCCTCAGAAAAAGTCGCGTCTGTAACATATACTCCCAAACACAATCTGCTTCAATCATATATATTTTCAAGATTTGTCCAAACAAAATAGTGTTTGTATTGTTCAAACATATTATGTTTCAGTTTAGGCATATATATTTTAAGGTGCCAATTGGTTACCTGTAGCAAAATGCCATACTTGTGTTGGATTACAAATATATATATATATATATATATATATATATATATATATATATATATATATATATATATATATATATATATATATATATATATATATATATATATATATATATATATATATATATATATATATATATATATATATATATATATATATATATATATATATATATATATATATATATATATATTTATAATTTATTTGAATGTTATACTCCATTCGTCATTCCACAGTCGAACTGAACGGACGTGTTTTTTTAATAGCGGATTATTTCATCCTAATAAGTACCTATTACGAATTTCAAATGTGGTGGTAAATTAAGCCATCATGCAGCGACATTCATTCATCCACTTGGTTGCTAACTTCAAGGCTCAGTGCACGGGTATGAAGCTGGAAAAAGGGAACGATCACTAGATGAGGTGCCATCCTCCGAAAGGGATCAAAGATCGTTTGCCTCAGTTGCTAAAGACAGCCTTGTTATGGCTATCACCAATAAAGGAGCATTGGACGATATGGTTCCAAAGCAGAAATGGGGGAAATTGAGAACGCAATGTCTGGTGTTTACTCAGAGGTGCGAAAACAGTTTCCCGGGTCAAGTCCTCAACGACAAGATGCTGGATGGTATCAAGTACGATATAAGTTAATCGTATTTGCGGACCAGAGGTCTGTGGATTGCTTTAAAGCTGCTTTGATGCTAATTGGTGAAGTTTGGGAAGGAGCCGCTTTGGAGTTAGTCGAGAAAAAAGACATACCGGCTAAACCTAGAGCACATGCATGGATTCCTGCAAACCCTCCTGATCCTGAGTCAATATTAAACAGACTAAAGGAATGTACCCAGATCTTCCAATATTTACCTAATATGGGTGCCTGGCCATAGGAACATACGGTGGAACTGCGAAGCGGATGAGTTAGCAAGGCTAGAGACTACCTTACATATTCCAGGACAACCCGGCAAAAAAAAATTGGAAGTTCTTCCAAAGGCACAACTTTAAAAGCACTTCCAGAAGATGCACTCCCAATGATGGTTGTTGAACTCCGTTCAACAATTGTCTTTTTTGTTTATATTATAATCACTCTGAATTCAATGAATTACTGTATTGTGTTGTGAATTACTAGATTGAATTATGAATAAGATATTGTTAAGAGATATGTTGAGTTTATTAATGCAAGTATGGCAACTCTAATAGCTTTCCCTGTTTATCAGAGAAAGCTTTCACTCAATTCTATTAAATTATTAGATATTTGTCCTTTTCTGTATTGAATTCATTTATCTACCAATTTGTTATTATGTTCTAAAACACTATGTCGGAATTGACCTTTGATTTCTAACTTCACTTGTGTTTTGTCAGTCAAACTGGTAAGCAGCCGCCATCCACAATAAACCTAAATTTTATAACGCTTATACTGAAACTGCCTCTTTTTATTTACTTTCTGTTTTTCATACTGACTTACGATTCTGGGAGATTATTAAACTATACAGTCCATTCCAGTCTAAGCCGTCTCGGAATTGTACAATGGTCTTTATTTTAACTACCCAAGAAGTTCTTTTTATTCAATTTTTATAATTTGTTTTTTTTTTTTATATTTTTAATGGGTAATTTTAACTTTTTTTGTTTCAAATAGGTTAAAAACAGAGAAGAATTCATAAAATGGTACAAATCATTTAAATTTTGTCGAAAAAAATGCCAAATCCAATATGAAAAAATTGTGAATTTTTAAAAATATTTCAGGTCAAACGTTTCCAACAAACGTTAGAATCCATTAAAAATTATAAAAACTTTTAAAAAATATTTATTCGACAAAATATTACAGAATTTTTTAATTTTCATCCAAAACATTGAATTCGGTTCACATCTAAAAAAGTGATGCAAATTTAGTCCAACGGTTGTTGAAATGGAGGACTTCCGTCCTATGACAAGCCCATGTTAAATTCATCGCTTCTGCGTCAATTTTGCATCACTTCCGGATCCAAAAAGAACATTTTCATTACTTTTTTGGGGACGCTTTTTTTGCTGGGAAGTAGAATATGTTGGGATGCCTCTGGCTACCTGCAAGCTCTTACTGCGTGGGAAGGCTGTTATAATGGCAAATGTTCGATGGGAGAATTGCAAGGGTTGTAACGACACCAGTCAAATATGGCCCAATTTAAACTTAAACCGTTCACTAGATATGCAAGTGTTCTCAAGACGACAGATATCACTCCTGATATCTGCTATAACGGGTCGCTGCCTGATAGGCGATTTTGCAAAAACTATTGGTGCGAAGTATAATGACTATTGTATGATCTGTCATGATGCGGAGGAAAAGGAATCGATTAAACACCTCTTCTGTGAGTGTTCTGCATTTTGAGTAAGGCGTAAGGGAATTTTAGGGGCATATAGCTTTAGATTACTGGCGGACCTGGAAAACGTTAACTTAAGCAGCCTGTTTTTGGAACAATCTGGTTGGTTCAACAGAAGAAAATAATCGAGAAGGTTCAGCGGTTAAAACTAGAAGTGCCCGTATGTAATAGGTACTTTTAGTTAATGTGGTATTACAATGGACTGAATAGCAACTTTAATAACCTATAATCCAAATATCTATTTATATACAAAATATAAAGGCATCTAGCAATCACGAATATTTACATTTCACATATTCCTTCATGTTGGACTTTTACCCTCACTGTGTGGTGTTGATGTCTTTCGTTATATCTCCCATTCGTCATCTTTAGTTTTTCTTTATACTTTTTCGGTCCCTCCTTCTAAACACTTCTTGAGAATATAGAAGGCCTTGCAACTTGCTCAAAATATGAAGAAAATGGAAAAAACTTTGAAACTTTATCATTGTGATGTTTAGGTTTTCTATAACAATGCCAAATGATTTAAAATCATGATGGAGACAGTACGTATGGGCTGTGCGCCGATCGAGCTACCAAAATTCATTCATGTTTTACACCGAAAAAATTTCTGTAGTTAGACTAACGCTACTTAACTTATTTTTATTGCAAAAAAAAATATTTTATTGTTTTTTTTTTTTTCGAAATTTTCCCCAGCGTACTGAAATATTCTTTTTTATACCCTCCACCATAGGATGGGGGTATATTAACTTTGTTATTCCGTTTCTAACACATCGAAGTATTGCTCTAAGACCCCATAAAGTATATATATTCTGGGTCGTGGTGAAATTCGATCTGAGCATATCAGTCCGTCCGTCTGTTCAAATTAAGCTAACTTCCGAACGAAACAAGCAAGGCCGTATTCAGGGGGGGGGGATGAGGGGGATCAAACCCCCCCCGAAATGAATGAATGTTTTTATATAAATAAATAAATAAATATATATTTTTAGCTGATAGAAAAATCTTATCGAAGATGTTGAAGAAAAGCTGAAGGTTTTATTTTGAAAAACGCTTACCTATAAAACTTGCACAAATCATAGAATACTAGTTGAAAAGCCCGTCAAACGACGGTCGAAAAAAACAAATTGTTTTTGTTCTCACACCACAAATTTCATTTTTGGAAAATGTCTTTCTGGTTTTTATGTGTGTTTGTTGTTCTTTTTGTGAACATGACTCGCTTTGTTTGGCCATAGCAACAACAACGAAACAGTCAAACACACATGTGTAAATGAAATGGCGCAAAACTGCGAAAAGAACCTGCCTAATTCAGCGATGGAAGCACTTGGAGAGTGCAATAAAGGGATATTTGCAAAAATTTTGGTCACTTTGCCAGTTACTCAGGGATGGAAACTACAATTTTTAAGAAATTTAAGATTATTGTCAAGAGACAGATTTTTAAAGAAAATAAAATTTTGCAAAAATTTTCTATAGAAATAAAATTTTGCAAAAAATTTTACAGAAACAAAATTTTGCAAAATTTTTTCTATAGAAATAAAATTTTGCAAAAATTTCCCATAGAAATAAAATTTTTACAAAAATTTCAATTGAAATAAAATGTTGACAAAATTTTCTATAAAAATAAAATTCCCGTGTAAAAATCGGTGGATCTGATCATATATAATTATATCAAAGTCTATCTAATTATATCTGATCATATATGGTTACAGATATAATTAGATCTACATAGATATGACACATATTGTGTTATATATGATTAGATATAATGCCAGATCTCAGCATATATATTGTTATATCTAATTATATAAACAATATCTAATAAGATATAAATGTATATATTTATATATGGCATCATATCTAATTGCATCTAGCATATATTGGACCATATCTAATCGTACATGTATGACAATAAATCAAACACTAGTATTGGAAATAGCAAACATTTTTTTTATTTTTCACATTTATATGTCATACAATGTTTTCCATATAATTTCTCAAATTATTTAACAAAGTACTTTAATAGCACATCGGTATCTTTCAAAGTCTTATTTGAGATTTTTCGCAAAAGTAAATTGTTTAAACATACTACAAGCAAAATCCAATGTTGATAATACTCTTCTGGCAGTATGGAGGAAAGCGTTGGTATTGAGTAAAAAAGTATCCAATAATAAATTTCAGTTGCCTTGATAATATTTAGAATTTCAGAGGGGTTCAACCAGTTTATCCAGTACGCTTCCCGAAGATAAGTTTAAAGATTCTACGTATGTATGAAATAACGCCTTGATTTGAAATCAAAAATCTGTAGATTTTTACCACCATTACTCAAATGATTACGAAAAGTAAAATCTGGAAATTTTTGCTTTCAGTTTCAAGCAATTTTCATACTCAGTGCGCCTTCTATACCCTCAGGAATGTCGTATTACAAAAACATTTTGTCCATATTTTGACAAAAACGAAAAGAAGTGATTAAGTATATATATATTTTTTTATTTAATTTTATTAAAATTAATTGTTTTTTTTTTTTCATTTAAAGAAATATTAACAAATGATTGTTATTTATAATTTGTTATTAAGTACTAAGTATTTTAATTAAAATAATTATAATACAAATATTAATATTAAATATTTATATTAATAAAAAAACACGTATTATTAATTAAAGGGAAAGGGTTCAGAAAACCGACTCAAAAATGTACTTAGAAGAGTCATTTGCGATTAGAAATATGACTATTAAATGACTCATAAATAGAGTAATATGTGGTCAATTAAAGACTCGTAAGGGATTATAATCATAATTGAAAAACGACTCGGAAAAGAATCGCAGATGAGGTATATTAAGACTAAAACTGATCAAAAAACGATTCAAAAAAGACTTTAATGCTACTAAAAAATGAGTCGAAAAAGACTGTAAAATAATATAGAAGAAGACTCATAAATGATTTATAAAGAAGAGTCGCGGGTAGTCACGTTTTTCTCCCGACAAAAGAGTCTTTTATGTTCATAAAATGAGCTCATATTCTGCCTTTTTAATCGCCAAGTAGACTCGAAAAAGACTCGAAAGTGCTTAAAAAACGACAAAAATGCTAGCTGCACCGAAAGAATTCTCTTCGTTAATTTTACGAAGAATTCTTCATTAACTTTTCTTCCTGAATTCTTCATTAAAATAACGAAATTTTCATTCATTTTCGTAAATTTTACGAAGAACATTTTACGAATATACGAAACTTCTGCGAAACATTCTACATTAACTTTTCTTCGTAAAAAGTTCGTACTTTTAACGAAACTTTCTTCACATTTCATGAGTTTTGTGAAGAAGTTTTTACGAATATTTTACGAAACATTCTGCGTTAAAATTTCTTCATAAAAAGTACGAAACATTTTCTTTGAAATAACGAAGAAGTTTCATTGAAGTTGTAAAATTTCCGTTCGCGGCATTAAATTGTCTTTTATAATGTGCTTGAGTGTATTCCTTTATTCTATTTTTTTATGCAAGTCTATGCTACTTCTCATTTGGGTGATAGCGCGCTATGAATAAAAGTGAAGCAATAAAACTAAACATTATTCAAAAACTTAAGATGTAAAGTAGTGATGTCATTTTTCACACTTGCAACTACAACCAAATGCACTTTCGACTATAAATTTTTTTTTCTAAAAGTTCGTACATTTTTCAGAAAAAAGTACGAAATTTTTTCATAAAAAGTACGAAAATTTTTCATAAAAACTACGAAAATTTTTCATAAAAAGTACGAAACAATTTCATAAAAAGAACGAAATTGTTTCATAAAAAGTACGACGATTTTTCATAAAAAGTTCGAAGATTCTTCATAAAAAGTACGAAGATTCTTCATAAAAAGTACGAATTTTTTTCTTACAAACTACGAAAATTTTGGAAGAACTTTTCTTCGTAAAAAGTACGAAATATTTCGTACTTTTAATGAAAAGTTTCTTTGGTTGTAAAACAATGACAAATTTCGTACTTTTAACGAAAATTTTCGTTCTTTTTACGAAGAAAATTCTTTCGGTGTGGGTAGTGCTGACTTTAAACAATTTAGACTTTTATGTTTTCGTTTTTGTTTTTTTTTTATTATTGAATTGTCACAATTTAGTTCCTAATCATCTATGAAATGTATGATGATCTCAGTTTTATCATTATTAATGTAAATCATAATATAGTACATTATATAATATAGTTCGTTTTATTAGATATATTAACATCTAATTATATCAAATTAGATATAATTAGATGTGGGCCAAATTTGAGATCTGGTCAGATCTAATTCCTTTAGAATTAGATCTGATCAGATATTACCATTTTTCGGATCTGACCAGATCTGCCTACATATACCACCATATCTAACCAGATATGGCAGGAGATCTAATAATATATGGTCAGATCTACCAATTTTTATTTTGAAAAAATTTTTGAAAAAATTCTATATAGAAATAAAATTTTGACAACATTTTCTACCGAAATAAAAAATCGATAATATAGAATCGCATTCTTTTTTCGACTAAAACATTCTTGAAGTTCAATAAAATCCTGTTTTTGACTATATCTTTTACAAAATCGAGATTTTCTTCCCATATGAACATGTCTGTTTTGCCATATTTGTAAAAGACTATTAGCAAATATGGTTGATAAAGACTTTTTCAAAATATTAAAATATTTTGTCAAAGCTATTGTACCATAAATCTCATATCGATTCAAAAATGTCTACACAAAAGGTACTTAATCCTTCGCGGGGGTACTACGGTACTGACCGGGGTGAAAAAGTATTGCATTTTCCATCCATGCAGTTACTACGTGCTCATCCGAACGTTCATTTTCAACAATGAAGAGATTAAAGACGTATCTTAGAAATTCGACTAGCGAGAGTAGACTCAATGGATTGGCATTAATGTCGGTTCATCGCCGAATAAATGTGCCGACTGAAGAAGTCATTGATTTATTTGCTGCCCAAAAAGCCCGTCGGCTCAATTTTATATTATAAAACAAGTAAGTAAAGTCTAAAGTCGGGCGGGCCGAATATTATACCCTTCACCACCATGTAGACCAACATTTGTGTTACAACTACTTCAAATTTGCTGGGAGCTATATAAAGGTTTGCATTTCCAGATACAAATACTTATAATGGAGACAATTTTTTGTACTTCTACAAAATCTCTAGAATTAAAATTGAAATCGGCTAACGCCCTGGAATGAAACACAATGTTAGTAAACACATATAGGAAATATGAAGCGAGAGCAATTTTAATGTAATTATACAAAGAGCATTTACGATTTATCAGGCGATACTTATGTATTCGAGATATAGGACAATTTGAGTAACATTTACAATTTTTGTTATTCAGCAGTGATGATTTTACAAGGATATTGGTTAGATCTTGCCAAGATATGTGGTCAAGTATGGGTTGTGATATATTATTTGGTCAAGTCGGGCGACTTGGAGCCTTATTTAAAACTCAACCGTTCTGTGGAAAGTCTGACATTACAGTGTGTAGGATATGATTAAGATATGGGGAAATTATCACAGAATTTTGTGTAAAGTGTGGGAATTTTGGCCATATTTGTATAAACCGGAAAAACGAAAATATGGAAGCTTTATCTAATTCTGAACCAAATTAGATCAAACTTGACACACTTAAATATCATATTAAATTTATTCTCCGTGGAAACTATGCAGTCAATAGGAGGAAAATCCCATTGAAAATGGGTCTAAAATATGAAATAGTCTACCATATTTCCCAACTCTGGTGTACATATAACGCGAGCTATATATATTCTGAACCGATTTCGACTAAATTTGACATGCATAGTTAGAATAATAATTCTGTTATCTCTGCAAAATTTCACGTAAGTGGGAGTTTAACTTTGGCCCCCGTCATTTGAGTATAAATCGGGCGAAAGATATATATGGGAGCTATATCTAAATCTGAACCGATTTCAACCAAATTTGGCACACTTACCGATACTGTTAAACGTACTCCTTGTGCAAAATTTGAACCAAATCACGGCAAAACTCTGGCTTTTGAGACCATATAAGTTCAAATCGGACGAAAGATATATATGGGAGCTATATCTAAATTTGAACCGATTTCAATCAAATTTACCAAGCATTGGTAGAATGCCAATTCTACTCTTTATGCAAAATTTCACGAAAATCGGTAGTAACCTTTGGCCTCTGTGGTCATATGAGTCTAAATCGGACGAAAGATATATATGGGAGCTATATCTAAATCTGAACCGATTTAGCTGATATTTTACAAGTTTTTCGCGACTCATAAAATATTCGGATGTACTGAATTTGAAGAACATCGGTTGATAACCACGCCAATTATGACCAGATCGGGGATAAATATGTATGGCAGCTATATCTAAATCTGAACCGATTTTTTCCAAAATCAATAGTGATTGTCTTTGTCCCAAAAAACGACCCTATGCCAAATTTGAGGACGATCGCACTTAAACTGCGACCTGTACTTTGCGCACAAAAATACATGAACAGATAGACAGACGGACGGACAGACAGACAGACGGACATCTCTAAATCGACTCAGAATTTAATTGTAAGACGATCGATATACTAAACGATGGGTC
Source organism: Haematobia irritans (assembly GCF_050003625.1). NCBI lineage: Eukaryota > Metazoa > Arthropoda > Insecta > Diptera > Muscidae > Haematobia > Haematobia irritans. Next base: position 56,586,740 of record NC_134401.1, read on the forward strand.
TCAGACATTTCCTTCTTGGCGTTACATACAAATGCACAAACTTATTATACCCTGTACCACAGTAGTGGTGAAGGGTATAAATATTGTATACATACCTATGCATAAATAAAATTTTCTACACATGAGATTATATGAATATTTTTTTTTTTAAATTGAACCCCCCCCGAATTAAAATCCTGGCTACGGCCTTGGAAACAAGCTATCGACTTGAAACTTGGCACAAGTAGTTCTTATTGATGTAGGTCGGATGGTATTGCAAATGGGCCATATCGGTCCACTTTTACGTATAGCCCCCATATAAACGGACTCTCAGATTTGGCTTGCGCAGCCTCAACGAGAAGCAAATTTCATCCGATCCGGCTGAACCTGGTACATGATGTTGGTGTATGGTCTCTAACAACCATGCACAAATTGGTCCACATCGGTTCATAATTATATATAGCCCCCATATAAACCGAGCCACCGTGGTGCAATGGTTAGTTGCCCGCCTTGCATACATAAGGTCGTGGGTTCGATTCCTGCTTCGACCGAACGCCGAAGGCTTGTGGAGCCTGTAAGAGAAGCAAATTTCATCCGATCCGGTTGAAATTTGGAACATGGTGTTAGCATATGTTCTATAACAACCGTGCCATAATTGGTCCATATCGGTCCATAATTATATGTAGCCTCCATATAAACCGTTCTCCAGATTTGACCTCCGGAGCCTCTTGGAGGAGCAAAATTCATCCGATCCGGTTCAAATTCGGAACGTGGTGTTAGTATATAGCCGCTAACAACCATTCCAAAATTGGTCCATATCGGTCAAGAGTTAATATAGCCTATCCCCAATCACACAAAAATTCGTCCATATCGGTTCATAATCATGGTTGCCACTAGAGCCAAAAATAATCTACCAAAATTTTATTTCTATGAAAATTTTGTTAAAAATTTATTTTTATAGAAAATTTTGTTAAAATTTCATTTATATAAAAAATTTTGTCAAAACTTTATTTCTATAGATAATTTTGTCAAAATGTTATTTCTATAGAAAATTTTGTCAAAATTTTATTTCTATAGAAAAGTTTGTTAAAATTTTATTTCTATAGAAAATTTTGTCAAACTGAATTATATACATTTTTTTTGATATAATATATACCACGTATGGACTTACTTACAATTTAGAAGACGGTGTTAGGAGATTTTAAGATAACTTGCCATCGGCAAGCGTTCCGCATTCCAAGTAATTCGATTGTGGATGTCAGTGTTTACAAGAAGTTTCTACGCAATCCATGGTGGAGGGTGCATAAGCTTCGGCCTGGCCGAACTTACGGCCGTATATACTTGTTTTTTTTTTTAAGAATGTCTCAAACATTTTATGAACTACAATTCAATGACCGTACCCATAAGTTCAATATGAACTAAAGCAAAAGCAAATTTTCGTACGATTCCCAAAAATAGAAAGAATGAACTACGGTTTGGTTAAAATGGTCATGATATGGCGCCAATGATTTTGTTCTTTATATTTAGTTCACGATTTCTTCTATGCGATGGTGTAGTTTCGTAAGTTGAAGTTGGAAAGTACACCAAGGCATTATATTTTCCTGGTTTTAATAACGCTTTGTAGAAATCTCAAAATGTGTAGTATAATTTAGTTCAATTTTCGTACGACGTAGTTCATTCTTGCTATGTTTTTTGTTTTTTCTGTGTATTCCTTGTCTTACAGTTTCGTATCAGAATGTAGCTGGTTGAATGCATTTGAAAAATCCTTTGGTATTTACAGATTTTAAGTAATTAAACAACAATTAATAGGAATGTTACGTTTTTTGCATATTGCAAAATATTGATGATGCACCTCTTGCGAAATGTTACCTTCCTTCCGTCGGTTATTGGTTGGTGGTCTTCTTGCTTGATGTTCATGTTGCTTGGGTTTTGTCTTGCATACCAACAAGGATAATGTCCAACAGCAGCAAATACAACAATGCATAATCATTATGTCGATGACCAACAACTTGCAAAGTTATTCCATAGAGTTTTCTTTTGCCAGGAACATTAAGGACCTCCTGCTTGTAATGCATGACTTCACCCAGTAACTATTGGACTATCTGTTCAAATGACATTCTGGACGACTTACCGACTTGACTAACCCATAGCTTGCTTTGCTTTGGGGTTGGTTTGTGGAAATACCAAAGGGAAATGCAAAAGAGGGCTAAAATTACGATAAAACAAAATCGTGTAGGTGCAGCACACTGAACCTACACTAGGCCAGCCAAGCCCACTGTGCTACCCCATTAAGTCCAAGCATCCAATAGAGCTTCAAATGAAAACTCATTAAATATTTAATTTTATATTGGTTTCACTACAATGCTTAATTAAAAACCTTTTCCCCAGCCTCTTCGCAGTAGTTCTATACGGTTGACCTGTGTTGCATCACGTTTCGATATCAGCTGTATGGTGTGAATGAAGCCACTCTCATTGGTGCAAACAAATTACAGGAAGGTGGCGTACTATGTAACGGAAAACCATCCATAAGGATAACTACCACATACTGTTTGAGGTAATTAAGGAAATTGTGCAACACCTATTACACAACAGAAATCAGGAAACATATTTCAATACTCTCAGGATACTTTGCTTCAAATGCCACTATGTAAAAATGAGAACATAGGGAATTGGTAAATCAGTTTAGACCTATAAGTACCGCATTAAAAATAGGTCGAAAGATCGATTGGACAAATTGGCATATTAAAGATCCTAAAGGAATGTATTCGGAAGTAAAGAGTGCGTGAAATTTGGCTGAAAAGAAGCTTCAATGCGAAGGTTTGTTGAATAAACTAAAACAAGTAAAGAAAGTCGGGCGAAGCCGACTATATTATATTCTACACCGCCCTCCATGTCAATGTCTCATTTTACAAGTTCAAGCGCTTGAATAATTACAGGGAGATTTACGGGGACACTTTTCATCAGAATAAGTCAATGCTACTACAATGACCCAAATATTCATACGCTGTGCCACACAGTGGACCAGTGTAAGCCCATATGGAGTCTATGATAGATAACAAAGTCAGATAAAATACCTATATAAGCCGGTGATTGGTTTATATCAGTTTTGCCAGATTGGGGATTTTCCCGCCAAAATTGGAGGATTTTTGGTCGTAGAAAAATATCTCAGGTCATATAAAGTGTAACAATTGTTAACCAAATTTGGAACAATTATGGGATGAATTTGGAGAAAAGAAGATGCGAGAAGACGTCGCAAGTAGTGTTGACGTTACTGGCTCTAAAGAGACAAATTGGCTCTTTCTTGAAATGCTGGCCCTTTTCTAATTTTTTCTCATTTTAACTTTTCTGCCTCCTTTTTAAATATTTCCCAATTATGTTAAATTTTTTTTCTGATTTTAACTTTTCTGCCTGATAAAAAAGGTGGCATACGCAGATGATGTGGCGCTAGCAGTCAGGGGAAAATTCCCATCAACAGTAAGAGATATTATACAGAGAGCCCTCCGGATGACTGAGAAATGGGCGAAAGGTAATGGTCTTGGGGTAAATCCTGCAAAGACAGAACTAGTCATGTACTGCAAAAACTCTCACGGTTAGGCCCATTTCCTTAGGGGGTATTGAAATTCCCTTTGGCGAGTGTCAAAATACCTTGGCGTTATTTTGGACAGGAAGCTGAACTTTAGGCTTAATATTAAAGAAAGGGCGAGAAAAGCCACGGTAGCTTTGTACTCGTGCAAAAAGGCAATAGGGAAAAAGCGGGGACTAAAACCAAAAATTTTGCATTGGCTATATACGGCAGTGGTTAGACCTATAATGCTTTATGGTGTTGTAGTCTGGTGGCCGGCACTTCAGAAACCGACTTGTTTAGATAAAGTTCAGCGTATGGCGAGCTTATGTATCTCAGGCGCATTTAGTAAAACAGGAACAGACTCCCTTAATGTCATGCTGCATCTATTGCCTTTAGACATTTTGGCCAAACAGTCAGCTGCAACAACGGCTGTGCGGTTGCGCGAGCTATCGCTGTGGTCTGAAAAAATGTACGGTTACAATTCGGTCCTCCAAAAAATGCCAGTGTTAGCGCAAAATAAGGTTTGCTCTCCTCGATACTTATCATAGGTCTCTTGGATTGAAGGATTGTATAAAGGAGAACATGAGCTGTTTTTATACCCACCACCATAGAATGGTGACGGGGGTATAATAAGTTTGTCATTCCGTTTGGACTATAAAGAGGTGTGCTAAAAATGGTGAGCATCGGTTCAGGTTTTGGTATATCCCCCTTATAGACCGATCTCCCGATTTGGGGTCTCGGGCTTATAGAATCCGTAGTGTTTATCCAATTTATCTGAAATTATAAATCTAGAGGTATTTTAGAACAATAAAGAGGTGTGCCGAAAATGGTGAGTATCGGTCTATGTTTTGGTATAGCCCCCATATAGACCGATCTCCAGTTTTTACTTCTTGGGCGTCTAAAATCTGTAGTTTTTAACCATTTTGCCTGAAATTAGAAATCTAGAGGTATTTTAAAACCCTAAAGAGGTGTGCTGAAAATGATGAGTATCGGACCATGTTTTTATATAGCCCCCATATAGACCGATCTCCAGATTTTATTCTTGGGCTTATAGAAACCGTAGTTTTTATCCAACTTGCCTCAAATTGGAAATCTAGAGGTATTTTAGGACCATAAAAAGGTATGCCGAAAATGGTGAGTAAAGGTCCATGTTTTGATATAGCCATCAGATAGACCGATCTCCCGATATTACTTTTTGGGCTTCTAGAAACCGTAATTGTTGTCCACTTTGCCTGAAATCGAAAATCTGGAGGTTTTTAGGAATACAAATAGGTGTGCAAGAAATGATTTTATTTTTTAGGCCTCTAGAATCCGTAGTTTTTATTCAATTTGCCTGAAATGAGAATTCTACAGGTATTTTAGGACCTTAAATATGAGAGCCGAAAATGGCGTGTATTGGTCCATGTTTTGGTTTATCTCCCAAATAGACCGATCTCCCGATTTTACTTCTTGGGCTTTTAGAAACCATAGTTTTTATCAAATTTGCATGAAATTTTAAATCTAGAAGTATTTTAGGAATATAAAGAGGTGTGCCGAAAATGGTGAATTTCGGTCCATGTGCTCTGATAATGAAACTTGCTTGAAACTGAATTATAGTTTCCAGATTTAACTTCTGGTAATCATTTAAATAATGGGGGTAAAAATCTACAGATATTAGATTTTAAATCAAGGCGTTATTTAAATCAAGGCGTCATTTTCTTGAACACTTGCACACGATGTTTACGATTCCTCTAAAACTCAAACAAATATGGTTCTTATAAATCCAGAATCTTATCTAGTCTTCATAGGTAAAATCTTTTAATTTATCTTCGGGAAGTGTACTGGTTGAACTGATCTGCTTGTCACCAAATCCCCCTGAAATTTTCACAGGAAACTATAATATTTGATTCATGGTGGTGGGTATTTAATGGCGATTTCGATTGGGAAAAAGGTGCAACATTCTCGGAATTTATTGCAAGATATCACTGTCATAGATTTTGGATACTTTATACCTCACAATATTATAAATTAATAATAACTTTAGAATTACACTATCGTTTGGCCGAAATGTCAATTAGGGAAAAAGTAGTGTAACACCAAGGCAACATATTTTTTGCGAATCGAAAACGCCCTAAGATTCGGCCCGGCCGAACTTACTGCTTTATATACTTGTTTTTTTTTTTTTGCTATGGAATATGAGTTGCTTTTTTAAAACCTGTTTTATTTTGCATCTTTCCAAAAACTAATTCACAATAATTCACAATACCAAGCAAGGCCTATGAAGAATTCTTTAAATATGTGGCTTCAAACTCATGTATCAGATAAGCTATTTCAAAAGGCCTCGACAAGTATGTTATGAGAAAAGGGATAGCGGTCTTAACAAAAAAATACCTTTTTTAAGGCCTTGTTTAAGCAATCGTTGACGAATGAGTATCAACATGTTTTGTAAAGAAGTAAGAGGACTTACAAAAGGGATTATGTTATAAGACCTAAACGTATGAGTATTGCCTCTAAAAGAAGGGCTCCGTGAATGCTTTTAATCGTAAGTGCTCTCGATTTACGCCGCTGGATACACACATTTTCCATCTAAAATCGCCACCGCTAAGTCGAAAACTCGCAAAAACTACTTACCTATATTTTAAATTCGCAAATTTGCAAAATTTTATGCAATGGCGTTAGATTTAATATTTCCTATATATATTTTTACTAACATTGTGCTTCGTCCGGGTCATTAATTTGTAAAAGTCTAAATTTTTTTCCAATCGGTTAATATTTCAATATTGGTATATGGGAATATAAACCTCTATACACGCACAGAAAAACCATGTTTGGACTTGGTTGCCGCATCCATTTAATGCTTATCTAGAGCATGTAATTGCCGCGAAAACCATGTATTTTGTCTTTGTAAAAATAGTTTTCGAGCGGAGAAAAATGTATGGTGGCAATAAGCATTTGAATGGTTCTCAAGTACCGCAAACATGTTCTATCATTTAAATGATAGAATTTGAGACCATTAAATTGTCGGGGGAATCATGTACCTGACCATTCAATTTTTTTACTTTTTTTACAGGGAAAAAAGTATTTTTATAGGTTAAGTATAGACATGTCTAGAACCATTACAGGGCCATAAATACCATTTACATTTTTTTCGTGACCATTTAATTTTTTAACATGTTTGCAGCGAAAAGAATTTTATAAAAACATTGAGCAGGTACACACGATTTTCATTTTGCGCGTCAGTCGTGTGTTGATTGTTTCTTGGAATGGACGAAGAATACGGATTTACTGTGTTTTGTGTTAATTTATTTATTCAGAAGTGGCACGTGGTTTTAAGTGAACACAAAAAAGGAAAGTGTAATTGAAAAAATGTACCTGTTTTTTGTTCTGCATTTGCCTATATGGTATCATTTATTTTTATTTGCATTTTATGTCTGCGTTTGTACATTTGATGCGCACGATGTAAATATGGAATAATAACTTATTGTTGAAACTGAAATAAAATAGAGTGTGTAAAAATATATGATGTTTGCTTGAACGGCATTATAAATACAAATAAACAATGAATTAGTTTATAAATAAATAAAAACAAACAAATAAAGTTAATTTTGTGTTTTCTTTTCTCAAGTGGCGTCCTTTTTTCGACGATGAAAACAGTTTTTTCTTAAAGATCAAAACATTTTAGGTTGTGACCATGTTCTTTTGACTAGGAGAAAAACATTTTTAATGAATACCATAACATTTTAAATCGTGACCATTGTCTTTTGATTCAAACAAAATTCTTTTTATCAATATAATAACATTTTAGATGAGGACAATTACATTTTTCTTAGAACCATGTTCACTGAGCCAACATGGTTGCAGGTTAAAATGTTACATGGTCGCCGCAAAAATAGCTCCTATCATATTATTTTGCTCTTCGAATATGATTGTGACAATCATGTTTCTTCTCTGCGTGTATATAGCTCCAAACAAATTTAAAGGACCTTTGACATTTTTTACTTGTTCAATATGTGTTGCACCTGTTATCGTGATACGTTCAGCTTACGAGCAAGTTTTCTACACTGGATTTCGACCAAATCTGGCGATGACGCGATGCAATACAGCCAGTATCACGGTAACGAACAATTGTACGTGAAACAAAATATTTATTCACATTTATATGCTGAGGGCAGTAACGTTAGTCCCTTGTGGTTTTCCAGCTAAATTTAAAGCTATCTATCGCTATCACGCTTCAATTCCGTTTTGAATAACTTTATTTCCGAATGCAATAGATTATTGACCGATATGAATAATTTTTATTATTAAGGGTCATAACATCACATGCAAAATTTTCTCCTACAGGAGGCTAAAAAAATTATTACGGATGCTATATACACTCAAAAAAAAGTGAACTCTCTATTTCACTAAAGCCAATTTAACTTTATTTTAGTTCATGGAATTATTATGTTTGAAGAAAGTTTCCCCTACTCTAATAATTTTTTGCGTACGTTAGTTAAATTTACACAAATGAAGGATAAAGATTAACTAAATTCGTCTCTTCAACAAAATAGTTCAATATTTCTTTAAATTTGTAAATTTTACTACAAATGCGTTCATCATGAACTTCGTATGTCACTAAAGACATTCTTGCAATTTTGAACACCAATTTTTTCCTTCAAACTACAAAATTTTCTTTAACAAGTGAAAAAACCTAATTATACCTAATAAATTTTCTTGAAAAATATTTACTTATTTTAATGACGTGGGTGTGATGACAGCGTTTGTTATACTGTTTAGGTAAAATTTCTCAAAATATTAAAAATTTTCTAAAATTAACCGAAATTTTTCTTCCTGGTGGGTTCACTGTTTTTTCAGTGTAGAGATGGACCGATAGGGACCAATTTTTTCAAGATTATTAGATAACATTTGCTGACACTTGCTCTTCCAGGAAGCTTCATAAGTCAAATCTAGGATTCAGTTTACATGGGGGCTATATATAGAGATGGACCGATGTGGACCATCACATACAACATTTTAACAGTATTGGATGCATTTTTCCTAAATCGAAAAAAAATTTTCTCACAATAGTAAATTGATATCTCATCATAATAAAATATTTCAGTTTCGAACAGGTTTATTATAAACAAAATAACACTGTTGTCTACCCACTATCATCTGGTGGTTGGTGTAAAAATGAATTTCAATCATTCGATTACTTTAATAAGTCGCATAATGAACAAGAGCAGGGTCTACCTCCATCATTGATGATAATAATTAACGCACACCACCGTTGCCTCAATCTACAATATTGAAGACATTCTTTTTTTAATTTTGAAACACCCGAAACTAAAACAAATGCATGAAATTGAAAGGATCTGGCTGGTATCGTTTATGCTGGCAGTATAGTCTTGCACCAACATATCGGATTTCATCATCAACGCCGATACAATCACCCGCCCTTCATACAGCAATGGAAGGATGTCTGTCATATCGGTTTTAATGTTGTGCTCCCTGTTCTTTGCCAGACTAGTGGTGAATACCCCAAATGCAATTTATGTTTTTGTTTTAATATCTACCCTTTCCCATGATTATAACATGTTCGTCTTCTTCCGGTGGTTATTTCTTTTGTTGGCTTCATACGAAATGTCTATTTCTTAGGCCTTATAAAGCAAGACGTGTCAATGTTGTTAATTTTTGTGAGCCTTTATCGCCCTTGTTTTCTTTAAGAGTGCATTCAGTGATCATTAGCATATTTCTCTCTAGAAAGGGAATAAAATTATTATGACATCTAACAAAGGATGGTACGAATTTGGTCATTTTGTTTTTAAAACAAAGATATATCCGTCGATAAAAAGTCTTCGTAAACTATTTTCAAGCAAATGATATGAACATATCAATGTCTCTATTCCAAAGTACGCTAAGTCTAACAAGTGAATTTTACAGGAAACATGTTCAAAGTTTTTTTTTTTTTTTTTGATTTTCTCAAAAACCGTATAAGGTATAAGTTCACTCTTTTTCGGTCTTAAAATCATGTTTGTTGTAGATTTTTTTAGTATGTACGAATTCCAAATAGTGATTAATAGAACATGGCTAAAAATGACTTAGACCACTTTAGACCGAACAAAGCTTTTTGCACTTTTTGGATTGGAAATTTGTAAAACTTTAGTCACAGGCTACGTTCAATATTAACCATAACTTTTGATAGAAGTGTCCAATAAATTCGAAATTTTGACAGGATGCATTTCACCTCAATCCGACTAAAAAAAAACAACGAACTCCATCGACTTAGCGTACTCTGGAATGAGGACATCGATATGTACGAGTAGGACTATACATAGGCTTGTTAGATGGATTCGCCTGGATTGTCCAGGAATTTCATTATTTCTTAAAAAAATATTCTGAAAAATATTCAGAAACTCATACTGGTTATAGAAAATGCACAAATATCATTGTAGAAATATATCCTTTAGTACTTTGCGAAATAAACAAATTTATGTCCATAATGCAAAATATTCCGTTAGAACAAAGAATCGCTATGAGCGAAGCTACAGACTTTCTGAAAACGGCAATTGCATATTTGGAATAATATTTCGACTTTCAAGAATCAGCAACATTTGCAAAAACAAAAACAATGTTTGTATAAAAAATTTAGGAATTTCCAAGCCTGTACACAATTATGGACTTTATCCCGACTATTGTGGAATTTATGCAAATTTCGAAAAATAAAGTGATCAAATACGGCCAACTTTTTCGTGATAGAAAAAATCGTACAAATTTATTCAAATTGATAACAGTTTGTATTTTCAACACCTATAAGTAATGCTTATTGCAAAAGAGTGTTTAGTATTTTAAATAATTTATGTTCTAAACACAAAGCAAACAGACGGAGTAAGTAAATTAGGCAAAAATGAGGTAGACTAAAATAACTTTATATATTAAGTGAATTTTTTGTGTTCCCAATGTATGATATTTACATTAGATAAAGGATGGTTAAATTGTAAGGGCCGATGTTGAATGTGAACCACACCTAAACGCCAAGTTTTTTCCGAATTTTATTTGACATTTCTCTATTTCAGACTTACTCAATTTGAACCATGGAGAGATACACAATCCAACAACGTGTTAAATGGTTCCATGAAATGGCAACAGTGGATGATCAATTTTCGAAGAAAATCATCTTCAGTGATGAGGCACATTTTCACCTCAGTGGATTCGTCAATAAACAGAATTGCCGCATTTGGGCGAATGAGAATCCAACAGTGATTGCCGAAAAACCAATGCACCCACAAAGAGTGACTGTTTGGTGCGGCTTATGGGCTGGCGGCATCACCGGGCCGTATTTTTTCCAAAATGAGGCCGGTCAGGCAGTTACTGTGAGTGGTGTTCGCTATCGTGAGATGATAACGAACTTTTTATGGCCCGAATTGGAAGATATGGATGTGGACGATATATGGTTTCAGCAAGACGGTGCCACTTGCCACACACACTGTTAGAAAAATATGTTTTTTCATATGTTCCGATATAAACAAAATGTGTTTCGGGCACGATGTTCCTAAACTAACACTAAATGTTTGGGACATCTATGTTAATATGTTAGAATATATTATGTTTGGGGCATCAATGTTTCATAAAAATCATATGTGTGAATACAAACATATATAAATTTACAAATTTCGACTAAACATACATATGTTGTGATATTTTATTCAAAGCGACAGAGAGAGTATAGAGAGAAATAGAGATGGAAACCGGGAGAGTTGACGAAAGATATCAATATAACACAGCAAAAGAGTCAAAAGAGAACAATTTCTGTGAAACCGCTTGTATGTTGTTTCGGAAAACTGTTTTACGATAAGGCCAAAAATTTGATATGTTTAAGTCTAAATATTATTTAATTTGAATAAAGAGAATAGACATTCTGAACCAAGAGAATAGACATTTGAAAAACAAACAGCTTATGTTTTCGCCTTGAGAGCAGCATTTTATGTATGTGTGGACATGTGTTTTGTTTATCATTTTGGCATTATGGGCACAATTTTTTTCTTGGTTCGTTAAAAGAAATCAGGGGTCTTCATAAAAATAACGAAAGGGCACTATACTCTTTTTAGAGTTGGGACAGTAAAATGAAATAAGGAGGAAATAGTGAAAAATTACACAGTAAAATGTAAAAAAAACAAACTTTAGTTCCTCTTTATTAAAAAGTAGTCCACGAGGAGTTGACGGACACCATCAAATATAAAAGCGGGCATTAAGTTCGAGTTTTACAGCTAAAACAATTTAAAAAGTTTATTTTCTTTAAAATGAATTATTAAAGAAAAATAAAAGGAATTTTAGAGCGATGGTGTTAAATGCTAGTAAAAAACTGTTCACTCCTAAATAAATTTATGTTTATATTATAAAATTATGTATGTATGACTGATTTTTTATCCAAAAATCAGTCAATTTCGTTTATATCAAGCACTGTTACTGACTATAAATCTTTAATAACGCACATTTCGAAGTTTCATTTAAAAAAATTAATATAGTATAAATACATATAAATGTGTAAATTAAAAAAAAAAAAAAAAAAATGTTCGGTCGGAGCAGGGATTGAACCCACAACCCTTTGCATGCAAGGCAGACATGCTAACCACTGCTCCACGTGGCAAACAAATGTATGTTTCTGTTAAATAATGTTATGTTTGCATGGGCTCGTGGGCGCTGCAAACTATGCTATATAAATGTAACTTAAAACGATAATTATGTACTGGTGACTATAACAGCTACGTAGCCCAGTGGATAGTGTGTTGGCTTACAAACTGTATGGTCCTCGGTTCGATTCTCCGTGCAGGCGAAAGGTAAAATTTAAAAAATTTATAAAAGTGAATAATTTCTTCAACATTATTTGTATTACAGAGAAAGGTGCCAATAACTAAAAAATTTCGTGGAAGTGAAAATTACGAGTATGTTAGAGAATGAGCACAATCGTGTTTGGGAAAAATTCTTCCAAGCATATAATATTTTTGGCTCAAAATGCTTCCAAACATATAATATGTTCACATAAAACAAACATATTAATGTTTCGGCAGTATGCAATAATATATGTGCTTCCTGCAAAATATGTTTGGAACATATGTTAAAGAAGCGATTTTTTTTGAGGGTGCAGCTAACGAAACAAAGGCTCTTTTGCGCAACAAATTCAATGGCCGTGTTATCTCACGTAATGGCGATGTCAATTGGCCGCCAAGATCATGTGATTTGACACCGTTGGACTTTTTTCTTTGGGGTTATTTGAAAGAAAAGGTGTACGTCGATAAGCCAGCAACAATTCAAGAGCTAAAGGATGAGATAATTCGGCACATTAACGGCATAGAACCTCCATTATGCCTCAGCGTCATCGAAAATTTGGACCATCGGATGAAGGTGTGCCACCGAGGTCGCGGCGCCCATTTGGCCGATATTTTGCTCCATACATAATTGAGTAATACCAATATATCATAATAAAATAAAATTACAACAATTTCCTAAATAGTTTACCTTTTATTCAAAATCAACATCGACTCTTGAAATTTTAACCACCCTTTATAAAGAACTGTATACGGCCGTAAGTTTAGCCAGGCCGAATTCGTTACCGTGATACCATGCATTGCGTATAAACTTCTACTAAAGATTGTGATTGTGGTAATGCTTACCGATGGCCAGGTATCTTAAAGGTATGAACCGATATGGACCAATTTTTGTTTGATTAGGGATCGGTTTATCTGAGGGCTATATAAAGGGTGATTCTTTTGAGGTTAGGATTTTCATGCATTAGTATTTGACAGATCACGTGGGATTTCAGACATGGTGTCAAAGAGAAAGATGCTCAGTATGCTTTGACATTTCATCATGAATAGACTTACGATCTGCCACAACGTCGAATTTTCAGTGAATGGGCCCTAGAAAAATTGGCAGAAAATCCGCTTTTTTATCGACAAATTTTGTTCAGCGATGAGGCTCATTTCTGGTTGAATGGCTACGTAAATAAGCAAAATTGCCGCATTTGGAGTGAAGAGCAACCAGAAGCCGTTCAAGAACTGCCCATGCATCCCGAAAAATGCACTGTTTGGTGTGGTTTGTACGCTGGTGGAATCATTGGACCGTATTTTTTCAAAGATGCTGTTGGACGCAACGTTACGGTGAATGGCGATCGCTATCGTTCGATGCTAACAAACTTTTTGTTGCCAAAAATGGAAGAACTGAACTTGGTTGACATGTGGTTTCAACAAGATGGCGCTACATGCCACACAGCTCGCGATTCTATGGCCATTTTGAGGGAAAACTTCGGAGAACAATTCATCTCAAGAAATGGACCGGTAAGTTGGCCACCAAGATCATGCGATTTGACGCCTTTAGACTATTTTTTGTGGGGCTACGTCAAGTCTAAAGTCTACAGAAATAAGCCAGCAACTATTCCAGCTTTGGAAGACAACATTTCCGAAGAAATTCGGGCTATTCCGGCCGAAATGCTCGAAAAAGTTGCCCAAAATTGGACTTTCCGAATGGACCACCTAAGACGCAGCCGCGGTCAACATTTAAATGAAATTATCTTCAAAAAGTAAATGTCATGGACCAATCTAACGTTTCAAATAAAGAACCGATGAGATTTTGCAAATTTTATGCGTTTTTTTAAAAAAAAAAAGTTATCAAGCTCTTAACAAATCACCCTTTATAACTATAGACCGATAATGACCAAGTTTGGCATAGTTTTTAGTGGCCATATACTAACACAATGAATCAATTTTCAACCGAATCGGATGAATTTTTCTCCTCCAAGAGGCTCCAAAACCAAATCCGAAGATCGGTTTATATGGGGGCTATATAGCATATAATTATGGACCGATATAAACCAATATAAGCGTGTATGTTAGAGACCACATACTAACACCATGTACCGAATTTAAACTGGATCGGCTCCGGATGCCAAATGTGGGGGATCGGTATATATAAATTATCCGATTTGGTTGAAATTTCAGGGAAGGTTGAAGGGGGCGTCTAGGCAAAGAACAGCTACTTTATTTTTCGATATTTGGTCGAGAAGGGGGTTCTCCCCTTTGTCCGACTTTTTTTAAAGTTCAGTAAAAAATAAAATTTGTCGACGTTCTGAAATTTTACGGAGAACTTGGGAGAGATTATGAAATTTGTATGAGGTATATGGTTTTTTAATATTTGGTTGGGGAAAAATAAAAGGGCACAGGAGACCTTATTTCTCCTCAAGTACATACCGTAAAACAATTAAACTTTTATAATTTACTTGAAATATACAGAGGATGTGGAGTAGGTTATATTATTATAACGAATATCTGATTTTGTGATATTCGGAAGGGAAGAGGGGCCTCCCCTTGCCCTACTGTTTAAAAATTGGGCTTATAATTTGCTTGAGATTTTCTGCGATATCTACACAATATACGCTATATTATTTTTCGATATTGGGACGGGGAGGGAGACCTCATCTAAAACTGAAAAAAGACTAGAATTCTCAAGTTTACATGAAATTTACAAAGGCCGTAGGGGAAGGTTACAAAATCAATATGCTGTACTTAATTTTTGGGCATTTGGACGAAAACCGTCTCCTTGCACCACACTATGAATCTTGAAGGAATATTTACAGATTTTCTTGGAATTTGCAGAGAAAGTGACGTCCCTTTCCAACAAATAGAGCAAACTCTAACCTTCTCCGACTTACTTTAAATTGGATGAAGATGATTAAATTTATAGAGGGTACATGATTTTTCGATGTCGGTTGGGGAAGGGGAATAGTAAAGTTGGGGAGTTTGTGAAATGAATATAGGGTACGTGAATTTACGATATCTGGTCGGGGAGGCGCGAAGCAGGGAGGTTCCCTTTTGCCCGATTTTTTGAAAATATAAAGTAGAGGATCGTCGATAAATGGGAACTCGGTACATAATTTTATGGTTTTTCCACATGTTTCTGCCAGACTTTTAAGTAAAAAACTAAAATTTACAAGAAGTTGACAGGCAACGTAGAGGGTGCTTCATTTCCCGGTATATGTTTGGGAAAGGTATGTTCTCCGTGTCCAACACTTTAACAAATGTTAATATGGTAAATTTTCAAGTACTTTTACTTTTTCCAATTTATTGGACGGTATGTTGAGGAGAAGTATACCTCCCCTTGGCAAACAAAACTTGAAAATCACAGGAAATGTAGAAGATTGTCCAACGATTTGAATATAGAACAATTTAAAAACAAACAAGTATATACGGCCGTAATTTCGGCCAGGCCGAATCTTATGTACCCTCCACCATGGATTACATAGAAACTTGTACTAAAGACTGTCATCCACAATCGAATTACTCGCGTTGCGGTAACACTTGCCGATGGCAAGGTATCTTAAAACTGCTTAACACCGTCTTCTCAGTTATAAATTAGTCCATACTGGGTATATATTAAACAAAACAAGTATATACGGCCGTAAGTTCCGCCAGGCCGAAGCTTATGTACCCTCCACCATGGATTGCGTAGAAACTTCTTCTAAACACTGTCATCCACAATCGAATTACTTGGGTAGCGGTAACGCTTTCCGATGGCAAGGTATCTTAAAACCTCCTAACACCGTCTTCTAAATTATCTAAATTATAAGTAAGTCCATACATGGTATATTTTAAATTAAAAAAGACCGATTAAATACGTAAATAATTCAGTTTTTCTAAAGAAATACAATTTTGACAAAATTATCTATAGAAATAAAATTTTGACAAAATTTTCTATAGAAATAAAATTTTTACAAAATTATCTATAGAAATAAAGTTTTGACAAAATTTTCTATATAAATGAAATTTTAACAAAATTTTCTATAAAAATAATTTTTAACAAAATTTTCTATAGAAATAAAATTTTGACAAAACTTTCTATGGAAATAAAATTTTGGTAGATTATTTTTGGCTCTAGTGGCAACCATGATTATGAACCGATATGGAATAATTTTTGTGTGATTAGGGTTCGGCTATATATAACTCTTGACCGATATGGACCAATTTTGGACTGGTTGTTAGCGGCCATATAACATACTAGCACCACGTTCCAAATTTGAAACGGATCGGATGAATTTTGCTCGTCCAAGAGGCTCCGGAGGTCAAATCTGGAGAACGGTTTATATGGAGGCTATATATAATTATGAACCGATATGGACCAATTCTGGCACGGTTGTTAGAGACCATGGTGTTGGTATACCATGTTCCAAATTTAAACCGGATCGGATGAAATTTGCTTCTCTTACACGCTCACAAAAAATCGCTTCTGTAACATATACTCCCAAACATATTTTGCTTCAAGCATATATATTTTTGGGTATTGCCCAAACATTTATATGTTTGATCTCTTCCAATATATAATATGTTTGAAAGTATATTGGTCTAAACAATATATGTTTGGGTAGTCTAAGTTCCAAATATTTTGTATTTTTGCATCCAAATTCAATAATGTTGTCTTCCAAAAAACAATATGTTATTATGTGAACATATAATATGTTTGGAAGCATTTTGCACCCAAAAATATTATATGCTTAAAAAAAATTCTCCCAAACAATATTGTGCTCAAAATTTTATTTATTTATTTATATATTTACAATCATAATGAATTATGAAAATAAACAGGTAATATAGGTGCTAACAACATAGGTTTTCGACCTGAATGCTCAAAATTTTGTTTCTGCCCAATTGTATATTCCCCGACATCTTTCTCAATTCCACGAGATTTTTTAGTTCTTAGCACCTTTTTCTGTAATACAAACATTGTAGAAGAAATTATTCAATTTTATGATTTTTTTATTTTAATTTTACCTTTTGCCGGATGGGGATTCGAACAGCGGACCACACAGTTTGTAAGGATCAAAGAAGTAGCTGATCGATTGCCCAAGGAAAAATAAAATGTTAATTTTGTAATAACAAGCAACAACCACTTAATTCAATATTCAATATCGCTCCCTGTTAAGTAGCGCTCCAAGCTACTAAACACATATATGTTTATATGCTATTTCTAAATTAATATATGTTTGCATTCAAGCATATTATATTTACAAACATTTTATGTCCCAAACATAATATGTTCTAACATATTAACATATATGTCCCACACATGTTATGCTAGTTTATGAACATTATATGCTTGCACTCAAAAATATTGTGTTTAAAAATTTGTGTTCCAAACATATAATGTTTATAGCCAAACATATGAAAAACAGTCTTTTTCAACCGTGTAGAGGCTCCGCAAGCCAAATCTGGGAATCGGTTTATATGGGGCTATATATAGGTTACGTTAGGTTAAAGTGGCAACCCGATTAAGATTCAGGCTCACTTAGACTATTCAGTCCATTGGGGGCTATATATAATTATGAACCTATGTGGACCAATTTTTCCATGGTTGTTAAAGACCATATTCTAACACCATGTACCAAATTTCAGCCGGATATAGGTGAGTATTAAGTTCGAGTTTTGCCGCTAAAATCGCTAAAGTGAAAACTAAATCAGTAAGAAAAATGCATGAAATTACACGTATTTGTTGCACATTTTATTATAACTTGATGGGGAAAAGCCCAAAGCAAATTTTCACAAAATTTTTATTCCTTAAAATGGATTATTAAAGAAAAGTAATCGTGAAAAAATGACGCTTTTAGCGGCTAAACTCGAACTTAATACCCACCTTATGGTGAAATTTGCTTCTCTTAGGGGCTCCGCAAGCCAAATCTGGGGATCGGATTATATGATGGCTATATATAATTATGGACGGATATGGACCAATTTTGACATGGTTGGGAGAGACCATATACTAACACCATGTACCAAATTTCAAATGGATCGGATGAATTTTGCTCCTTCAAGAGTCTCCGCAAGCCAAATCTGAGCGTCGGTTTATATGGGGGCTATACGTAAAAGTGGTCCCATATGGCCCATTTGCAATACAGTCCGATCTACATTAATAACAACTACTTGTGCCAAGTTTCAAGTCGATAGCTTGTTTCGTTAAGAAGTTAGCGTGAGTTCAACAGACGGACGGACAGATATGCTTAGATCGAATTTCACCACGACCCAGAATATATATACTTTATGGGGTCTTAGAGCAATATTTCGATGTGTTACAAACGGAATGACAAAGTTGATATACCCCCATCCTAGGTTGGAGGGTATAAAAATTGGTTGAATGGTAACACTCCCTACCCGACCTTTGTTAAACCGGTCCGTTTTACGTTTGCATAACCGCATAAACGAAAAAGCAAGTAGTCCGTTATTTTTGAAATGTACGGGACACATGTATGGAAACCATGGAGTGATTAATCAGTACTTCAATTGTTGTGCAAGACTTCCCCTGACCCTACCCTTTAAAAGAGTTCACATCTTTTCGATTTTTTTTCAGATCGAAGGATATGGTTGACTAAGTTAACGAAAATGTGCTTCGGGAGGCGCAGCGAAGCGGGCCGGCTTACGAGTACGCTAGTATTTTCCAAAATTAACCGAAATTTTCCTACCTGGGTGGTTCAATTTTTTTGAGTGTACCCTATTCACTATGTGTTTTATGGTATAATAATACAATTGTAAACAATGTAATTTTATATTCCACAATTTTACTTACTATTGCGACATTTTCTTATAATATGAAACTTTTACCGCTACACATCAAGATATAAATGAAATGTGGAAAAATATTATTTTTTTAGCAAACAATTTTTTTTGTTGATAAAAGTTGGTATTGCAAACACTTGTCCTACTTTATAATACCCTATTCTAAAGTTGTGGTAAGTAAGTAAGTACATGTTATAATAGAATAATATCTTTGTGGTTCAGGATACCATTCCAATTAAAATTTGGCTTCAAACGCTAATGTATTCTAATTGCAAGCCAACTAAGCAATTGGACTGTGAGCATTTTTGGCAATAAAGTCACTACATATTGTAGCAGTAAAGATAATTAGAAATGTTATTATCTCAGTACAATAAAACGATGAGGATGTGTGGGCAAAATTTATTGCATCCTGCACACTGAAAACAATTGTAAATATTTGTATAATGAAAATTGCCACAAATATTTATGGGAGGAGAAAATTTTGGTTTTTTTTATACGCCTGTAACATGTTGAAATATTGATCCCAGACTCCACAAATTATATAGTCTGAATCGTTTTACTGATGCGCTTCCGTCCACCTGCTAAAATTAAATACTTGGTAGCTGTAATTTTCATCAGTCCACAATTATATATAGTACCAAGATTTGACTTCCGAAACCTCTTGGAAGAGCTCATTTCATCCAATCTGCCTGAACGTTCGTGATGTTATTCTATGCCGTGAAAAAATTGTCATTAACAGTCCGTAAATATATAGCCCCAAATTTTGCTTCTTGAGCAAATTTCATCCGATATCTTTGAAATTCGGTACGTGATGTCTGTATGGGCTTTCTAATAACCGATCTCTTAAGATTTGACTTATGGACCCTAATGGAAGAACAAATTTTAACCGCTCCGGTTAAATGTTGGATCTCTAATTGCCATGCGAAATTGGTTCATATTTATTGATAAACTCCTCTGTATAGACTGATCGAGAAGTGAAGTGGATTATATAGGTGTGGACTAATATACAATTTAGTAGACAACGTTAAGAAGTGGAGGGTACATAAGATTCTGCCTGGCCAAAGTTTTGGAAGTATGTACTTCCCAGCAACAAAATTTGGAAATTGTTCTAAAGGCACAAAAATCTCTCTTTAAAATCTCTATCACAAAAATGTTCTCTTTTTTTAACTACATACACAGAAAAAAAAGTGTCTCGTAAATTTAAGAAGATTTTTACAATAATTTATTACAAGAATTTTCCAGAATTTTAGTTCATTTTTCGTATCTTCAACGAAAATTAACTACTCGAAAGGAAATTTTACAAATTCTAAGTAGCAATCGTTTAGTTCATGGCCTACAAAATACGATGGAAATTTCCTTAAAAAATTTCTTAACTGGTAGTTAAAAATTCGTTTGTTATGCTATAAAACTACTTGTGAAATGTAAAGTATTTTCTAAATAATAAGTGCAATTTACTAAGAGCTTGATTTGTTAAGAGCTTGATAACTTTTTAAAAAAAAAAACGCATAAAATTTGCAAAATCTCATCGGTTCTTTATTTGAAACGTTAGATTGGTCCATGACATTTACTTTTTGAAGATAATTTCATTTAAATGTTGACCGCGGCTGCGTCTTAGGTGGTCCATTCGGAAAGTCCAATTTTGGGCAACTTTTTCGAGCATTTCGGCCGGAATAGCCCGAATTTCTTCGGAAATGTTGTCTTCCAAAGCTGGAATAGTTGCTGGCTTATTTCTGTAGACTTTAGACTTGACGTAGCCCCACAAAAAATAGTCTAAAGGCGTCAAATCGCATGATCTTGGTGGCCAACTTACCGGTCCATTTCTTGAGATGAATTGTTCTCCGAAGTTTTCCCTCAAAATGGCCATAGAATCGCGAGCTGTGTGGCATGTAGCGCCATCTTGTTGAAACCACATGTCAACCAAGTTCAGTTCTTCCATTTTTGGCAACAAAAAGTTTGTTAGCATCGAACGATAGCGATCGCCATTCACCGTAACGTTGCGTCCAACAGCATCTTTGAAAAAATACGGTCCAATGATTCCACCAGCGTACAAACCACACCAAACAGTGCATTTTTCGGGATGCATGGGCAGTTCTTCAACGGCTTCTGGTTGCTCTTCACTCCAAATGCGGCAATTTTGCTTATTTACGTAGCCATTCAACCAGAAATGAGCCTCATCGCTGAACAAAATTTGTCGATAAAAAAGCGGATTTTCTGCCACTGATTTTGGTAATAAAATTCAATGATTTGCAAGCGTTGCTCGTTAGTAAGTCTATTCATGATGAAATGTCAAAGCATACTGAGCATCTTTCTCTTTGACACCATGTCTGAAATCCCACGTGATCTGTCAAATACTAATGCATGAAAATCCTAACCTCAAAAGAATCACCCTTTATAAGATTTTTTTGTATGAGAAAATATTTTTTTACGAAAAATGAACTTGAAAGTGGATAGCAATTTCTTACTGACAATTCCTATAGTTAATAATTGTTGGTAAAAAAATTACCCAATGAAATATTTTTAGTTCACATGTAATTAAATCTATAGACATTTTCGTCAAAAATGGTAGATAACATTTCATGAAAATTTTGCAAATTTTAAGTTAAACGTTTCATCGTTCATAAACTGGTGTGCCTTTACGAATATTATTCTCAGAGTAAATTGTCAGCAGATGCGATGAACTAATGCATAGTACAGAGATCTTTATCGGCATAGTGGAATGTGATTAATGTAAAGATGATGTTACTTGAGTTTTGTTGTGTATACATTAGCGTGGGGTTGTTTTTATTTTGGTTCATTTAGTCAAAGACAATAAACTTGGGGAAGATGGGAAATTGGCTACTGAGGAGATCAAACCATTTACCGTGTTAGTTTCATACTCGAACCAAACGCGTATACGACAAGTATTGACATAGCATTAAAATGCAAATAAAAAGAAATTAAGTGCACGAAATAAATTTCAATAGAGGGGAAAATGTAATTTTTTTGTTGTTGCCTAAAATTTAACATTGTTTCATTAAGAAAATTAAGTTTTTCATTCAAAAAATAAAAACGAAAAACAAATAAAAAATTACAAACATGTATGGAACTAACATGGTAAATGCAACATTTGGTATGACGCAAGCCAATTTCCTATCTTCCTCAAGTTTATTGTCTTTGCATTTAGTGGTTTGTGTGTGTGTTTGTTATTCTTGGATGGTTTATTGGCTGGATGAGGTGTTGTTTTCAATAAAGGCACATGTGTTTTTGTTGTTGTAGGAATGTTTTGGCTTTGCTTGGTTTTGTTTGGCATGCTTCAGTTGTATAGTTGGCGTTGGCGTGGGCTGTTGCATCTTTTAATATGCAACAAGGGAATATAAAGGCATGGAATATTTTGGAATTTTGAGACATACATTGGTGTTTGTTTATTAAACCTTTTAAATGAAAGTTATTAATATTTTATCGGTAGTTTCGAGAAAAGTTATTAAGAATATTTAGGAAAATATGTTGAAATTGAAAGTGTATTGGAATTTTTATTATTCAATGTAAAAAATTAATATTCAATTCCAGATGAATTTGGAAAATTTTTGTTATATCTCAGCGTATAGTTTAGCCATAAATTGGTAAGTATTGTTTTTTTAATATGGCTTTCTTTTAAAAATAATATTTTTTATGTATATTATTATTTGTTAATTATCTTTTTTTTTTTTTTGGAAACCAGTTTAATGTTTTTCTTTGTTGTAAAAGCAATATTTAATTTCACAGCAACTCCAGATGGGTTCGAAAATAGAGAATTGGTAAGTTTTCTTTTAAAATTTGGCTTTCTTTCAACTAGAATATTTACGTTTTTATGACCTTTTTATCATCAAAATTATAGGTTTTTAAAACCTTATTTTAGTATTTCTTTAATCAATTTTTTTGGAAACCAATGTAATATTTTAATGTAAAAAAACAAATATTTAATTTCAGAATAACCCCTTAAAAATTTGAAAAAAATGTTGGTACTCCTTTGCTTGTAATTTAATAGTGAATTGATAAGGATTCTTTAACTTTCTTTTAACCAGAATATTTGTTTTTTATGCATAATATTATTTTTTTCATTCGATTTTTTGGAAACCTATTTAATAATTTTATTTAATGTAAAAAATAAATATTTAATTTCAGAATAGCCCAAATAAATTTGGACAACTTTTTATATTTCCCCTCAGCGTACAATTTAATAGAGAATTGGTAAGTTTTATATTAAAACTCTGGCTTTCTTTCAACTAGAATATTTATTTTATTATATCCTTCACATCGATAACAACACAGTTTTATGAGTTTATATAGAATACTTCATTATTTCTCTAATTGTTTCAGGTACCAATTTTATGAGATACGTTTTCCAAAGAAAAGTTGAATTCCTTACACCATTCGATAAAATGCCCCCAAATATGGTAAGTTACAAGCTAAAATGAAGAATTAAAATTATATTTCATTACATGGTGTTAATTTTTAACAATTTTCATTATTATTTCCATTTTTTCCAGAAAGATATGTGAAAAAATTACCTACGATGAATAAAAAAGGATAAGTCAAAATGCCCAAACAGCGGGTTCAAATGAACTACTCTCTGTTCCACGTGGTCATAATTTTTATTCACAAAAAACATTGTATTAAGAACTTTCATCATAAGTTTTTATAATAAAGTACTTTTGCTTAAAGAAAGTTTAATTTTAATGTATGAAAATTTTCATAATAGTAAAACGGTTTGTTGTTCCTTTAATTATTTAATTTCTCTGTACTGTGGAATGATTGATTTAAAAATAGTTTAATCGTCGACATTTTAAAGAGACTGTTAACCAATTTTTATTATCGGGTTTCCCACAAAATAAGCAAGTAAATCAAAATAATACTGACTTTTTAACTTGGTAGGGGTATATAAATCATATGGTGTTGTAAAAATGAACTAAACTACAATGTTATAGATGAACTAAAATTTAAGAGAATTATAAACTAGACAAGTTGAAAAAAATCTTAAGGGCTAAATCATGGTCAATATTACTACAGTTTAGTTCATTTTGCAATTGAAAAGGGTTCACTGTTTTTTCAGTGTAGGAAATTACTTTAATTAATTTATAACACGCTTTTATCATATTTTAATCGGTAATTTTAAACAATTTTGTTTCAAATACGTTAAAAACAGGGTAAGAATTAATAAAGTGGTACTTTTTATTGAAAAAAGTGTTTTTCCTTTCTAGAAAAAGGGCGAATTTTTGAAAATATATGAGATCGAACGTTTCAGACAAGCGTGAGAATGCATTGAATTTCATCTAAAATTATAAAAATTATTTATTTAACAAAATATCGCAAATTCTTTTAATTCACATCCACAACATTGAATTCGAATCACACTTTAAGGCTGTTGAAATGGTGGACATCCGTCCTATGATAATCCCGTATTAAATTCATCGCTTCTGTGCCAATTTTGCACCACTCCCGGATTCAAAACGGACATTTTCACTACTTTTTTGGTGACACTTTTTTTGTTTTTTATGCAAGCATACACTGCAAAAAAAATACGAATGAGAATTACGCTTAGCCTAGAAGACGCATTTAGCTGAAAAGTTTAGTTTAAAGCATTTTATTGAAGTCGTTTGTTTTTCAATTTAAGTGATTCGACTTAAAAATTGGCACCTTTGACTACAAAGCAAAAAAGCATTCAAAAATAGGGTATATTTTTCCATACTTTATTTTAAAGATTTTTTTACTTGACACAGATAATAAATTCTACTTATATTAGGTATAATGGCAACCCGATATTTCAGGCTCACTTAGACTATTCAGTCCATTGTGATACCACAGTGGTGAACTTCTCTCTTATCACTTAGTGCTGCCTGATTTTGTGTTAAGCTCAATGACAAGGGACCTCCTTTTTATAGCCGAGTCCGAACGGAACGCCGTTGCCATTGCAGTGAAATCACTTACACAGAAAAAAATGTCACCAAAATATTTCCAATTAAAAAGTTAATTGAAGTTGAAAATTTTTTCAATTAATAAATTAATTGATACAATTAACTTTTTAATCATGATAGAAATATTAAGCTAATTAAGTCAATGATAGAAAATTTTAAAATTTTTAATTAAAAAATTAATTGATACAATTAACTTTTTAATCAAATTCGGAAGACTAATTCAGTTAAAAAACCGTGATGAGACTTTTTTTAAATTTTTAATTAAAAATGTTTTTCAACCAATCAATTGTTAATCTAAATAAGAACTCTAAATCAATTCAGAAAGTAATTGAAAATAGTTACCTTTTTTAATTAATAAATAAATTGAGTTTTGCAATCAACATCAATTAAATTTTTAATTGAATCAATTAAAAATTTAGTTGAAATTTGCTAATGAAATCAATTAATTTTTTAATCAAGAATTTTTTCTATGCCCAATTAAAACTATGATTGATACTATCATTTTCGTGATTGAAGACATTTCAATTAAAAAAATAATTGGATCAATTAATTTCGTGATTGAATCAGAAAAAAATTTTTTGTGTATAGAGATGCTGTGAAACACTCAGAAATATCACCAGCATTACTGAGGTGGGACAATGCTGAAAAACTTTTAGGTGCTTGGTTGAAACTGGGTTTGAGCCCACGACCCTGTGTATAAAAGGCGGGCATGCTAACCATTGCACCTTATGATTTTAGGTTTCGCGTTGTTTCGTTTCGTGTTTCTAATATCAAAGTCTTTCATAAACGCGTTACCCGCAACTAAAATTCCATTCTATTCAATTATTAGAATTATGTCATAGCCCATTTCAAAAAGTTTGGCCAGTCTTAAGGACTTCGCAATGAAAACTATCAATAGGACCTTGATGGTTTGTTTCTGCACTCAAGCAAACTTGGATCAAAAGGCATTGACCTTCCTTTAAGGATTTTGGTTTTGATTCCCAGCCAAAAACTTGGCTTCTTTAGACAAAAAAAAACAGTTTTTCTTTAAATCTAGGCTCTGTAATATTAAAATTATGATACAGTACTGATCTATCGAATTTTCATTTTTGTGATATATTAACAAAGTTATTCATGTACAAATAAATTTCAGTTCAAAATCCAAATTCTTACAGATATTTCCAAGTAAAGTGTGTTTTCTTAATTAAAAAAAAAACAAAAAAACTTTAAAGAAAGCAAAATCCTTAAAAGTCTTGACGTACATTTGAAGTTTGACAGAGGAATCCGAATTTCAAAGATTAAAGTCCAAAACTTTCTCTTGATTAAAATTTGTTTATTTCAAAGAAATTTGTCATTAAAATTGTGTAAATTGCATTACCTAAAATTTAGGTTACAAATACGCTTCATGACATAATTGTTGTCGGAAAACATTGTTCAATAGACATCAATTTTCAAGAAAATTGAATGATTTTGGAACAAATCGTGATTTCACTTCTATTATACCCAAATGAACTTTTAAAATTAGGTTCACTGATCCCTCTGATATTCCAAGGATATTAGTAAGTTTTGTTGGCGTTGAAAGGCTTGATTTTATTTGAATATTTATCACAAGTTTAGGGCAGTCCCGTTCGTTGAGAACGTCTCAAAGTACGGGACGTTCTTTTCCAGTTAGGGATACTTTTTGGTAAGTTTTTTTTTGTCAGAATTGAACAGAAATGGGGTTTTTGTGTCGTAAATGTACATCGATGCGAAAATTTAATCATGCAACGAAGGGTTAACGTTTTGCCTTTAAAAATTTAATTCAGCGCTTCTTTGTTGGAGAATTGTCCAATACACCAATGATTACATTAATGTGACACTTCGCTTTAGATTTTCGCGTGGAATTTAAATTAAATTGAAGTCCCATTAACATATTTTACACACAGTAATGGGTGTATTATTTTGCCTGAATGAGATTTCAAATGTCCCTATTTGATATATTTCTTTATTCATAAATTAATTACGTTTGTCTCTTATCGGTGCTTGCCAATGGCATGCAACAATGCAATTTTCAATCGTGTTTCATAGACGATAAATTCATTACAGTTCAATGTAGTTTTTATGCTAACTAATAACTTGTTCAAATCGAATGATTTGAATTTTAATAAAAAATCAAACCAGGGGTAAGATCGGCCGGGACGAATCTTAAATACCCACCACCATGAATTAAATATAACAGATTCCTCTGAAAGCCTCGCATCGTAGCGAGGTACTTGAATATAAATATATAGAATTTCAGGTTGATTTTAGGAAACCTCAAGAAGACCACTTCAAATGAAATGCTTCCCGAAGTTACATTTAAAATTTCAACAATCAAAATTGTATTAGATTCTGGATTTATACACTGAAAAAAAAATCTCGCTCGATTCCAAAGATTTTGTCTTTACACTGATGGTTTTTGTATTGATTGCGAGACAAGAAGCAGAGAATTCAAATAAGGATACATTTAAGACACAATTCTCTTTTAAATTTAAGTTTCCCGTACTTGGTATTAGGAAACAAAATGGACTTTGTTCGTTTTTATACCCTCCACCATAGGAATGGGGTATATTAACTTTGTCATTCCGTTTGTAACACATCGAAATATTGCTCTAAGACCCCATAAAGTATATATATATATATATATATATATATATATATATATATATATATATATATATATATATATATATATATATATATATATATATATATATATATATATATATATATATATATATATATATATATATATATATATATATATATATATATATATATATATATATATATATATATATATATATATATATATATATATATATATATATATATATATTCTGGGTGGTGGTGAAATTCTGAGTCGATCTAAATAAAGTACTTAGAACCATTTTTGTTTTGTAAAATTTTTTAAATTTAACGAAAAATATAGTAGGGAAAATTGTTTGGTAATGTATGGGAAAGTAGGGAACTTTTTTTGTCCTTGTAGGGTAAACCGAACATTTTCCCTGGCAACATTGACTATGAGCTATAGTCAGATTGATACAAAGCACCCATAAACATGTACCCCTTAATTTTCTTAAATATGCATCTGCAGATTATCTCCCATACCTATATCAATGTTAGCCCACAAATGCTTATGATTACTAATTCAGTAAGGGTGGTTTAGGGTATGATATAGTCGGCCCCGCCCGACTTTCTACTTTACTTACTTGTTTTTAATATATTTTTCGGGAAAATTTGTAGTACTTCTGCACTGTTAGAAAAATATGTTTTTCATATGTTCCGATGTAAACAAAATGTGTTTCGGGCACGATTTTAAACCACAATATATTTAAGTGCGAACATGTAATGTTCCTAAACTAACACTAAATGTTTGGGACATCTATGTTAATATGTTAGAATATATTATGTTTGGGACATGAATGTTTCACAAAAATCATATGTGTGAATACAAACATATATAAATTTACAAATTTCGACTAAACATACATATGTTGTGATATTTTATTCAAAGCGACAGAGAGAGCATAGAGAGAAATAGAGATGGAAACCGGGAGAGTTGACGAAAGATATCAATATAACACAGCAAAAGAGTCAAAAGAGAACAATTTCTGTGAAACCGCTTGTATGTTGTTTCGGAAAACTGTTTTATGATAAGGCCAAAAATTTGATATGTTTAAGTCTAAATATTATTTAATTTGAATAAAGAGAATATACACTCTGAACCAAGAGAATAGACATTTGAAAAACAAACAGCTTATGTTTTCGCCTTGAGAGCAGCATTTTATGTATGTGTGGACATGTGTTTTGTTTATCATTTTGGCATTATGGGCACAATTTTTTTCTTGGTTCGTTAAGAGAAATCAGGGGTCTTCATAAAAATAACGAAAGGGCACTATACTCTTTTTAGAGTTGGGACAGTAAAATGAAATAAGGAGGAAATAGTGAAAAATTACACAGTAAAATGTAAAAAAAACAAACTTTAGTTCCTCTTTATTTAAAAGTAGTCCACGAGGAGTTGACGGACACCATCAAATATAAAAGCGGGCATTAAGTTCGAGTTTTACAGCTAAAACAATTTAAAAAGTTTATTTTCTTTAAAATGAATTATTAAAGAAAAATAAAAGGAATTTTAGAGTGATGGTGTTAAATGCTAGTAAAAAACTGTTCACTCCTAAATAAATTTATGTTTATATTATAAAATTATGTATGTATGTTTATACTCGACACCACGTTCTTCTTTTGTTAGTTTTTGAATTCCTTCCAAATTTTAAAGTTTTGTACAAAAACAGTTTTTTATTACAAGATTGTTATTTTGCAATAAAAAATAATATTTTATCCAAAAATCAGTCAATTTCGTTTATATCAAGCACTGTTACTGACTATAAATCTTTAATAACACACATTTCGAAGTTTCATTAAAAAAAATTAATATAGTATAAATATAAATGTGTAAATTAACAAAAAAAAAAAAAAAAACAAAAAACAAAAAAAAAATGTTCGGTCGGAGCAGGGATTGAACCCACGACCCTTTGCATGCAAGGCAGACATGCTAACCACTGCTCCACGTGGCAAACAAATGTATGTTTCTGTTAAATAATGTTATGTTTGCATGGGCTCGTGGGCGCTGCAAACTATGCTATATAAATGTAACTTAAAACGATAATTATCTACTGGTGACTATAACAGCTACGTAGCCCAGTGGATAGTGTGTTGGCTTACAAACTGTATGGTCCTCGGTTCGATTCTCCGTGCAGGCGAAAGGTAAAATTTAAAAAATTTATAAAAGTGAATAATTTCTTCAACATTATTTGTATTACAGAGAAAGGTTCCAATAACTAAAAAATTTCGTGGAAGTGAAAATTACGAGTATGTTAGGGAATGAGCACAATCGTGTTTGGGAAAAATTCTTCCAAGCATATAATATTTTTGGCTCAAAATGCTTCCAAACATATAATATGTTCACATAAAACAAACATATTAATGTTTCGGCAGTATGCAATAATATATGTGCTTCCTGCAAAATATGTTTGGAACATATGTTAAAGAAGCGATTTTTTTGAGGGTGTGAGTAATCTGCAATAAAAATTTTAAATCAAAAATCAAAAAATTACAAATTTGAAGTTAAATAACATTATTATTAATATATAATTCAGTTCTTGACCGTTATGAAATTTTGCGCTGTAAAAAAGGTGGCAGAAATGCAGTATGTGAGTCGGTTTATATGGGGCTATATAACTATGAACCTATATGGTCCAACTTTTGTGTGATTAGTACCAAATGTTAGCAAGAACATATGCAATTTGCTTATCCAGGAAGAAGTAAAATCTGGGGATCGGTTTATCTGTGAGCTATATATAACTAGGGATCCATATGGACCACTTTTGACATGTTTTAGCATGAATGTTAGAGACCGTAGACTGACACCACCTACCAAATTTCAACCGGATCGGATAAATTTTGTTCCTCCAAGAGGCTCCGGAGGTCAAATCTGGGGATCGGAGGTCAAATCTGGGGATCGGTTTATATGGGGGCTATATATAATAATGGACCGATATGGACCAATTTTTGCATGGGTGTTAGAGGCCATATACTAACTTTACCTTATATGGGGGCTGTAGGTAAACGTGGTCCGATATGGCCCATTTGCAATACCATCCGACCTTTATAAATAACAAATACTTGTACCAAGTTTCAAGTTGATAGCTTGTTTCGTTCGGAAGTTAGTGTGATTTCCACAGACGGACGGACAGCCGAACAGACGGACGGCCGGACGGCTCGATAGACTCAGAATTTCACCATTACGCAGAATATATATACTTTATGGGGCTTAGACCAATATTTCGATGCGTTACAAACGGACTGACAAAGTGAATATACACCCCATCTGAGGGTTTCAAAGCTTCTCTAAGTGGTTTCACTGCAATGTGGAACACCGTTCGGACTTGGCTATAAAAAGGAGGTCCCTTGTCATTGAGCTTAACATGGAATCGGGCAGCACTCAGTGATAAGATAGAAGTTTACCAATGTGGTATCACAATGGACTTAATAGTCTAAGTGAGCCTGATACATCGGGCTGCCACCTAATCTAACCTAGACGTATCTTAGGACCATAAAGAGGTGTGCCGAAAATGGTCCGTATCGGTCCATGTTTTGCTATAGCCCCTATATAGACTGATCTCCCGATTTTACTTCCTGGGCTTCTAGAATTCGTAGTTTTCACCCAATTCGTCTGAAAGTGGAATTCTATTTAACTTCTTGAGGGTACACCCAAAGAAAAAATATTTTCCTCCGGAATGAAATTTTAGACAAACGAAATTCCACTTTCGTATAAAGTATTTTCGTTTAGAGCTAACTAATCCGAATTTTTGATAAACAATTCAACGATTGTCTCTAAAATTTGAGTCAAAAGAAAACTTTGCTTGTCTAAAATTTCGTTCCTCAGAAAAGAAAACACTTCTTTCAGGGTATAGCAGGCGCATTGATCATGAAAATTTGCTTGAAACTGAAAGTAAAATTTCCAGATTTTACACATCGTATTCATTTAAATAATGGCGGAAAATCTATAGATTTAAGATGTAAAATCAAGGCGTTATTTCATCATATTCGAGTACGTGATATGTTTATGATTTCTCTAAAACTCAAACAAAATTGGTTCTCATAAATCCAGAATCTGATCTGGTCTTCATAGGTAAAATCTTTAAATTTTTTCTTCGGGAAGTATACTGGTAGAACTGATTTGCTTGGGAGAAGATTTGTCATCAAACCCCCTAAAATTCAATATATTATCAAGTAACCCGCTACGACGGAGTTTTCAAAGTAAACTATTATAAATATTTGATTCATTGTAGTGGGTATTTAAAATTCGGACCTCCCGAACTTACAGCTGTATATACTTGTTTATGTTGATTTACACATTAAATTGTGTACTCGGAGCCTTAAAAAAGAAATGTTTAGGGTGAAAAATAAAATATGTTCGCACAGCACAGACAATTTTTTGTTTGCACAAATTATGTTCGCTTTTTGCGAACTTAGTGCTTACCTTTATATGGGGGCTATATACAATTATGAACCGATATGGACCAATTTTCGTTTTATCTGAGGGCTATATATAACTATATACCGATATGGATAAAGTTTGGCATGGTTGTTAGCGGCCATATACTAGCACAATGTACCAATTTCAACCGAATCGGATGAATTTTGCTCCTCCAAGAGGCTCCGGAGGTCAAATCTGGGGATCGGTTTATATGGGGCTATATATAATTATGGACCAATTTTTGCATGGTTGTTAGAGACCATATACTAACACCACGTACCAAATGTCAACCGGATCGGATTAGTTTTGTTCCTCCAAGAGGCTCCGGGGTTCAATTCTTGCGGTTTATATGGGGGCTATACGTAAAAGAGTTCAGATATGTCCTATTTGCAATACAATCTGACATACATCAATAACAACTATTTATGCCAAGTTTCAAGTCGATAGGAAGTTAGCGTAATTTCAATATATGGACGGACGGACGTGGCTAGATTAATTCAGAATTTCACCACGATCCAGATATATACTTTATATATATATATACTTTATGGGGTCTTAGAGCAATATTTTGATGTGTTACAAAGGGAATGACAATGTTAATGGTGGAGGGTATAAAAAGTTAAATTTAGCAATAGTTTTTTTTTTGTAAATCTAAAACTAGATTAAATTACACTCTCTCATAGAAGAAAAAATTATCTAAAAGTAAAGAAAAAATCATTGGCGCCAAATCATGACCATATGAACCATACCGTAGTTCAATCTTACTATTTTTGGGAATCGTACGAAAATATTCTTTTGCTTCAATTTAACATATATTGAACTTATGTGTACGTTGTACCCACGTTTAGTTCATAAAATGTTTGAAATTTCGAAAAAATAAGAAAATTTAACTACAAAAAATTTTTTTGTAATAAAACAAGTAAGTAAAGTAGAAAGTCGGGCGGGTCCGACTATATCATACCCTAAACCACCATTACAGAATTAGTAATCATAAGCATTTGTGGGGTAACATATAGGTCTGGGAGATAAACCGCAGTTACATATTTAAGAAAATTAAGGGGTAAATGTCTATGGGTGCTTTGTGTAAATCTGACTATAGCTCATAGTCAATGTTGCCAGGGAAAATGTTCGGTTTACCCTACAAGGACAAAAAAAGTTCCCTACTTTCCCATACATTCCCAAACAATTTTCCCTACTATATTTTTCGTTAAATTTAAAAAATTTTACAAAACAAAAATGGTTCTAAGTACTTTGTTATCTTAAAACATGAATATGCAACGTATATAACAAATTAGTAACCTTTTTTGTTAAATCTCTATAAAAATAAAATTTTGGAAAAGTTCCTATAAACAAATTTTTGTGAGAAATTTTTCTATGCAAATAAAATTTTGACAATAAATTCTATAGAAATAAACTTTTGAGAAAAAATTTCACAGAAATAAAATATTGAGAAAATTTTTTATAGAAATAATATTTTGAAAAAAATTTCTATAGAAATACAATTTTGACAAAATGTTCTATAGAAATAAAATGTTGACAAAATTTTCTACAAGAATAAAGTTTACCGCACATTATTAAAGATCAAGCCTTGCCGGCTTCTAATTTCCTCCTCTAGAGCCACCAAAATGTAAAAATTATTACAAATTATGTTGAGTGAAAATGTCCTACATTGTGGCCCTACATCCCTACAAGACGCTAAATATTAGAAAAACTCTACATATAGGGAATTTCCCCTACTTCTAGCAACACTGGCTGTGTTGATATTGCACCTACGGAGTTAGTATGCCACTAATATTGAGCCCATTATTAAAAAAGAGAAAATCGTTACATTAGTGTGGGTAATAAATCAAAATTTGTAAAAATCGAGCAATATTCTTATGTAAAAGCTACAAGTACGTATAAATACGATCGGCTAGTACATCAAAATTTGAAATTTGAGTAAAATTGGTTAATAAATAAGAGTACTATGGCCAAATTTGGGAAAATAGAGCGATGCATATATATGGAAGCTATATCTAAATCTGAACCAAATTGCATAATATTTTGAGGGTTTGATTAATACCACAAAATGTTACCTTGTGCAAGATTTGAGTAAGATCAGTTAAGAAATGAGGCCTGTATGGTCAAACATAAGGTTATTAGGGGCGAATTTTTCAAAATCGGGTGATACATATATGGGAGCTATATCTACATCTGAACCGATTTTGATGAAATTTTGCACATATAGTTAGTACTATAGAGGACTGAATCTAGCAAACTTTTAGTAAGATCGGTTAATAAATAAGGGTTCTATGGCCAAATTTGGGAAAATCGGGCTATACATATATATGGGAGCTATAGGAGATCTGAACCGATTTCGATGATTTTTTGCACATATAGTAAGTGCTATAGAAGACTACATTTAGCCAAATTTGGGTCAGATCGGTTGATAAATAAGGGTTTTGTGGCCAAATTTGGGAAAATCGGGCGATACATATATATGGGAGCTATATCTAAATCTGAACCGATTTGGATGAAATTTTGCAGACTTGAAGGGCGATGGAAAAGATTACGTTTTGCCAAATTTGGTGACGATGCGTTTGCAAAAACGCGCAACGTGACCCCATGTGGGCGATACATATATATGGGAGCTATATCTAAATTTGATCCGATTTCTTCCAAATTCAACAGCGTTCGTCCTTGTGCCCAAAAAACTCCCTGTACCAAATTTCATCAAAATCGGTTAATAATTGCGACCGGAATCCTGTGAACAACAAATACATGGACAGACGGACGGACGGACGGACACCAAGCGCTAGATCGACTCAAGAGGTTATTCTGAGTCGATCGGTATATATTTTATGGGGTCTAAAATCAATATTTCTGGTAGGCACATTTTTTGGCCGATCAAACTTATTATACCCAAACCACTATGTGGTTTAGGGTATAAATATATTAAATTTAGCTTTAGTTTAACTACGGAAATTTTTTTTCAGTATATAATAAAAATTAATCTGAATTTTCAATAGAAGACTAGGTATTTCAATAGACGACTATAGGTACCATTTTTTAACTGCATAGACTATCCCCACAAGGAACGTAAGGTAAATTTTAGTAAATTGGTGAAGTAAAGTTTTTTAGTCGAGCAGAGGAGAAGCCCTTATACCCGATTAACAATGAAATTTCGAATTTTATAGCAGCATTATTAATTTGTAAATTTCACTACAAATTCGCCAATCTTGAACTAAAGGCGGTCTTGCAATTTTGAACTTAATTTTTTTTCCTTCAAACTACATAATTTTCTTTAACAAGTGAAAAAAAAAACTATTTGTTTCTAATAAATTTTCTTGAATTTGTCGATTGTGAAATCGGTGTGATGTTCGATTGTGTAATATGCGCTTTACAGACTATCACACTGAAAAAACAGTGAACCCACCAGGAAGAAAAATGTTGGTTAATTTTAGAAAATTTTGAATATTTTCAGAAAATTTTAACTAAACAGTATAACAAACGCTGGCATCACGCCGATATCATAAAAATAAGTAAATATTTTTCGACAAATTCAAGAAAATTTATTAGACATAATTAAGTTTTTTCATTTCTTAAAGAAAATTTTGTAGTTTGAAGGAAAAATTGGAGTTCAAAATTGCAAGAATGTCTTTAGTGACATACGAAGTTCATGATGAACGCATTTGTAGTAAAATTTACAAATTTAAAGAAATATTGAACTATTTTTTAGAAGACACGAATTTAGTTAATCTCTATCCTTCATTTGTGTATATTTTTTTCCTCTGTTTTAGTTAATTTAACTAACGTACACAAAAAATTATTAGAGTAGAGGAAACTTTCTCCAAACATAATAACTCCAAGAACTAAAATAAAGTTAAATTGGCTTTAGTGAAATAGAGAGTTCACTTTTTTTGAGTGCAGTTATTCCGGACGACAGTGCTCGTGTCGAACATATCCCATATATTGTGCACATTATAAGTTAAGTCCGAAGGTATAATCGATACTCCTGCATGTTTATGGGATCGATAACACATTTACCGATTATTTAGTCATCGCCGACAAGTCGTATCGATCCGACACACTGTAAGATTCTTTACAACCACCGACATTCCATCCGGAATAACTGATAGTCTGTATTGCGCAATACTGTTCAGTTAAATTTTTCTACAAATAATCTAAATTTTATAAAACTAACAAAAATTTTTCTTCATGGTGGGTTAACTGTTTTTATTCCCTCCACCATAGGATGGGGGTATATTAACTTTGTCATTCCGTTTGTAACACATCGAAATATTGCTCTAGGACCCCATAAAGTATATATATTCTGGGTCGTGGTGAAATTCTGAGTGAAAAAAACCCTCTAACTTCCGAACGAAACAAGCTATCGGCTTGAAATTTGGCAATAGTAGTTGTTATTGATGTAGGTCAGATGGTATTGCAAATGGGCCATATCGGTCCACTTTTACGTATAGCCCCCATATAAACGGACCCCCAAATTTGGCTTGCGAATCCTCTAAGAGAAGCAAATTTCATCCGAGCCGGCTGAAATTTGATACACGGTGTCAGCATATGATCTCTAACAACCATGCAAAAATTGGTCCATATCGGTCAATAATTATATATAGCCCCCATATAAACCGATCCCCCGATTTGGCTTGCGGAGCCTCTAAGAGAAGCAAATTTCATTCGATCCGGCGGAAATGTTAATATACCTTGCACTTCTAAAAAATCCCCGCAAGAATTATTCTGTGCCTTCTTTGGGAATTGTAAAAAGAAGGACCTATATTAATGTTATAAGAGCGAAATCTGTCAACAAATCTTTCGATTATATTTATGTATCAAATATTTAAGAGGGCACTATAATGTGATATTTAATATAGTATATTATATTACCCAAAAAAATTGTCATAATTTTAATTATACAACATGTAAGTGCTATTTTCACTCATTTTCCAGGCATTAGTGTTCCCCCATTCCATTTAAGAATTTATATAATTTTAAGCAAAATGCTAATGTCGGTCTTAGCCAAATATGTAGCAGCACCCTACATAGGTGAAAATGCCAATTTAAGAATATTTGTAGGTTACTGTTCAAACTATTGCCATATTTAAGGTTAGGTTAGGTTAAAGTGGCAGCCCGATTAATGGTGTTTTCTTTTCTGAAAAAAGTGCTTTGCCTTCATTTTGTCTGTACAGAATGCGCATTTTTAAAATGTTACCAGAAACGTAAAAAAATGCTATCATTTCAGCGGGCAGAAAAGAATTCAAAGAAGGAAACAGAGCAATCGCAGCACTCTCGTTTGTTGGCAGTGTTGAAATTCCCGTAATTTGCCTCTATGCGTGGCGCTATTTTCACAACAGAATACGAAGCCTTTTCGCTCTTTTGCCTGTTTTTTTAGAAAAGAACCTAAAGAGTACATTTTCCGGGCAAAATGCAAAAAAAGTGTGCATTTTTTACAAGAAAAGAAAACGCCATAAGATTCAGGCTCACTTAGACTATTCAGTCCATTGCCATATTTTGTAAGTATGCATTGTACGGTCTAAAAAGCGTAATATGGTTATATGTGTGGTCCGATGTTGTCATCTTGTCATATCATACATGTGAAAAAATATTTCCTTACCAAATTAAATAAGAAACTAACATATTTCAAAACCTTTTTGTGTCAATTGAAGACATTGAAGGAAAGGAGCGAAAGAACGGAAAGGAACGAAAAGATTTCCAGAATAAATAATCTATTTTATAATTAGCATCAAAATCTTATTTGCCTACGGAAGTACAACATGCAATTATTAGAAATCTATACACTCAAAAAAAAGTGAACCCTATATTTCACTAAAGCTGATTAAATTCTCTTTTAGTTCATGGACTTATTACGTTTTAAGAAAGTTTCCATGACTTTAATAATTTTTTGGGGTACCTAAGTTAACTTAACTAAAGCAGAGGAAGAAATTATATACAAATAAAGTATCAAGATGAACTAAATTCGTATCTCCCACAAAATAGTTCAGAATTCCTTAATATTTGTAAATTTTATCAAAAATGCGCCCATCATGAACTTCGTACTTTTTTGCAATTTTGGACTCCAATTTTTTTCTTCAACCTACGAAATTTTCTTTAATAAGTGAAAAATAATATTTTGTTCTAAAAATGTTTTTGAATTTGTCGAAAATTATTCACATATTTTTGTGAAATCGGCGCGACATCTGCGTTTATAATACAGTTTAGTTAAAATTTTCTCCAATTAATCAAATTTTTCTAAAATTAACTAAAATGTTCTTTCCTTGTGGGTTTACTGTTTTTTCAGTGTACATTCGAAGCTATTCTTTGATCGAAACCCTTTTTCAATCAAGCGTTTTTTAACCTATATTTCAAAATTGTTAAATAGCTTTGAAAGAATGTCAAACATAAATTGAAATAAAATAATTTAAAAGAATTTAAAAAAACAATATTTAAAAAAATTGAGTGAAAACTCAAACAAATTTTTATTTACACAATCTCTGGCTATACGTACACTGAAAACATCTTTGCAATGATTTTGATATTGATTCCGAGCCAAAGACGTGGAGAATTGAAGTAAGTATACTTTTGCGACACAATTATCTTTTAAATTTGAGTTTTGATCGTAGTAAACAAATTTAAATTAATTAGTTGTTTTAAGCTTTATTCTTTTTGCGCTCTCAAAGTCCTTTAAAACGTGTTAATAACAATTTAAATATCCAAATTCAAGTTTAATTTGTGCTATGTTTCAAGTAAAACAAGTAAGGAAAGTCTAAAGTCGGGCGGGGCCGACATATTATACCCTGCACGACTTTGTAGATCTAAATTTTCGATACCATATCACATCCGTCAAATGTCTTGGGTGCTATATATAAAGGCTTGTCCCAAATACATACATTTAAATATCACTCAATTTGGTCAGAATTTGATAGACTTTTACAAAATCTATAGACTCAAAATTTAAGTTGGCTAATGCACTAGGGTGGAACACAAGTTTAGTAAAAAAAATATGGGAAACATTTAAATCTGAAGCAATTTTAAGGAAACTTCGCAAAAGTTTATTTATGATTTATCGCTCGATATATATGTATTAGAAGTTTAGGAAAATTATAGTCATTTTTACAACTTTTCGACTAAGCAGTGGCGATTTAACAAGGAAAATGTTGGTATTTTGACCATTTTTGTCGAAATCAGAAAAACATATATATGGGAGCTATATCTAAATCTGAACCGATTTCAATCAAATTTGGCACAAATGACTATATTACTAATTGTACTCCTAGTGCAAAATTTCAACCAAATTGGGCCAAAACTCTGGCTTCTGGGGCCATATAAGTCCATATCGAGCGAAAAATATATATGGAAGCTATATCTAAATCTGAACCGATTTCAATCAAATTTGGCACACATTTGGCATGCTATACGACTAAGTGTTATGTTTCTACAAAATTTCAAGCAAATCGGTATAAAACTCTGGCTGCTGGGTCCATATTAGTGCATATCGGGCGAAAGATATATATATGGGAGCTATATCTAAATCTTAACCGATTTCTTCCAAAATCAATAGGGTTCTATTCTGAGCCAAATTAGGAACATGTACCAAATTTGAAGGCGATTGGACTTAAATTGCGGCCTAGACTTTGATCACAAAAATGTGTTCACAGAGAGACGGACGGACAGACGGACATGGTTATACTCACACTGAAAAAAATATTGTCGTGAGGTCAAAGATTTCATGTCTTTAAAATACGAATACAAATTTTGCATAGCATAGAAGACACATTTCTCTAAAATAAAGTTATTTTCCTTCTCCAAAAGTCGATAAACTTTTCAATGAAGTCGTATTGTCCTTATAATTAAGTGATTTCACTTAAAAATGGGTATCTTATCATGAAAGAAAAAATTTATAAGGTCAACTTGACTTTAATAATTCAGAAAAATTCTTTAAATTTAATGAAATTGTCTTTAAATTTCTTGTCTTTTTGCATCTTGACTACAAAGCAAAAAATCGTTCAAATATAGGACATGTTTTTCAAAACTTTATTTTAAAGAAGTTTTTTACTTCAAACATAGCATAATTTCTACTGGATGTCGAGTCTTAATTTGGAAAATAAAGTTGCCGTTAACTCGTTTTTAAAGGACTTTGATAGCATATGAAGAAAAAAAGCTGAGAAAGCGAAAAATTAAAATTTGATTCCTAGAAGCAAGTACACAAAACCTAAATTTAAAAGAGAATTGTGTCTTAAAAGTATCCTTACTTGTATTCTCCGCTTCTTTGGCTCGGAATCAATACCAAATTTTTTAAAGTAAAGACAAAATCTTTGGAACCGAGTATGCTTTTTTTTAGTGCAGGGACACACCCTGAGCATTATTGCCAAAGACACCATGTGCCTATCTCGTCTCCTTCTGGGTGTTACAAACATATGCACTAACTTATAATACCCTGTTCCACAGTGTGGCGCAGGGTATAAAAACGCGTTGAAAATAAAGTAAATAAATTTAATAAAGTATGGAATCCATTTTGCTTTGGATTGAAGACACGATGAGTCAACAAATGTAAAGACAATTTCATTAATTATTTAAAAAATTTCAAAATTATTAAAGGCAAGATTACCTTAGTCAAACAAAATTTTCTTTCATATTAAGATACAGTAATCCCTCGATTTACGTCGTCTCAGTTTACCTTGTTTCAATTTACATCGTAAATTTTTTTGTTCCATTGTTCCATTTACGTCGCCATTCAATATACGTCGTCGTTTTTTTGCCCAATTTTTATCAGAAACGCCTTCAATAAGATAAACGATGATAACATCATAACATTCTTCTCAAATTCTTACCGAAATTACTGCTCGGGTAGTTAATTTTTCCCATCAAATAGTTTACTTCTTTGTGTGTATAATGGAACTAAAAAATCAATATTATCATAACTATTTCAAAAGAAATCCGTAACAACCTGATTATTCATTAACCTCCAACATCCCCAATTTATGGTGGGGGTACAATAACAAAAGTGTATAACTTTGCCCATGGTGGAATCTGCCCGAATACCATAGTAATTCAAGAAACGATCTAATACTCATTATTTGTTAGCTGCCAAGCTAATAATTTGCTTGTGTCTAGTTACTCCTAAGTTAGGCCTTTAGAAGACATTCTCCGTAACATATAAAAGATCCAATACACATTATACGTTCACTTCCCACAGAAGTGAACAAGGCCAGTGGATGAGTGTAGGACTACCAAGCACAAGGACCCCGGTTCAAATCCCGACGGAGCAGAAAAATAAAAATACACATGAGGTAAATATTAAAATCGCAACAATAACTTAACTTAAAAGGTGTTAGGGCAAATGTTCACTTCATAGTCAACCTTGCCTTCAAAACCTTTATTTTTACACGCTTTCTTTTATGCCTTCCTGTCCAGGCCTTCTTTGGAAGGCGTGATAACATGGCACCGACGTCACTACCTCTAGAAGGCATACGAATAGAAGCGAGAGGCAAGGCCTTGGTCTCCAATCCAATCCTATGTTATTTTGAAATGAACACGTAATTCAGCGTCCAGGCCTTATACACTGAAAAAAAGCATACTCGGTTCCAAAGATTTAGTCTTTACTTTAAAAAATTTGGTATTGATTCCGAGCCAAAGAAGCAGAGTATACAAGTAAGGATACTTTTAAGACACAATTCTCTATTAAATTTAGGTTTTGTGTACTTGCTTCTAGGAAGCAAATTTTAATTTTTCGCTTTCTTAGCTTTTTTTCTTCATATGCTATCAAAGTCCTTTAAAAGCGAGTTAACGGCAACTTTATTTTCCAAATTAGGACTCGACTTCCAGTAGAAATTATGCTATGTTTGAAGTAAAAATCTTCTTTAAAATAAAGTTTTGAAAAACATGTCCTATATTTGAACGATTTTTTGCTTTGTAGTCAAGATGCAAAAAGACAACAAATTCAAAGACAATTTCATTAAATTTAAAGAATTTTTCTGAATTATTAAAGTCAAGTTGACCTTAGCCTAAATTTTTTCTTTCATGTTAAGATACCCATTTTTAAGTCAAATCACTTAATTATAAGGACAATACGACTTCATTGAAAAGTTTATCGACTTTTGGACAAGGAAAATAACTTTATTTTAGAGAAATGCGTCTTCTATGCTAAGCAAAATTTGTATTCGTATTTTAAAGACGTGAAATCTTTGACCTCACGACAATATTTTTTTCAGTGTAGCTACCTCAAAAGTGCTTCCATTATCGATTCCACGTCGCTTCCATTTCCCGCTGGGAGGTTACAAATGATGTGACAAATATAGTTTACCTTCTAC
Source organism: Haematobia irritans (assembly GCF_050003625.1). NCBI lineage: Eukaryota > Metazoa > Arthropoda > Insecta > Diptera > Muscidae > Haematobia > Haematobia irritans. Next base: position 56,629,105 of record NC_134401.1, read on the forward strand.
AAAAATAGGAGTTCATAAAAGTGATTGTACAACATAATGCAAAACAATTGTGTTGTCACATACATGCCCATATTTTTGTTATCCTCACGAATGGGTCACATCAAATATGCCTTTAAAAAAAGGTTTTTAATAAAATGTTAATAATAATTTTAATTAAAGTTCATTTATTTTATATGAAAATACAACGCCCCATATAGAAAGTAGTATGAATAAACGCTTGTTCATATCATAATTAAAAAACAAAATGCAACAATAATGGATATTTAAATATTTGCCATAGTAATTACATCGATTAAAATGCATATTAATAAATATGCAAGTTCACGTTTTTATTTAAAAGTACTACGTATCAATTAATAATAGCAGCAAAGATAGATATTTTGCAAACCCCTGTTTGCTATATGATGACCACATCCTTTATGAGCCGAACAAACACTTTCACTTTGAATAATGTCAATGAAAAATTAAATGCTTAATTTTTAAATTAAATGAAATCTCTCGGATACTTTTTGATGGACAATTTTTATAAAAAAATAAAATTTTAGTTTTTACAGTAAAAAAAAAAATACTAGGATCCAAAGATTTTGATCCTTATTAAAGATTTTGGTATTGATTCTGAGCCAAAGATGCGGCTTCTTTAAAATAAAGACAGTTTTTAGCGACTTTAAATCAATAAAATTAAAATTAGGATACAGATCTTATTTATCGAATTCATTCTACTTTTTGCAATTCAAAGCGGTTTTTATCTGCGTTTTGAATAATCTACATTTCTACAAAAGCATACAGACATAAGAAAAAGACGCAAATATTAAGCAGAATTTAATTTAAAAAATTAAAAAAAAAATACATATTACAATTGTAATACGAGCTTATTGGATATTAAGATCAAGGAATTGGTATTATTACTAAGCTATTAAAAACAAGTATATACAGCAGTAAGTTCGGCCGGGCCGAATCTTAAATACCCACCACCATGAACCAAATATACTAGTTTACTTTGAAAACTCTTCGTCGTAGCGGGTTACTTGATAATATATTGAATTTCAGGGGGTTTGATGACAAATCTTCTCCCAAGCAAATCAGTTCGAACAGTACGCTTCCCGAAGAAAAAATTTAAAGATTCTACCTTTGAAGACCTGATCAGATTCTGGATTTATGAGAACCAATTTTGTTTGAGTTTTAGAGAAATCATAAACATATCACGTACTCGTATATGATGAAATAACGCCTTGATTTTACATCTTAAATCTATAGATTTTTCCGCCATTATTTAAACGAATATGATGAGTAAAATCTGGAAATTTTACTTTCAGTTTCAAGCAATTTTCATGATCAGTGCGCCAGCTATACCCTGAAAGAAGTGTTTTCTTTTCTGAGGAACGAAATTTTAGACAAACAAAGTTTTCTTTTGACACAAATTATAGAGACAATCGTTGAATTGCTTATCAAAAATTCGGATTAGTTAGCTCTAAACGAAAATACTTTATACGAAAGGGGAATTTCGTTTGTTTAAAATTTCATTCCAGAGGAAACTATTTTTTCTTTGGGTGTACCCTCAAAAATTTAAATCGGTCTATATCGATGCCTTGCCAAATGGACCGGTAAAAATAAATTCGATACAGATTTTTGAGGGTCTAAAATTCCAGTATATTTAAATTTGTGTGCAAATCGGATAGAAACTACGGTTTCTAGAAGCCCAAGGAGTTAAATCTGGAGATCGGTCTATGTGGAGGCTATACTAAAACATACACTGAAGAAAATATTGTCGTGGGGTCAAAGATTTCATGTCTTTAAAATACGAATGCAAATTTTGCTTAGCATAGAAGACGCATTTCTCTAGTATAAAGTTTTTTTCCTTGACCAAAGGTCGATAAACTTTTCAATGAAGTCGTATTGTCCTTATAATTAAGTGATTTGATTTAAAAATGGATATCATAACATGAAAGAAAAAATGTTTGGGCTGAGGTCAACTTGACTTTAATAATTTAGAAAAAATCTTTAAATTTAATGAAATTGTCTTTAAATTTGTTGTCTTTTTGCATCTTAACTACAAAGCAAAAAATCGTTCAAATATAGGACATGTTTTTCAACACTTTATTTTAAAGACGTTTTTTACTTGAAACACAGCATAATTTCTACTAGAAGTCGGACCATTTTCGACACACCTCTTTATGGTCCTTAGATACGTTTATATTTCTAATTTCCGGCAAATTGGATAAAAACTACGGATTCTAGAAGCCCAAGAAATAAAGTCGGTTGATCGGTCTATATGGAGTTATACCAAAAATACACCTCAATTTCGGCACACACATTAGGGGTCCCAAAAGACCTCTATATTTCCAATTTCAGGCAAATCGGATAGTAAATACAGTTTTTAGGCAGACAGATACACGGACATGCTTATATCGTCTTAGAATTTCTGCCTGATAAAGAGTATATATACTTTATATAGTCGGAAATCGATATTTCGATGTGTTACACACGGAATGACAAACTTATTATACCCCCATCACCATTCTATGGTGGTGGGTATAAAAATGGCAGATACCAATCTCACATGCCTGACTATACATATGTTTCAATTTGGGCTAATACACATTTCCATAGTCTTTTGCAAGATTTGATTTGGACGAAAACCAGCCTGCACTGAAAAAAAGCATGTCCGGTTTTGTCTTTATTTTAAAAATTTTGGTATTGATTCCGAGCCAAAGAATCTGAGAATACAAGTAAGGACACTTTTAAGACACAATTCTCTTTTAAATTTGGGTTTTGTGTTCTTGCTTCTAGGAAGCAAATTTTAATTATTCGCTTTTTCAGCTTTTTTTTTCATATGCTATCAAAGTCCTTTAAAATCGAGTTAACTACAACTGTATTTTCCAAATGATCGACTTCCATTAGAAATTAAGCTATGTTTCAAGTAAAAAACGTCTTTAAAATAAAGTTTTGAAAAACATGTCCTATATTTAAACGATTTTTTGCTTTGTAGTCAAGATGCAAAAAGACAACAAATTTAAAGACAATTTCGTTAAATTTAAAGAATTTTTCTGAATTGTTAAAGTCAAGTTGACCTTAGCCCAAACATTTTTTCTTTCATGTTATGTTACCCATTTTTAACTGAAATCACTTTATTATAAGGACAATACGACTTCATTGAATAGTTTATCGACTTTTGGACAAGGAAAAAAACTTTATATTAGAGAAAGGCGTCTTCTATACTAAGCAAATTTTACATTCGTATTTTAAAGACACGAAATCTTTGACCTAACCACAATATCTTTTTCAGTGTGCGTTGATATTTTAAATTTTATTTTAAATTTTAATCAACAATTTTAACTCTTTTTAAATAAAAATACGTTTATTTTAAATATATAAATATTGTGTTCTAAGGTAATATTTTATGCAGTGTAGCCTCCCTATCCAAACTATTTGTTACACTGAAAAAAGTAATGCCCGATAATGATTTTGGCATTGAATTCGAGCGAAAGAAGCGTATAATAGAAGTAAGGATACACTTAAGACACAATTCTCTTAAATTAATGATTCATGTGTCCTTCAAAGCCTTCAAACACGTTTTAACGAAAACTTCGATGTCCGAATTCAGAGCGGACTTCAAGTAGCTATTATGCTATTATGTTTCAAGTAAATGATCTTTTAAAATAAAGTGTTGAAAGACATCTCCTATTTTTTAACGCTTTTTTGCTTTGTAGTCAATACACAAAAAGTCAACAAATTTAATGTTGTTATCACTATTTTTGAAGTTTTTTCAGAAGTACTAAACCAACCTTAAACAAAATTTTCTTTCATGTAAAGATATCCTGTTTCAAGCCAAATCACTTAAGTATAAGGACAAACGCTTTATTGGAAAGTTTATTGACTTTTGGACAAGGATTTTTCCTTTACATCAAGCAAAATTCAAATTCGTATTTTAAGGACATGAAATCGACGACAATATTTTTTTCAGAGTTTTTATCCATTATCCAATCGAACATATTTAATCAGAGGGAATACAGAGAGATATACAAATATATCACGTGCGGAATTTCAAGAAAACCGGATGAAAAAAGTTGCAATCTAAAAAACAAAACCAAGCCGGTTTACGTACACTGAAAAAAAGCATACTCGGTTCCAAAGATTTTGTCTTTACTTTAAAAAATTTGGTATTGATTCCGAGCCAAAGAAGCGGAGAATACAAGTACGGATACTTTTAAGACACAATTCTCTTTTAAATTTAGGTTTTGTGTACTTGCTTCTAGGAAACAAATTTTAATTTTTCGGAAGAAAGACATTTAGTTAATTTAAGAAAATTTTTAATATTTTTAGAAAATTTTAACTAAACAGTATTACAAACGCTGACATCACGCCGATATCACAAAAATAAGTAAATATTTTTCGACAAATTCGAGAAAATTTATTAGACATAACTATTTTTTTCCACTTGTTAAATTTTGTAGTTGGAAAGAAAAAAATTGGAATTCAAAATTGCAAGAATATCTTTAGTGACATACGAAGTTCATGATGGACGAATTTGTAGTAAATTTAAAGAAATAATGAACTATATGGTGAGAAGTTCGAATTTAGTTCATTTGTGTATAATTTTTTCCCGTTTTTTAGTTCATTTAACTAACGTACGCAAAAAAATTATTAGAGTAAACGAAACTTTCTCCATATATAATAATTCCATGAACTAAAACAAGGTCTGTTAAAAGACAATTATAACGATTACTCTTTTCTTTTGAAATTTTTGATTCAGCTTGCCCGAACTGTTGGCCACTTACCACAGTCAAAGCAGCAAAATGGAGCTTGTATAAACCGAACATTAGACACTTAACTATTGAAAAATTTTACAATAAATCTATCCTTAGAATCATGAACCATTTTTGAAAATGGTTGCTCACATAAATTTCGAATGGGATTTAAATGCACATTTCAATGAGTAATCATTACAAATACCACTGCTAAAATGACAACCGTATTTTCGAGTGTTTTCACAGGAAATTGTTTCTACCCACTAAGTCAACAGTATTACATCCGTTTCCCTTTTGACAACGGATTGTCGTACTTCGTAAGGATGGTGATGGTGGTGGTGGTGTGTAATGCAATACTTTGGTGGCTGTGTATGTCATCGTTTCGTAGCTGATTTCATTTCAGAAATACAATTGTTTTGAAATTCTTTATTCTTCGAAGACAATTGCTTCCTTTTAAAACCAAAGTGATATTAGCTACTCGGATATTTACACAAAATTAAGAAACAGTTTAGAGTCAAAATTAAACTGAACATGGTAGGGTAAATGATAAATGCAAATGGATTTATTTGCTTCAGAATAGCGTTAGAGTTATGTCATTTTTATACCCACCACCATAGAATGGTGACGGGGTATACTAAGTTTGTCATTCCGTTTGTAAAACATCGAAATATAGATTTCCGTCTATATAAAGTATATATATATATATTCTTGATCAGGGAGAATTTCTAAGACGATATAAGCATGTTTGCTGTTTGTCTGTCTGCTGTAATCATGCTACTATTAATGGCGCTATCGTCCTGAAATTTGGCACAGGTTCGTTTCTTGTTTGCAGGCAGGTCAAGTTTTCATATAGTCCCCATATAAACCGACCTCCCGATTTAGGGTCTTGGGTTTTTAAAACCCATAGTTTTTATCCAATTTTTCTGAAATTGAAAATCTAGAAGTATTTTAAGACCATCAAAAGGTGTGCCGAAAATGGTGCCTATCGGTCCATGTTTTGGTATATCCCTCGTATAGACCGGTTTCCCTATTTTGCTTCTTGGGCGTCTAAAAATTTATTTTCTATCCGATTTGCCTGAAATTGAAAATCTAGACGTATTTTAGGACCAGAAATGTACATATGTGTCAAAAATGGGGTGTATAGGTCCATGTTTTGGTATAGACCCCATATAGTCTGATCTCCCGATTTTACTTCTTGGGCGTCTAGAAACTGTATTTACTATTCGATTTGCCTGAAATTGGAAATCTTGAGGTATTTTGGGACCATAAAGAGATGTGTCGACAATGGTCCGTATCGGATCGAATTAACTCCTTAGAAACCGTAGTTTTTAACCGATTTAACCCAAAATGGTATTTTAGACCCTCGTATTTTTTACCGGTCCATTTGGTATGGCATTGATATAGACCGATTTATAGCAGGCGCACTGATCATAAAAATTTCTTGAAACTGAAAGTAACTCCTCGTAATCTTTTAAATAATGGCGTTAAAATCTACAGATTTAAGATTTCAAAGGAAGGTTTTATTTCCTTATGGTTTCTGCAACACTCAAACAAAATTGATTATTATAAATCCAGAATCGGATCTAGTCTTCATAGGTAGAATCTTTTAATATATCTTCGGGAAGCGTACGGGTTGGACTGATCTACTAGGGGGAATATCTGTCATCAAACCCCTTGAAATTCAATATATTATCAAGTAACCCTCAACGACGAAGAGTTTTCAAAGTAAACTATTATATTTGATTCATGGTGGTGGGTATTTAAGATTCGGCCTGGCCGAACTTACTACTGTATATACTTGTTAATTGTCACTTTGGTTATAATTAAGCCAAGGCTAATAAATAAGCCATGATATCATTACATGTACTAGAGTACGCTATGTGTACTTCGTACAACAAACAGTCTCGAATGCGCATCGCTATGATACATGCATTTTAAAACTTTTTTCACTTTTTATTATTATCAATATTTGATTACTACACTTTTATATTCTAATTATCTAATTTTTCCGGTTTGAACAGTTTTTTTTTTTTGCTCTGACCGGGGTTTGAACCTGGCTTGTTGGCAAATATTTTTTCAAACGCTTGTTTTTTTATATTCTACATTGTTTTATTTTCGGCGTATATTTTTTTTAATTTATATACATATATCTTTACACCCTCAAAAAAAATCGCTTCTCTAACATATGTTCCAAACATATTTTGCAGGAAGCACATATATTATTGGATACTGCCGAAACATTTGTTTGGAAGCATTTTGAGTCCAAAAATTGTATATGCTTGGAAGAATTCCTCAAAGAAGATTGTGTTCATTCCCTCACATAATTTTCACCTCCACGAAATTTTTGAGTTTTTCGCATCTTTTTCTGTAATACAAATATACTGTTTTTTTTTTTTTCAAATGTCTATTCTCTTGGTTCCGAATGTCTATTCTCTTCATTCCAAATACTCATTCTAATATTCAAATTAAATAATATTTAGACTTAAGCATATTAAATTTTTGGCCTTATCATGAAACAGTTTTCCGAAACAACATAAAGGGTGATTTGTTAAGAGCTTGATAACTTTTTTTAAAAAAAAAAACGCATAAAATTTGCAAAATCTCATCGGTTCTTTATTTGAAACGTTAGATTGGTCCATGACATTTACTTTTTGAAGATAATTTCATTTAAATGTTGACCGCGGCTGCGTCTTAGGTGGTCCATTCGGAAAGTCCAATTTTGGGCAACTTTTTCGAGCATTTCGGCCGGAATAGCCCGAATTTCTTCGGAAATGTTGTCTTCCAAAGCTGGAATAGTTGCTGGCTTATTTCTGTAGACTTTAGACTTGACGTAGCCCCACAAAAAATAGTCTAAAGGCGTCAAATCGCATGATCTTGGTGGCCAACTTACCGGTCCATTTCTTGAGATGAATTGTTCTCCGAAGTTTTCCCTCAAAATGGCCATAGAATCGCGAGCTGTGTGGCATGTAGCGCCATCTTGTTGAAACCACATGTCAACCAAGTTCAGTTCTTCCATTTTTGGCAACAAAAAGTTTGTTAGCATCGAACGATAGCGATCGCCATTCACCGTAACGTTGCGTCCAACAGCATCTTTGAAAAAATACGGTCCAATGATTCCACCAGCGTACAAACCACACCAAACAGTGCATTTTTCGGGATGCATGGGCAGTTCTTGAACGGCTTCTGGTTGCTCTTCACTCCAAATGCGGCAATTTTGCTTATTTACGTAGCCATTCAACCAGAAATGAGCCTCATCGCTGAACAAAATTTGTCGATAAAAAAGCGGATTTTCTGCCAACTTTTCTAGGGCCCATTCACTGAAAATTCGACGTTGTGGCAGATCGTAAGTCTATTCATGATGAAATGTCAAAGCATACTGAGCATCTTTCTCTTTGACACCATGTCTGAAATCCCACGTGATCTGTCAAATACTAATGCATGAAAATCCTAACCTCAAAAGAATCACCCTTTACAAGCGGTTTCACAGAAATTGCTCTCATTTCATTCTCTCGCTGTGTTATGTTGATATCTTTTTATTCAACCCTCCCGGTTTCCATCTCTATTTCTTTCTCTATACTAACTCTCTCTCTCTCGAAATTTGTAGATTTATATAATTATGTTTACATTCACACATACTTTTTTTATGAAACATTCATGCCCCAAACATAATATATTCTAACATAAACATTTTGTGTTAGTTTAGGAACATTACATGTTTGCACTTAAATATATTGTGTTTAAAAATTGTGCCCGAATCACATTTTGTTTATATCGGAACATATGAAAAACATATTTTTCTAACAGTGTATAGAATATATATAAAAATTTAAAATTCAAAAAATTTGCAAAATTTTTCAAAAGAAAATCCAAGAAAGTGAAAATGTCAACGGCACAGGTTCAAATTCCAGCGGGTGTGAAATTTTTAATGTAATAGTTTCTTTTTACTTTTTTGTTGATTTGCTATTCTCTAGTGCGACATTAATTGTTCAAAATTTAAATCTTGACTTTAAACCGCCAAATAGCATATTTTCTAAGACTGGTCCAAATAAGTTCATCGGAAGTAGAACATTTTTGATGGAGGATCCCGGGATGCTCTTTAAAAGTAATGTTGGTGGAACTTCTTCCACTTTTTTGTTGGGATGTTCAATATCACTTTACCCAGAGTTCAGAATTTCTTAAAATGTATAAAATTGAGGTGAAGTGTTTTCATCCTGAACTTTGTACAGAGAACCATTAACACTCTCAAAAAAATCGATTCTGTAACATATACCCCAAACACATTTTGCTTCAAGCATATATATTTTCAGGATTGGTCCAAACAAAATATTGTTTGTATTGTTCAAACATATTATGTTTGTACAAACATATTATGTTTAGGCTTACACTGGTAGAAAAAATTTTAAAGAAATTTTCTTTGTGAGGCGCCATATGGTTACTTCCATTCGTTTACTTGCGTCATACTCCCTAGGTCTCTCTTTCTAAACACATATATGTTGTCTATGTCTATTTCTAAATTAATATATGTTTGCATCCAAACATATTATATTTACAAAAATTTAATTTTCCAAACATTATATGTTCTAACTAGGGTTTTCTTTTTCTCTGAATTTTTCCATTCCCGGGAAAGCGGGAATTTTTTTCGAATTTCCCGGGATTCCGGTCAAAGGGAAACCTGCTTTTATGTGGCATACATTTAGACATTTGAATAAATTAGAAATCGCCTAAAGCTACGGTTATAAGGCGCTGTCTGAACAACTAACAATATATATTGTGTTGATCTTTTACATCAGCCATAAATCATATTGAAATAGGAAAAATTTTGTAATACAAAAAATTTTTACAATGGTTGAAACAGTCTCTTTCGGAATGACACTATTAATATAGTGGGATTTTTCGTAACATTAAAAACTGTTTGGAAATGAAAGAAACTTATTTCGATTTCACCATCGTAAAACGGGGTCACTATATCGGTCAATATTCTTAAAAGGGAAACACTATCATGTAATACCTCATTCAAATTACACTACCAAAATCCACTTAAAGTAGATTTCAACTGTCACTTGCCTTATAAATAAGTGTTTTAAAATCCACATTTAATAGATTTCGAGCCTAATGTGTATGATGTATAAATTTGAAATTAAAGTAACTATTTCAGTAAAGGTTGGCATATTCATATTTCATAAAACCATCCTTGCAATAATTATGAAATTTTGAAATTATACAGTTGCAAACGTCGATTACATAAGGTAACATGTCCCTTTGTTTTTAAAGCTTTACTCAGTATACACATCTATCGGAATGTCGGTTTACAGAAATATGACAATCATAAATTAGGAAATGCAATCTTCTTTCTAACAATTGGGAGCCCGTTAGAATCTGGGCTAGAATCCACGACTTTATATGTCCCACAAGGCAACTTCTACTACTTGGTACCATAGTCATTCACATTACAATTCCAAAATTCACTTTAACTACACCCAGAAAAAAGTGACCCCTACTTTAAGTTAAAATGAACTAATTGTGAAGAAAGTTGAACTTCGTATAGCGCCAAAGACATTTTTATTTTTTTGGACGATGTGATTTTCGTTGAAATTAGGTAGAATCAGGGATCCGGAGCGGTCCATTTTTTTCGCTCCGCTCCGCTCCCGCTCCCGCTCCGGAGAAAAAAAAAACCGCTCCGCTCCACGCTCCGCTCCGAGAAAAAAAAATCGCTCCGCTCCTCTTCGAGAAAATTATAGTACAAACATTGTATTATTTGTTCAATTGAGTTTTATTTTATTTAGAAAAATCGGGCGGTACATATATGGGAGCTATAGCTAAATCTGAACCGATTTCGATGATTTTTTGCACATATAGTTAGTACTATAGAAGATTACATTTAGCCAACTTTGAGTAAGATCGGTTGATAAATAAGGGTTTTATGACCTAATTTGGCAAAATCGGGCGATACATATATATGGGACCTATATCTATATCTGAACCGATTTCGATGAAATTTTCAGACTTAAAGGGTGATACAGAAGATTATTTTGTGCTAAATTTGACGACGATCGGTTAGTAAAAAAGTGCAACGTGACCCCATTTGTCGAAATCGGGCAATACATATATATGGGAGCTATATCTAAATTTGATCCGATTTCTTCCAAATTCAATAGCGTTCGTCCTTGTGCCCAAAAAAACTCCCTGTACCAAACTTCATCAAAATCAGTTAATAATTGCGACCGGAATCCTGTGAACAACAAATACATGGACAGACGGACGGATGGACGGACGGACACCAAGCGCTAGATCGACTCAGGAGGTGATTCTGAGTCGATCGGTATATATTTTATGGGGCCTAAAATCAATATTTCTGATAGGTACATTTTTTGGCAGATCAAACTTATTATACCCTAACCACTATGTGGTTTAGGGTATAATGACTTTAAAACAATGTGTTGAAACATTTTATTAATTTTGAAGATTTTTTCAGAAATATTAAATGCATTTTGACTTCATTAAAACGAAATTTTCATTCATGTTAGGATACACATTTTTATGTCGAATCACTTAGCTATAAGGACAAACAGACTTCATTGAAAAGTTTAGAGACTTTTAGACAAGGAAAAAACTTTATTTCAGAGAAATACGTCTTCTATTCTAAGCAAAATTCGTATTCGTATTTTAAGCATGTGAAATATTTGCCTCCCGACAATATTCTTTGCGGTGCACAATCTACTATTTAATATGTGATAGAAACCAGATTTATGAAAATGGGCCAAAATGGACCAAATTTAAAAATTAGAAATCTTTTGGACCAATTTTGGTTCGATTGGACCAAAACGGCAATGCTGATTGGAATTGAAAGTCTATACTCAGAGTAGAAGTAACTACTCTCCGAAAGTTTTTTTGTTTTGCAACAGACATAGAGAAGAGGTTTTGTTATATTTGTAATGTGTGTGTATGTTTATGTTTCTGTTTGCAACAACCTCCATCGAAATCAGTCCGTGGTATACCTACGAATATTCTTACTCAGATCTAGTGTTACCTAATTTCGCTTTTTTCCCCTTTATTGTAAAAATACATTTTCGAACAGCGTTTTTAAGAAATGTTCGTTCTCAAAAAAAGTAGATAAGTCATTATTTTTCACTGTGAGAAAAAAATTAAAATAAATGTATATGCGCACATTTTTCAACCAAAATTGAAACTATCCACAATTTTAATTAAATTTTCGAGAACTAATATCAGAAATAAGAGAATGCTAGGTTAGGTTAGGTTAGGTTATGTGGCAGCCCTATGTATCGGGCTCACTTAGACTATTCAGTCCATTGTGGTACCACATTGGTGAACTTCTCTCTTATCACTGAGTGCTGCCCGATTCCATGTTAAGCTCAATGACAAGGGACCTCCTTTTTATAGCCGAGTTCGAACGGCGTTCCACATTGCAGTGAAACCACTTAGAGAAGCTTTGAAACCCTCAGAAATGTCACCAGCATTACTGAGGTGGGATAATCCACCGCTGAAAAACTTTTTGGTGTTCGGTCGAAGCAGGAATCGAACCCACGACCTTGTGTATGCAAGGCGGGCATGCTAACCATTGCACCACGGTGGCTCCTAAGAGAATGCTAGGATATAGTACAATAGTAAGCAAATATGAATGTCCTTACACTGAAAAAAAAAAGAAATTTTCTTAATTATTAAAGTCACGTTGACCTTACCTCAAAAATTTTATCTTTCATGTTATGATACACATTTTTAAGTAAAATCACTTAATTATAAGGACATTACAACTTCATTCAAAAGTTTATTGACTTTTGGACGAGGAAAAAAAACTTTATTTTAGAGAAATGCGTCGTCCATGTTAAGCAAAATTTGCATTCTTATTCTAAGGACATGATATCTTTGACTTCACGATAATATTTTTTTTAGTGTAGAAAACTAAAACATTAAATATAAATAAGATCGTTTAATTGCATTTATTTGACGTTCATTACAAACATCTTAGTAGTAATACGGGATGAAATAGATCGAAAGTACTGTTGTTACTTTTACAACACATACTAGAGATATATTTTGACATTTGCCATTTTTGAAAACAATTACTAAAAAAACACGTTGTGTTTTCCCCAATGTACGTACGTACAAAAATACATATCGTACATTTTAAACGTTTACTCACACTACGCTAAGTACTAGCTATATTTGAAATTACCTACACAATGTAATTTCAAAGTTACATTCAAGTAATATTTTATTCGGAGCGGAGCGGTTTTTCATTTGGAAACCGCTCCGCTCCCGCTCCGCTCCGGATTTTAGAAATGCCGCTCCCGCTCCGCTCCCGCTCCGGCAAAAAAAGGGCTTGCTCCGCTCCGCTTCACGCTCCGCTTCACGCTCCGCTTCACGCTCCGCTCCGCTCCGGATCCCTGGGTAGAATGCATTCCATATATTAGTTAACATTTTCCTATATTTATGTACCACTATACTACAGAATGAAAAAATTTATCTGAATTGAATTCATATATGGAATGATTTTATTGAACTTTTTTCATTCATTGGGACAAATCTTACATATTTGTGGTAAACCTTTTTACTTCAAACTTAGAACTGCTTACCTTCGTTTTTAAATACAATTTTATTTATTTATATAGGCAATTTTTTCTTCAATAAAATACACGTTTTATTAATATATTAAATATATTTATTAAGAATCAACAGCATCGACTGGCCTTGAAATATTAGTTTATTATTCCACTATTTCCAATTTCCATGTAATTTCATCAACTCTAAAACACATTTTTCCTTCTTCTTGTACCTTTCACTTTTAATAAGTATACCTACAAATAAAAAAATCATAAACCAATTTTTTCACAAAAGGTTAGCGTCACCCAATGTTACCTGTTAATTGAAGATTCCAAAATGAAGACGAATGAAGGTTGCTATTCCGTTTTCTTTCTTTATACACCATAACGAACATAATTTTTTCTCACTAATTTTAAATAAAAAATATTTTATATATATTTTATTTATTATTTATTATATTATTTTACTATATTATTTTTTAACAATCACTCCGTATACCATAACAACGCGATTCCAACTAAAAAAACAACCCACGCGCACACATACCGATTACATTGATGACAGTTATCGAAAATTTCCTATATTCTAACAAGTGTGTCTCCTTAAGTTTTAAAAGGATTGAATACTTCTTAGTACGAATGAACTAAAATATTTTTCTATGCCAAGTGTTATTCGTATGTATGATAAGCTTTCTATAATAAAGGAAATCAGAATTATCATTTTATTAGAAATTTTACTAAATTTGAAGAAACTTGGTTTTAGTTCATATTTTGTTTATTTTTACGAATGCTTTGTTATCAGTGAATAAAATTTTCTTGTTCAGTAGTAAATTCTTATACCCAGCGAAGAAAACAGTATTAGTAAAATTCCATGCCTTATGATTTTATGATTTTTTACTGAAGCAAGTAAATTTTATTATTTTAAACAAAACTTTAACTTAATGGAAATAAATTGGCTAAACTAAATTGATGAACATTTTTTCCTTTAGTTCCGAAGGCACTTTTTTCTTGGTGTAGATTTCAACTGTCATTAGCCATATAAAACCCTCTATTATAGATAAAATTTGTAAAGAAAATTTCCCGGGAATTCCCGCACTTCATTCCCGGGAAAGCGGGAGCGAAAAAATAACACATTCCCGGGATCCCATTCCCTAGTTCTAACATATTAACATATATCTCCCAAATATGTTATGCTAGTTTATGAACTTTATATACTTGCACTTAAATATATTGTGTTAAAAAAATTGACATATAATTTTTACACCCAAACATATGAAAACCAGTCTTTTTCGTCCATGAATGAAGCACACTTTTTGTACGAAGAAAGTTTGCCGTTCCTTAGTAAGGTGTTATGAAAAGATAAAAATGTTAACCAAAATTGAATGGAAGGCAGATGTTTCGGGTTTCCCCATTCTCATCAGTTTCCTTCAATGGATGATCAATCCCAAAAGCAATCTGTTTAATGGGCAAAATTAACTACCTAATGCGAAAGCTATCACGATGGTATTTCTTCCCAGTGTAGTTTTAAAAAACACAAATGTTTATCGAAATGCAAAAAAAATAGTTTTTGTTTTAATTAATAGAAGTGGTGTATTTTCGATAAACATTTATATTCTAGAAATGCCATCGAAAACTTTCAATAAATTTAATTGGATTTGTTTTTTTGTCATAAATCTCAATTCTTTTCACATTTTTCCCACAATATTTGCCATCATTGCTATTATTCAGCATTTCTGCAAAATCGCCTTAACCACAAAACTCAAAAATATTTAAAAAGCACATACAATCGAACTATGTGCAACTATATCCCATTCTGGAAAGACAATTGATTCAAAATGGATTCGTATGCAGTGGTTGTGTCATTTCTACACTTTGAAATATTCATCCTTGGCCTGGAGAGAAACATATGTTGTGGCCAACTAAAAAACCCCTGTCATGAAATATTGGTTGGATGGATTTTATATTTTCCCCGCTCTGCCAGCCATTCATCCAGAATGTTGCCAATAAAATCATGTTGGTCGTATTAAAATTTTGTTTGTTTTGAAAGCAAATTGAAAATATTTGCGGTGAATGTAACATTTAACATTTACTGGCTAACAGGTTGAACCAAAATGGAAATACCATGACAAAAACATGAATGAACTAAGTGGATTATCAAAAGGTAACTTTTGGAAAAAAGTAATCGGTATAGATAGGGTTTTTGCAAATGTGTCAAGTTCCTTGGGTTCATCAAATTTATTGATTTGATGAAGAAGGATTTTCTTAAAAGGAACCAATAAAACTGTCTTTTAGACGAAATCCAACACCCACACGCAGAGAAGAAACATGATTATCACAATCATATTTGAAGAGCAAAATAATACGATAGGAGCTATTTTTGCGGCGACCATGTAACATTTTCACCTGCAACCATGTTGGCTCAGTGAACATGATTCTAATAAAAATATAATTGTCCTCATCTAAAATGTTATTATATTGATAAAAAAAGAATTTTGTTTGAATGAAAAGACAATGGTCACGATTTAAAATGTTATGGTATTCATTCAAAATGTTTTTCTTCTAGTTAAGAGAACATGGTCACAACCTAAAATGTTTTGATCTTTATGAAAAAACTTTTTTCATCGTCGAAAAAAGGACGCCACTTGAGAAAAGAAAACGCAAAATTAACTTTATTTGTTTTTATTTATTTATAAACTAATTCATTGTTTATTTGTATTTATAATGCCGTTCAAGCAAACATTATATATTTTTACACACTCTATTTTATTTCAATTTCAACAATAAGTAATTATTCCATATTTACATCGTGCCCATCAAATGTACAAACGCAGACATCATGTAGCAGCAAATAAAAATAAATGATACCATTTAACAAAATGCAGAACAAACAAGTATATACGGCCGTAAGTTCGGCCAGGCCGAATCTTATGTACCCTCCACCATGGATTGCGTAGGAACTTCTGCTAAAGGCTGTCATCCACAATCGAATTACTTGGGTTGCGATAACACTTGCCGATGGCAAGGTATCGTAAAACTTTTTAACACTGTCTTCTAAATTGTAAGTTAGTCCATAAGGGGTATATATTAAACAAAAAAAGGCCGATTAAATACGTATATAATTCAGTTTGACAAAATTTTCTATAGAAATAAAATTTTGACAAAATTTTCTATAGAAATAAAAACTTGGAAATTTTCTATAGAAATAAAATGTTGACAAAATTTTCTATGGAAGTAAAATGTTGACAAAATTTTCTATAGCAATAAAATTTTGACAAAATTTTCTATAGAAATAAAATGTTGACAAAATTTTCTATTGAAATAAAATGTTGACAAAATGTTCTATAGAAATAAAATGTTTACAAAATTGTCTATAGAAATAAAATGTTGACAAAATTTTCTACAGAAATAAATTTTTTACAAAATTTTCTATAGAAATAAAATTTTGACAAAATTTTCTATGGAAATAAAATGTTGACAAACATTGCTATAGAAATAAACTTTTTACAAAACTTTCTATAGAAATGAAATTTTGACAAAACTTTCTATAGTAATAAAATTTGACAATTTTTACATGGCTGTTAGAGGCCATATACTAACCAAATGTACCCAATTTCAACCGCATCGGATGACTTTTGCTCCTCCAAGAGGCTCCGGAGGTCAAATCTGGGGATCGGTTTATATGGGAGCTATATATAATTATGGACCGATATGGACCAATTTTTGCATGCTTGTTAGAGACCGTATACTCACATCAGGTACCCAATTTCAAACGGATCGGATGAATTTTGCCCCTCCAAGAGGCTCCGGAGGTCAAATCTGGGGATCGGTTTATATGGGAGCTATATATAATTATGGACCGATATGGACCAGTTTTTGCATGGTTGTTAGAGACCATATACTAACACCACGTACCAAATTTCAATCGGGTAGGATGAAGTTTGCTCCTCCAAGAGGCTCCGGAGGTCAAATCTGGGGATCGGTTTATATGGAAGCTATATATATTTATGGACCGATATGGACCAATTTTTGCATGGTTGTTAGAGACCGTATACTTAGACCACGTACCAAATTTCAACCGGATCGGATGAATTTTGCTGCTCCGGAAGGCTCCGCAAGCCAAATTTGGGGATCGGTTTATATGGGGGCTATACGTAAACGTGGGCCGATATGGTCCATTTTCAATACCATCCGACCTACATCAATAACAACTACTTGTGCCAAGTTTCAAGTCGATAGCTAGTTTGGTTCGGAAGTTAGCGTGATTTCCACAGACGGACGGACAGCCGGACAGACGGACAGACGGACGGACGGACGGACATGCTTAGATCGACTCAGAATTTCACCACGACCCAGAATATATATACTTTATGGGGTCTTAGAGCAATATTTCGATGTGTTACAAACGGAATGACAAAGTTAATATACCCCCATCCTATGGTGGAGGGTATAAAAACAGGTACATTTTTTCAATTACACTTTCCTTTTTTGTGTTCACATAAAACCACGTGCCACTTCTGAATAAATAAATTAGCACAAAACAGTAAATCCGTATTCTCCGTCCATTCCAAGAAACAATCAACACACGACTGACGCGCAAAATGAAAATCGTGTGTACCTGCCCAAAGTTTTTATAAAATTCTTTTCGGTGCAAAAAAGTTAAAAAATTAAATGGTCACGAAAAAAATGTAAATGGTCTTTATGGCCATGTAATGTTTCTAGACATGTCTATACTTAACCTATAAAAATACTTTTTTCCCTGTAAAAAAGTAAAAGAAATTGAATGGTCAGGTACATGATTTTCCCGACCATGTAATGGTCTCAAATTCTATCATTTAAATAATAGAACATGTTTGCGGCATTTGAGAACCATTTAAATGCTTATTGGCACCATACATTTTTCTCCGCCCGAAAACTATTTTTACAAAGACAAAATACATAGTTTTCGCGACAATTACATACTCTATATAAACATTAAATGGATGCGGCAACCATGTCCAAATATGTGCATGCAGAGAAGGAATATGATCACCTCAAACATGTTTTAAGAGCAAAATGTTATGGGTGGTGACCATGTAGCATGGTTTTCGCAACCATGTTATTTTCTCGGAAATCATGTATCTGATTTCAGCAAGCAGGTTACATTTGACGAGAAAATAACATTTTAGTGGCAAACATATTACATGATCACCATACAAAAATAACATTTTGCTCTTGAAACATGTTTGAGGTGATCATATTCCTTCTCTGTGTGAACATAGGACTTCGCTTGCCATGCAGTTGAATCTAAAAACTCTTAATAATCCATAAGGTTAGAAAACTCTAGGAGCTCGGTGCGTTAAACTATATACAGAGTGGCTGATATGAAAACCAGCAAAGTAAAGCGCTATATACATTTTTTTATACCCACCACCATAGGATGGCGATGTGGGTATAATAAGTTTGCCATTTCGTTTGTAACCAGCGTTGCCACTACGAAATATTATTTTGGACCAAATTTTTTCCGAAATCGCACCAAAATTCCCTCCAGCGGACCAAATTTCTAATTTCGAAGAAAAATGCCTTAAAAAAGTATTTAATTGTTGTACATAGTGCTTTTATTAAAAAAGGAAAATAAACCAAACATCAAAACGTCGACTATTCAAATTTTGAAATTTGAAAAATTGAATTTGAAATTGAAAAGTTGGAGTTTTAAAGTCAATTTTGGTTGACATCAAAAGTTATTTCAATTATTTTATGTTTCAAGTTAAAAACGACTTTAAAGTAAAATGTAAAAAACATGTCCTATTTTGAAACGCTTTTTAGTTTTATAGTCAAGTTGCAAAAAATCAACAAAAGAAAATACAATTTTTGATGATGTTTTCAGAAGTATTAAAGCCAAGTTGATGTTAGTATAACGAAATTTTCTTTCATGTTAGGATACCGAATTTTAAGTCGAATCACTTAACAATAAAGACAAAACGACTTCATTGAAAAGTTTATCGACTTTTGGACAAGAAAAAAAAAACTATATCAGAGAAATACGACTTTATGCTAAGCAATCTTCACATTCGGATTTTAACGACATGAAATCTTTGGACACGACAATATCAGTGCACATATACTATTGAATATGTGATAAAAAATTTAAATACTAGAACAAGTTTATAATTTTGACCAACTTTATGAAAATGGACCAAAATGGGCTAAATTCCGTTTGGTCCGACCAACGGACCAAATTTTAAAACTAGAAATCTTTTGGACCAATTTTGGTTCTATCGGACCAAAATGGCAACGCTGTTTTCCATTTTGGTCCGAAATATTTGTTTCCGACTATACACGGATGACAAAAGACTGTTTATCATATGTTTGGCTATAAACATTATATGTTTGGAACACAAATTTTTAAACACAATATTTTTGAGTGCAAGCATATAATGTTCATAAACTAGCATAACATGTTTAGGACATATATGTTAATATGTTAGAACATATTATGTTTGGGACATAAAATGTTTGTAAATATAATATGCTTGGATGCAAACATATATTAATTTAGAAATAGCCTATAAACATATTTGTGTTTAGTAGCTTGGAGCGCTATTTAACAGGGAGCGATATTGAATTAAGTTGGTGGTTGTTGCTTGTTATTACAAAATTAACATTTTATTTTTCCTTGGGCAATTGATCAGCTACTTCTTTGATCCTTACAAACTGTGTGGTCCGCTGTTCGAATCCCCGTCCGGCAAAAGGTAAAATTAAAATAAAAACAAAATCATAAAATTGAATAATTTCTTCTACAATGTTTGTATTACAGAAAAAGGTGCTAAGAACTAAAAAATCTCGTGGAAGTGAGAAAGATGTGGGGGAATATACAATTAGGCAGAAACAAAATTTTGAGCATTCAGGTCGAAAACCTATGTTGTTAGCACCTATATTACCTGTTTATTTTCATAATTAATTATGATTGTAAATATATAAATAAATAAATAAAATTTTGAGCACAATATTGTTTGGGAGAATTTTTTTTAAGCATATAATATTTTTGGGTGCAAAATGCTTCCAAACATATTATATGTTCACATAATAACATATTGTTTTTTGGAGGACAACATTATTGAATTTTGATGCAAAAATACAAAATGTTTGGAACTTAGACTACCCAAACATATATTGTTTAGACCAATATGCTTTCAAACATATTATATATTGGAAGAGATGAAACATATAAATGTTTGGGCAATACCCAAAAATGTATATGCTTGAAGCAAAATATGTTTGGGAGTGTATGTTACAGAAGCGATTTTTTGTGAGGGTGTATAAGGTATATAGAATCTTGATCGAATGAAATTCTAAGACGATATAACGATGTCCGTCTGTCTGTCTGTTGTTATCAGGCTGCAGCCTTCAATAAGAAAGCTATCTTGCTGAAGTTTTGCACAAACTCGTGTTTTGTCTCCAAGCAGGTTAAATTCGAAGATGGGCTATATCGGTCCATGTTTCGACCCAGCCCCCATAAAACCGGTCCCCCGATTTTACTAATTTGGGCATGGAAGCCGCAATGTTTATCCGATTTGCTTGAAATTTGAAATCTAGATGAACTTTAAGTCACTTTAGAGTTTTGCTAAATTTAGTATATATCGGTCCATGGTTTGATATATCCCCCCTATAGAACGATCTCCCGATTTGATTTCTTGAGAGCATAGAAGGCACAATTTTCAATCAATTTGGTTGAAATTTAAGAACTACAGATATTTAGGTTTATAAAGAGCTGTGCCAAATTTTGTAAATATCGGTCCATGTTTCGGTATAGCTCCCTCATAGACCGAGCTCCCGATTTAACACTTGAGGGCATGGGCCACAGTTTTCATCCGAAACATTATGAAATGCGATATACTTTGCTTTGTAGAAACATGGACATTCTCAGAAGAATACTTTGAAATATCTAATTTCACGCTGTTTTCACCGCGCAACAAAGTCGAGGAAAAAATGTTATATTATGGTATACGTCAAAAATGAAAGGCTAATTGAAGTGGAGGCAATTTTGCAAATGAAATGGAGCAACGGTGAACATACATTTCAGTACACTGTGCAAAAATGTAAAGAATCATACCTTATCATAGGTTAAAGAAGTCCTTCCTTCTCTGAACCAAATTTTCGGCCTTCTCAAGCCATAGATGATTTAAAAGATAATATAATAGGATCGTCCAACCTCGATATTCTGCAGAAAGGGTGTCAGTGGCATGACTCAAAGACAACTGCTAACTAAGGGATTTAAATCACTTCTAGATGCTAGCGCAACAAAACATGGAACCAATATTGATTGGTCATTCTGTAGTACCAACAAACAAAATAGGAAATATATACATACGCTACACCCTCAAAAAATCGCTTCTCTAACATATGTCCCTAACATATTTTGTAGGAAGCACATATATTATTGGATACTGCCGAAACATTAATATGTTTGTTTTATGTGAACATATTATATGTTTGGAAGCATTTCGAGCCCAAAAATATTATATGTTGGAGGAATTTTCCCCAAATTCATTCCCTCACAAAATTCTCACTTCCACGAAATTTTTTAGTTCTTGACACCTTTTTCTGTAATACAAACAATGTCGAGGAAATTATTCAATTTTATAAATTTTTTTAAATTTTACTTTTCGCCTTACAGTTTGTAAGCCAACACAATATCCACTGGGCAACGTAGCTGTTATAGTCACCAGTAGACAACTATCGTTATATGTTACATTTATATAGCATAGTTTGCCGCACACACGAGCCCATGCAAACATAACATTATTTAACAGAAACATATATTTTTTGGCCACGTGGAGGAGTGGTTAGCATGTCTGCCTTGGATGCAAATGGTCGTGGGTTCAATCCCTGTAAAAATTATCGTAATTTGCAAAACCTTCTCAAAAGAACTTCCATGGAAGTGAAAAATCACAGCAGGGATGATTTTTTTATTATTATTTTTTACTTTTTAATTGATTTTCTATTAATGTTTGCGAAATTTAATTGTCCAAAATTTAAATGTTCACTTAAAACGGCCTAATTCCGTACACTCAAAAAAAAAGTGAACTCTCCATTTCACTAAAGCCATATTAACTTTATATTAGTTCATAGAATCATTATGTTTGGAAAAAGTTTATTTTAGTCAAATAATTTTTTGCGTATGAACTAAAAAACGGGAAAAAGTTATACACAAATAAAGCATAAAGATTTCCTAATTTCGTATTTCTTACAAAATAGTTCATTATTTCTTTAAATTTGTAAATTTTACCAAAAATGTGTCCATCGTGAACTTCGTATGTCACTAAAGACATTCTTGCAATTTTGAACTCCAAGATTTCTCTTAAAACTACAAAATTTTCTTTAACTACTGAAAAAATTTAGTTATGTCTAATAAATTTTCTTGAATTTGTCGAAAAATATTTACTTATTTTTACCATATCGGAGTGATGCCAGCGCTTGTAATACCGTTTAGTTAAAATTTTCGAAAAAAGTTCCAAATTTTCTAAAATTAATCGAAAGTTATCTTTCCTGGTGGGTTCACTGTTTTTTCAGTGTACTTTCTAAGACTTGTCCAATTTTTTTGCTGGGATCAATTGAGATCTTGGGTAAAATTCGGTTTTTGTAGTGGTACGTGAGTAACATAAAATTCAAACTAATATATTTGTATTTAATATACCCTCCACCATAGGATGGGGCGTATATTAACTTTGTCATTCCGTTTGTAACACATCGAAATATTGCTCTAAGACCCCATAAAGTATATATATTTTGGGTCGTGGTGAAATTCTGAGTCGATCTGAGCATATCCGTCCGTCCGTCCGTCCGCCTGTTGAAATCACGCTAACTTCCGAACGAAACAAGCTATCGACTTGAAACTTGGCACAAGTAGTTGTTATTGATGGAGGTCGAATGGTGTTGCAAATGGGCCATATCGGTCCACTTTTACGTATAGCCCCCATATAAAGGGACCCCCAGATTTGGCTTGTGGAGCCTCTAACAGAAGCATACTTCATCCGATCCGGCTGAAATTTGGTACATGGTGTTGGTATATGGTCTCTAACAACCATGCAAAAATTGGTCCATATCGGTCCATAATTATATATCGACCCCATATAAAGCGATCCCCAGATTTGGCTTGCAAAGCCTTAACGAGAAGCATATTTCATCCGATCTTGCTGAAATTTGGTACATGGTGTTGGTATATGGTCTCTAACAACCGTGCAAAGATTGGTTCACATCGGTACATAATTATATATAGCTCCGATATAAACCGATCCCCAGATTTGGCTTGCGGAACCTCAAAGAGAAGCAAATTTCATCCGATCTGGCTGAAATTTGGTACATGGTGTTGGTATATGATCTTTAACAACCGTGCCATAATTGGTCCATATCGGTCCATAATAATATATAGCCCCCATATAAACCGATCCCCAGATTTGGCTTGCGGAGTCTCAAAGAGAAGCAAATTTCATCCGATCTTGCTGAAATTTGGTACATGGTGTTGGTATATGGTCTCTAACAACCATGCAAAAATTGGTCCACATCGGTCCATAATTATATATAGCCCCTATATAAGATCCTCAAAGAAAAGCAAATTTCATCCGATCCGGCTGAAATTTCGTACATGATGTTGGTATATGGTCTCTAATAACCAGGCAAAAATTGGTCCACAGCTGTCCATATAGCCCCCATATAAGCCGTTCTCCAGATTTGACCTCCGGAGCCTCTTGGAGGAGCAAAATTCATCCGATCCGGTTCAAATTTGTAACGTCGTGTTAGTATATGGCCGCTAACAACCATACCAAAATAGGTCCATATTGGTCTATAGTTATGTATAGCCGATCTCCAATCACACAAAAATTGGTCCATATCGGTTTATAATAATGGTTGCCACTCGAGCCAAAAATAATCTAGCAAAATTTTATTTCTATAGAAAATTTTGTTAAAATTTTATTTCTATAGAAGATTTTGTCAAAATTTTATTTCTATTGAAAATTTTGTTAACATTTTATTCGGTTCATAATCATGGTTGATACTCGAGCCAAAAATAATCTACCAAAATTTTATTTCTATAGAAGATTTTGTCAAAATTTTATTTCTATAGAAAATTTTGTCAAAATTTTATTTCTATAGAAAATTTGGTCAAAATTTTATTTCTATAGAAAATTTTGTTAAAATTTTATTTCTATAGAAGATTTTGTCAAAATTTTATTTCTATAGAAAATTTCGTTAAAATTTTATTTCTATAGAAGATTTTGTCAAAATTTTATTTCTATAGAAAATTTTGTCAAAATGTTGTTTCTATAGAAAATTTTGTCAAAATTTTATTTCTATAGAAAATTTGTCAAAATTTTATTTCTATAGAAAATTATGTTAAAATTTTATTTCTGTAGAAAATTTTGTCAAAATTTTATTTATAAAGAAAATTTTGTCAAAATTTTATTTCTATAAAAAATTTTTTGAAAATTTTATTTCTATAGAAAATTTTGTTAAAATTTTATTTCTATAGAAAATGTTGTCAAATTTAGCGATCTTTTTTGATTTAATATATACCACGTATGGACTAACATACAATTTAGAAGACGGTTTTAGGAGGTTTTAAGATACCTTGCCATGGGCAAGCGTTACCGTAACTTAAGTGATTCGATTGTGGATGGCATTGTTTAGAAGAAGTTTCTACGCAATCCATGGTGGAAGGTACATAAGCTTCGGCCTGGCCGAACTTACGGCCGTATATACTTCTTTTTGTATATATTTTATTGACAATTAGTTTGACATTATGATGAGCTGCCTTTATGTTATTTTTGCTACACCGAAAAAAAAGTTTACTATTTTTTATGAAAAATGAACTAACCCATAGTAAGAATGACCATGATTTGGCGCCAAAGATTTTTTTCATCTAGATAAGTTCATGATTTTCTTATAAATTAGTTCATGTATTGCATTGTATTTTAGTTCATTACTACTATGCTGTGGGAAGAATATAGTTAAATTCATTCAAAATATTCCTGCTATCCGGAAAAATGAACTATTTTTTGGGAAACCTGTATTAAGAAATTGGTTTGAAATAAACTGTTTGTCGGTATAATTTTCAAAAAAGTAGAGAAATTGAGGAATCAAAGGTACAACAAGCCTGTATACAACTAAGAAATTTTTCGTACAAAACAAGTCAATTTTCTATAACCACCAGTATTTTATTTCAAAAAATTATTATTATATTACACAAAACTATGGCTTATGATATACAATAAAGGAAATATTTTTATTAGTACGTTGGATGCAGATACTTGTCGGTAGTTAGTAATTGCTTCTTCAAAAGAGTAATATTCTATGTTATTAGGACTATAATAATTAATTTTAATTTCCATGTTTTCTATCCACATGAAAGATATATGTGGCATAAGTTGCTATATTCAATT
This sequence comes from Haematobia irritans, assembly GCF_050003625.1. Classification (NCBI taxonomy): domain Eukaryota; kingdom Metazoa; phylum Arthropoda; class Insecta; order Diptera; family Muscidae; genus Haematobia; species Haematobia irritans. The sequence goes on from NC_134401.1 coordinate 56,654,824, forward strand.
GAATTGTCCAATTTCATCGATTTTGGCTAACTTTTGTTGGGCGGATTTGACTTATAAGCATCTGAAATTGCAAAGTTATACAAAATATAAGAAAAATATTATCAAATTCTATCGTTAATATTGATTTTAACTTACGGTTTTCAAGTGTATTTCCTAGAGCCAATAAGGATATCAGCTTAATTAGCATTAAACAGTAAGAATATTCACAAAAATTACCATTACAAGACCTATCTACCTGGAAGTGAAAATAATTATTTTTAATAAATTGAAATTTTGGTTTTATTAAAAACGGACAAAATACCGTTTAGAGAAAAACTTACCACATTGAAAAATCCATGCAGTAGGTACATTATTGGAATCATATCCATGGACTAATGGGACGTTTTTGCAATTATTCTCAGAATATATTTGAAATAAAAAATATTATAAAATTAGACATAATTTCCACTTGTCAGTATAGCATTTAGTAGTTAAGGTGGATATTAAGTTCGAGTTTAGAGGCCAAAATCGCAATTTTTATGAAAATTTTTGTTTAATAATCTATTATAACAAATAATCTTTATAAAAAACTTGGTTTGGGCTATTCTCCATCAAGTTATATTTAAATTTGTATCGAAGACGTATACATTTATACTTTTCTTAGTGATTTATTTTTAATTTTAGCGGCTAAACTCGAACCTAGTACTCACCTGTAGGAATTGTTATAACATAAAAAATATAGATTCAAAAAAATGGTTGCATCTCCAACCTGTGATCCAGATATAGAATAAATATAGATCTTCCTATTACCACTCATGTTAAATATTTTTATGTAAATCAATTAAAATCCGCACTAATTTTAAACTAACATATTAACAGAAATATACAGTTCCTTAATCTGTTATTTGTTTTTTTATCAATAAAAAGCGTTCTTGATTACTCTAACATCACATCATTCACTTCTCATTTTCTAAAATGTTTCGTATAAAGGTTAGGTTAGGTTAGGTTAAAGTGGCAGCCCGATTAAGATTCAGGCTCACTTAGACTATTCAGTCCATTGTGATACCACATTAACTAAAAGTACCTATTACATATGGGCACTTCTAGTTTTAACCGCTGAACCTTCTTGATTATTTTTCTTTGTTGAACCAACCAGATTGTTCCAAAAATATTAGCAGACTGCTTAAGTTAACGTTTTCCAGATCCGCCAGTAATCTGAAGCTATATGCTCCTAAAAGTTGCTTGCGCTTTACACAAAATGCAGGACACTCACACAAGAGGTGTTTAATTGATTCTTTTTCCTCCGCATCATGACAGCTCATACAATAGTCATTATACTTCGCGCCAATAGTTTTTGCAAAATCTCCTATCAGGCAGCGACCCGTTATAGCAGATATCAGGAGTGATACCTGACGTCTCGAGAACATTAGCATATCTAGTGTGCGGTTTAAGTTGAAATGGGGCCATATTTGCTTGGTGTCGTTACAACCCTTGCAATTCTCCCATCGAACATTTGCCATCATAACAGCCTTCTCACGCAGCATGAGCTTGCAGGTAGCTAGGGGCATACCAACAAATTCTAGTTCCCCTGGAATATGTAAGGTAGTCCCTAGCCTTGCCAACTCATCCGCTTCGCAGTTCCCCGGAATGTTCCTATGGCCAGGCACCCATATTAGGTGAATATTGTACTGCTCAGCCATCTCATTGAGAGATTTGCGGCAATCAATGGCCGTTTTCGAGTTGAGGAACACAGAGTCCAAGGATTTTATTGCAGGTTGACTGTCTGAGTATATATTAATGCCCACATTTTTTGGAACATTACTTCTCAGCCAATTCGCCACCTCTCTTATTGCTAATATTTCAGCCTGAAAAACACTACAGTGATTAGGTAATCTTTTCGATATTTGAAGTTCCAGATCATTAGAATATACTCCGAAACCCACTTGTCCATCCAATTTGGAGCCATCAGTGTAGAAATCTATATATTCTTTATTCCCCGGGGTATGTGTGCACCACGCCTCACTGTTGGGGATTAGAGTCTCAAACTTTTTGTCGAAAAGTGGACTCGCCAAAGTGTAATCCACTACGTTAGGCACATCTGACATTATTTTGAGGACAGAACTGTGACCGTAACCATTTTCCGACCACAGCGATAGCTCGCGCAACCGCACAGCCGTTGTTGCAGCTGACTGTTTGGCCAAAATGTCTAAAGGCAATAGATGCAGTATGACATTAAGGGAGTTTGTTCCTGTCTTGCTGAATGCACCTGAGATACACAAGCACGCCATACGCTGAACTTTGTCTAAACTTGTCGGCTGGTGAAGTGCCGGCCACCAGACTACAACACCATATAGCATTATAGGTCTAACCACTGCCGTGTATAGCCAATGTACAATTTTTGGTTTTAGTCCCCACTTTTTCCCTATTGCCTTTTTGCACGAGTATAAAGCTACCGTTGCTTTCCTCGCCCTTTCTTCAATATTAAGCTTAAAGTTCAGCTTCCTGTCCAAAATAACGCCAAGGTATTTTGCACACTCCCTAAAGGGAATTTCAATACCCCCTAAGGAAATGGGCCTAACCGTGGGAGTTTTGCGATCTTTGCAGTACATGACTAATTCTGTCTTTGCAGGATTTACCCCAAGACCATTGTCTTTCGCCCATTTCTCAGTCATCCGGAGGGCCCTCTGAATAATATCTCTGATTGTGGATGGGAATTTTCCCCTGACTGCCAGAGCCACATCATCTGCGTATGCCACCACTTTTATCCTTTCTTTTTCTAGAGTAACCAGAAGGCTATTTATAGCAACATTCCAAAGAAGAGGTGATAGGACTCCTCCTTGGGGAGTGCCTCTGTTCACATACCTTTGTATGTTTGCTTGTCCTAGTGTGGCTGAAATACGTCTCTTCATTAGCAGTTCGTCTAACAGCCTGAGTATACATGGATCAACATTCAGAGTTGTCAGTCCATTTAATATCGAGCTCGGATGGACATTATTGAACGCCCCTTCGATGTCTAGAAACGCCACGATTGTGTATTCTTTGACAGATAGTGAGCATTCAATAAAGCTGACTAGTTCATGTAGTGCGGTCTCAGTAGACCTGCCCTTCGAGTATGCATGCTGTCGTTTCGAGAACAAACTTGAATCGATGCTAGTTCTAAGATAAATATCTATCATCCTCTCCAGAGTCTTAAGTAGGAATGAGGATAAGCTGATTGGTCGGAAATCCTTCGCCCTCGAGTGAGAGGCTTTTCCCGCTTTAGGTATGAAAACGACTTTTGTTTCCCTCCACTTTCCTGGGATATATGATAAGTTGATACATCCTTTATATATCACCGACAACCAGGGGATAATTTTGTCAGTTACAGCTTGTAACTCCGCCGGAGTAATTCCATCAGGTCCAGGGGATTTGAATGGTCCAAAGCTATTTAGCGCCCATCTTATTCTAGTTTCCGATACAATTTCCTCGACAGGAAACGACCGCTGAGCAACTGTGGCACCGCCAGTACATGGTTCAACCGTCTGATTTCCAGGAAAATGTGTGTCCAATAGTACCTCCAGCGTCTCCTTACTGGACGTTGTCCAATTGCCCTCCGATGTTTTAATGAAACCTGGAGCGGAGTTGGTGGATGCTAGAACCTTCCGTAGTCTGGAAGCCTCGGACGTATTCTCAATACTGCTGCAGTAAGCATTCCAAGAGTTATGCTGAGCCTTTCTCAGTTCTCGCTTGTATCCTCTCAGATTCTTCTTGTAAGCGTCCCAGTCCTCAGGGGCTCTGGTGGACTTTGCCTTGTTAAAGAGCTTCCTGCAGGATTTCCTCATATTACTTAATTCCGTAGACCACCATGGTGGTCGATGTTTCCCCCTTGGCTTTCCTCTAGGGCATGCAGCTTTCAGTGAGATGTTGAAGGCCTTAGTAATCCGCTCCACTGCGTGTTCGATATCTTGCACATTTCTCATATTTGTCTCTGTTATTTCCGGTATCATCATATTGAACGATTCCCTATACCTATTCCAGTCAGCTTTCCTAACATTTGGCGGAAATATGATCTTGGTGATATGAACATCAAATTTGAAACTGATGTAGCGATGATCTGAGAAGCTGTGTTCACTTAAAACCTGCCACTCAGATATCATTTCATTCAGTTCTTGCGAGGCCAAGGTGATGTCCAAAACCTCTTGCCTGTTTTTAGTGACAAAGGTTGGGACATCTCCCTTGTTGCAAACTACCAGATTAGTACGCAAAATAAACTCTATTAGCGACTCTCCCCTTGCATTAGTATCACTACTTCCCCATATACTATGATGCGCATTCGCATCGCATCCCATAATGAGTTTCGTCTTTGTTTTCAGTGACTCCTCCACTAAGGTCTTAACGGCATATGGAGGCATCTCCCTGTCATGTCCCATGTAGACCGAAGATACCCAATATTTGCATTTGGCTATTTCTAAACTTGCAACGACAGTGTCTGTATTGCACATTGAAGGAAGCAGAAACAAGTTGAGCTCGTTTTTAGCAACTATACAGGCTCGATTTACATCATTACCAGTATACTGCATTAGTTTGAACCCCGGAGTACTTAATTCACATATTTTGTTTCTATAAACATATGGTTCTTGAATAAGAACTATGTCTATGTCCCCTTTCATCAGGAGAACTTTTAAGGCAGCACATGCAGCCTTACAATGATGAAGATTTATCTGGAGGATCCGTAGGACCATCGAGATTTTCAACAACCGTCACATCAGCCGTTTCAATCGAGTCATCAAGAATGTCCTCTTCAGAGATATCGGTGACTCTCGCAATAGCCATAGGTTCAACTTTGGTGAGTTCTGAGGCAGTAGAAGCCTCCTCACGCATACGGTATCTATCCATGTCTTCAAATGTCTTGGTATCCCCCTCGACTTCGCAAGAGGATCCGCTTACTTCTGATTCAGACAGAGGCTTGTCCATTTCTGAATCCTTTAGCTGATCGTTTTTATACACCTTCATTTGGATATAATGAAAGCCATAACATACACGGCCCTGGGACTTTGCTAGATGTGGCAAAGACTGAGTGTTCAATATAAACACTGCATGCCGTCTTGGCCCATCCACTTCATCCAAACGGCCAACCTTCCAATCAGCTGTTGGAAGATCTGGATTGCATTGTTTCAGTCTATTTAAAATAGATTCAGGGTCAGGAGGGTTTGCAGGTATCCACGCATGTGCTCTTGGTCTAGCCGGTATGTCTTTCTTCTCGACTAACTCTAGAGCAGCTCCTTCCCAAACTTCACCAATTAGTATCAGAGCAGCTTTAAAACATTCTATAGACCTCTGGTCCTCAAATGCGACTAGCTTAAATCGTCCTTGATACCAACCAGCCTCTTGGTGTCGAGGATCTGGGCCGGGAAACTTTTCCAGCACCTGTGAGTAGACGCCAGACAAAGCATTCTCAATTTCCCCCCATTTTTGCTTTGGAACCATACCGTCCAATGCTCCTTTATTTATGATAGCCATCATAAGGCTGTCTTTAGCAACTGAGGCAAACGATCGTTGATCCCTTTTGGAGGATGGCAGCTCATCCGGTGATCGTTCCCTTTTTCCAGCCTCAAGAATTCCTTGAGCCCATTTTAAGGAATCGCTTTGTTTAGCCGACAACGTGCTTGGGTCGACTGATCCTAATTTCTTTAGGATAAACAAAGCATTTCTGCGTTCTTTGAATCTCTTTCGTGAGGGATTACCTCCTTTTGATGCCGTTACCTTGGAAAAGGTCCGACTTGTCAAATTGTCGCCACCTGTCGACCCGTCTACAGGTCGACTAATTGGGCCTAACTCTTGGTCATTGCCCAAATTTATAACTCCAGTCGATACCCGTCCACTGGGCCCTGAAGTTAGCAACCCAGTGGATGTCTTTGAATTTCTCTGCATGGTGGTCTAATATCCCACCACACTTGAAATTCGTAGTAGGTACTTATTACGATGATTTTATCCGCTATTAAAAAACACGTCCGTTCCGTTCGACGGTTGAACAATAATAAATGTATTTTCATTAATAAACACCAATACCGCACGTACAATTTTGCAAAATTAAACCCACGTGTGCACTTCATAAATGCATCAACATAACTGAATGCAACAATAAAACTCAAAGACACAAATAGTCATAAAAGATACATACATGCCGTGAAGAAAAACAATTTCACACACACACACACGATCCCTGTCAGATCTCGCTATTGCAAGAAAACAACTCTCACCACAAAAGATACCAACAACACACAAGGAACATTCTATTGTCTCTAGAATCAAAACAACCAACAACAGCATAAATGACGCAATAACAAACACAAACAATCATACGAGATATACACAAAATGTCTCTAAAAACTACCTCACATGATGCATTCACATTTTGCAGTAGCACATTTATTGATTAGTTGGAATTCTATCTATAAGTTAAGGTAAAATATATACCAAATCTATGAGGAATCTCTAAAAAATTATATACACCCGTCAAGGATTATATTAACTACTTTTTATTCTATTTTTTCTAAAATTTTCAATGTGAGTAAAAACACTCCAACATATAATAATAAGGGAAATAATCTGTAGGTAGCCATCGTACGAATCGGTAATGTCGTTAAGTTAAATTTTACTAAAAAAATTTTTTTCCATACAAAATTTTTTCTTAGTAAATTGTCCACATTTCGTAGTAAGATTTTTATATTGCCCATGTATTTTTATAATAGAATCAACGATGCATTAACTACTGTGTTGGAAATTTATTTAAGGAAAAATCCTTCCCATTTCGTAGTTAGTGAACTAAAAAACATTTACTGAATTTTTATAAGTTTTCCTTTAGCTAAGTTAATTTTCGTTGTGGTTACGAAAAATGAACTATATTACAGTAAATTTGTTGAACTATGTGGAAGTTAAAATGGTCCTTAAATTTACAAGACACTTTTTTTTCTGTGTATTTTTGTTCTAAAGAGGCCACCTTATAAATAATTGTACCATGCTTATTCGCTATTACTGTACAAAAAATGTTTATTTCCAATTTTCACCATGGCAATCGTAAAGAGGTGAAATAACAAACATCAAAACATTTGAAAGTCAAACAAACGGCAAATAACTTTTTTATACTGGCTAAGAAAGAATAAAATTGTTTTCCAAATATGTCAACAATAACTTCGTAAGTAGAAATTTTAATAATATCTAGTGAACCAATATCAAAAAATTCAATCTGTCATCATAATAGATGGACTTCCTTTGCCAATGCTGGAAGTTTGGTTAATGTAGGTTCGGAGGCCTTATGTTTGGTGTGTGATAACCTTTTGTGTTTTAGTGATTTGAAAACCAAGTCCGTGACTTATTATAAAGCGGAAAGCCCCGAAAGTGGTCTTGGCATATCTGCCATAACAGGCCACAATCGTTTAGGTCTCTTGGCTTTCTCAGAAATCGTACTCAAGCCATCTATCCACATCATTCAATATCCAAGCTTCAAAAACTATGCTGTTTTTTCATGTAAGTAATCTTCAGATTAAGTTGCAATTAGGATAGAAATCGAATAAATATTTGACTTTTCCCCCCAATTTATAGGTAATGACATTGTAAAATTTGTGGATTTACGATTTACCGAATATGATTTACTGGTGGCCTTATCTGGCTATCCCAACTATACCATTTGTATTTGGAATTTTCGTACTGGCCAGTTGCTATGTCAACGACCCACAATGAAGGAGTCTTTAGAGAACTCTTTACAGTGCTCCCTTCATCATGTTCCACAGATTGTTCAATTTTCCGAATGGAACCGGCAACTGATGGTATGGGAAGTTTGCTACACCGCAACTGATGTGGACTTACATGAAATCTCTAGGATAACCTTGACAAATGAGCATAATTTGTGTAATGCCCAGTCTATGTGCTTTGGCGAGGATAATAATTTGTATCTTGTGGATAATTTTGGGGTTGTATCAATTGTGAGTATGCACAATAAATTCAATAATACTCTGTTCGTCAAAAAAAGAAATGATAAACCAATAGTTGTCCAATCGAATTTTCTGTAAAAAAATCTGAAGGCGATTTTTAAAAATATTCAAGTTTGACTAATCGAATTTTGATGCATTTTGCTATAACCCACTGATAACATTTGTCGAAGTCATTTAAACAATTTAAGATTTTGGCCAAAACTTATCTATTGATGTGAATTAATTGAATTTCAACGCGGAGAAATAGAAATGCTGACTTTAGAATGTAGCATTCGACTGTTATACCCACCACCATAGAATGGTGATGGAGATATAACAAATTTTCCAATCCATTTGTAACACATTGAAATATCTATTTCCGACTACACACAAAAAAATTTTTTTCTGACTCAATCACGAAATTAATTGATCCAATTAATTTTTTAATTGAAATGTCTTCAATCAAAGAAATGATAGTATCAATTAAAAAATTAATTGACAGTCAATTAGAAAATTAATTGCTCCAATTAAAAAATTAATTGATACTATTAATTTGTGTGATTGATTTTTGATTCAATTAAAAAATTTGTTGAATCAATTAAATTTTTAATTGAATATTTTTTAAAACTCAATTAAGATTTTAATTGGAAAAGTTTTCGTGAAATTTTTTTCCGTGTATATAAAGTATGTGTATATACTCTTGATCAATTGGTTATTTCAATTGTATATATTCCCAGCAAAAAAATTTGGTAGTTATTCCAAAGGCACAACTTTAAAAGCACTTCCAGAAGATGCACTCCCAATGATGTTCTTTATTTTAACTACCCAGGAAGTTCTTTTAATTCAATTTTTTATAACTTGGTTTTAACATTTTTTTATACCCTAAACCACATAGTGGTCAGGGTATAATAAGTTTGATCGGCCAAAAAATGTGCCTACCAGAAATATTGATTTTAGACCCCATAAAATACATACCGATCGACTCAGAATCACCTCCTGAGTCGATTTAGCGCTTGGTGTCCGTCCGTCCGTCTGTCCATGTATTTGTTGTTCACAGGATTCCGGTCGCAATTATTAACCGATTTTGATGAAATTTGGTACAGGGAGGTTTTTGGGCACAAGGACGAACGAAATCGGATCAAATTTAGATATAGCTCCCATATATATGTATCACCCGATTTCGACAAATGGGGTTACGTTGCGCTTTTTTTCAAACGGATCGTCACCAAATTTGGCAAAAGGTAATCTTTTCCATTGCCTTCAAGTCTGCAAAATTTCATCCAAATCGGTTCAGATTTAGATATAGCTCTCTCTCTCTTAAACACCTCTTGTGTGAGTGTCCTGCTTTTTGTGTAAGGCGTAAGGGAATTTTAGGAGCATATAGCTTTAGATTACTGGCTGACCTGGAAAACGTTAACTTAAGCAGTTTGTTAATGTTTTTGGAGCAATCTGGTTGGTTCCACAAAAGTAAATAATAGAGAAGGTTCAGTGGTTAAGACTAGAAGTGCCCATATGTAATAGGTACTTTTAGTTAAATGTGGTATCACAATGGACTGAATAGTCTAAGTGAGCCTGAAATTTAATCGGGCTGCCACTTTAACCTAACCTAATCTAACCTAGATATAGCTCTCATATATATGTATCGCCCGATTTTCCCAAATTTTGCACAAAACCTTTATTTATCAACCGATCTTACCCAAATTTGGCTAAATGTAGTCTTCTATAGCACTAACTATATGTGCAAAAAATCATCGAAATCGGTTCAGATTTAGATATAGCTACCATATATATGTATATCCCGATTTTCCCAAATTTGGCCATAGAACCCTTATTTATTAACCGATCTTACTAAAAGTTGGCTAGATCCAGTCCTCTATAGTACTAACTATATGTGCAAAATTTCATCGAAATCGGTTCAGATGTAGATATAGCTCCCATATATGTATCACCCGATTTTGAAAAATTCGCCCCTAATAACTTTATGTTTGATCATACAGGCCTCATTTCTTAACTGATCTTATTCAAATCTTGCACAAGGTAACCTTTTGTGGTATTAATCAAACCCGCAAAATATTATGCAAATTGGTTCAGATTTAGATATAGCTTCCATATATATTCATCGCTCGATTTTTCCAAATATGGCCATAGTACTCTTATTTATTAACCAATGTTACTCAAATTTCAAATTTTGATGTACTAGCCGATCGTACTTATACGTACTTGTAGCTCTTACATAAGAATATTGCTCGATTTTTACAAATTTGTATTTATTACCCACACTAATTTAACGATTTTATCTTTTTTAATAATGGGCTCAATATTAGGGGCATATTAACTCCGTACACCGAAAGAATTCTCTTCGTTAATTTTACGAAGAATTCTTCATTAACTATTCTTCGTGAATTCTTCATTAAAATAACGAAATTTTCATTCTTTTTCGTAAATTTTACGAAGAACATTTTACGAATATACGAAACTTCTACGAAATATTCTCCATTAACTTTTCTTAGTAAAAAGTTCGTACTTTTAACGAAACTTTCTTCAAATTTCATGAATTTTGTGAAGAAGTTTTTACGAATATTTTACGAAACATTCTGCGTTAAAATTTCTTCATAAAAAGTACGAAACATTTCCTTTGAAATAACGAAGAAGTTTCATTGTAGTTGTAAAATTTCCGTTCGCGACATAAAATTGTCTTTTATAATGAGCTTGAGTGTATTCATTTATTCTTACAAAATACGAAAATTTTGGAAGAACTTTTCTTCGCAAAAAGTACGAATTATTTCGTACTTTTACTGAAAAGTTTCTTTGGTTGTAAAACAATGACAAATTTCTTACTTTTAACGAAATTTTTCGTTCTCTTTACGAAGAAAATTCTTTCGGTGTAGGCGCAATATCAACACAGCCAGTGTGGCTAGAAGTAGGGAAAATTCCCATATGTAGGGTTTTCTAATATTTAGCGTCTTGTAGGGACGTAGGGCCACAATGTAGGACATTTTCACTCAACACAATTTGTAAGAGGAGGAAATTAGAAGCCGGCAAGGCTTGATCTTTAACAATGTGTGGTAAACTTTATTCCTGTAGAGAATTTTGTCAACATTTTCTATAGAACATTGTGTCAAAATTGTACTTCTATAGATTTTTTTTTTCAAAATATTATTTCTATAAAAAATTTTCTCAAAATTTTATTTCTGTGGAATTTTTTCTCAAAATTTTATTTCTATAGAATTTATTGTCAAAATTTTATTTCTATAGAAAAATTTCTCACAAAAATTTGTTTATAGAAACTTTTTCCAAAATTTTATTTTTATAGAGATTTAACAAAAAAGATTACTAATTTGGGTAGAATTCTACCAACTGTGGCAACCGTGGCGGTAATACAAATTTATATTCTAAGTTATATACGTTGCATATTCATGTTTTAAGATAATAAAATACTTAGAACCATTTTTGTTTTGTAAATTTTTTTAAATTTAGCGAAAAATATTGTAGGGAAAATTGTTTGTGAATGTATGGGCAAATAGGGAACTTTTTTTGTCCTTGTAGGGTAAACCGAACATTTTCCTTGGCAACATTGACTATGAGCAATAGTCAGATTGACACAAAGCACCCATAGACATGTACCCCTTAATTTTCTTAAATATGCAACTGCGGTTTATCTCCCAGACCTATATGTTACCCCCACAAATGCTTATGATTACTAATTCTGTAATGGTGGTTTAGGGTATGATATAGTCGGCCCCGCCCGACTTTCTACTTTACTTACTTGTTAATGGATAATTTTAACTTTTTTTGTTTCAAATAGGTTAAAAACAGAGTAAGAATTCATAAGATGGTACAAATCATTTAAATTTTGTCGAAAAAAATGCTAAATCCTATCTGAAAAATTGTGAATTTTTGAAAATATTTGATGTCAAACGTTTATAAAAATTATAAAAAATTATAAAAAGTATTTATTTGACAAAATGTCACAGAATTTTTTAATTTACATCCACAACATTGAATTCGGATCACACCTGAAGAAGTGATGCAAATTCGGTGCAACGGCTGTTGAAATGAAGGACTTCCGTCCTATGACAAGTCCATTTTAAATTCATCGCTTCTGCGTCAATTTTGCACCACTTCCGGATCCAAAATGAATATTTCCATTACTTTTTTGGCGACGCTTTTTTTGCTGGGATGTGAATAGCTTGTTTCCTTCAGAAGTTAGCGAGATTTCGACAGATGGACGATCGACATAGAATTATCATCTCACGATAGCGAACGCCATTCACAGTAACTGCCTGACCGGCCTCATTTTGGAAAAAATACGGTCCTATGATGCCGCCAGCCCATAAACCGCACCAAACAGTCACTCTTTGTGAGTGCATTGGTTTTTCGACAATCACTCTTGGATTCTCATTCGCCCAAATACGGCAATTCTGTTTATTGATTAATCCACTGAGGTGAAAATGTGCCTCATAACTGATGATGATTTTCTTCGAAAAGTGATCATCCACTATCTCTCCATGGTTCAAATTGAGTAAGTCTGAAATAGAGAAATGTCAAATAAAATTCGGAAAAGAACTTGGCGGTGTGGTTCACATTTAACATCGGCCCTTACAATTTAACCACCCTGTATAAAAAATAAAGTACCTTTTATTTGGAGAGGAAAATTTTTGCAAAATCAAACAAAACATCAAGAATTCTATTAATCTACCAAACAGAATAAATCTACCATTTTTGATAGATTTCTACCAATGGTGGCAACCGTGATTTGGATTCCATCCGCTCCGGATTTGATACGCGATGATATCACCATTTAACAACCATTGGCCATATCGGTCCATAATTACATATATATAACTCCCATATAAACCGACCACCTACAATGTTACTTCGTAAAAATTTCATCCGAAAAGTATGAACCGTACGTTAATCTCTATATTAACCAGCACTATATGATTATGGGTATACTTAGTTTGTCATTCCATTTGTAACAAATCGAATTATTTGTCTCAGACCCCATAAAGCATATATATTCTAGGTTGTGGTGAAATTCTGCGTCCATCTAGCGATTTCTTTCTGTCTGTAGGTTGAAGTCATCCGAACACAACGAGCTCTATTGTTAAGTGATCCTGATACATCGGGCTGCCACCTAACCTAATATCGGACTACTTTTCGGTATAGCCCCCATATAAACCGATACCCAGATTTGACATTCGGATGCTATTGGATGAACAAACATCATCCGATCCGGTTGACATTTGGTACGCGATGTTAGTATATGCCATTTAACAACCATGCAAAAATTGGTCCATATCGGTCCATCTATAATTACATATAGCCCCCATATAAATCCGGTATAAATGTAGTACGAGACGTTATTATATTCCCTCTACCCATTGTGCAAAATTGTCCATATCGGTCCATGGTTATATATAGCTCTCATATAAACCGACCCCCCAAGATTTAATTTCGCCTCCTGAGTATCGCAGAGCCACTTTCGTGTAGCATGTCATAACTTTGACGGCCCTTTGAAGACCATAACTCATGCCGAATGTAGCCAATTCGAACAAATCTAAACTAATTCCGACATTTGATGTTATTTTCGACATTTGTTGCTTTTGAACAATAAAATTAAAAACAAAGAAATAACTGTAGCGCTTTACTTTGTTGTATTGCATATCAACCACCCTGGTCATATCCGCCATATACCTCATATATACATCTATATTCAAAGTTTATTTATACTCGTTTTTTGCAGTTACAAATTGCTCAATTTTACTTGAAACCACAATGGTCTTTAAATACCCTCGAAAACTCCAAAGCAATTGCCAAGCAACATAAACTCTGCAGTCACAAACAAGGACTGCTGGTTAGTTGCTTAGAAGTCATCTATTACCTACGAAAGAAGAACAATTTTTGGCTAATAGAATGGCAGGTCCAACAGTTACCTCTAGGAGGTATCTCGAAAATTGTTTCCAATATTGGAGGAGATATATTTGCTAGTGATGTCATTGGCAATTTTTATCAATTGGATGTAACCACGGATAATCCTTCATTAACTGAGGTGCATATGTGTCATCAAAATGCCATTGATTTTGTGGTTCCAAATGGAATCAAAGAAAAATGTTTACTGCAACTAACAAAGAATGGTAAACTAAGAGCACTAGAAATGGACTGCAATCGCTTATATTCAGAAGTTGAAATACCTCAAGCTAGTGCAATTTGCCACCACAATAAAGATCCTTATGTCGGTGTTGGAACATCTGAAGGAAGGATACATTTCCTTAGCTATACAAATGCCGCGGAACCTAAAGTAGAGGCTATTGTGGCAACTGATAATGCTTCGTTTATAGTTTCCTTGCTATGGATGGATAACTTGGTGCTTTATCGTAACATAAATGATGGCTTCTATTTGGTCCATGCTGATTTTAACAATCATAAGTTTTACGAATTAGCTCTCTTAGAACAAATACCCGATGAAGTAAATGTTTGTAAATTTTTCTTGGGTGAAGAAAATCGAGCATGTATTTTCATTAATCGTGATGAGAATCTTAAGTTACCCTATGCCAATGAGTTATGGGAATACCCAATAAATCGCAAAAAGAAACAAGTAATCCAGAGCAACTATGAACTCCCACATGATTATCGTTCCGTGTCTGATATGGTGATTTCAAAAAAGCAAATTTTGGAATTTTACGCCGTCCGCTTGGGGGATTCTCTTATAGATATTTTACATCTTAAAATTGATACAAATGAGCTGATTTTGTTGTCATCAATACGTACGAACCATTGGTGCAATATTAGTGGAATTTCTGGTCCAAAAAATCTATTGACTTGGGGCATATATGGTACATTTATTCATCATCGTTCTCACAAGAAATCCCAAAAAGAATTTGGTGTGAGTGAAATGATGCAAATCAACTATCAGCAAGGCGTGGTAACTAAAGTGATGGAATGTTACGATAAAAAGTAAGTAAAACTGTTCTTCTTTATTTACAAATTCATTACTCAGATATCCCACAATATAATTATAAATGTTTTAAGAATTTATTTTTATGTTATTAGAATTAACCACGCATTCGTTTTGGGTCTTATATGCTAAAATAATATACGAGAATTCTTCTTCCCAAATTGAACCACTTCGTTGGTCTAAAAATTGGTTTCAGGGGAAAGAGTTATTTTAGTTTACAGAAAGGAGGAACTCAGAGTAATTTCATCGCTTTAGGTATCCCCAGTAGCTATTCATGCAACTCGGACCGTGTGGCCCCTGTGGGCTTTGTGTTCTATAAGTTCAATTCCAACTGTATCCTATCTCTTATCGTTTACGGTTTCTCTTATTCCGGCAACACCCATCTAATGCGAATTCTACCACATTTTGAGTAGTCTTTGGTCATACTTTTGCTAATCAATAGGTATCGTGTGCGCACTGTAATTCACTGAAAAAAGTCTTTACATTTGTGAGGAACGAAATTTTAGACAAACGTAGTTTTCTCTTGATGACAAAAAAATGTTTTTTTAAAGCAAATAACAATATTGTATACAATCATACGCTTGTCATCATTTCGGCTTTATTTCCTCTTAAAGATAATTCAAGCACTTGCTTTCTTCATACCGATCACATACTTCTTATATGAGGCGGGGTATTTTTATACCCTTCACCACTACTGTGGTACAGGGTATAATAAGTTGGTGCATTTGTATGTAACGCCAAGAAGGAAAAGTCTGAGACCCATCGTTTAGTATACCGATCGTCTTAGAATTAAGTTCTGAGTCGATTTAGCGATGTCCGTCTGTCTGTCTGTCTGTCTGTCTGTCCGTCTGTCTGTCTGTTAATGTATTTTTGTGTGCAAAGTACAGCTCGCAGTTTTACTCCGATTGTCCTAAAATTTGGTATAGGGTCCTGTTTCGGCTCAAAGACGATCCCTATTGATTTTGGAAAAAATCGGTTCAGATTTAGATATAGCTGCCATATATATTTTTCACCGATCTGGTCATAATTGGCGTGTATATCAACCGATCTTCCTCAAATTCCGTACATCCAAAATCGGTTCAGATTTAGATATAGCTCCCATATATAGATTTCGCCCGATTTACACTCATTTGCCAACAGAGGCCAATTTTTTTCTCCGATTTAGTTGAAATTTTGCACAGGGAGTAGAATTAGCATTGTAGCTATGCGTGTCAAATTTGGTTGAAATCGGTTCAGATTTAGATATAGCTCCCATATATAGCTTTCGCCCGATTTACACTCAAATGACCACAGAGGCCAATTTTTTGTTCCGATTTAGTTGAAATTTTGCACAGGGAGTATAATTAGCATTGTAGCTATGCGTGCCAAATGTGGTTGAAATCGGTTCAGATTTAGATATAGCTCCCATATATAGCTTTCGCCCGATTTACACTCATATGACCACAGAGGCCAATTTTTTGCTCCGATTTAGTTGAAATTTTGCACAGGGAGTAGAATTAGCATTGTAGCTATGCGTGCCAAATTTGGTTGAAATCGGTTCAGATTTAGATATATCTCCCATATATAGCTTTCGCCCGATTTACACTCATATGACCGTAGAGGCCAAATTTTAACTCCGATTTAGTTGAAATTTTACACAGGGAGTAGAATTAGCATTGTAGCTATGCGTGCCAAATTTGGTTGAAATCGGTTCAGATTTAGATATAGCTCCCATATATATGTTTTTCTGATTTCGACAAAAATGGTCAAAATACCAACATTTTCCTTGTAAAATCGCCTCTGCTTAGTCGAAAAGTTGTAAAAATGACTCTAATTTTCCTAAACTTCTAATGCATATATATCGAGCGATAAATCATAAATGAACTTTTGCGAAGTTTTCTTAAAATTGCTCCAGATTTAAATGTTTCGCATATTTTTTTACTAACATTGTGTTCCACCCTAGTGCATTAGCCGACTTAAATTTTGAGTCTATAGATTTTGTAGAAGTCTATCAAATTCTGTCCAGATCGAGTGATATTTAAATGTATGTATTTGGGACAAACCTTTATATATAGCCCCAACACATTTGACGGATGTGATATGGTATCGAAAATTTAGATCTACAAAGTGGTGCAGGGTATAATATAGTCGGCCCGCCCGACTTTAGACTTTCCTTACTTGTTTTTTCTTCACTATGTTTCAAAGATTTCTCCCTTCGAAAATCTGGTACCCTGACTCATGTCGACTCCCATACACCAAATCCAGTATTCGGATTGTTGTGCACTATAATATAACTTCTTCTTTCCATCGTACCCTTCTTTTATTCCACAATCCCTATAACTCTAACGATTCCCTAATGTGTTTCCAGTCCCTGTTTCCACGCTGAGTCAGGTCCATTCTTCTTCTCTTCACCGATATGGTTAACTCTTTGCCTACTAAAGTCAATGTAGTGACAAACGTAGTGTTCCAAGGTCTGATCGTACGTAAAACATTCCCTACATGCATCATCCTCTGGTGCTCCTATTCGTCACAGATATGTTCTCAATTCTAGGTTCCCGGACATTATTCCCACGGTCCTCCTGACAGTCGTCCTACTCTCCTTGAGTAGTTCTCCAGTCCCTTTCTTATCTGGGACACCCTACAGTATTTACGTCGTCCTTCCGACCGTTGCATTGGTCCACATCTCTACATACGACTCTCCAAATCTGCTCGCGTTGCCTCTATGGCGTTCTCTAAGTTCTCCTCCTTATGTATCTAAGCTCTTATCACCAGTTCATTTGCCTTTGCGTTTCCTCTTATTCTGGCATGTATCAGCACTCATGCGTTTCTTACCATATTTCGAGTATTCGTGGATCACGCTTTTGTATTCCAATACGGCTCGCGATACAACTATTGCTTTCATTGCCCTCCGGCATGCTTAGGTTTTGTGGTCTCGTGTTATTTCCTAGCCATATAACAAATTCTGTTGCGGCAGGCATTTCTGCCTGGAAGATTGTGGTGTGGTCCGGTAATTGGATAGGATCTCGGTGTCTGGGTCCTCCACATACACGCCCAGTCCCGTCTTCTTACCCATGTTCGATCCATCGATCTAGCAGTTATTTCCCTCTGCTAACTGATCTTGGGTCCCATCCTCCAAGGTCCATCTTACTGGCGTCAGAATGTCACACTCGGCTGCTAACTCAGGTGTTGCGGTTTCCGCAATTTTAACCACCGCCCCTATTATCCTTTGATGGTTAATCATGTTTTGTATTCCCGTCCCGTAGGTCTCAAATCCACTATCGTCTCCAAGGCTTTGGTTGACGTGGTCTCCATTGTCCCAGTTATGCCTACACAACATGTCAGTTGGACCCGTTGTTACATGTGCTATGTTGTACTTCCTCTCCATTGATGTCCACGAGACTATCGACACGTTTCGCTATGGCACCTATTTCCGCTTGATTTTTTTTTTGTATTCAGGTATTGGATAAGATGTCGGTCCTCCACATATACGCCCAGTCCCGACCTCTCACCCATCTTCGATCCATCGGTGTAGCAGTTATTTACTTGTGATATCTGTTCTGGGGTCCTATCCTCCCGCGACCAACTTAATGGCGTCAGAATGTCGCACTCGGTAGCTATGGCGACGTCATGTATACGATCGTGGATTGTTTTAGCATCCGCCATTTCATCCACACTCTTCCTATTATCCTTTAATGGTTCGTCGTGTTTCCGTTCATTCTTCTAAAATCTTCAATCTCATCGCAGCCATAGCGGCTACGCTTTTGATCGGAACTCTATAGTTCTTAAGTCCAGTATTGTCCCCAAGAGTCTGGTTAACGTGGTCTTCATTGCCCCAGTTATGCCAAGAAAAAATCTCCTTTGGACCCGTTGTACAATTTCTACGTAGAACTTCATCTCCATTCCAGTCCATCAAACTATCGACGCTCTCATATATTCAGTCTATCAACTTTGGACCGACCCCATTTAGAGCTCACCGCTCTAAAATTAATCCTAATTACATTATTTTACCAGACACAGGTACGAATATTGTCTTGTCCAAAAACTCCTACGTTCCATAGATCGGACAATTTTAGTCCCTCTGGTGAATAGGCATAATTCTGTCTTCTCCGTTCAGGCTCCTAGGTCTTACCCAGGAGCCTCAGGACTGCAGAAGTATTATAACATCACCGGCGTAACAAAGGGGTAGACCGACAATTGAATAAGGTCCACCACTGTATGGTATAATGCTTTGTGCTTCGACTATGTCCGGAAAGCGAAATTCTTCTTCGCAGTATTTTAACTATCTGTGTAACAATCGTTACAATTTTGAATGTCGTATGGATTTGATATTGTACTTAAAATAAGTGGAAGATTATCTCTGTGTTTCTCAACTTAATAATAGACTACTACAAATTCAATATTCAAATATTATATGTGTCTGTCACTAGAGGCTTGGGAAATCGACAATAACTTTATTCTTTATCCCGTATGGTCTATAGCTAGTATAAAATAATCCATAACTTCCCAAAATTGCAGAAAATTCAACCTCTGTATCAAATTACCAACCCCTACATTTATCCAGATCTTATGTATGCATTTCTTCCTTTCCAGATATCTTGTCTATTTGAATTCAACAGGTGGTATTAAAGTTTTGAAAATAATTGCTAATGGCGATTCTGAATCCATACTGGAAAACTCTTTCCTACATTCGGATGACATAAGTGTAAAAGCTAAGGATGTCACCACAAAGACTCTGGAATCTATACGTACCGATATCATTGTGGAACATAGCCCCGAAGAAATTCAAGCAAGAGATGATCTTCTACATAAAGTTAAAGAATTGGCTAAAGAAGTTACTTCACTTATTGACTATGACATTTCGGTTACGGGAAAAACTCATGGAATCTATAGGAAATTCTGTCTAAATCATGATTGGCTACAAAAATTAATGGATGAGTCAAAAAAGTTGTGTGAAATAGAAAAGAAGTCTTTGGAACGCGCTATTGAGGACCAATCTCGCATACGTGATTGGATTCGAAACTTGATAATGGCCAATTCTATTAGTATAACATTTAAGGTTCGAGCAATATTTTCAAACTTTTCATTTCAGAATTATGGTCGTCGTAAGGAAAATGATAGCTTTGCAAATCTCTATGATCTCTATCGTTTTTATGATATGGAAAATATCGATGTGGAAGATCGAGATGATGAACAAATTGCAGAGGAAACTGGGAGTGTGGAAAGAGTTATACCCAAAAGGCGAATATATATGGAGATCCAGGGTGCAGCCTATGACCACATAATATCCGATGAGTTGGCCTTACAAGACATCGACAATGTAACGGCGAATCAAATGTACAATCATGACGCCAAGATTCGTATACATCTAACCGATCGTCTCAAGGAGGAGTTTAATAAAAAATTCGAAGAAATTCGTAAAATCAAATTCGAACTAATGGATGCTATACTGGGAACCAACTCTACCCTCCACAAGATCTATGAGAATATGAATTGTGTCTTGCGTCTTCTCAAGATGGATCAATTCAAACCACCTGAATTATCAGTACCTCAATGGCATAATGATGAATTCATACAACGCATAATGGAGGTGGATGATTCCGAAATTAAGGCAGTCAATCGAAGAAAAAAGAAAACCGAAATAACTTCGGTGAAACATGGACGTCTACTCTTATGGTCCTTGGAGTTTTGGGATCGTGCCTTGGTGATTATGATGGATGGAGTTCTGGAAAAACTTTGGGAGGAGGAAATCAAAAAGGAAATTCCTATACCCGAATTCATGCTTAAGAAAGACCCCACCGAATATACTCTCGAAGATCAGAAAGCATTACGTGACTATGAGGAAAGAGTTCGAATTTTAACTGAAGATCGTAAAAAATATTTGAAAATTCTTAGCGACAATGATGACAAAGTGCAGAAGATGAAATCTAATTACATTCTCAAACTCAACGAACAAGTAACACAAATGGTGATCACAAAATTGAAATATGACTTCTCCATAAAACATGTCCGTCTAAGGAATCTCAATATCAAGATAATGTATTTTAAAAAATTACAATGGCTGAAAAGGATATCAATGTTAAGGTAAGGACAACTTAGTTCAGAGTACTATCTGCTTATACACCTAATTTCCAGAGCTAATATAGATAAGATCGGTGAGTATATTAGCCGCTACACAAAACTTGCTGATTTTTGGAATAAAGCTGTGGAAGATTTACGCTCCAAGAGTGAAAATTTCACTCAGCGTGATCGTATTATTGAGAAACAATTCAAAACACAATTTCTGAATACAATTCCCCAGCATTTGGGTGCGGAGATGAACAAGACTTTTAAAAAACGGCCAAAATTGTCTCCGAAAATTCTAAATTCAACTTTGATATGCAAGGAATTATCAACAAGAGTCAACAGTAAAGCAGTGCCCAAGTATCCTTTCCCATTGCCAAAAGATGTTACCGAATATTTGGAAGCTTTAAATGCTCTCGATGAACCATCGAGTATGCCCAATGCTTTAGATCCTCGTTACTGGGAACAATTGACAAAGATGAGACGTCAAAAGGTGGAAATGGAGTTAAAAATAAAAGCTGCAAATCTGCAATTAGCCGACTCCATATCTGGCATGAATTATTTTAACAAAGAATTGCTAAACTTGAAAAATACAAAGTTGGATGCTTTTTGTCAACTGCAAGAGGCACAGGAAGAATATGTAAGTAGATGCTGATAGTAGTTTGCCTCTAGACTATACATTACTAATCGAAGCGACTTATAAGATACTTATCATAATAGTATTCTATGGAAGTCGCCATCAGAGCGAAGTAGAAGAGATTCTACTGCCCTTAACATTGAACGAATAAAGTTTTTCATTGACATGCTTGTCACAGGTACAAAATATTTCATTATTTGGCAGAAGTTCTCTACTGCTCCTAGGTGGAGCTTCATCGGCAAAACTTGATGCACTGTTGTTGAGTTAATCCACGCCGAAAGTTGTAAAAAATAATCGCACGATTTAATTCCCTTTTTTGGGCGAGATCAATCTTTTAAGAAATGGTTCAATTTGGAAAGAATAATGCTTGTATATAATTTCCGTAAGAACTTAGCTTATAAGACATAAAATGAATCATCTCGCACCGCCAGATCAATGCGAAAGGCTATGGAAATTCGAATTAGTAAGCGATGAATCATGTGGTTAGTCATTTCCTTTTCAATAACTTAATAATACCAACTCCTAAATATTCATGTCCAATAAGTTCGTATGAAAATTGTAGTAATATCTAACAGGTTGGCTGATAAGTCGCCGGTCTGACACATAGATGGCGTCGCTAATATTAAATGCATTATTTTTATATAGTACCAACCTTCAAATGATTCGTGTCAAAATTTGACGTCTGTAAGTCAATTAGTTTGTGAGATAGAGCGTCTTTTGTGAATCAACTTTTGTTATTGTGAAACAAGTATATACGGCCGTAAGTTCGGCCAGGCCGAATCTTATGTACCCTCCACCACGGATTGCGTAGAAACTTCTACGAAAGACTGTCATCCACAATCGAATTACTTGGGTTGTGGTGTCTTAAAACATCTTAAGTGTACAAATAATATAGTTAAGTCTACAAATAATTACGAATCGATATGGACTTTTTGCACGGTACGTAGAGAGCCAGAATTGAAATATGGGGGTCGCTTATATGGGAGCTATATACAATTATGAACTTGACATGGACCAATTTTTGTGTGATTGGAAATCGATTTATCTGAGGGATATATATAACAATAGACCGATATGTACCTAGTTATACATGGTTGTTAACGACCATATACTAGCACAATGTACCAAATTTCAACTCACTCGGATGATTTGGCTTGGTACATTGGCTCCTCCAAGAGGCTCCAAAACCAAATCTCGGGATCGGTTTATATGGGGCTATATATGATTATGGACTGATATGGACCATTTTTGGCATGGTTGCTAAATATCATATACTATCATCATGTACCAAATTTCAAGAAGATCGGATGAATTTTGCTTCTCCAAAAGGCACCGGAGGTCAAATTTGGGGATAGGTTTATATGGGAACTATATATAATTATGGACTGATAGCAACCAATTCCTGCATGGTTGTTGGATACCATGTACTAATATCACGTACCAAATTTCAACCGAATGGGAAGAATTTTGCTCTTCCAACGGGGTCTGTAGGTCAAATCTGGGGATCGGTTTATATGGGGGCTATATATAATTATGGACCAATGTGGACCAATTTTTGCATGGTTATTAGAGACCATATACTAACACCATGTACCAAATTTCAGTCAGATCGGATGAAATTTGCTTCTCTTAGAGGCCTTGCAAGCCAAATCGGGGGATCGGTTTATATGGGGGCTATATATAATTATGGACCGATGTGGACCAATTTTTCCATGGTTATTAGAGACCATATGCTAACACCATGTACCAAATTTCAGCCGGATCGGATGAAATTTGCTTCTCTTAGAGGCTTCGCAAGCCAAATTTAGGGGTTCGTTTATATGGGGGCTATACGTAAAAGTGGACCGATATGGCCCATTTGCAATACCATCCGACCTACATCAATAACAACTACTTGTGCCAAGTTTCAAGTCGATAGCTTGTTTCGTTCGGAAGTTAGCGTGACTTCAACAGACGGACGGACATGCTCAGATCGACTCAGAATTTCACCACGACCCAGAATATATATTTTATGAGGTCTTCGAGCAATATTTCGATTTGTTACAAATGGAATACATCGATCTACCATCCTATGGTGGAGGGTATAAAAAAATCGAAAAAAGGAATTTCGTGTTTTGATAAAATACTGTTTTCTGAAGGGGAAAAATACGGTGGAAGCAATAATTGATTGGTATGCAAAATTCAAGCGTGGTGAAATGAGCACGGAGGACGGTGAACGCAGTGGACGCACGAAAGAGGTGGTTACCGACGAAAACATCAAAAAAATCCACAAAATGATTTTGAATGACCGTAAAATGAAGTTGAAGATATCAAAGGAACGTGTTGGTCATATCATTCATCAATATTTGGATATGCGGAAGCTCTGTGCAAAATGGGTGCCGCGCGAGCTCACATTTGACGCAAAACAACAACGTCTTAATGATTCTGACCGGTGTGTGTAACGGTTAATTCGTCATACACCCGAGTTTTTCCGTCGATATGTGACAATGGATGAAACATGGCTCCATCACTACACGCAAAAAAATAATTCTTTCCTCCCAAACGAAATTTTAGACAAACAAAGTTCGCTTCTCATTTGCTTTTCGTTGAAAGGAAGTGTATTTGGAAGAAAAGTATATACTTTTTGTGATAAACGTTTATTCTTTTCCAGGATGTAAAAACAATTTCATAAAGACTAACTCAAAAAAAAATTTTTTCTGGCTAATTGCATTTTCCCTCACATCTTTCTCACTTCCACGAAGTTTTTTAGTTCTTAGCACCTTTTTCTGTAATACAAACAATGTAGAAGAAATTATACGATTTTATAAATTTTTAAATTTTTTTTACCTTTCGCCTGGACGGAGAATCGAACCGCGGACCATGCAATTTGTAAGCCAACACACTATCCACTGAGCTATGTAGCCGTTATTGTCATCAATAGCAAATTATCCATATAAGTTATATTTATATAGCATAGCTTGCGGCGCCCACGAGCCGATTAAACAAAGTTTATTTAACAGAAAAATACATTTAGTTGGGCACCGTGGAGCAGTGGTTGCTACGTCCGACTTGCGTGCCAAGGGTCGTGGGTTCGATCCCTGGTTCGATCAATGTTTTGTTTTTGTTTTATATTCATATATTCCAGATATGGTCGGAAGATTCCGAAAAAATGTTCAACATTACAATCTACTATATTAAATTTTTACTATGAACTGTAAAATGTGTCTTATTAAAGACCTAAAGTCAGAAAAGAACAGTGTTTGATATAAACGAAATGGACTGTGTTGTTGGTTCAAAAATATCTTTTTTTATTGAAAAAATAAAAATTTTGTAACAAACGAATTTTTTTGGTGATAAATGTGTATACTTTTCGAAGCAATTCAAAAAACTAACAAAAGAAAAACGTTTTTGGTACACGTTTTCCAAACGTTTTTTTTTTCTTTGCGTGTACACTCCTGAGTCCAATTGACAGTCGGCTGAGTGGACAGCGACCGGTGAACCGTCTCCGAAAGGTGGAAAGACTCAAAAGTCCGCTGGCAGAGTAATGGCCTCTGTTTTTTGGGATGCGCATGGAATAATTTTTATCGATTATCTTGAGAAGGGAAAAACCATCAACAGTGACTATTATATGACGTTATTGGAGGGTTTGAATGTCGAAATCGCGGCAAAACGGCCCCATATGAAGAAGAAAAAGTGTTGTTCCACCAAGACAATGCACCGTGCCACAAGTCATTGAGAACGATGGCAAAAGTTCATGAATTGGGCTTCGAATTGCTTCCCCACCCACCGTATTCTACTGATCTGGCCCCCAGTGACATTTTCTTGTTCTCAGACCTCAAAAGGATGCTCGCAGGGAAAAAAATTGGCTGCAATGAAGAGGTGATCGCCGAAACTGAGGCCTATTTTGAGGTAAAACCGATGGAATACTACCAAAATGGTATCAAAAAATTGGAAGGTCGTTATAATCGTTGTATCGCTCTCGAAGGGAACTATGTTGAATAATAAAAACGAATTTTGACAAAAAAATGTGTTTTTCTTTGTTAGACCGGTGACTTATTAGCCAACCTGTTAGAAACAGTTTGTCTTTATACTACAGGGTGGTTGATATATAATACAACAAAATAACACACTTTATTTTTATACCCTAAACCAAATAGTGGTCAGGGTATAATAACTTTGATCTTCCAAACAATGTCCCTACCAGAAATATTGATTTTTGTCCCCATACAATATATACCGATCGACTCAGAATCAACTCGTGAGTCTATCTACACGCAAAGAAATAATTCATTCCTCCCAAACGAAATTTTAGACAAACAAAGTTCGTTTCTCATTTGCTTTTCGCTATAAGGAACACACAAAAAAATAACTGCAAATAAATATTAACAACTTTATTTGTATGTAAAATCTGCTGATGCTCAACAAATTTGTCTATTGAATATAAGGCATTTGTTGTTGAAATGTGTTTGTAGATGGTTGACAGAGGAAATAATAGAAATATTCTGAATTTTCAACAAATTGTTTTGTTGCGAAAATAGTTGACTGCTATCGATATGAAAACAAAAACAAAAATACAAGACTGGTTACGCGCACATCGCTGAGAACATGTACGAAAGCTAAAAGAAGTATGCGAAGAATACCGTTAGAACAAAATGAGTATGCGCACATGCACGTGTATGATAGCAAGCAAAGAGCTCATTCATCAGAGAATACAGAAAAGCATTTATAAATGTTTGTGAAAAATTTATATTTTTTAAATTTGGTAGTTTCTTAAATGTGTTTGTTGTATGAGATAATTAATAAAACCATATTAATATCGGGATTAGGGTTATTACAATTGTAGTTAACTACACACAGAGAAAATTTCATTAAAATTGAGCCAACGAAAATTTTTCATTGATACAACGAAACATTTTCATTAAGACAATGAAAATGTTCGTTAGTACTACGAAACGTTTCGTTGACTAACAGAAAATTCGTTATAATAACGAAAAATTTCGTTATATTAATGAATTTGTTTCATTGGCTCAATTTTAATGACACATTTCATTAATATAACGAAACTTTTTCTACCAGTGTAGAATATATATCACTGGGCAAAAAGTTGTCAAAATGCTTGCTAGACCCTGGACTACTCAAATTTAAAATCGTCATACATTTACAAAACTGAGTATAGGATTTTCGACACAAAAATGTTACATGTTCCCCGTCCAAAAGTATCATTTTGGTCATATTCCTCCTCTGTGTGTACTTAACAAAATATCTCCAAAATCGTTCCGGCAATTTTGCAATTTTGGTGCAATAATTCTGTCAATTTCAATTTAATTTTTTGTCAATACACCAATAAATTTGTTACAGGGCATTGATAGACTCCAACAAACCACATACAAATTTTTTCGTTCAAATTCAAAAATATTTGTTGAGTATTAAACGTAACGTTCAACGACAAATATTTTGTACTGTTGGATGCTCAACAAATTACTTACAAATTATGTCATTGAGAACACAAAATATTTGTTGCCTTCTGATGATAACGATTGCTAACAACTTTTTTGTAATAATGGTTATTAAAAGTACAAATTAATTTGTTGCAGGAAAATTAACAAATTTTGTTATTGGTTTTCCAACAAAAGTTATTGGTTCTCAAATTTATTTTTATCTGTGAAGTGTATTTGGAAGAAAAGTATATACTTTTTGTGATAAACGTTTATTTTTTTCCAGGATGTAAAAACAATTTCATAAAGACTAACTCAAAAAAATTGTTTTCTTGCTAATTGCATTTTCCCTCACATCTTTCTCACATCCACGAGGTTTTTTAGTTCTTAACACCTTTTCCTGTAATACCAACAATGTAGAAGAAATTATACGATTTTATAAATTTTTAAAATTTTTTTTACCTTTCGCCTGGACGGAGAATCGAACCGTGGACCATGCACTTTGTAAGCCAACACACTACCCACTGAGCTATGTACCTGTTATGGCCATCAATAGATAATTATCCATATAAGTTATATTTATATAGCATAGCTTGCGGCGCCCACGAACCGAATAAACAAAGTTTATTTAACAGAAACAAACATTTAGTTTGGCACCGTGGAGCAGTGGTTGCTACGTCTGACTTTCATGCCAAGGGTCGTGGGTTCGATCCCTGCTTCGACCAAAGTTTTTTTTTTGTTTTTTTTTTTATTTTACATATATTCCAGATATGTTCGGAAGATTCCGAAAAAATGTTGAACATTACATTGTCCTATATTAAATTTTGAACTGTAAAATGTGTCTTATTAAAGACCTAAAGTCAGAAAAGAACAGTGTTTGATATAAACGAAATGGACTGTGTTGTGGTTTCAAAAATAACTTTTTTTATTGAAAAAATAATAATTTTTTAACAAACGAATTTTTTTGGTGATAAAAGTTTAAAATTTTCGAAGCAATTCAAAAAACTCTAACAAAAGAAAAACGTTTTCGGTACACGTTTTCCAAACGTTTTTTTTCTTTGCGTGTAGCCCTTAGTGTCCATCCGTCTGTCCATGTATTTGTTGTTCGCTGGATTCCGATCGCAATTATAAACCTATTTTGCTGAAAGTTATTATATGGCGCTTTTTCAACACAAGGGCGAACACTATTGAATTTGGATCGGATCAAATTTGGATATAGCTCCCATATATATGTATCGCCCGATTTCGACAAATGGAGTCAGATTGCACTCCTTAATTAACAGATCGGTGTTAAATTTGCCACAAAGTAATCTAATTTACCACCCTTTAAGTGTGCAAAATTTCATCGAAATCGGTTAAAATCTAAATTTAGTTCCCATATATATGCAAAGCACGATTTTGTAAATTTGGTCATATAGCCTTATTTATTATACCCTCCACCATAGATTGGGGGTATATTAACTTTGTCATTCCGTTTGTAACACATCGAAATATTGCTCTAAGACCCCATAAAGTAAATATATTCTGGGTCGTGGTGAAATTCTGAGTCGATCTAAGCATGTCCGTCCGTCCGTCCGTATGTTGAAATCACGCTAACTTCCGAACGAAACAAGCTATCGACTTGAAACGTGGCACAAGTAGTTGTTATTGACGTAGGTCGAACGGTATTGAAAATGGGCCATATCGGACGACGTTTACTTATAGCCCCCATATAAACTGACGCTCATATTTCGCTTGCGGAGCCTCTTGGAGGAGCAAAATTCATCCGATCCGGTTGAAATTTGGTACATGGTGTTAGTATATGGTCTCTCACAACCATGCAAAATTTCGTTCTCATCGGTCCATAATTATATATAGCCCTCATATAAACCAATCCCCCGATTTGGCTTGTGGAGCCTCTAAGAGAAGCATATTTCACCCGATCCAGCTGAAATTTGGTACATGGTGGTGGTATATGGTCTCTAACAACCATGCAAAAATTGGTTCACATCGGTCCATAATTATATATAGCTCCCATATAAACCGATTTTGTCAAAATTTTATTTCTATAGAAATTTTTGTCAAAATTTTATTTCTACAGAAAATTTTGTCAAACTGAACTATTTACGTATTTAATCGTCCTTTTTATACCCACCACCATAGAATGGTGACGGGGGTATAATAAGTTTGTCATTCCGTTTTTAACACATCGAAATATCGATTTCCGACAATATAAAGTATATATATTCTTGATCAGGGAGAAATTCTAAGACGATATAACGATGTCCGTCTGTCCGTCTGTCTGGCTGTCTGTCTGTTGTAATCACGCTACAGTCTTCAATAATGAAGCAATCGTACTGAAATTTTGCACAAACTCGTCATTTGTCTGCAGGCAGGTCAAGTTCGAAGATGGGCTATAGCGGTCTAGGTTTTATAAACCGACCTCCCGATTTGGGGTCTTGGGCTTATAGAAATCGAAGTTGTTATCCAATTTGCCTGAAATTTGAAATCTAGAGGTATTTTATGACCATAAAGAGGTGTGCCAAAAATGGTGAGTATGGGTCCATGTTTTGGTATAGCCCACATATAGACCGATCTCCCGATTTTATTTCTTGGGCTTATAGAAACCGTAGTTTTTATTCAATTTACCTGAAATTGGAAATCTACCCAGCAAAAAAATTTGGAAGTTCTTCCAAAGGCACAACTTTAAAAGCACTTCCAGAAGATACACTACCAATGATGTTCTTTATTTTAACTACGCAGGAAGTTCTTTTAATTCAATTTTTTATAACATGCTTTTTTCATATTTTTGATGACTTTTTTTCTTTCAAATCGGTTAAAAACAGTTGAAGAATTCATAAAATGGTACAAATTATTTAAATTTTGTCGAAAAAATGCTAAATCCAATCTGAAAAATTTGTGAATTTTTGATAATATTTGAGGTCAAACGTTTAAGACAAGAGTTAGAATCCATTAAAAACTATAAAAAATTACAAAATTATTTATTTGCTAAAATATCACAAAATTTTCTAATTTACATCCAAAACATTGAATTCGGATCACACTTAAAGAAGTGATGCAAATTCAGTGCACCGGCTGTTGAAATGGAGGACTTCCGTCCTATGACAAGCCCATGTTAAATTCATTGCTTCTGCGTCAATTTTGCACCACTTCCGGATCCAAAAAGAACATTTTCATTACTTTTTTGGTGACGCTGGGTAGAGGTATTGTAGGTTAGGTTAGGTTAGGTTAGGTTAGGTGGCAGCCCGATGTATCAGGCTCACTTAGACTATTCAGTCCATTGTGATACCACATTGGTGAACTTCTCTCTTATCACTGAGTGCTGCCCGATTCCATGTTAAGCTCAATGACAAGGGACCTCCTTTTTATAGCCGAGTCCGAACGGCGTTCCACATTGCAGTGAAACCACTTAGAGAAGTTTTGAAACCCTCAGAAATGTCACCAACATTACTGAGGTGGGATAATCCACCGCTGAAAAACTTTTTGGTGTTCGGTCGAAGCAGGAATCGAACCCACGACCTTGTGTATGCAAGGCGGGCATGCTAACCATTGCACCACGGTGGCTAGAGGTATTGTAGGACCACAAATACGTGTGCCAAAAATTGTGAGTATCGGTCCATATTTTGGTATAGCCCCCATATAGACCGATCTCCCGATTTTACTTCTTGGGCTTATAGAAACCGCAGTTTTTATTCAATTTACTTTAAATTGGAAATCTAGAGGTATTGTATGACCACAAATAAGTGTGCCAAAAATTGTGAGTATCGGTCCATGTTTTGGTATGGTCCCCATATAAAACGACCTCCCGATTTGGGGTCTTGGGCTTATAGAAACTGTAGTTTTTATCCAATTTGTCTGAAATTGGAAATCTAGTATTGGAAATGGTGAGTATCGGTCCATATTTTGGTAGCCCCCATATAGACCGATTTCCCGATTTTACTTCTTGGGATTCTAGAATCCGAAGTTTTTATCCTATTTGCTGAAATTGGAGATCTAGAGGTATTTTCGGGTCATAAAGAGGTGGGCCGAAAACGGTGAATATCGGTCCATATTTTAGTATAGCCCCCATAAGAACGATCTCCCGATTTAACTCCTTGGGTTTCTAGAAACCGTAGTTTTTATCTGATTTGCCTGAAATTGTAAATATTCTGGTATTTTAGGCTCACAAAAACGTGTATCGGATTCAGTTTTTATCGGTCCATTTGGTAATGCCTCCATATAGACCGACTTCACTTCTTGAGGGTGTAGAAGGCGCACTGATCATGAAAATTGCTTAAAACTCAATGTAAAATTTCCAGATTTTACTTCTACAGATTTAAGATTTCAAATCAAGATGTTATTTTATAATTTTTTTGCACACTTACAAGAGATGTTAATGATTCCTCTAAAACTCAAACAAAAATGGTTCTTATAAATCCAGAATCTGATATAGTCCTCATAGGTGAAATCTTTAAATTTATCTTCGGGAAGTGTCCCTCCTGAAATTTGTCAATCCCTCCTGAAATTTCAAAGGAAACCCTAATATTTGCTTCATGGTGGTGGGTGTTTAAGATTCGGCCCGGCCGAACTTAGAGCTGTATATTTTTGTTTAATATATGGACTAACTTACAATTGAGAAGACGGTGTTAAGAAGTTTAAACATACCTTGCCATAGGCAAGTGTTACCGCAACCCAATTCGATTGTGGATGACAGTCTTTAGTACAAGTTTCCATGCAATCCATGGTGGAGGGTACAAGTTAACACCCCTAATATTAACAATAGAGGAATTTTCCATTACTTAAATTTTTGCTGACACTAAGTCTGCTCAATTTTTTCGCATCCGCTTTTAATAACCCAAAATAACATTATTTCTCAAGAAACAAAAAGCAGACTTGCTGCATTTCTTTAATAACCCAAAATAACATTATTTCTCAAGAAACGAAAAGCAGACTCGCTGCATTTTTCATATTAAATTCAACTCAAGTAAATTTGTTTCACAATTTCGCTGACCTTGCATTTATTTCCCTCAGGTGATGTGTGCCTTAGTTTTAAGTTATTTCTTAGCTTTATTATTTCATTAAGTTTTTCAATCAGTCTCTTCTGGAAACTCGAAATAAATGGTTGGCCACCAAGGCCAATGAAACCAAACAGAAAAGTGTTAAAAATTAACATCAATTTAACTGGCGCCCGAGAAAAAAAAGGCCGGTCCGGTGAATAAAGTGTAACACTGGCGTCCTTAAAAACCAATAATTATTAGCCCGAGGAAAAAAAGGCCGGTCCGGTGAATAAAGTGTAACACTGGCGTCCTTAAAAACCAATAATTATTAGCCCGAGAAAAAAAAGAGGCCGGTCCGGTAAATAAAGTGTAATACTGGCGTCCTTAAAAATAAACTTATTAGAAGATCGGTTAGGCCCCGTAGTAGTATAATTAGAAACCGGCGGCATTAATGTGCCCACCTAACTGGCACTAATAACACAAAATAAAAGAAACTACGTTGTTGGCTAACATTGAAAAAAAATAATGAAAACATTGAAATAGAAAGTCGAAATCAAAAAGTTATTGTGAAAATCTAAAATTTAAAAAAAATATAAGAAGCTAAGATCAAACTGTGCTTTGTGAGAGTGCATGTTCTTAATGGTGGCTCAAATACAATAAAAAACTAAAGAAGAATTATGTAAAAAAAAAAAATTGTAACTGTGGCAAACTGTGCTTTGTGCGAGTGCATGTTCTTAATGTTGACTCAAATAAAATAAAAAACTAAAAAGAAGAATTAGCTAAAAAAATTGTAACTGTGACAAGAAAGTAAAAACAATTGGTTGTTAACCTAACGTGAAAAAAATCATCGAGGGAAAAGAGGAAAAAATCCGAGTATAAAAAAGAAGTGAAAAAATCAACAAAATACATCCCATACTAGAGGAAGAAAATCAAGAAGCGGAAAACCCAACAGCAGCGGCAGAAGCAATACAACAACACCAAATAAACTATAAATAAATTATTGTAAGTTTTGTAAATTTATCTATTGCTTTATTATAAGATTAAGATGGCAAACCCAAATAACCTAATAAGACCCCCTGTACTTCCCCCAAACCCCGCTCCTTCTACTTCCCAAAATGCCCAACTGAGTATAGACGATTTGACAGACCTTATAAGAAATATATCGGTAGATGTTTTAAGGAGACAGGGCCCGCAAATTATAGAGTCCACCCTCAATCCAAACGCAGTACCTGTAAACGTAAGTGACCAGTCGATTGAGGAGAGATATAGGACAAACTTAAGCGATCTGGATAAAATACCAGACGTCGTGAAATGTTTAAAGGAATTCTCAGGTCAACCTGGAGAATTCAATTCATGGAAGAAAAGTGTCGATAGGATTTTGGCAATTTATGAGCCACTAATAGGGACACCAAAATACTATGGTATTTTGAGCGTCATAAGAAACAAAATTGTCGGTAATGCCGACATAGCCTTAGAATCTTATAATACTCCATTAAATTGGAATGCTATTTCTCAATGTCTACTGAGTCACTACGGTGACAAAAGAGACCTCTCTACTCTCGAGTACCAAATGACGACTTTGGTTCAAGGGAATAATAGCATTCAAGAATTCTATCAGAAAGTTTACACGCATCTTTCGCTGATTCTGAATAAATTGGGATGTCTTCAAATGGGTAATGAAGCATTGAATTTGATAACGAAATCGTATAGAGAAAAAGCCCTTGACACGTTTGTGAGGGGATTAAATGGTGACTTGCCTCGACTCCTTGGAATGAGGGAGCCAATTGACCTTCCGCAGGCATTACACCTTTGTTTGAAGCTTGAAAACCAAAATTTCCGTACAAATCACGCTAACAATTCAAGGAAATATCAAGCACCACCAGTTCCTCCTAAACAGACATTTCATCGAAACAAAGGCCAAACATTTTATCCACACTTAGCCCATATTCCACAACCTAATACAAGACCGTTTCAGTCAAATATGCAAAGAAACACTAATAACCCCCCAAGGCCACCAAAGCCTCAACAAAAGCCGGAACCAATGGAGGTTGACCCAAGCATTCATTCTCGTCGAATAAATTATATGAATAAACCGCACCAAAATAATTTTTTTGGGAAAAGGCCTCAAAATTTTCAGAGCCAGCAGCAGTACAAACAACAAAGGACATATCACATCAATACCTCGCCAACAGGATATGAACAGGAAGAAGCGGAGCCACAGCAATTTGAAGAATTCAGCGATATTAATTTTTTAGCTTTATGAGCTCTTCGCTTCCATATTTTGCAGTTAAAGCGGAGGGCGGAAAAATCTTAAAATTTCTCGTTGACACAGGCTCTAGTAAAAATTATGTCAAACCAGAATTAGTAAAGAAACGTATACCAAATGAAACTCCCTTTTATGCTAAGTCAATTGTGGGAGACATAAAAATAGATGAACACACGTATGTAAAACTTTTCAATTTTGATAACGAGATTAAATTCTATTTGATGGCTTCTCTAAAAACCTTTGACGGAATTCTGGGAAATGACACTCTTAGAGAACTAGGAGCAATAATTTACACTGATAAAAATTACATGGTATTTAAAAATGGTTTTAAAATTTGCCTCAAGCAACTCTCTACTCAGAGCGTTAACTCTATAAACATCGAAATGGAGAACTTAACTCCGGAACAAAAAGAGGTAATGAAGAACATCGTAAGCGCTCATTATGGTCTCTTCTCCGAGCCTGATGAAAAACTTACATATACGACAAAAGTGGTGGCAGATATTCGAACGTCTTCAGATGCCCCGGTATATTCGAAATTTTATCCGTACCCTGCATCTCTAAAAAATGAAGTGGAGTCCCAAGTGAAAGGACTTCTGAACGATGGCATCATAAGACCATCAAGATCACCATACAATTCTCCGGTATGGGTGGTCCCAAAAAAACCCGATGCGGCGGGAAATAAGCAATACCGCTTAGTTATTGACTATAGGAAATTGAACTCTGTGACCATAGCAGATAAATATCCAATTCCAGAAATATCTGAAGTAATATCGCAACTGGGCAATAGTAATTTTTTTTCGGTTCTTGACTTAAAAAGTGGTTTTCACCAGATTCCACTAAAAAAATCTGATATTGAAAAAACTGCGTTCAGCGTAAACAACGGGAAGTACGAGTTTACCCGTTTACCCTTTGGATTAAAGAATGCACCATCCATTTTTCAACGCGCGCTGGACGACATACTTCGGGAATATATCGGAAAATGCTGTTACGTCTACATAGACGATATAATTATATTTAGCGCAACCGAAAGGGAACATTATTCACATATAAAAAATATTTTTAAAACATTGGAAGAAGCCAACATGAAGGTCCAGTTGGACAAATGCCACTTCTTTAAGAAAGAAGTCGAATTTCTAGGGTATATTATTACTCCTTCTGGGATAAAAACAAATCCAGAAAAAGTGAAAGCCATAAGAAATTTTCCTCAACCTCGAAATTTGAAGGAACTCCGTAGTTTTCTTGGTTTGTCAGGGTATTATAGGCGGTTTATAAGGGATTACTCGAAATTAGCCAAACCCCTGACATCCCTTTTAAGAGGGGAAGGAGGACGTACGTCCAAACATAAATCATCAAAGTTTGAAATTTCATTGGATGACGAAGCAATAGAATCTTTCATGAACATAAAACGATCACTTACATCAGAGGACATTATCCTTGCCTATCCTGATTATAACAAGGATTTTGAATTGGTCACAGATGCTTCGAATTTTGCAATCGGAGCGGTGCTTTCGCAAAATGGAAGACCGATATCTTTTATTTCTAGAACTCTTAATAAAGCGGAAGAGCACTACGCCGCTAACGAAAAAGAAATGCTAGCCATCATATGGGCTCTAAATTCGTTAAGAAATTATTTATATGGATCAGCTAAAGTAAAAATATTTACTGATCACCAACCATTAACATATGCCCTCAGCAACAAAAATAACAATAGCAAAATGAAGAGATGGAAATCAATACTCGAGGAATATAACTACGAGTTATTTTACAAGCCAGGCAGGACAAACGTGGTGGCCGATGCCTTGTCCAGAATACCTGAAACTAAGGTTAATACCTTATCAATAGCAACAAATTCAGATGAAAGTTCATCCCAAAATTTGATATATTGCGTAGACACGCCTATCAATGCGTTTAAGAACCAGATATTTTTGAGTACAGACAACGCATCAACTTACCAATTTAAAATAATTTTCCCTACCTATCATAGGCATATCATAACAGAACCGGATTATTGTGAGTCAAAATTGATAGCTATTTTGAAGCGATACCTCAATCCATCGGTCATAAATTGTATTAAAACCGAGGAACGCATCATGGAAAAAATACAAGAGTTATATTCTTCACATTTTGGGAAATACAAAATAAGATTTTCACAGAAACAGGTTGATGATGTTACAGATAAGGAAGAACAAGAGAATACAATTATTAGAACTCATAACAGAGCACATAGAAATTGTAGAGAAAACCGGGTACAAATACTTGAAAAATACTACTTTCCATCCATGGCAGGAAAGATAAAGAAAATAATAAAAACCTGTATAATATGCAAGGAAAATAAATATGAGCGTCATCCGCCGAAAGACACAATTCAAGCGACACCCATCCCACAGTTTCCCGGACAATTAGTTCATTTGGATATCCTTGTAATGGGAAAGAATTTAATACTTACGGCGATCGATAAATTCTCGAAATATGCTGTAGTTAAACCAATTAAATCCAGAGCGACAGAACACATACGTCAACCTTTAAGAGACATTCTTTCTTCCTTCGTACCAGAAAAAATAGTAATGGACAATGAAAAATCCTTCAACTCTGAGTCAATGAAACATATGATCGAAAACGAGTTTAAAATTCAGATTTTTAGAACGGCTCCATATACCAGTTGTTCCAATGGCCAGGTTGAGCGCTTTCATTCAACGCTCCAGGAAATAATGAGATGTATCCAAAGAGAAATGCCGAAATGGACTTTCCAGGAATTATTGGAGAATTCTACAAGGGAATATAATTTCACAGTTCATACAGTTACCGGTAAAAGACCTATAGATATATTTTTCGGAAGGAGAATCAGTAATGATCCGAGTCTCCTTAAAAAGGATAGAGAAGAAACAATAAAAAAACTTTCCGAAAAGCAAATCGCGGATTTAAATTATCACAATAAGAATAGAACTCCTCCAAAGCGTTATTCGGAAGGAGACATAATTTTCGTTAAAATAAATAAAAGATTGGGGAATAAACTATCTCCTCGCTATAAACAGGAAATAGTCGCTGAAAATTATAACACAACAATAAAAACTAAATCGGGAAGGATCGTCCATAAAAACAATATAAGACAGTCATAGTAGGTGAAAACAAAATTATGTTATTTCGCAAACTTTTAATTTTTTACAGGATACAATATGCAGACCCTTTTATTTATTTTGGTATGGATGAAACTAGCATATGCCCAACAGATTGACGTCCAGGATCTGTCCAATAACAATGGGTACGTGCCAATAAAAATCGGTGAAGTTAAAACGATCCGTAGCTATGACAAGGTCCTACATTGCATTAATCTGACCATGTACGAAGAGACCCTGTCGCTGATATCGGAAAACGTGGACACCCTCAAGGCTACATCGTTCGAAGAAAAGCAGCTTCTACACACCATCAATGAGAATTTCATTTTATTAAAGGCAAAGATAGCCAACCTGCGTATTCATACCAGACCTAAGAGAGGTTTAATAGATGTGCTAGGGAAAGGATTGAAATTTGTGGCAGGAACAATGGATAGTGACGATGAAAAAGAGATTCGGGAAACTCTAGCCAAAGTTCATGAAAAACAATATTCAAGTCTGTTAAATATGAATAAATTGGTACATTTAAACGATTTCATGTCAAATCAAATCAGGAATATAACACGTCATATAAACAGACAGCAAATTACAATAAGTAAATTTATAAAAAACTTCCAGGAAGAAATGCAAAATCGAATTGCAACCTTGGAAGATGAAGTTGTATTTATCGAGCATTCCTACCGTATTAACAATGATATTTTGTACTTCCGTAACCATATAGACGACATTGGACAAGTAATATTCTCAAGCAAATTGGGTGTCATACCCTCGGACATCTTGACAGAAATGGAACTTAATCTAATTACCGATTTTGACAGTTATATGGGCATGCAAATCGTAGTGGCATTCCAAGAAAATAATATCATACTTACCCTATTAATTCCACAATTCTCCCAAAATATCCTATCCAAAATAAAGTTTGAACCTCTCCCTAATCGTCTCAATAAATCAATTGTGTTAAGTAAATATGAACTATTAGTTGATAAAAACAATAAAATATATGATGTTAATGTAAAAAATAATTTAGAAAAATATTTAATTGATATTGAAGACAATTGTGTAACCAGTATCCTAAAATTTACCGAAGCAGAATGTAAATTAGGGAAATTTGAAAAAACATCCATTGTTGAGATTATACCCGGAATTGTTGTTTTTAAAAATTTTTATGGAAAATTAACACATGATTGTAACAAATTTGAAATTAATCAAAAAGGAACATTTCTTGTAAAGTTTGAAAATTGTAAAATAAATGTATTCAATAAAGCTTATAGTAATGTAAACTTAAAAATGTTTGAAACACTTATCTTACCAAATTTAATAACCACTGTTAAGGAAAATAAAAATGTAACAACAGCAGAGTTAACTTTAGAAAATTTATTTGTAAAACAGCTACAGAATGATGACAAAATTCAACTATTAATGGAAAGAAACCAGAATGTTCATGTTTTAAGTTTAAGTTCTGATTTATTAATAATAGTTTCTATAATTATTGTGACACTAATGTTAATCTGTGTTATAAAAAATAAATAGAAAATCCATATATCACCTGAACCACAATTAATTAATGAAAACGTTGCCAATGCAAGAAGAGGTCCATTTTTACAATTAACTACATCATAATACTTACCTTTCATTATTAATCTTATCGATCGCGGACGATCGATTTAAGGGGGGAAGAGTTAACACCCCTAATATTAACAATAGAGGAATTTTCCATTACTTAAATTTTTGCTGACACTAAGTCTGCTCAATTTTTTCGCATCCGCTTTTAATAACCCAAAATAACATTATTTCTCAAGAAACAAAAAGCAGACTTGCTGCATTTCTTTAATAACCCAAAATAACATTATTTCTCAAGAAACAAAAAGCAGACTTGCTGCATTTCTTTAATAACCCAAAATAACATTATTTCTCAAGAAACGAAAAGCAGACTCGCTGCATTTTTCATATTAAATTCAACTCAAGTAAATTTGTTTCACAATTTCGCTGACCTTGCATTTATTTCCCTCAGGTGATGTGTGCCTTAGTTTTAAGTTATTTCTTAGCTTTATTATTTCATTAAGTTTTTCAATCAGTCTCTTCTGGAAACTCGAAATAAATGGTTGGCCACCAAGGCCAATGAAACCAAACAGAAAAGTGGTTATAAAAATAACATCAATTTAACTTACATAAGATTCGGCCAGGCCGAACTTACGGCCGTATGTACTTGTTTATCTTATTTTCTTACTCAAATTTAGCACAAAGTAACCTTCTGTGGTATCAACCAAACCTGCAAAATATCCTCGAAATAGGTTCCGTTTTAAATATAGCTCACATATGTATGTAGTGCCCGGTTTTAAAAAAATTCCCCTAATAACCCTAATTTTGACCATAGTGGACTGATTTCTTAACGGATTATTTATTAAATTTCAAATTTTGATGTATTAACCGATCGTAGTTAGAATAACATGTAGCTCTTACATAAATATATTTCACAAATTTTGATTTATTACCCACACTAATTGAGCGATTTTCTCTTTTTATACCCTCCACCATAGGATGGGGGGTATATTAACTTTGTCATTCCGTTTGTAACACATCGAAATAATTGCTCTAAGACCCCATAAAGTATATATATTCTGGGTCGTGGTGAAATTCTGAGTCGATCTGAGCATGTCCGTCCGTCCGTCCGTCTGTTGAAATCACGCTAACTTCCGAACGAAACAAGCTATCGACTTGAAACTTGGCACAAGTAGTTGTTATTGATGTAGGTAGGATGGTATTGCAAATGGGCCATATCGGTCCACTTTTACGTATAGCCCCCATATAAACGGACCCCCAAATTTGGCTTGCAAGGCCTCTAAGAGAAGCAAGTTTCATCCAATCCGGCTGAAATTTGGTACATGCTGTTAGTATATGGTCTCTACCAACCATGCAAAAATTGGTCCATAATTATATATAGCCCCCATATAAACCGATCCCCCGATTTGGATTGCAGAGCCTCTAAGAGAAACAATTTTCATCCGATCCGGCTGAAATTTGGTACATGGTGTTAGTATATGGTCTCTAACAACCATGCAAAAATTGGTTCACATCGGTCCATAATTATATATAGCCCCCATATAAACCGATCCCCCGATTTGGCTTGCGGAGCCTCTAAGAGAAGCAAATTTCATCCGATCCGGCTGAAATTTGGTACACGGTGTTAGTATATGGTCTCTAACAACCACGCAAAAATTGGTTCATATCGGTTCATAATTATATATAGCCCCCATATAAAGCGATCACCAGATTTGACCTCCGTAGCCTCTTGGAAGACCAAAATTCATCTGATTCAGTTGAAATTTGGTACGTGATGTTAATATATGGCCTCAAACACCAATGCAAAAATTGGTCGACATCGGTCCATAATTATATATAGGCCACATATAAACCGATCTCCAGATTTGACCTCCGGAGCACCTTGGAAAAGCAAAATTCTTCCCATTCGGTTGAAATTTGGTACGTGATGTTAGTATAGGGTATCCAACAACCATGCAGGAATTGGTTCCATAATAATATATAGCTCCCATATAAACCGATCCCCAGATTTGACCTCCGGTGTTTTTGGAGATGCAAAATTCATCTGATCTGGTTGAAATTTGGTACGTGGTGGTAGCATATGATATTTAACAACCATGTGAGTTGAAATTTGTGGATGACAGTCTTTCGTAGAAGTTTCTACGCAATCCATGGTGGAGGGTACATAAGATTCGGCCTGGCCGAACTTACGGCCGTATATACTTGTTTAATAATGGACTCAATATTACCCTCAATATTACCCTCAAAAAAATCG
The DNA here is from genome assembly GCF_050003625.1 of Haematobia irritans. Taxonomy (NCBI): domain Eukaryota; kingdom Metazoa; phylum Arthropoda; class Insecta; order Diptera; family Muscidae; genus Haematobia; species Haematobia irritans. Next base: position 56,695,966 of record NC_134401.1, read on the forward strand.
CTTCGGTAACATATACCCCAAACACATTTTGCTTCAAGCATATATATTTTTAGGAGTGGTCCAAACAAAATATTGTTTGTATTGTTCAAACATACTATGTTTCACCTTAGGGCATACACTGGTAGAAAAAATGATGAAATTTTCTTTGTGTGGATATATTTTTAAGGCTCCAATTGGTTACTTCCATTATTTTACTTGCAGCATACTCTCTAGGTCTCTCTAAACACATATATGTTTATAGGGTATTTCTAAATTAATATATTTTTGCATATTATATTTACAAACAGTTTAAGCATATTATATTTACAAACAGTTTATGTCCCAAACATAATATGTTCTAACATAGTAACATATATGTCCCAAACATGTTATGCTAGTTTATGAACATTATATGAATGCACTTAAAAATATTGTGTTAAAAAATTTGAGTTCCAAACATATAATTTTTACACCCAAACATATGAATAACAGTCTTTTTCGTCCGTGTAGGCGCAGAATCAATTATAGCTCCTAATATCAGATTCAGATATTCAGATTGTGATACAACGCCCATAAACATGTATCCCTTAATGATCTTAAATATGCAAATGCGGTTTATCTCCCAAACATATGCCATTGAAACAATTAATAAACATTAATTCAGTAAGGATGGTTTAGGGTATGATATAGTCGGCCCCGCCCGACTTTGTACTTAACATGCTTGTTTCATTATTTTTGTTGTTGTTCAAAAGCAAAAATTTCGTAAATGCCATAAAATTTTCGAAACAGTTTAGATTTGTGGGAATTGGCACGAATTAACGTATGAACTTTAAACGGCCGACAACACCATCACATACTGAACGAAAGTTGATTTGTCCATTCACGACAATGCGCCATCTTCAAATGAACTACACTTTGGTATATTTTGGTACCAACTATACTCTCCAAAATGCCTCAGGCGCAAAATCCAACGGAGATTTTGGTGACCACTGAGCGGTAGAAATGAAGCCAGGAATATCCTTTTAAGCCATTCTTGGTTGACGCGTTCTGAGTGCGACGGTTATGAGTCCTGTTCGAACGTCAATGGTCTATGTATGTCTGTCCAGAGCTTCAAAACTTTCTGTAAGTCCTTTTGCCGATAATATTCGGCATTTATTTTGAATCCATCGTCGATGAATACGAGAGGGGAGCGCCGTTTGAGTTCTGGTGGCCAATCGAAAGTGTAAATTTTCCGTTGACGTCTTTGGCAAATAAGCCCGATCATTTTGTTTATTCACAAACTTCTCCATTTTGAATGACCTTTTGCCGGAAAAAACCAAATTCGGTAATTGGCCAATTTCGTGCGAGCGATGCAACTGCTTGGCTTTTTCCAACTTTTTTCTCAATCGGGTCTTTTACACTTCTTTGAACTTCAATGACTTTAGTCAAGGTTCATGTTTCACTATGTTTTGCATCCGTTCTCACGATATTTTCAGCTCACGAGCAAATTGGCTACCAACGCTGCTTGGATCGATCAGCTCTGATCTTCTTTCGGATCATTTCTGGTGGTGTTACAATGGTATGAGAAACAAATGTTTTATTGCAGGAGGGCTCTGACGATAGCCACTTATGGAGAAGGGTAATTATAGGTAGTTAGTTAAACGTGTATTTTTGGCTTAAATATAATTCCTAAAATTTGGGCAATTAATTGTGCAAATTACTTAACCATGGCACTATGGGCGGAAATCGCAAAACAACGGCAAAAAGTCAAATGAAAAATTATTGGATATTCCAATTGAAATTACTATAGAACATCTTGGAAAGTAAAAATCGAAAGTTAATTTTAAACTTGGCAACCCTGTTCAGGAGAAAAAGGCTACCAATGTTTACCAAAATTTATGCCAGTTGCGTTTAATCAAGGCGAACAAAAATTGAAAAATTTCGTGCTTAATTTTTTTCGCAATAAAAGTGAATAAAGAAAACTTTTAAATGTAGATTCTAAGAGGGGGTTTAGTAGTTCAAAATCTTGTAAAGACTTTACAAAATATTTTTGTTTTTGAACTTGAATTTATGGATTCAAAAGTGCGGTTTATATGTGAAAATTGTAACACATACGTATATTTGCGAGGAATAGAACTAGACATGTTAACGATTGTTAATGAAAATTTTTGCTTATTATTGTTCGTGAGGAAGTATACTTTTACGTGCTGTAAAGTTTGTCTGTCCAAACTTGCGCATACTAAAATAAATGTAAGGGTTTTATAGTCAAATTTGGGAAAATCGGGCGATACATATATATGGTAGCTATATCTAAATCTGAACCGAATTTAATGAAATTTTGCACACTTTAAGGGTACTATAAAAAATTACTTTGTGTTAAATTTGAAGACAATCGGGAAGTAAATAAGCGCAGTATTGTCTAATTTGTCGAAATCGGGCGATACATATATATGGGGGCTATATGTAACTTTGATCCATTTTTTGTGGAAATTCAACCGTGTTTGTCCTTTGACCAAGAAAACGTGTTGTACCAAATTTTATCAAAATCGGTTAATAATTGCGACCGGAATCCTGCGAACAACAAACACAGAGGGACGGAATTTAATAAAATTTTATAAAAATTTAATAAAATGACAATTGGTTTATACTACTTACATCAAGTTCTGGGGATAAGGCGCTTTCTTAATAAAGAGAATAAGCAAATATATATAAATAAATTAAACTCCATCTAAGATTATATTCTATAGTATTCCAAGTGGAATTACAATTTCGACCCCTCTATAGTAACGCACCTGGAATAAGGGGGATTGACTCCCTTTTTGTTGGTAACATTTGATTTTGATAAGATATATCGATATACCATGTTTGGCGATACTAGATTGATTGTACATAATTTTTGCCGCAAATTTTCAATTTCCGCCCATAGTGCATGGGGGTAAATAAGCGGCGAATACAGTATATGTTTTCTTGTGCCAAAAAGGATTTAGTTCTATCTGTGCAATAGAAATAGAAAATGAATTTTATAATACTGTGAATTCTATATAGAGTCAGGACCAAGAAACAATAACAAACTACATTTGCAAAGCATATCAGCCACCCTGTAATTGATCGATGTATACGAAAAAGACTTTTTCTTATATGTTTCGGTGTAAAAATTATATGTTTCGGACTCAAATTTTTTAAGTCCAAACATATAATGTTCATAAACTAACATAACATGTTTGCGAGAGAGTAATAGGTTTGAACAATACAAGCAATATTTTGTTTGGACCAATGCTGCAAATATATATGCTTGAAGCAGAATGTTTGGGAATATATGTTACAAAAACGAGTTTTTGTTTTTGAGGGTGTATGTTACTAATGAACTGCTAACTTAGATTCGTTTCACTTCCATAGTTGAAAGCAGTGCAAAATCAAACGCTGGAAATGCGTTTAACGATGGGTCAGGTTGAGCTCAATATCATGGGTTCTCTGGAGAAGCTGCAAAATTGTGTCCTGATGAATGTGGATGATATTAACGATATAAATGAACTTATTTTGGTAAGTTATTTCAATGTATTAACAAATTATTAGAAAATTATATATTTATATATTATTGTCTCATTGCATGTCTTTATTTATAGAAAAATCCCACTACATTTATTTTCTCATTACTTGCAGAAAGCTGGACAAATGAAATTGAAAGCCATGGAAAGAGTGGCATTCTTCCGTCGCCAGGTGATCTATAAGGAGTGGGAGCATAAAGTGATCAGTTGCAATATTGAATATTTGAAATTTATGTTGTATGTCATTGGAAAATGTAAAGTTTCCATTGAGTTTTTAAATATTCTACGAAACTGGGAAAAGGTTAAGGCGGATAAGAAGAAAATGCTCAATACCGAGGGTTTAATAGAAAAAGCTTGTGAAGAGAAACAAATCTCCTATCGAAGACAATTGGAAAGATTGTAAGTGAAGCGATCATTTCATCTCTCATTTACAAAAATTTATGCCCTGCTTTGTTTTCAGAAATTCTCAAATCACCAGTGTACGACAACAAATTGATGAAATGAAAAGGGCCAATAAGATTGTCAATCGGCAAATTGATAATGTCAAAGTCGAAGTGGCATTTTCGACTACCAATCGAGATTTTCTCATTGAGGACAAGAGGCGTCGCGAGCAAAACGAGAAGTTAGTTTGTATTCCGTTTAAAGGAGAAATTCAAATTTTAATGTTTTTCTTTTGTGTTACAGAATGGAAAAACTTAAAAAAAGAAGCCAATTAATCGATACAGTACGACGCGACTATGCCCATATTATGGAGTTGAGAACCATTTTGGAATTGCAACGATTGCGAACATATCCAACTCTGGGACCCAATCCCGATCATTGTATGAAGTAATTATTTCTAATTTGTATTGTAAAACTTTTTATATATTTTTTTTCAATCAATAATAAAGAGAAACCAAACTTAAAAGGAGTATATACGGCCGTAAGTTCAGCCCGGCCGAATCTTTTGTACCCTCCACCATGGATTGCATAGAAACTTGTACTAAAGACTGTCATCCACAATCGAATTAATTGGGTTGCGGTAACACTTGCCGATGTCAAGGTATCGTAAAACTTCTTAGCACCGTCTTCTCAATTGTAAGTTAGTCCATACGATGTATATATTAAACAAAAAGAAAAAGTCGATTAAATATGTATATAATTCAGTTTGACAAAATTTTCTATAAAAATAAAATTTTGACAAAATTTTCTATAGAAATAAAATTTTGACAAAATTTTCTATAGAAATAAAATTTTGACAAAATGTTCTATAGAAATAAAATTTTTTATAGTAATAAAATTTTGTCAAAATTTTCTATAGGAAAAAAATTTTGGAGAATTATTTTTGGGGATCGGCTACATATAACTATAGACCGATACGGACCAATTTTGGTATGGTTGTTAGCGGCCATATATTAGCGCAATGTACCAAATTTCACCACGTACCAAATTTCAAACGCATTGGATGAATTTTGCTCCTCCAAGAGCTCCGGAGGTCAAATCTGGGGATCGGTTTATATGAGGGCAATATATAATTATCCACCGATATGGACCAATTTTTGCATGGTTGTTAGATACTATATACTAATACCATGTACCAAATTTCAGCCAGATCGGATCAAATTTGCTCCTCCAAGGGGCTCCGGAGGTCAAATCTGGGGATCTGTTTATATGGGGACTATATAAAATTATGGACCGATGTGGACCAATTTTAGCGTAGTTGTTAGAGACCATATATTAACACCATGTACCAAATTTCAACCGGATCGGAAAAAAGTTCTATAGAAATAAAATTTGGACAAAATTTTCTATAGCAATAAAATTTTGACAAAATTTTCTATAGCAATAAAATTTTAACAAAATTTTCTATAGAAATAAAATCCAATGAATGACTGGGGAATTCTCCCCACTTAAATATTAACTAAATTATTAGTTTTTGTACCCAAAAGAATTGCAACAACCGAATTCGAATTATACCCAACAACAACAATGCAGCAATTTTAAATTAAGCCAAACGAAGTTTCAATAACCCACAAAACTGAGAAGAAAGCAACTACAGGGATTGATGGCAACAACGACAATGATGTGAAGTCTGAGTAAGATTTTCCGCTTTTCTCTAAGTGGTTTCACTGCAATGTGGAACGCCGTTCGGACTCGGCTATAAAAAGGAGGTCCCTTGTCATTGAGCTTAACATGGAATCCGGCAGCACTCACTGATAAGAGAGAAGTTCACCAATGTGGTATCACAATGGACTGAGTAGTCTAAGTGAGCCTGATACATCGGACTGCCACCTAACCTAACCTAACCTATCCTAAGATTTTCCGCTTCCACAAAAGTTGAAGGTACCACCAGTAATCATAAGTTTTGTTGGGTATAGTAAAAAAAATCTTGACAAAATTTTCTATAGTAAAAAAATTTTGACAATATTTTCTATAGAAATAAAATTTTGGTAGATTATTTTTGGGGATCGGCTATATATAACTATAGACCAATATGGACCAATTTTGGCATGGTTGTTAGCGACCATATACTAGCGCAACATACCAAATAAACAATCTTTCCACTAATATTCAGAGAAAGCAAACAAGCGAGTCACGAATATATAAATACCTCAATCATTTGCGGTCGGAATATTATTTAAGGGACGATATGAATTGGCAAACAGTAAAATATGTATTTAGAGCGAGAGCAGGAGTAACTGACCTAAACGGAAATAGATATGGAGCAACTCCAAATGAGAAATTGTGTAATCTTTGCAACTTAAATGAGATTGAAGATGTAGAACACTTCATAGCACGATGTCCAGTGTTTCGTGAAAACAGATTGGCCATATTTCAAAAGGAATATCTTAGCCTAAACGAATTAGTACGTATTTTGGATGGCCATGAAACCAATAGCTGGAATAATCTTGTAAAATACCTAAAATACTGCTTGAGATATCGAGCCTTCCTAATGAATGAATACGCCTAACAGACATGGAATTACGCCTGACGCTACAAAGTAGCATGGCTTTAAATTGATCAATATAACTTCTTTATATTAAGTATTAATATTTATCTAGTTAAAATTGTACACCTTATGAAATACACAATAATAAAGAAGAATACAACAACAACAACAACATACCAAATTTCCCCACGTACCAAATTTCAACCGACTGAATAGTCTAAGTGAGCCTGATACATCGGGCTGCCACATAACCTAACCTAACCTGGTGCTAGTACACCATGTACCAAATTTCAGCCGGATCGGATGAAATTTGCTTCTCTTAGAGGCTCTGCAAGCCAAATCGGGGGATTGGTTTATATTGGGGCTATATATAATTGTGGACCGATGTGGACCAATTTTTGCATGTTTGTGAGAAACCATATACTAACACAATGTGCAATAGGAATTGAAAATTAATTTCAACCGGATCGGATTGCTCCTCCAAGAGGCTCCGCAAGCCAAATCTGAGCGTCGGTTTGTACGGGGGCTATACGTAAAAGTGGTCCGATATGGCCCATTTGCAATACCATCCGACCTACATCAATAACAACTACTTGTGCCAAGTTTCAAGTAGATAGCTTGTTTCGTTCGGAAGTTAGCGTGATTTCAACAGACGGATGGACATGCTTAGATCGACTCAGAATTTCACCACGACCCAGAATATACCTTATGGGGTCTCACAGCAATATTTCGATGTGTTACAAACGGAATGACAAAGTTAATATACGCCTCATCCTATGGTGGAGGGTATAACAAATGAAAAATTTTTTACGAGTCCCAAAAGTAGTAAGAATGAACTAAAATGGCCAATGATTTCCTTCTTTACTTTTAGTTAAGTTTTTCTTCTTTGAGATTCGGTAATTTTGCGAACTGCAGTTGAAAAGAACAACAGGCCAATAAATTTTCCTGGTTTTGACAACGTATAAGCAAGTTCAATTTTCGTACGAGGGAGTTCATTCTTGCTATAAAATAGTTTACTTTTTTCTGTGTATAAGCGAGTCGAAACATTTGGCCTAGTTGCTTTTGGATCTAAAATACTTCAAGATTTCAAAAATGCAAGCACATCGGATAAAAATTGAGGTTTACACGTCCTCCCAAAGTCAAATCGGGAGATCGGTTTATATGGAGGCTGTACAAAAATATAGCCTATCTTCTAACTCGACCTGCCAGCAGCAAAAAAAAAAAAATTGCGTCCTTAGGTTGTTTTCAAATTTCACCTTGATTCGAAATATATGAAATACAGTCGAAGCTCGGTTTTACGAACGATATATTGTCAGGCCCTTTCGTTATTTAGAAAAATTGGTTAAGGTGAAAGGGAATTTTGAAATTTTACATTAATTGAAAATTGTAGTTTTTGCCATATTAGTAGAAATATCTGAGTATTTGGTAAAAGAAAGGTAGGTCCTTAAAAATAATATTACTTTAAATACCCCTTCAAAAAAATTGATGACTCTGATATATCGCTATTATTTTTCCAGGAATTCTTAAATTTGGAATTTCAAGCTGGCAATATTTCTTTTCCGGTATGGTGGGTCACACTCTCTTCATCCTCTAAATACGCCTTACATATACTATCATACACTGCTCTTATTCGACGTTAGGACTTGGGTGTATGAAGGAGGTCTGTTGTCATTGAGCTAAACATAGAATAGGACAGCACTCATTGATAAGAGAAAAGTTTAGCACATCTGCTATAACAAGAGATTGAATATCGGACTGCTACGAGTACTATACCTCATATAATCCGTCCTAGGCAGCGTTGCCAGAATTGTTTCACCAAAAACCGCTAGATTTGCCCAAAAAAATAGCTAAAAAAAGCTAAAAAATGCTAAAAAAATAGCTAGAAAAAAAGCTAAATTTTTTTGTATTATAAAAAGTCACATTTTTGATTGAAATTGAACAAACTTAAAGGCTTTATTTCACTTAAAATGCATATTATTTTCATTTTAATTACACTTCTGTGAGACTGTAACAATATCTAAGGCATATTAGCTCTGTTTGCGTATTCGATACATTTTGATTACTATCACAAATTTTTTATTGGAAGTCCTTCGTTTTGTGGGATCTACCTTCCCAACACCTTTATTTTATTTACTTGTTATTTTAAAATATTAAATAATGCTTAGCATGCTTTGGATTTGGTAAAAAATTATTTGTCATTTTTATACCCTCCATCATAGGATGGGGGTATATTAACTTTGTCATTCCGTTTGTAACACATCGAAATATTGCTCTAAGACCCCATAAAGTATATATATTCTGGGTCGTGGTGAAATTCTGAGTCGATCTAAGCATGTCCGTCCGTCCGTCCGTCCGTCCGTCCGTCCGTCTGTTGAAATCACGCTAACTTCCGAACGAAACAAGCTATCGACTTGAAACTTAGCACAAGTAGTTGTTATCGATGTAGGTCGGATGGTATTGAAAATGGGCCATATCGGTCCACTTTTACGTATAGCCCCCATATAAAGGGACCCTCATATTTGGCTTGTGGAGCCTCTAACAGAAGCATATTTCATCCGATCCGGCTGAAATTTGGTATTTGGTGTTGGTATATGGTCTCTAACAACCATGCAAAAATTGGTCCACATCGGTCCATAATTATATATAGCCCCCATATAAACCAATCCCCAGATTTGGCTTGCGGAGCCTAAAAGAGAAGCAAATTTCATCCGATCCGGCTGAAATTTGGTACATGGTGTTAGGTTAGGTTAGGTTAGGTTAAAGTGGCAGCCCGATTAAGATTCAGGCTCACTTAGACTATTCAGTCCATTGTGATACCACATTAACTAAAAGTACCTATTACATATGGGCACTTCTAGTTTTAACCGCTGAACCTTCTTGATTATTTTTCTTTGTTGAACCAACCAGATTGTTCCAAAAATATTAGCAGACTGCTTAAGTTAACGTTTTCCAGATCCGCCAGTAATCTGAAGCTATATGCTCCTAAAAGTTGCTTGCGCTTTACACAAAATGCAGGACACTCACACAAGAGGTGTTTAATTGATTCTTTTTCCTCCGCATCATGACAGCTCATACAATAGTCATTATACTTCGCGCCAATAGTTTTTGCAAAATCTCCTATCAGGCAGCGACCCGTTATAGCAGATATCAGGAGTGATATCTGACGTCTCGAGAACATTAGCATATCTAGTGTGCGGTTTAAGTTGAAATGGGGCCATATTTGCTTGGTGTCGTTACAACCCTTGCAATTCTCCCATCGAACATTTGCCATCATAACAGCCTTCTCACGCAGCATGAGCTTGCAGGTAGCTAGGGGCATACCAACAAATTCTAGTTCCCCTGGAATATGTAAGGTAGTCCCTAGCCTTGCCAACTCATCCGCTTCGCAGTTCCCCGGTATGTTCCTATGGCCAGGCACCCATATTAGGTGAATATTGTACTGCTCAGCCATCTCATTGAGAGATTTGCGGCAATCGATGGCCGTTTTCGAGTTGAGGAACACAGAGTCCAAGGATTTTATTGCAGGTTGACTGTCTGAGTATATATTAATGCCCACATTTTTTGGAACATTACTTCTCAGCCAATTCGCCACCTCTCTTATTGCTAATATTTCAGCCTGAAAAACACTACAGTGATCAGGTAATCTTTTCGCTATTCGAAGTTCCAGATCTTTAGAATATACTCCGAAACCCACTTGGCCATCCAATTTGGAGCCATCAGTGTAGAAATCTATATATCTTTTATTCCCCGGGGTCCGTGTACACCACGCCTCACTGTTGGGAATTAGAGTCTCAAACTTTTTGTCGAAAAGTGGGCTCGCCAAAGTGTAATCCACTACGTTAGGCACATCTGGCATTATTTTGAGGACCGAACTGTGACCGTAACTTTTTTCCGACCACAGCGATAGCTCGCGCAACCGCACAGCCGTTGTTGCAGCTGACTGTTTGGCCAAAATGTCTAAAGGCAATAGATGCAGTATGACATTAAGGGAGTTTGTTCCTGTCTTGCTGAATGCACCTGAGATACACAAGCACGCCATACGCTGAACTTTGTCTAAACTTGTCGGCTGGTGAAGTGCCGGCCACCAGACTACAACACCATATAGCATTATAGGTCTAACCACTGCCGTGTATAGCCAATGTACAATTTTTGGTTTTAGTCCCCACTTTTTCCCTATTGCCTTTTTGCACGAGTATAAAGCTACCGTTGCTTTCCTCGCCCTTTCTTCAATATTAAGCTTAAAGTTCAGCTTCCTGTCCAAAATAACGCCAAGGTATTTTGCACACTCCCTAAAGGGAATTTCAATACCCCCTAAGGAAATGGGCCTAACCGTGGGAGTTTTGCGATCTTTGCAGTACATGACTATTTCTGTCTTTGCAGGATTTACCCCAAGACCATTATCTTTCACCCATTTCTCAGTCATCCGGAGGGCTCTCTGTATAATATCTCTAATTGTTGATGGGAATTTTCCCCTGACTGCTATCGCCACATCATCTGCGTATGCCACCACTTGTATCCTTTCTTTTTCTAGGGAAACCAGAAGGTCGTTTATAGCAACATTCCAAAGAAGAGGTGATAGAACTCCTCCTTGAGGAGTGCCTCTGTTCACATACTTTTGTATGTTTGCTTGTCCTAGTGTGGCTGAAATACGTCTCTTCATTAGCAGTTCGTCTAACAGCCTGAGTATACATGGATCAACATTCAGAGTTGTCAGTCCATTTAATATCGAGCTCGGATGGGCATTATTGAACGCCCCTTCGATGTCTAGAAACGCCACGATTGTGTATTCTTTGACAGATAGTGAGCTTTCAATAAAGCTGACTAGTTCATGTAGTGCGGTCTCAGTAGACCTGCCCTTCGAGTATGCATGCTGTCGTTTCGAAAACAAACTTGAATCGATGCTAGTTCTAAGATAAATATCTATCATCCTCTCCAGAGTCTTAAGTAGGAATGAGGATAAGCTGATTGGTCGGAAATCCTTCGCCCTCGAGTGAGAGGCTTTTCCCGCTTTAGGTATGAAAACGACTTTTGTTTCCCTCCACTTTCCTGGGATATATGATAAGTTGATACATCCTTTATATATCACCGACAACCAGGGGATAATTTTGTCAGTTACAGCTTGTAACTCCGCCGGAGTAATTCCATCAGGTCCAGGGGATTTGAATGGTCCAAAGCTATTTAGCGCCCATCTTATTCTAGTTTCCGATACAATTTCCTCGACAGGAAACGACCACTGAGCAACTGTGGCACCGCCAGTACATGGTTCAACCGTCTGATTTCCAGGAAAATGTGTGTCCAATAGTACCTCCAGCGTCTCCTCACTGGACGTTGTCCAATTGCCCTCCGATGTTTTAATGAAACCTGGAGCGGAGTTGGTGGATGCTAGAACCTTCCGTAGTCTGGAAGCCTCGGACGTATTCTCAATACTGCTGCAGTAAGCATTCCAAGAGTTATGCTGAGCCTTTCTCAGTTCTCGCTTGTATCCTCTCAGATTCTTCTTGTAAGCGTCCCAGTCCTCAGGGGCTCTGGTGGACTTTGCCTTGTTAAAGAGCTTCCTGCAGGATTTCCTCATATTACTTAATTCCGTAGACCACCATGGTGGTCGATGTTTCCCCCTTGGCTTTCCTCTAGGGCATGCAGCTTTCAGTGAGATGTTGAAGGCCTTAGTAATCCGCTCCACTGCGTGTTCGATATCTTGCACATTTCTCATATTTGTCTCTGTTATTTCCGGTATCATCATATTGAACGATTCCCTATACCTATTCCAGTCAGCTTTCCTAACATTTGGCGGAAATATGATCTTGGTGATATGAACATCAAATTTGAAACTGATGTAGCGATGATCTGAGAAGCTGTGTTCACTTAAAACCTGCCACTCAGATATCATTTCATTCAGTTCTTGCGAGGCCAAGGTGATGTCCAAAACCTCTTGCCTGTTTTTAGTGACAAAGGTTGGGACATCTCCCTTGTTGCAAACTACCAGATTAGTACGCAAAATAAACTCTATTAGCGACTCTCCCCTTGCATTAGTATCACTACTTCCCCATATACTATGATGTGCATTCGCATCGCATCCCATAATGAGTTTCGTCTTTGTTTTCAGTGACTCCTCCACTAAGGTCTTAACGGCATATGGAGGCATCTCCCTGTCATGTCCCATGTAGACCGAAGATACCCAATATTTGCATTTGGCTATTTCTAAACTTGCAACGACAGTGTCTGTATTGCACATTGAAGGAAGCAGAAACAAATTGAGCTCGTTTTTAGCAATTATACAGGCTCGATTTATATCATTACCAGTATACTGCAATAGTTTGAACCCCGGAGTACTTAATTCACATATTTTGTTTTTATAAACATATGGTTCTTGAATAAGAACTATATCTATGTCCCCTTTCATCAGGAGAACTTTTAAGGCAGCACATGCAGCCTTACAATGATGAAGATTTATCTGGAGGATCCGTAGGACCATCGAGATTTTCAACAACCGTCACATCAGCCGCTTCAATCGAGTCATCAAGAATGTCCTCTTCAGAGATATCGGTGACTCTCGCAATAACCATAGGTTCAACTTTGGTGAGTTCTGAGGCAGTAGAAGCCTCCTCACGTATACGGTATCTATCCATGTCTTCAAATGTCTTGGTATCCCCCTCGACTTCGCAAGAGGATCCGCTTACTTCTGATTCAGACAGAGGCTTGTCCATTTCTGAATCCTTTAGCTGATCGTTTTTATACACCTTCATTTGGATATAATGAAAGCCATAACATACACGGCCCTGGGACTTTGCTAGATGTGGCAAAGACTGAGTGTTCAATATAAACACTGCATGCCGTCTTGGCCCATCCACTTCATCCAAACGGCCAACCTTCCAATCAGCTGTTGGAAGATCTGGATTGCATTGTTTCAGTCTATTTAAAATAGATTCAGGGTCAGGAGGGTTTGCAGGTATCCACGCATGTGCTCTTGGTCTAGCCGGTATGTCTTTCTTCTCGACTAACTCTAGAGCAGCTCCTTCCCAAACTTCACCAATTAATATCAGAGCAGCTTTAAAACATTCTATAGACCTCTGGTCCTCAAATGCGACTAGCTTAAATCGTCCTTGATACCAACCAGCCTCTTGGTGTCGAGGATCTGGGCCGGGAAACTTTTCCAGCACCTGTGAGTAGACGCCAGACAAAGCATTCTCAATTTCCCCCCATTTTTGCTTTGGAACCATACCGTCCAATGCTCCTTTATTTATGATAGCCATCACAAGGCTGTCTTTAGCAACTGAGGCAAACGATCGTTGATCCCTTTTGGAGGATGGCAGCTCATCCGGTGATCGTTCCCTTTTTCCAGCCTCAAGAATTCCTTGAGCCCATTTTAAGGAATCGCTTTGTTTAGCCGACAACGTGCTTGGGTCGACTGATCCTAATTTCTTTAGGATAAACAAAGCATTTCTGCGTTCTTTGAATCTCTTTCGTGAGGGATTACCTCCTTTTGATGCCGTTACCTTGGAAAAGGTCCGACTTGTCAAATTGTCGCCACCTGTCGACCCGTCTACAGGTCGACTAATTGGGCCTAACTCTTGGTCATTGCCCAAATTTATAACTTCAGTCGATACCCGTCCACTGGGCCCTGAAGTTAGCAACCCAGTGGATGTCTTTGAATTTCTCTGCATGGTGGCCTAATATCCCACCACACTTGAAATTCGTAGTAGGTACTTATTACGATGATTTTATCCGCTATTAAAAAACACGTCCGTTCCGTTCGACGGTTGAAATACATTTGATACATGGTGTTGGTATATGGTCTCTAACAACCATGCAAAAATTGGTTCACATCGGTCCATAATTATATATAGCCCCCATATAAACCGATCCCCAGATTTGGCTTGCGGAGCCTCAAAAAGAAGTAAATTTCATCCGATCCGGCTGAAATTTGGTATATGATGTTGGTATATGGTCTCTAACAACCATGCAAAAATTGGTCCACATCGGTCCATATTTATATATAGACCCCATATAAACCGATCTCCAGATTTGGCTTGCGAAGCCTTAAAGAGGAGCAACTTGCATCCGATCCGGCTGAAATTTGGTACATGGTATTGGTATATGGTCTCTAACAACCGCGCAAAAATTGGTCCACATCGGTCCATAATTATATATGGCGCCCATATAAACCGATCCCCAGATTTGGGTTGCGGAGCCCCAAAGAGAAGCAAATTTCATCCAAGCCGGTTGTAATTTGGAACATGGTGTTAGTATATGATCTTTAACTACCGTGCCAGAATTGGTCCATATCGGTCCATAATTATATATAGCCCCCATATAAAACATTCTCCAGATTTGACCTCCGGAGCCTCTTGGAGGAGCAAAATTCATCCGATCCGGTTCAAATTAGGCACGTGGTGTTAGTATATGGTCGCTAACAACCATACCAAAATTGGTCCAATCACACAAAAATTGGTCCATATCGGTTCATAATCATGGTTGCCACTAATTTTATTTCTATAGAAAATTTTGTCAAAATTTTATTTCTATAGAAAATTTTGTTCAAATTTTATTCGGTTCATAATCATGGTTGCCACTCGAGCCAAAAATAACCTACAAAGATTTTATTTCTATAGAAAATTTTGTGAAAATTTTATTTCTATATAAAATTTTGTCAAAATTTTATTTCTATAGAAAATTTTGTCAAAATTTTATTTCTAGAGAAAATTTTGTGTAAATTTTATTTCTATAGAAAATTTTGTAAAAATTTTATTTCTATAGAAAATTTTGTCCAAATTTTATTTCTAGAGAAAATTTTGTTAAAATTTTATTCGGTTCACAATAAAATTTTCATCATTGTCAAAATTTTATTTCTATAGAAAATTTTGTCGAAATTTTATTTCTATAGAAAATTTTGTTCAAATTTTATTCGGTTCATAATCATGGTTGCCACTCGAGCCAAAAATAATCTACCAAGATTTTATTTCTATAGAAAATTTTGTCAAAATTTTTATTTCTATAGAAAATTTTGTGTAAATTTTATTTCTATAGAAAATTTTGTGAACATTTTATTTCTATAGAAAATTTTGTTAAAATTTTATTTCTGTAGAAAATTTTGTCAAAATTTTATGTCTACTTTGTCAAACTGAATTATATACGTATTGGATCGATCTTTTTTGATTTAATATATACCACGTATGGACTTACATACAATTTAGAAGATGGTGTTAGGAGGTTTTAAGATACCTTGCCATCGGCAATCGTTACCGCAACTTAAGTAATTCGATTGTGGATGGCAGTGTTTAGATGAAGTTTCTACGCAATCCATGATGGAGGGTACATAAGCTTCGGCCTGGCCGAACTTACGGCCGTATATACTTGTTTTTTTTTAAATAAAATTTTAGTTTGGTTTTGAAATTGTGAGAAATTTGAAATACATTACTTTTATTTAAACTGTAGAAAATACCTACAGTTTACATTTCCCAGTAAAAATATTTTCCTTTTCTTCATGACCTATCAAAGTGCTTTAAAAACGTGCTAACGCCAATTTAAATTTCCTAATTCAGACTCGACTTCAAGTAGAAATTATTGTATGTATACGTTTTTAAAATAAAGTGTTGAAAAACATCTATTTTTGAACGCTATTTTGGTTTGTGGTCAAGAAGTAAAAACTCCTCACATTTAAAGACTATTTCATTAATTCTTCCTTCTTTCATGAAAAGAAGAAGGACAAAACGACTTTATCGTCTTTTGGACAAGGAAAACAGTTTTTATATGAGAAATTCACAAATGTTATTATAACCAAAATTCGCGTTCGTATTTTAAGGAGATGAAATCTTTGGTCTGACGACAATATTTTTTCAGTGCACAAAGCTATTCACATCAACTATTTTAATTCAGTAATATCGTAATAACTTTAGAATATTATAATAACATAAGAAAGATAAACGAGTCAAATGATAACTTTTATGAATATAGCTGAGTACTATGTTCAGTTTTCAAGCTGAAAACCAGCTTGTTTTCACGGTTACTTTTTTTAATTAATTAATATAGAAATATAAAATTATTTGCAATCAATTCCTTGGATCTTTTCCTTCCATTATTTGGTAAGACTTGATCAAAATATAATCGTCTTCATACATATTTTTGTACTTTTAGTTTAGTGTTTTGGTGAAAAACCCATAGTACTCACCTTATGATGAAAAAACTTTACAACAAGGTGTATTTGTTACAAAAATACCCGCATAGTGCACGCTCACAAAAAATCGCTTCTGTAACATATACTCCCAAACATATTTTGCTTCAAGCATATACATTTTTGGGTATTGCCCAAACATTTATATGTTTGATCTCTTCCAATATATAATATGTTTGAAAGCATATTGGTCTAAACAATATATGTTTGGGTAGTCTAAGTTCCAAACATTTTGTATTTTTGCATCCAAATTCAATAATGTTGTCTTCCAAAAAACAATATGTTATTATGTGAACATATAATATGTTTGGAAGCATTTTGCACCCAAAAATAGTATATGCTTCAAAAAAATCTCCCAAACAATATTGTGCTCAAAATTTTATTTATTTATTTATATATTTACAATCATAATGAATTATGAAAATAAACAGGTAATATAAGTGCTAACAACATAGGTTTTCGACCTGAATGCTCAAAATTTTGTTTCTGCCTAATTGTATAGTCCCCCACATCTTTCTCACTTCCACGAGATTTTTTAGTTCTTAGCACCTTTTTCTGCAATACAAACATTGTAGAAGAAATTATTCAATTTTATGATTTTTTTTATTTTAAACTTATCTTTTGCCGGACGGGGATTCGAACAGCGGACCACACAGTTTGTAAGGATCAAAGAAGTAGCTGATCAATTGCCCAAGGAAAAATAAAATGTTAATTTTGTAATAACAAGCAACAACCACGAACTTAATTCAATATCGCTCCCTGTTAAATAGCGCTCCAAGCTACTAAACACATATATGTTTATAGGCTATTTCTAAATTAATATATGTTTGCATCCAAGCATATTATATTTACAAACATTTTATGTCCCAAACATAATATGTTCTAACATATTAACATATATGTCCCAAACATGTTATGCTAGTTTATGAACATTATATGCTTGCACTCAAAAATATTGTGTTTAAAAATTTGTGTTCCAAACATATAATGTTTATAGCCAAACATATGAAAAACAGTATTTTTTATCCGTGTGGCTGGAATCATTATTAATGTTTCAACTGAGCTTTGAAATATGTGGAAACTCTTATTCTTGCAGCAAGGCTTACATAAAAACGCCGTTTTATCCATATTTCAATAGAAACATGTCGAAAATAAAAAAAAGCCAAAAATAGCTAAAAGGATCATGAAAAAAAACCAGAAAAAAAGCTAAAAGCTAAATGCATTTTTTCCCGCTAAACGTCTTCAAAAAAAGCCAAATCTAGCGGGAAAAAAGCTAAATTGGCAACGCTGGTCCTAGGTGACCGGTCATTGAATACCTTTTAGCACACTTGATGGAATCTCTCATCGCTTGGCGTTTCCTTGTTGTGTTTGAAATGTTCATATTGGAAGCTTAAGAATAGCATACTTCCTAGAATTTTGCCGAAGGGCATAAACTATTTTTACAATCGTCAAATATTGATTTTTGACTAAAGAAATTTTATTTCGACTCACTGTTTTTAATCTACAGACCAATGCTTAATTACAATTAAATTCAGAAAACTCGTATTTGTTGTTTATTTTATTTTTCCTAAAATCGAACGTAAATTTGGTTCATCTGTTCGTTATTTAGAATACTCAATGTTAAGAATTTAGACGTTCGTTAAATTGCATTTTTCTCTAAATAGTTTATTCGTTAAACAGAACCTCGACTGTACATAAAATTTTAGAATCGGTTTAGATTTGTTCCAATTGGCTACCTTCCATACGAATTATGGCTTGCAATCGGCCGAACATGCTGCACAAGAGAGGTTCTGCGGTATTTTTGCCCCTTCCTAGCGGAGCGTAGTTTTAAGATGATCGACATTTTGGTAGTTTTAGTGCCAATCTTAATCTTCAAAATGGCGCAGCCGTAAATATCCAACGGATTGAGAACCGAAGATTTTGGTGTCCATTATTCAGTAGAAAGTTTTTGAGTGGTGTATTATGACCTCTCAGTAATGCTGGTTATTTTATAGTACTGTGAAACGCCGTTCGAATTCGTCTATAAGATGGGCGTCCCTTGTCAGTGAGCTTAACGTAGAATCGGGTAGCACTCATTGATCACAGACAAGGTCTACCACCTGTGGTATCATAACGGTCTGAAGAGTCTCAGTGAATCTAAAATATGGGGATACCACTTTACCTAACCTAACCATCGCTGAGCTCTTGCACTTTTTTAAACCTCAGTCGATTTAGTCCAAACTCATTTTTCAATATGTGTTGCATCCGTTCTCGCGATATGTTCAGCTCATTTTTGCTAGCATTGCGGTGTGGATTTCGATCACATCTGGCTTTCACCTTTCGGATAATTTCTGGTGTTGTTACCGTTTTTTCGTTTACTTTTTGGACTTTTGTTGCAATACTTATCATACACCATGTATAAAGGGGCAACAATACGAAGGCAAAGCTAAGGACTTTATCAGTTTGGTATAAAATGCTATAGCGAATTAACCGAATATGGGTAATTACGGATAGTTCATTTCTATTGAACCGAATTCAGAATTTTTAGGCAATTAAAGGTAAAAATTGTTTAACCGTATGGGGTAAATAAGCGGCGAATAGTGTATATGATTTTCTATGCCACAAAAGATTTAGTTGCATCTGTGCAATAGGAATAGAAAATAATTTTATACAATTTTATAATCTAAAACTTTGCTTTAGCAACCACTTGCAAGACTCCAAATCTTAACGAAACATAAACCAAATTTCTAAAAACTTCCAGTCATTTGAACGCCACTTCGTCTAGCCATTTGGGTTAGTTTGTGTTGAGTAGAAGCAGGATACTATGCAGCAACAAGAAAATCATAGCCTAAGAAGGGCAAAGGATAAAAGAAAAAGTGTTGAAATAATTCAAATGGAATTAAAAGTTTTAATTAACCCCAAAAATCTAAATGAAATTAAATTTAAATGCCAAGACTAAGTGAACTTCCAGATACAATATTAAAGGATAGTTTTGCTTGCAGTTTAATGTGTACACAGAAAGGGAAGCTTTCTTTTCTGAGGAAATTTTAGACGAACAAAGATTTCTTTTAAAATCAAGTAAAATAGAATAGAAGCAACCGTCGAAATTTTTGTCATAAAATCGGACTTATGTTATTAGCTCCTTAAGAAAAAAATTTTCAACAAAAAGGAATTGCGTTCGGGAGGAAAGTATTTTTTCTTTGGTTGTAATAAACGTAAACGTTTATCACATAATGTCTATAATTTTCTTCAAAAAACAAACTTTTTACAGCGAAAAGCAAAATTTGATCGTTTGTCCACAATTCTACTTGCGTGACCAGAATCCACTTTTTTCATAAAGCCATAACGTAAATACAGTTGTTTTCTGTTGTGATGTCCATACGAGAATTTCATTCCATGGTGGATAGAACAAAAGACCTAACCGAATTTTCGGTTAATTTACTTATTGGTGCTCAATGTGTCCAATACTTTATGGTAAATGGAGCATTATAATGCATCAAAGTAAAGGGTGATTCTTTTGAGGTTAGGATTTTCATGCATTAGTATTTGACAGATCACGTGGGATTTCAGACATGGTGTCAAAGAGAAAGATGCTCAGTATGCTTTGACATTTCATCATGAATAGACTTACTAACGAGCAACGCTTGCAAATCATTGAATTTTATTACCAAAATCAGTGTTCGGTTCGAAATGTATTTATCGACAAATTTTGTTCACCGATGAGGCTCATTTCTGGTTGAATGGCTACGTAAATAAGCAAAATTGCCGCATTTGGAGTGAAGAGCAACCAGAAGCCGTTCAAGAACTGCCCATGCATCCCGAAAAATGCACTGTTTGGTGTGGTTTGTACGCTGGTGGAATCATTGGACCGTATTTTTTCAAAGATGCTGTTGGACGCAACGTTACGGTGAATGGCGATCGCTATCGTTCGATGCTAACAAACTTTTTGTTGCCAAAAATGGAAGAACTGAACTTGGTTGACATGTGGTTTCAACAAGATGGCGCTACATGCCACACAGCTCGCGATTCTATGGCCATTTTGAGGGAAAACTTCGGAGAACAATTCATCTCAAGAAATGGACCGGTAAGTTGGCCACCAAGATCATGCGATTTGACGCCTTTAGACTATTTTTTGTGGGGCTACGTCAAGTCTAAAGTCTACAGAAATAAGCCAGCAACTATTCCAGCTTTGGAAGACAACATTTCCGAAGAAATTCGGGCTATTCCGGCCGAAATGCTCGAAAAAGTTGCCCAAAATTGGACTTTCCGAATGGACCACCTAAGACGCAGCCGCGGTCAACATTTAAATGAAATTATCTTCAAAAAGTAAATGTCATTGACCAATCTAACGTTTCAAATAAAGAACCGATGAGATTTTGCAAATTTTATGCGTTTTTTTTTTTTAAAAAAGTTATCAAGCTCTTAACAAATCACCCTTTATTATATGTTACATGGCGGATACATGTCAAACTGAAAGTTGAATGCTTGCCAAACCGCACGTCCGTTTCTTTAGCGACTACACAATGCCATTGGGAATATTAAAAATATATTCAAGGAATCGCATCTATGATGCGATATAATTGTGTCAGTTTCCCTTTTGCTCATCATCCAGCGTTTTTTTAAAGAGCTCTTAAAATTATTTGTCGTTAGACAGATGAATGGACATTGTGACATTTACAGATGAAAGAAATATTTTGCAATAATTACAGGAATGCATGACATGCATGCTCGCCAATGTAATCAGCTATAAAAGGCTATAACATCGCCAGTCTGTAAATGTAAAGTATGACAATTAACAGTGAATTTGACATAAAGACTACCAATATTCCGCAAGTTGTTCATTTCAATAGGCCTATGTAGGCATATACATGCATATATGTGCTTTGGGAGACCAGATGAACAGATTAATTCGTCTACAACCAATACAGTTTCAGGAATTATTTAATATACATAGAAAAAATATGACCAAAATATTTGATTTAAGTCGAAAATTTTTTCAATTAATAACACTACACGCAAAGAAAAAAAACGTTTGGAAAACGTGTACCGAAAACGTTTTTCTTTTGTTAGAGTTTTTTGAATTGCTTCGAAAATTTTAAACTTTTATCACCAAAAAAATTCGTTTGTTTCAAAATTTTTATTTTTTCAATAAAAAAAGTTATTTTTGAAAAACCAACACAGTCCATTTCGTTTATATCAAACACTGTTCTTTTCTGACTTTAGGTCTTTAATAAGACACATTTTACAGTTCAAATTTTAATATAGTACAATGTAATGTTGAACATTTTTTCGGAATCTTCCGAATATATCTGGAATATATATATATAAAAAAAAAAAACAAAAGCAAAAAAAAAACTTTGGCCGAAGCAGGGATCGAACCCACGACCCTTGGCATGAGAGTCGGACGTAGCTACCACTGCTCCACTGTGCCAAACTAAATGTTTGTTTCTGTTAAATAAACTTTGTTTATTTGGTTCGTGGGCGCCGCAAGCTATGCTATATAAATATAACTTATATGGATATTTATCTATTGATGACCATAACAGGTACATAGCTCAGTGGTTAGTGTGTTGGCTTACAATGTGCATGGTCCGCGGTTCGATTCTCCGTCCAGGCGAAAGGTAAAAAAAATTTTAAAACTTTATAAAATCGTATAATTTCTTCTACATTGTTGGTATTACAGGAAAAGGTGTTAAGAACTAAAAATCCTCGTGGATGTGAGAAAGATGTGAGGGACAATGCAATTAGCAAGAAAATAATGTTTTTTTTGAGCTAGTCTTTATGAAATTGTTTTTACATCCTGGAAAAGAATAAACGTTTATCACAAAAAGTATATACTTTTCTTCCAAATACACTTCCTTACAGCGAAAAGCAAATGAGAAACGAACTTTGTTTGTCTAAAATTTCGTTTGGGAGGAAAGAATTATTTTTTTGCGTGTAGTTACCAAAAAAATTTTTCATGTACACTTGATGAGAGGCAACTTTTCTTATGTATTTTGATCTGCTGAATTGGAAAAAAAAGTTTAAAAAATTTTTGGAGATATCCCGTTATTTTTAGTTTTTTGCTCTCTTTTCACTAAACAAATTATATCTCGAGTTAGAAATGTTCGATTATGTCGTTATTGATACTTAAATGAAAGGTATTGAAATGACGAATAATCGTATATATGATTGGATTTGTGATAAGTTAAGTGGTTAAAAAAATATCGATTCGAAAATGCCAAAATTTAAAAAAAATCGTATTTTACAATGAACCTGTTTTCTCTCCATGGTCGTATAGGTGATACTCTAAGGTAAGTAATTAGCCCAACTAGAAGAAAAACGACCGAAAAATGACAAAGTTATAAGCATTTGAATGATGTCAAATCATGGAAATATGAGCCACTCATCCACACGAAAATGTCTCTCGGTCACAGAGAAATTCATTTTTGTGTGGATGAGTGGTTGCCTTGTTGCCTTGGTGTTACACTACTTTTTCTTTCATTGTATTTTCGCCCAAATGATAATGTCATCCCACAGTTATTGTTAATTCATAATATTCTAAAGGATATAGGATCCAAGATATGTGACAGTGTCCTTCTCAATTTCGGGAATATTGCACCTTTTCTCCCAATCGAAATCGCCAGAAGTCAGTTAAAAAAGTGATGGAAAATTTTTAATAATTTTTTTTTAATTAAAAATTTATTACAAACAACCAATTTTTTAATCGAACTAAAAACGCATAAAAACATAGTTACGGTTTTAATTAATCAACATCAATTAAAATTTTAATTGAATCAATTAGAAAATTAATTGAAATTTACTAATGAAATCGCTTAATTTTTTAATCAAATTTTTTTGTTATGCCCAATTAAAACTGTGATTGATACTATCATTTTCGTGATTGAAGAAATTTCAATGAAAAAAGTAATTGGATCAATTAATTTCGTGATTGAATCAGAAAAATTTTGGCTTGTTTGTACTTAGCAGAATATCAGTTCATTGTGATCATAGTATATGTTAGTATATATAGATCGTATTTCAGGAAAAACACTTAAAGAAACGAATTTCCCTTTTGTTACAAAATATCTTCTTTAAGAGCAAATAAATAAAAGAAAAATCTTTTCAGCATATAATGATCATAAGTCAAATGCAAGAAGAAAAACACCACTAGTATATACCAATATTGTTTATTTGTGAGGCAGTGTTAAACCAATCGACATCGCAGCAATCCTCGGCTAACACAAAACGATTGTGGTCGTTTGTGTACACTGAGTACGATTGAACTCAACAACTACCAGTAGTTGACATCATCGTTAGAGAATTTAGAGAGTACCAAACAGCGTTGCCATTTTGCTCCAATCAGAGTTTTAATCTTTAAATTTGGTCCGATGGTCGGACCAAACGGAATTTAGTCCATTTTGGTCCATTTTCACTAAGGTGGGTACTATTTTCGGCTTCCGCTCCGAAAACCAGCTTATTTTCACGAGTATTTTTTTAATCAATTAATCTTTTTTTATACCCTCCATCATAGGATGGGGGTATATTAACTTTGTCATTCCGTTTGTAACACATCGAAATATTGCTCTAAGACCCCATAAAGTATATATATTCTGGGTCGTGGTGAAATTCTGAGTCGATCTAAGCATGTCCGTCCGTCCGTCTTTTGAAATCACGCTAACTTCCGAATGAAACAAGCTATCGACTTGAAACTTGGCACAAGTAGTTGTTATCGATGTAGGTCGGATGGTATTGAAAATGGGCCATATCGGTCCACTTTTACGTATAGCCCCCATATAAAGGGACCCTCAGATTTGGCTTGTGGAGCCTCTAACAGAAGCATATTTCATCCGATCCGGCTGAAATTTGGTACATGGTGTTGGTATATGGTCTCTAACAACCATCCAAAAATTGGTCCATATCGGTCCTTAATTATATATAGCCCCCATATAACCGATCCCCAGATTTGGCTTGTGGAGCCTCTAACAGAAGCATACTTCATCCGATCCGGCTGAAATTTGGTACATGGTGTTTGTATATAATCTCTAACAACCATGCAAAAATTGGTCCACATCGGTCCATAATTATATATAGCCCCAATATAAACCGATCCCCAGATTTGGCTTGCGGAGCCTAAAAGAGAAGCAAATTTCATCCGATCCGCCTGAAATTTGGTACATGGTGTTGGTATATGGTCTCTAACAACCATGCAAAAATTGGTCCACATCCACATCCATAATTATATATAGCGCCCAGATTTGGCTTGCGGAGCCTCAAAGAGAAGAAAATTTCATCCGATCCGGCTGAAATTTGGTACATGATGTTGGTATATGGTCTCTAACAACCATGCAAAAATTGGTTCACATCGGTTCATAATTATATATAGCCCCCATATAAACCGATCCCCAGATTTGGCTTGCGAAGTCTCCAAGAGAAGCAAATTTCATCAAATCTGGTTGTAATTTGGAACATAGTGTTAGTATATGATCTTTAACAACCGTGCCACAATTGGTCCATATCGGTACATAATTATATATAGCCCCCATATAAAACGTTCTCCAGATTTGACCTCCGGAGCCTTTTGGAGGAGCAAAATTCATCCGATCCGGTTCAAATTAGGAACGTGGTGTTAGTATATGGTCGCTAACAACCATACAAAAATTGGTCCAATCACACAAAAATTGGTCCATATCGGTTCATAATCATGGTTGCCACTGGAGCCAAAAATAATCTACCAAAATGTTATTTCTATAGAAAATTTTGTCAAAATTTTATTTCTATAGAAAATTTTGTCAAAATTTTTTTTTCTTTTGTTAAAATTTTATTCGGTTCATAATAAAATTTTCATCATTGTCAAAATTTTATTTCTATAGAAAATTTTGTTCAAATTTTATTCGGTTCATAATCATGGTTGCCACTCGAGCCAAAAATAATCTACCAAGATTTTATTTCTATAGAAAATTTTGTCAAAAGTTTATTTCTATAGAAAATTTTGTGAAAATTTTATTTCTATAGAAAATTTTGTTAAAATTTTATTTCTGTAGAAAATTTTGTCAAAATTTTATGTCTACTTTGTCAAACTGTATTATATACGTATTGGATCGATCTTTTTTGATTTAATATATACCACGTATGGACTTACATACAATTTAGAAGATGGTGTTAGGAGGTTTTAAGATACCTTGCCATCGGCAAGCGTTACCGCAACTTAAGTAATTCGATTGTGGATAGCAGTGTTTAGAAGAAGTTTCTACGCAATCCATGATGGAGGGTACATAAGCTTCGGCCTGGCCGAACTTACGGCCGTATATACTTGTTAATTATTAAGTCTATACACGCAAAGAAAAAAAAACGTTTGGAAAACGTGTACCGAAAACGTTTTTCTTTTGTTAGAGTTTTTTGAATTGCTTCGAAAATTGTAAACTTTTATTACCAAAAAAATTCGTTTGTTACAAAATTTTTATTTCTTCAATAAAAAAACTTATTTTTGAAACAACAACACAGTCCATTTCGTTCATATAAAACACTGTTCTTTTCTGACTTTAGGTCTTTAATAAGACACATTTTACAGTTCAAAATTTAATATACTACAATGTAATGTTGAACATTTTTTCGGAATCTTCCGAACATATCTGGAATATATGTAAAAAAAACAAAAAAAACTTTGGTCGAAGCAGGGATCGAACCCACGACCCTTGGCATGCAAGTCGGACGTAGCAACCACTGCTCCACGGTGCCAAACAAAATGTTTGTTTCTGTTAAATAAACTTTGTTTATTCGGTTCGTGGGCGCCGCAAGCTATGCTATATAAATATAACTTATATGGATATTTATCTATTGATGACCATAACAGGTACATAGCTCAGTGGTTAGTGTGTTGGCTTACAAAGTGCATGGTCCGCGGTTCGATTCTCCGTCCAGGCGAAAGGTAAAAAAAATTTAAAAATTTATAAAATCGTATAATTTCTTCTACATTGTTGGTATTACAGGAAAAGGTGTTAAGAACTAAAAAACCTCGTGGATGTGAGAAAGATGTGAGGGAAAATGCAATTAGCAAGAAAACATTTTTTTTTTGAGTTAGTTTTTATGAAATTGTTTTTACATCCTGGAAAAGAATAAACGTTTATCACAAAAAGTATATACTTTTCTTCCAAATACACTTCCTTACAGCGAAAAGCAAATGAGAAACGAACTTTGCTTGTCTAAAATTTCGTTTGGAAGGAAAGAATTATTTTTTTGCGTGTAGATACAAAAATCCTTACAGACTAAAATGTACATATATACAATTGTTAATACAATATTATGTGTTTAACAACATTATAATTTTTCGTTTTAGTGAAATTTTCTGAAATATCAATGACGTGATAGTAATTATTACATTGTACACGTAATCGATGAAGATGGTCGTTTTTTGTTATTTCTGGTTGGTCGAATAGGAACATTAATATTTAACACATGCGGTGTAAAATAAAATCTGATTTTACTTTTCCTTGGAGCACATTTGAAAGAAATAGGATGTTTAACATTATTCTTCTACTTTTTATGGTAGGTAGTTTAATTAAACTTAATCTGTGTTCATAAGAGGGCAGTGTCACTGGAGTCCAACCATGACTACGTCGGCAAAATAACAGAAATTGTTTTTGAACAGATTCAATCATGTTTATATAAATTTTATAAGATGGATCCCAAACAATAGATCCATATTCTAAGATACCACATACTAACTATATATAAAGTTGTTTAGTAACACGCAGAGAAGAAACATTATTGTCACAATCATATTCGAAGAGCAAAATAATATGATAGAAGCTATTTTTGCGGCGACCATGTAACTTTTCCACCTGCAACCATGTTGGCTCAGTGAACATGAAATTGTCCTCATTTTTGTTTCCATTAGAAGACAATGGTCACGATCTAAAATGATATGGTATTCGTAAAAAATGTTTTTCTTCCAGTTAAAAGAACATGGTCACAACCTAAAATGTTTCGATCTTTATGAAAAAAAAACTTTTTTGGTTGTCGAAAAAAGGACGCCACTTGAGAAAAGAAATCACAATAAGTAATAATTCCATATTTACTTCGTGCCCATCAAATGTACCAACGCGGACGTCATGTAACTGCAAATAAAAATAAATTATACCATATATCAAAATGCAGATCAAAAAACAGGTACATTTTTTTCAATTACACTTTCCTTTTTTGTGTTCACATAAAACCACGTGCCACTTCTGAATAAATAAATTAACACAAAACACAGTAATTCCGTATTCTCCGTCTATTCCAAGAAACAATCAACATACACTCAAAAAAAGTGAGTGTATGTTGAGCCAAAAAAGTGAGTGTATGTAAAGCCAATTTAACTTTATTTTAGTTCATGGAATTGTTATGTTTGGAGAAAGTTTCCTTTTCTCTAATAATTTTTTGCGTGAGTTAGTTAAATGAACTAAAAAATGAGAAAAAATTATACACAAATGAAGTAAAAAGTTGTACTAAATTCTTACTTCTCACAAAATAGTTCATTATTTCTTTAACTTTGTAAATTTTTTTACAAATGTGTCTATCATGAACTTTGTATATCACTAAGGACATTCTTGCAATTTTGAACTCCAATTTTTTCTTTCAAACTACAAAATTTTCTTCAACAAGTGAAAAAAAATTAAATATGTCTAATAAATTTTCTTGAATTTGTTGAAAAATATTTACTTATATTTGTGATATCGGCTCGATGTCACCGTTTGTAATACTGTTTAGTTTAAATTTTCTACAAATATTAAAAAAATTTTAAAAATAAATGAATGTTTTCTTCCTGGTGGGGTCACTGTTTTTTCAGTGCACGACTGACGCGCAAAATGAAAATCGTGTGTACCTGCTCAATGTTTTTATAAAATTATTTTCAAACAAGTTAAAAAATAAAATGGTCACGAAAACAATGAACATGGTCTTTATAGCCACACCCTCAGAAAAAATCGCTTCTCTAACATATGTTCCAAACATATTTTGCAGGAAGCACATATATTAGTGGATACTGCCGAAACATTAATATGTTTGTTTTATGTGAACATATATGTTGTGAAGCATTTTGAGCCCAAAAATATTATATGCTTGGAAGAATTTTCCCCAAAGAAGATTGTGCTCATTCCCTCACATAATTTTCACTTCCACGATTTTTTTTAGTTCTTGGCACCTTTTTCTGTAATACAAATAATGTTGAAGAAATTATTCAATTTTATAATTTTACCTTTCGCCTGGACTGAGAATCGAACCGGGAATCATGCAATTTGTAAGCCAACACACTACCACTGGGCTACGTAGCTGTTATAGTTACCAATAGACAAATATCGTTATAAGTTACATTTATATAGCATAGTTTGCAGCGCCCACGAGCCGATGCAAACAAAACATTATTCAACAGAAACATATATTTGTTGGCCACGTGGAGCAGTGGTTAGCATGTCCGCCTTGCATGCAAAAGGTCCTGGGTTCAATCCCTACTCCGTCCGAACACCTATTTTTTTTTTAATTTTTGTATTTATATTTTTATATTATTAAATGAAATTTTTACAATGAAACTTCGAAATGTGTGTTATTAAAGATTTACAGTCAGAAAAGAACAGTGCTTGATATAAACGAAATGGACTGAGCTTTTGGATAATTTTTTTTTATTGCAAAAATAACAATTTTGTAGCAAAAAACTGTTTTTGGTATAAAAGCTTGAAATGTTGGAAGGAATTCAAAAACTCTAACAAAAGAATACACATAAATTTAGTTAGCCGTGAACAGGTTTTTACTAGCATTTAACACCATTTTAAATGCATTTAAAACTTATCGTGTTTTGTACTTAATTTCATTTTTACCCTTAAGGCCGGTATTAAGTTGGCATTATCGTTCTAAAATGATCCTGTTTTGCCTTTTACTTTTCTTTAATAATTCATTTTAAAGAAAATAACCTTTTTCAATTTTTTAGCAAAACTCGAACTTAATGCCCGCTTCCGAATGTCTATTCTCTTTACACGAGTATTCAAATTAAATAATATTTAGACTTTCCGAAACAACATACAAGCAGTTTCACAGAAATTGCTCTCTTTTGATTCTCTCGCTGTGTTATGTTGATATCTCTCGTCAACCCTCCCGGTTTCCATCTCTATTTCTTTCTCTATACTCTCTCTCTCTGTCGCTCTCTGAATAAAATATCACAACATATATATGTTTACTCGAAATTTGTAAATTTATATATGTTTACATTCACACATATTATTTTTATGAAACATTCATGTCCCAAACATAATATATTCTAACATATTAACATATGTGTCCCAAACATTTAGTGTTAGTTTAGGAACATTACATGTTTGCACTTAAATATATTGTGTTTAAAAATTGTGCCCGAAACACATTTTGTTTATATCGGAACATATGAAAAACATATTTTTCTAACAGTGCATGTAATGGTTCTAGACATGTCTATATGTAACCTATAAAAATACTGCAAAAAAGTCAAAAAATTGAATGGTCAGGTACATGTTTTTCCCGACCATTTAATGGTCTCAAATTCTGTCATTTAAATAATAGAACATATTTGCGTCATTTGAGAATCATTTAAATGCTTATTGTCATCATACATTTTTCTCTGCTCGAAAATTATTTTTACAATGACAATATACATGGTTTTCGCGACAATTACCTACTCTAGATAAGCATTAAATGGATGCGGCAACCATGTCCAAACGTGTTTTTTTCAGTGCGTGAATGGAAGAATCATTGAATTCTTTGCTCCATAGTTTCATGAAACCAAGAACACCATGAGCTTTATTAACAGTCATCGAAATGTGTTGCCTGAAGTTTAGCCGGCGATCAAGAAGAATTCCCAAATCTTTGAAAGACTCAACGGTATCAAGTCCTTTTCCATTAGTAGCATATTTAGTAATGAAAGAATTACTACTTGAAAATGTCATATGTTTGAATTTCGAGATATTCAAATCCATTAAATTCACATCACACCATTTAGGAGTCTTTCCATATATGTGGTATGTATCCAAGATGCAATGATTTATTAAACATGACAGATACTATAAGATAAAAAGTTACGGAATCAATGCTTTAAAACTTTTCCATCCTTAATTTGACAAGTTTTGATAAAAAATATAACCGTCTTCATATATATCTTTGTAGTTCTAATTTAGTATTTGATGGAAAAATCTAACATAGTACCAACCTATAAGCGTTGAAGAAATCGAATGAAAACTTCGCATTTTAGGTCTTGAGTGCGTTTTTATATCTTTTTGGACCATCGGACGAAAAATTTGGAAATCTATTGTATTCTATAAAGAAGTAAAATCGGTCTTCATGGGGCTATATCAACATAAACCAAATGAGTGTCTGTTGTGGCCTCAAAATACCTTTAAGTCAAAAATCGATGTTAGCTAAAATTGATTCTACCATTTCAAAAAGTCTACTTTTTCAAATTTAAAAAAAAGTTGAAAATTCCACGTTGTTATTCCGATGTCAACCACTAAATGATATTAGTCCTTTCAGCTTTACTTTATTTTTTAATAAAAGCACAATATACAACAATAAATTACATTTTAATAAATTTACATTTATTTCGAAATTGGCAATTTGGTCCGCTGGAGGGAATTTCGGTCCGAATTTCGAAAACATTTGGTCCAAAATAACATTTCGTTGTGGCAACGCTGGCACCAAATAACACTTCTGCCAGTATTGGGGATATGTTTTCTTGGATGGGGGTGAGATTTTTGAGTAAGTCCCTCAAGAAAGAGATACAAGAAACGCAGAAACGCCTTGTTGATGAAATTAGGATCAGTCGAACCAAGCACGTTGTCTGCTAAGCAAAGCAATTCCTTAAAATGGGCGCAAGGTATTATTGAAGCCATCTTCTAAAAGAGATCAAAGATCGTTTGCCTCTGTAGCAAAAAATTGTTTTGTAATGGCTATTGTTAAAAGGGAACAGTAGTCGGTATGGTCC
Source organism: Haematobia irritans (assembly GCF_050003625.1). Classification (NCBI taxonomy): domain Eukaryota; kingdom Metazoa; phylum Arthropoda; class Insecta; order Diptera; family Muscidae; genus Haematobia; species Haematobia irritans. Next base: position 56,727,507 of record NC_134401.1, read on the forward strand.
GAAAGCACAAGTGGGGGAAAATTGAGAATGTTTTATTTGGGGTGTATCCACAGGTGCTGGAAAAGTTTCAGATCCTCAATACGACGAGGTATCAATGACGATTTAAGCTAATCGCATTTGAGGACCAGAGGTCTATTGATTGTTTTAAAGTTACGTTGATACTAATTGATGAAGTTTGGGAAGGAGCTGCTCTAGAATTAGTCGATAAGAAAAATATGCCGGCTAGACCTAGAGCCCATGCAGGGATACTTACAAATCCTAGTTTAAATAGACTGAAATAATGCAATCCAGATCCACTAACCGCTGATTGTAAGGTTGGCCGTTTGGATGAAGTGTATGGACCAAGACGGCATGCGGGGCTTATATTGAACATTCAGTCTTTGCCAAATCTAGCCAAGCCCCAGGTCGTATATGTTATGGCTTTCATTATAACTAAATTAAGGTATACTAAAGCTGTCAGCCAAAGGATTACGAAATGAACAAGCCTCTGTCTGAATTAGACTTCTTGCGAAGTTGAGGGAGATACCAAAAATACAAAAATGACGGACACCGTACAAGGGCGAATAAGACTGTTTTTCACATGTTTGGGTGTAAAAATTATATGTTTGGAACTAAAATTTTTTAACACAATATTTTTAAGTGCAAGCATATAATGTTCATAAACTAGCATAACATGTTTGAAACATATATGTTAATATGTTAGAACATATTATGTTTGGGATATAAACTGTTTGTAAATATGATATGCTTCAATGCAAACATATATTAATTTAGAAATAGCCTATAAACATATATGTGTTTAGAAAGAGAGACCTAGAGAGTATGCTGCAAGTAAAATCATGGAAGTAACCAATTGGCGCCTTAAAAATATATCCACACAAAGAAAATTTCATTAAAATTTTTTTCTGCCAGTGTATGCCCTAAGGTCAAAAAACATAATATGTTTGAACAATACAAACAATATTTTGTTTGGATCCTGAAAATATATATGCTTGAAGCCAAATGTGTTTGTGGTATATGTTACAGGAGCGATTTTTTTTGAGGGTGTTGATATAAATGCATACCGTTTTCCGTACGTATGGTATGTAGTGCCTTTTTGGCTAGCTTTTCATTGCTACCAAATTGGGAATTCTTTTTATGATAATATCGCCTTAAACTGGTCACCCCACATTTATCATTTTATATTGCACTTTTTTACAAACACACAAACATATTTGTATCTGGGACAATTTTACATTTTAATATTGACATGTAAGGATTTACACCCGCCCACATCCCTACTTGACCTACGATATGCTTGTGGTTCTTTACTTTTCCCGCGGGTACAAATTGCATATGGATAAATTTATTTAATAAATGGTTGAAACAACCATTTTATATACCGGCCACGAATGAATTATGTTCGAAATTTTTTTATTTCAAATCAAATGTTTACTTGGAATACTTTTAAAGTAATATGACCATATTTAAAAAGTTAACCAACCATTCTGTTGCACTTTATATCATTTTCTCAATATCGGTAAAAATTTAATGCGTTTGTAATAAAATTGTTGTATTTAAGTGCGCGCAATAAATTTATAATGGTGTAGTTTTTCCATTTTTCAGAAATGCTGAAGACATTTATATGCAATTCACTACTTGTTTAAGTGGTGCAATTTCTTGGGTAAAATAGCCTCCACACGCTCACAAAAAATCGCTTCTGTAACATATACTCCCAAACATATTTTGCTTCAAGCATATATATTTTTGGGTATTGCCCAAACATTTATATGTTTGATCTCTTCCAATATATAATATGTTTGAAAGCATATTGATCTAAACAATATATGTTTGGGTAGTCTAAGTTCCAAACATTTTGTAGTTTTGCATCCAAATTCAATAAGGTTGCCTTCCAAAAAACAATATGTTATTATGTGACCATATAATATGTTTGGAAACATTTTGCACCCAAAAATATTATATGCTTAAAAAAAATTCTCCCAAACAATATTGTGCTCAAAATTTTATTTATTTATATATTTACAATCATAATGAATTATGAAAATAAACAGGTAATATATGTGCTAACAACATAGGTTTTCGACCTGAATGCTCAAAATTTTGTTTCTGCCCAATTGTATATTCCCCCACATCTTTCTCACTTCCACGAGATTTTTTAGTTCTTAGCACCTTTTTCTGTAATACAAACATTGTAGAAGAAATTATTCAATTGTATGATTTTTATACCCTCCATCATAGGATGGGGGTATATTAACTTTGTCATTCCGTTTGTAACACATCGAAATATTGCTCTAAGACCCCATAAAGTATATATATTCTGGGTCGTGGTGAAATTCTGAGTCGATCTAAGCATGTCCGTCCGTCCGTCTGTTGAAATCACGCTAACTTCCGAACGAAACAAGCTATCGACTTGAAACTTGGCACAAGTAGTTGTTATCGATGTAGGTCGGATGGTATTGAAAATGGGCCATATCGGTCCACTTTTACGTATAGCCCCCATATAAAGGGACCCTCAGATTTGGCTTGTGGAGCCTCTAACAGAAGCATATTTCATCCGATCCGGCTGAAATTTGGTATATGGTGTTGGTATATGGTCTCTAACAACCATGCCAAAATTGGTTCACATCGGTCCATAATTATATATATCCCCCATATAAACCGATCTCCAGATTTGGCTTGCGGACCCTAAAAGAGAAGCAAATTTCATCCGATCCGGCTGAAATTTGGTACATGGTGTTCGTATATGGTCTCTAACAACCATGCCAAAATTGGTTCACATCGGTCCATAATTATATATATCCCCCATATAAACCGATCCCCAGATTTGGCTTGCGGAGCCTCAAAGAGAAGAAAATTTCATCCGATCCGGCTGAAATTTAATTATATATAGACCCATATAAAACATTCTCCAGATTTAGTTCCGGAGCCTCTTGGAGGAGCAAAATTCATCCGATCCGGTTCAAATTAGGAACGTGGTGTTAGTATATGGTCGCTAACAACCATACCAAAATTGGTCCAACCACACAAAAATTGGTCCATATCGGTTCATAATCATGGTTGCCACTGGAGCCAAAAATAATCTACCAAAATGTTATTTCTATAGAAAATTTTGTCAAAATTTTATTTCTATAGAAAATTTTGTCAAAATTTTATTTCTAGAGAAAATTTTGTTAAAATTTTATTTCTATAGAAAATTTTTTTCAAATTCTATTCGGTTTATAATCATGGTTGCCACTCGAGCCAAAACTAATCTACCAAGATTTTATTCTATAGAAAATTTTGTCAAAAGTTTATTTCTATAGAAAATTTTGTTAAAATTTTATTTCTGTAGAAATGATTGTCAAAATTTTCTTTCTATAGAAAATTTTGTCAAAATTTTTATTTCTGTAGAAAATTTTGTGAAAATTTTATTTCTATAGAAAATTTTGTTCAAATTTTATTTCTGTAGAAAATTTTGTCAAAATTTTATGTCTACTTTGTCAAACTGAATTATATACGTATTGGATCGATCTTTTTTGATTTAATATATACCACGTATGGACTTACATACAATTTAGAAGATGGTGTTAGGAGGTTTTAAGATACCTTGCCATCGGCAAGCGTTACCACAACTTAAGTAATTCGATTGTGGATGGCAGTGTTTAGAAGAAGTTCCTACGCAATCCATGATGGAGGGTACATAAGCTTCGGCCTGGCCGAACTTACGGCCGTATATACTTGTTTTTATTTTAACTTTACCTTTTGCCGGACGGGGATTCGAACAGCGGACCACACAGTGTGTAAGGATCAAAGAAGTAGCTGATCAATTGCCCAAAGAAAAATAAAATGTTAATTTTGTAATAACAAGCAACAACCACCAACTTAATTCAATATCGCTCCCTTTAAATAGCGCTCCAAGCTACTAAACACATATATGTTTATAGGCTATTTCTAAATTAATATATGTTTGCATCCAAGCATATTATATTTACAAACATTTTATGTCCCAAACATAATATGTTCTAACATATTAACATATATATTTATGAACATTATATGCTTGTACTCAAAAATATTGTGTTTAAAAATGTGTGTTCCAAACATATAATGTTTATAGCCAAACATATGAAAAACAGTCTTTTTCATCCGTGCAGCTTGTAGAAACCACAATTCATGGTTTCTGAAATACTTTATTTATATTGAGACCAACTTTTGGCTGAACTTGATGTAAATCGAATTTGTTTAATTGTTAAAATTTCTGCTTCTATCCTTGAGCAAACCTGACGCCGTCGTAGCCAGTCTAGAAAAATACCAATGTCAATATTGGGTTGATTCAGTTTATTACTGAAATGCCATTTTGATTTCAGTTTTGATCTTATTTTAATAGCACTTTAATTGTAAAAATGGGCCGATATAAATGCTCTTATTTGCGATATGCATTTGACACAAATTGCAGCATTTTACGTTTAAAATATCTCTGTATTTTAAAGTTCAGGCCAATAAATTAAAATAGGACAAACGCCTATATAGAGGCCCCATCTAAATATTGGTAGATACCAACAATTTTTTAATTTCCCAGTTTATCTTAAATCGCCTCCCCCATCAATTTTGTTTCCACTTCCGATGCAGTCCTTGCGATGGCAAGGTATCTTAAAACTTCCTAACACCGTAATATATACCACATAGTCCATACGTGGTATATATTAAACTAAAAAATGCCGATTAAATACGTATATAATTAAGTTTAAAGTTTCTATAGAAATAAAATTTTGACAAAATTAAATTTTGACAACATTTTCTATAGAAGTTAAATTTCTATTGAAATAAAATTTGGAAAAAATTTTCTATAGAAATAAAATTTTGACAAAATTTTCTATAGAAATAAAATTTTGTAAAAATTTTCTATAGAAATAAAATTTTGACAAAATTTTCTATAGAAATAAAATTTTCTATAAAAATAACATTTTGATAATGTTTTCTATAAAAATAAACTTTTGGTAGATTATTTTTGGTTCGAGTGGCAACCATGATTATGAACCGATATGGACAAATTGTTGTGTGATTGGGGATCGGCTATATATAACTACAGACCGATATGGACCAATTTTGTCATGGTTATTAGCGGCCTTATACTAACACCACGTTGCAAATTTCGACCGGATCGGATGAATTTTGCTCCTCCAAGAGGCTCCGGAAATCAAATCTGGGGAACGGTTTATATGGGGGCTATATATAATTATGGACCGATATGGACCAAGAGGCTCCGGAGGACAAATCTGGGGAACGGTTTATATGGGGGCTATATATAATTATGGACCGATATGGACCAATTCTTGCGTGTTTGTTAGAGACCACATTCTAACACCATGTACCAAATTTCAGCCGGATCGGATGAAATTTGCTTCTCTTAGAGGCTCCGCAAGCCAACTCGGGGGATCGGTTTATATGGGGTCTATATATAATTATGGACCGATGTGGACCAATTTTTGCACGGTTGTTAGAGACCATATACTAACACCATGTACCAAATTTCAGCCGGATCGGATGACATTTGCTTCTCTTAGAGCAATCCCAAGCCAAATTTGGGGGCTATACGTTAAAGTGGACCGATATGGACCAATTTTTGATTGGTTATTAGAGACCATATACTAACACCATGTACCAAATTTCAGCCTGATCGGATGAAATTTGCTTCTTTTAGAGCAATCGCAAGCCAAATTTGTGGGTCCGTTTATATGGGGGCTATACGTATAAATGGACCGATATGGCCCATTTGCAATACGATCCGACCTACATCAATAATAACTACTTGTGCCAAGTTTCAAGTCGATAGCTTGTTTCGTTCGGAAGTTAGCGTGATTTCAACAGACGGACGGACGGACATGCTCAGATCGACTCAGAATTTCACCACGACCCAGAATATATATACTTTTTGGGGTCTTAGAGCAATATTTCGATGTGTTACAAGCGGAATGACAAAGTTAATATATCCCCATCCTATGGTCTCCACCATATAAAAAACAAGTATATACGGCCGTAAGTTCGGCCAGGCCGAAGCTTATGTACCCTCCATCATGGATTGCGTAGAAACTTCTTCTAAACACTGCCACCCACAATCGAATTACTTAAGTTGCGGTAACACTTGCCGATGGCAAGGTATCTTAAAACCTCCTAACACCATCTTCTAAATTGTATGTAAGTACATACGTGGTATATATTAAATCAAAAAAGATCGATCCAATACGTATATAATTTAGTTTGACAAAGTAGACATAAAATTTTGACAAAATTTTCTACAGAAATAAAATTTTAACAAAATTTTCAATAGAAATAAAATTTTCACAAAATTTTCTATAGAAATAAAAATTTTCACAAAATTTTCTATAGAAAGAAAATTTTGACAAAAATGTCTGCAGAAATAAAATTTTAACAAAATTTTCTATAGAAATAAACTTTTGACAAAATTTTCTATAGAAATAAAATCTTGGTAGATTATTTTTGGCTCGAGTGGCAACCATGATTATGAACCGAATAAAATTTGAACAAAGTTTTCTATAGAAATAAAATTTTGACAATGATGAAAATTTTATTATGAACCAAATAAAATTTTAACAAAATTTTCTCTAGAAATAAAATTTTGACAAAATTTTCTATAGAAATAAAATTTTGGTAGATTGTTTTTGGCTCTAGTGGCAACCATGATTATGAACCGATATGGACCAATTTTTGTGTGATTGGACCAATTTTGGTATGGTTGTTAGCGACCATATACTAACACCACGTTCCTAATTTGAACCGGATCGGATGAATTTTGCTCCTCCAAGAGGCTCCGGAGGTCAAATCTGGAGAACGTTTTATATGGGGGCTATATATAATTATGGACCGATATGGACCAATTTTTGCACGGTTGCTAGAGACCATATACCAATACCATGTACCAAATTCCAGCCGGATCGGATGAAAGTTGCTTCTCTTAGAGGCTCCGCAACCTAAATCTGGGGATCGGTTTATATGTGCGCTATATATAATTATGGACCGATGTGGACCAATTTTTGCACGGTTGCTAGAGACCATATACCAACACAATGTACCAAATTTCAGCCGATTCGGATGAAATATGCTTCTCTTAGAGGCACCACAAGCCAAATCTGGGGATCGGCTTATATGGGGGCTATATATAATTATGGACCGATATAGACCAATTTTTGCATGGTTATTAGAGACCATATACCAACACCATGTACCAAATTTCAGCCGGATCGGATGAAATATGCTTCTCTTAGAGGCTCCACAAACCAAATCTGGGGATCGGTTTATATGGGGGCTATATATAATTATGGACCGATATGGACCAATTTTTGCATGGTTGTTAGAGACCATATACCAACATCATGTACCAAATTTCAGCCGGATCGGATGAAATTTGCTTCTCTTTGAGGCTCCGCAAGCCAAATCTGGGGATCGGTTTATATGGGGGCTATATATAATTATGGACCGATGTCGACCAATTTTTGCATGATTGTTAGAGACCATATACTAACACCATGTACCAAATTTCAGCCGGATCGGATTAAATATGCTTCTCTTAGAGGCTCCACAAGCCAAATCTGGGGATCGGTTTATATGGGGGCTATATATAATTATGGACCGATATGGACCAATTTTTGCATGGTTGTTAGAGACCATATACCAACACCATGTACCAAATTTCAGCCGGATCGGATGAAATATGCTTCTGTTAGAGGCTCCACAAGCCAAATCTGAGGGTCCCTTTATATGGGGGCTATACGTAAAAGTGGACCGATATGGCCCATTTTCAATACCATCTGACCTACATCGATAACAACTACTTGTGCCAAGTTTCAAGTCGATAGCTTGTTTCGTTCGGAAGTTAGCGTGATTTCAACAGACGGACGGACGGACATGCTCAGATCGACTCAGAATTTCACTACGACCCAGAATATATATACTTTATGGGGTCTTAGAGCAATATTTCGATGTGTTACAAACGGAATGACAAAGTTAATATACCCCCATCCTATGATGGAGGGTATAAAAAACAAGTAAGTAAAGTCTAAAGTCGGGCGGGCCGACTATATTATACCCTTCACCACTATGTAGACCAAAATTTGTTTTATCATCTTAATTCCTTCCAATTTGTTGGGAGTTATTATGAATGTTTATATTCCAATATACAAATATTTATATCATAACCGATTTGGAGACATCTTTTTATATTTCTACAAAATCAATAGAATTAAAATTTCGTATAAGTGCAAATCGGACGAAAGATATATAAATATGAACCGATTTCAATCAAATTTACCAAGCATTGGTAGAATGTCAACTCGGCTCTCTGTGCAAATTTTCACGGAATCGGTAGTTAACTTTGGCCTCTGTTGCCGTATGAGTCAAAATCGGACGAAAGATATATATGGGAGCTATATCTAAATCTGAACCGATCTGATATTTTTGAGACTCATAAAATATTCTGATGTACAGAATTTGAAGAACATCGGTTGATAAACACGCCAATTATGACCAGATCGGGGATAAATATATATGACAGCTATATCCAAATCTGAACCGATTTTTTCCAAAATCAATAGCGATTGTCTTTGTTCCAAAAAACGAACTTATGGCAAATTTGAGGACGAGCGTACTTAATCTGCGATCTGTACTTTGCGCACAAAAATACATGAACAGACACACAGACGGAAGGACAGACACAGACAGACGGACATCGCTAAATCAACTCAGAATTTAATTCTAACACGATCGGTATACTAAACGATGGCTCTCAGACTTTTCCTTCTTGGCGTTACATACAAATGCACAAACTTATTATACCCTGTACCACAGTAGTGGTGAACGGTATAAATAGGAAAAGTTTCCATTGAAGTGGCACAATGTGTCACATCCTTGTTATAGGGCATATAATTTTACTATTTTACTCGTATTCTACCGTAACTTTCAATTTAAATGTTCTTAAATTGCTATTAACGAGTTAATCAAATAAACTTATACAAATTGTCATGTTTTTCATTTGCTAAAATTTAACTACATTATTCCATCTTAAATATAATTGAATGCAATTGAATTAAACACAATTGGATGAATTTTGTTCCCCCATGAAATCCAAATTTGCATGGTTAATAAAGGCCATATATTAACATCCCATACCATATTTCAACCGTATTGGATAGAATTTACTCTTCCAAGAGGCTCTGGAGATCAAATCTGGGATCGTTTTATAAAATTTCAGGCGGATCGAATGAAATATTCTACCTTATAAAGAAGATATGTTTAAATAATCGGAATCTGTACTTCGATGTGTTGCACATGGAATAGTAATTTTATTATACCCCCATCACCCTTCTAAAGGCCACATAAATTCATCCCATAGGTTCAAAGAAATTATTCATGTAACCTTACTTTTTGCTAAAGTCAAGAGAAGTTCTCCTTCTTGTACAACCATGATTACTATGTCAATATGTATAAACTTATTGTGAACTTTTCAAAATGATAATTTCCAATTGCCGACATTTCCCTGGAAGCATAGAGATATTCAGTTTTCCCCCATGAAGCCCCAAGGCAAGAACTATCCATATTTTTCCGCGAGTACTCTAAATGTCAAGGAAATGTCTTCATACGAACAGCATGACTATATGATGGAAATGGCAATTGACATTTCTCAGTGAAAACAGAACTTCACATTGGAGACAGTTTTAGATAGTTCATGCAAGTGGAGAGAACTCTTCTTGTTATAGAGTTTTGCATATGAAATTTTAATATATCCCCCCACCATCACTTTTTTCGACAAGTTTTAGAGGGTCTTTGTTTTTGTTCGTAACATTTGCCATCAGCTCAATTGAATGGGTCGCTTGGTCGATACCAATACTCAAGCGTATAACTGCTAGAGTTTGATAAAGTCAACACTTTAGACAAATGGTTAGGGGATGGCAGGAGGAGGAAATTGTTGTAAAAAAGCAAGAAGATGCTTGAAAATAAAACAAAAAACATCTAAAAGTGAATCAATTTTTATTGCAGTCCCTGACATTTTATTCACTCTCATCGAATGGCATACATGCCTGCAACAGCTATGGGTGGAAGTGTAGGAGTTGCAACACTAGAATCAACAGCCAACGCATATATCATGTGGTTTAGCAGTTTTGTCTTCTTCAACTGTTTCCACGACGACACTTTTCGCTCCCGCAAACAAATTGAGCAGTTTAGTCATGGGAAAAGCCAAAGAACTGGCATGCACAAAGAGGAGGCTGCTAGAAAAATGGAACAGAATTGTTGAAAGTCCAATAAGAGTTTATACAAATTTATGACTAACCATACTATTTATTATCAGTGATGGTCCATTTTTGTTTTTCAATATTTTACTTAGAGCTTTTGCAACATCCTCTACCAAAGTTCGGAGTAAGTACATTGTGCTTGGAGTACTATTGGACAAGCACAGTGTTGAGAAGCGTATTTTTCCTCGCCTTCACATTACTGTTTAGTTTCAGCTTACAACCATGTTTCCAAAAGAAGGAAAAAAGATTTGATTACAGATACTCTCCCAAGCAGATCGGTTGAAATGGTATGCTTCCTGAAGTTAAATTCATTTGATATCTGGTCCCGTCCAGAGACCTCCTTTTGTCCGACATTTTAAAACGTGAAGAAAAGTTCACAATTTTTTTTTTTGAAATTTCAGGTTCACTGTTGTCTCTGGATAAAAAACCTCTAATTTGTTTTTCGATATTTGATCCCTTTTTGAACACTATAGAGCAAAATCAAAACTTCTCCGACTTACTTGATGTTCACAGGGAACAGAAATGAATATATGAATATGTTGCTTCGTATTTCCATATTCACATTTACAATAGCAGCATACAGGGTGATTTTTTAAGAACTAGATGACAAGACAAGGTGGAAAATTGTATGGGAAACCGGCATCGTGAAATGACATATCATGCCCGCCTTGCATACGAAAGGTCACGGTTTCAATCCCAGTTTTTACCAAACACCAAAAAGTCCCTCAGCGGTGGATTACCCCCTCTCAGTAATGCTAATGAAATTTCAAAGTGTTTCAAAGCTTCTCCAAGGGGTTTCAGCGCAAATGTGAAACGTCGTTCGATATCGGCTATAACAAGCAGGATCTTGTTAACATGAGCTTAACATAGAATCGGGCAGCTCTCGGCCACCATTGTCTTGGGCTTAGTTTTGGGGAGATTTTTTGTAACTTATGAAATGAAATTTTCTTTTATTGGTAGAGGTAAAACAATCTTTAGAGGTAAAACAATCTTTGTTTATTGCTTTATACATTACCAACTTTGTATCCAACTTCGAAAACCACAAAAATTTCTGGTAGAGTATATTCTCAAGCCTCTGGAAGGGTCTATTTTTGATCGACATCCTGCTTTTCGTTCTAGCTTTTTGTTTGCCTCGTAGGCGGCCCTCTTTGATCTTTTGTCCCAATTGCCTACCCTCCAACTTACTTGGTATATCCTCTTCGTCGGTTTCCTCACAAGTTTCCGCCTGAATCAATTGCTTCGATCGCACCCAAGATTTGGTGTAGAGGGAAGGCGGCATTGAATTAGAAATTCCTCCTCGTGGTGGTTTCTCTTAGCTTTGTCAGAGGAAAATCGATTTTTTACATCCTACTTCAGGTTCTGTGAAGATGATTTGGCCATAATGGTCCATCCCCCATCCTTCATGGATGAATTTGAGGATGCGCCCATTTTCTTCTTAACTCCAGCTCAGCTCTGTCAGATTCAACTTAGTTAGAACTCTCTTTCCAGAGTGCGATCATTTCGTTTCTTCCCAAACATCTTAAATGGGTCATATATCGTTTAGGTATAGCCCCCATATAAGCAGTTGACTTCCGGAGTCTCTTTGAAGACCAATCCGATCGGTTTTAAATTTGGCACATAATGTTAGTATCTGCCCTCTAATATAACCATACCAAACTTGTTCCATATCGATCCATAATTAGATAGAGACCCCATGTAGACCGATCAACAGATTTGACTTCCGAAGACTGTGGGAAAAGCAAATTTCATGTCATCCGGTGGAACTTTGATGTGTGATGTTAGTACATGCCCTTTACTAACCATGTCGAACATACTCCATATCGATCCATAATTTTATATAGACCCCATATAAACCGATCACCAGATTTGACATCTGGTGATCAAAGTTAGAAATTTCCAATATTAGTTACCACAACGCACTGTGCTATCGACCATCGATGAGAATGTTCGGGCGTGGTTTTGTTACAACAAGCCTCCGACCAAAGTCAATTTGTTCAGCGCTTTGACCATCCTAATTTATGGCAAACAAAATGGGGTTTATTGCTGCATAGTACTTGAAAGCAAAGGAATTGTTTCACACCATTACGAGTCCATGGCACGGTAATCAACAAGTGGCCTTGGTAGGCTTATGTAAGGCAAAAAGGGTGTTATAGTTGACACTTCACCACTCACATGCTCCAGCGGAAGGATTGGCATTAGGGAAAAAGGAAACAAAAAAGAAGCACTAGGAATAACTGCATACTTTGTTTGTGAGTTTGAAGCAATTTGTAGCCATAAGTTTTATTTTATTAAAAAACTTATACACGTTGCCATTGTACAATAAAAACTTATTTAACTTTTCCTATGATGTATCACGGAAGCCGTAATCTGCATGGGCAATTTGAAGTATACAGTTTTAATGGGCCTGCATAAAAAGAGAATGGGATTCGTTCTAATGATGATAACTAATTAACAAGTAAATACGACCGAAAGTTCGGCCAGGCCGAATCTTATTACCCTCCCCCATGCAAAAATAATTTTTGAATTCAATCACGAAATTTATTGGTCCATTTAAGTTAGATTGAATTGATCCAATTAAAAAAATAATTGATATTAATAATTCTAGTTATTGACTTTTGTTTTAATTAAAAATAATTTGTTGAATCATTTTAATTATACCCTTCACCACTACTGTGGTACAGGGTATAATAAGTTTGTGCATTTGTATGTATCGCCAAGAAATAATTGTCATAGACCCATCTTTTAGTATACCGATCGGCTTAGAATTAAATTCTGAGTCGATTTAGCGATGTCCGTCTGTCTGTCTGTCTGTCCGTCCGTCTGTCTGTATATGTAATTTTGTGCACAAAGTACAGGTCGCAGTTTAAGTCCGATCGTCCTCAAATTTGACATAACGTCTTTCTTCGGGTAGAAGACAATCGCTATTGATTTTGGAAAAAATCGGTTCAGATTTAGATTTAGCTGCCATATATAGTTATCACCGATTTGATCATAATTCACGTATTTATGAACCGACGTTCTTCAAATTTTGTACATCTGAATGTTTTGTCAGTCCCGTCAAAACTGCCAAATATCAGCTAAATCGGTTCAGATTTATATATAGCTCCCATATATATCTTTCGTCCGATTTGGACTTATATGGCTCCAAAAGCAAGAGTTTTGCCCTGATTTGCTTCAAATTTTGCACAACGAGTACGTTTAATAGTATCGTTAATTGTGCCAAATTTAGTTGAAATCGGTTCAGATTTAGATATAGCTCCCATATATATCTTTCCACCGATTTGGACTTATATGGCCCCAAAAGCCAGAGTTTTGCCCTGATTTACTTCAAATTTTGCACAACAAGTACGTTTAATAGTATCGTTAAGTGTGCTTAATTTGGTTAAAATCGGTTCCGATTTAAATATGGCTCCCATATATATCTTTCGTCCGATTTGGATTTATATGGCCTCAAAATCCAGAGTTTTGCCCTGAGTTGCTTGAAATTATGCATTAGTTGAAGTCGGTTCAGATTTAGATATAGCTCCCATATATATCATTCGCCCGATTTGGACTAATATGCCCACAGAGGCAAAAGTGCTGCTCTGATTTACGTGAAATTTTGCAGAGGAAGTAGAATTGAACTTGAAACTTTGCACAGGCAGTAGAATTAAGGTTCTGCATATTCGTGTTTATTTTGGTTGAAATCGGTTCAGATTTTGATATAGCTCCCATATGTATCTTTCGCCCGTTTTTCCGTCATATGACCACAGAGGTCAAAGTTGTTATCCGATTTACGTGAAATTTTGCACAGGGAGTAGATTCAACATAGTAACTATGCAATTTGATTGCAATCGGTTCAGATTTCGATATAGATTCCATATATATGTTTTTCCTATTTAGGCAAAACTGGCCGAAATACCTACATTTTCCTTATCAAATCGCCACTGCTAAGTCGAAAACTTATCAAAATGACTCAAATTTTCCTACTACTCTATTACACATCTATCGACCGATAAATCATAAATACACTTTTGCGAAGTTGCCTCAAAATTGGTTCGTATTTAAATGTTTCCTATATTTTTTACTAACATTGTGTTCCACCTCAGCGCATTAGCCGACTTAAATGTAAAATCTATAAGTCTTGCAGAACTCTGTACAGATCTGCTCAGATATAAAGAATATATGTGTATGGATTTATATAGCATCCAACACATTGGACGGATTTGATATGGTATCGAAAATGTGGACTTACAAAGTGGTGAAGGGTATAAAATAGTCGGCCCCGCCCGACTTTAGACTTTCCATACTTGTTTTTATTGAAAATTTTTGAAAATGCAATTAAAATTTTAATTGGAAATATTTGGTGAAAAAAGACTGTCATCCACAATCGAATTACTTGGTTTGTTGGAACTGTCACCGATGTCAAGGTCTAATAAACCTTCTTAGCATTGACTTCTCCCTCGACCAAATATCGAAAACTAAAGAAGGTGCTCTTTGTTTAGATGCCATCCCTAACTTTCCCCGAAAATTTCAAGCAATGCGAAGAATTTTGTTCCAATTTTTAAAACGAGGCTGTGCTGAATTTCAGAACCATGCTTTTATCATTGAAGGCTGTACACTGAAAAAAATATTGTCCTTAAACTACGAATGCGAATTTTGATTAGCATAGAAGACGCATTCCTCTAATATAAAGTTTTTTCCTTGTCCAAAAGTCGATAAACATGTCAATGAAGTCGTATTGTCCTTATAAGTGATTTCACTTAAAAAATTGGTTTCATAACGTGAAAGAAAAAATGTTTGGGCTAAGGTCAATTCATAAAAATTCTTTAAAATTAATGAAATTGTCTTTAAATTTGTTGTCTTTTTGCGTCTTGACTATAAAGCAAAAAATCGTTCAGAAATAGGGCACGTTTTTCAACACTTTATTTTAAAGACGTTTTTTACTTGAAACGTAGCATAATTTCTACTGGAAGTCGAATCTTAATTTGGAAATTAAAATTGTCGTTAACTCGTTTTTTAAGGACTTTGATAGCAAATGAAGAAAAAAGCCGAAAAAGCGAAAAATGGAAATTTGCTTCCTAGAAGCAAGTACACAAAATCCAAATTTAAAAGAGAATTGTGTCTTAATAGTAACCTTACTTGTACTCTTCGCTTCTTTGGCTCGGAATCAATACCAATATTTTTAAAGTAAAGGCAATATCGTGTAGCGTGACAGCGGATATTGTTAGATTAAGGACTTATATGATCTGTAATAGTCAAAATTAAAAAGTAGTTAAAAATTTACAATAGATTTTGCGATTATTATTAGGCTAAGAATCGATTTCGACTTTTTTAGATTTTCGTGCCAAAATTCGAATAATCGATTCATCGATTTTCGATGTTCACTCAAAACAAAGTTTTCTTGGATCCAAAGATTTTGACCTTCCATTAAGGATTTTGGTATTGATTCCGAGCCAAATATGCGGCTTCTTTAAAATAACGACCTATCTGGCTTTAAATCTAGGACCAATAAAATTAAAATTTGCGACCTATCTGGCTTTAAATCTAGGACCAATAAAATTAAAATTAAAATATAGATCTCATTTATCACATGTTCATTCTCTTTTCACGGGTTAGTAATAAAGGTACTCACGTACAAACAAATGCCAGTTTAAAAATCCAAATTAAAACGGATACTTCAAAGTAAAAAATGTTTTCTTAATTCAAAAAAAAAAAACTTTAAACCAAAGACGCTAAATCCTCAAAATAAGTCTTAGCCTATATTTTAAGCGTTTTTATCTTAAATCAAAGTTTCATTATTTCAGTTAATTTAAGGACATTTCTTTAAATCAAAAATGTGTTTCTTTACTTTAAGGAAAATTAGCCTTAGTTCAAAGACATGCGACTTTAACGGAGGGACGCAAATTTACAAAATTTGTATCCTAAATTTAATGAAAACAAGTATATACGGCCGCAAGTTCGGCTAGGCCGAATCTTATGTACCCACCACCATGGATTGCGTAGAAACTTCTACGAAAGACTGTCATCCACAATCGAATTACTTGGGTTGTGGTATCTTAAAACTTCTTATTCCTGCATGGTTGTTGGATACCATATACTAACATCACGTACCAAATTTCAACCGAATGGGAAGTATTTTGCTCTTCCAAGGGGGTCTGGAGGTCAAATCTGGTGATCGGTTTATATGGGGGCTATATATAATTATGAGCCGATGTGGACCAATTTTTGCATGGTTGTTAGAGACCATATACTAACATCACGTACCAAATTTCAGCGATATCGGATGAAATTTGCTTCTCTTACAGGCCTCGCAAGCCAAATCGGGGGATCGGTTTATATGGGGGCTATATATAATTATGAACCGATGTGGACCAATTTTTGCATGGTTGTTAGAGACCATATACTGACACCATGTACCAAATTTCAGCCGGATCGGATGAAATTTGCTTCTCTTAGGGGCCTCGCAAGCCAAATCGGGGGATCGGTTTATATGGGGGCTATATATAATTATGGACCGATGTGGACCAATTTTTGCATGGTTGTTAGAGACCATATACTAACACCATGTACCAAATTTCAGCCGGATCGGATGAAATTTGCTTCTCTTAGGGGCCTCGCAAGCCAAATCGGGTGATCGGTTTATATGGGGGCTATATATAATTATGGACCGATGTGGACCAATTTTTGCATGGTTGTTAGAGACCATATGCTAACACCATGTACCAAATTTCAGCCGGATCGGATGAAATTTGCTTCTCTTAGAGGCCTCGCAAGCCAAATTTTGGGGTCCGTTTATATGGGGGCTATACGTAAAAGTGGACCGATATGGCCCATTTGCAATACCATCCGACCTACATCAATAACAACTACTTGTGCCAAGTTTCAAGTCGATAGCTTGTTTCGTTCGGAAGTTAGCGTGATTTCAACAGACGGACGGACGGACGGACGGACGGACATGCTCAGATCGACTCAGAATTTCACCACGACCCAGAATATATATATTTTATGGGGTCTTAGAGCAATATTTCGATGTGTTACAAACGGAATGACAAAGTTAATATACCCCCCATCCTATGGTGGTGGGTATAAAAATTTGAAGCAAAGATTATAAACTTTATTTTAATTAAAATTTCATTATTTTAAAGAAATTTGTCCTTAATATTTTCGAAATTTTGCATCCTAAAATTTAGGTTGTGTAATCTTTAATATCACGTAAATATTTTTTTCCGTGTTAGATCATCTCAGAATTTTACCCTAAACAAGAATACATGCAAATCCGGTAACCACTTTCATGCAAACGAAACAACTCCTTGGCTCCTTTTAGTCTTACACTTTTTGGAACTTCAATGGTTTTAGTACAAGCTCAGATTTCAATATGTGCTGTACCCACACAGTGGTCGAAAATATGTTCTCACGATATCTCACGAGCAAGTTTTCCACCACTTTGGCGTGGCATTCTCTTTTCAGATCATTTCTGGTGTTCTTACCGTTTTTCTGTCCTTTCTGGGTGCGACTGCCAACACTGCGAGTTTCACGGTATCGAGTGATGGTTCGAGAAACAAAAGCTATATTCACATATAAATGTTTGAGGGCGCTAACGCGCTTTATCTGGACTGGTTTTTACACTTTTTAGGAGAAAAGCTCAATTAGCCGAAAAGTCAATTTCAAAATGTGTATCCCTAGTCGTGACCCTCATCCTACTCTCTTTCAAAGGTTCTACGCTGCGTTAAGTTTAGTCTATTTTTTCCTCATTACAATATGGTTGCCTGATTACTGTTGGGGCCCTGTCAGATTTGCCCCTGATCGCTGTTGCATAATCCTCTCAACTGAGTTATTTCGTGTTGCGTGACCGCTGCATCAATGCGGCTTCTTTGCCATAAGCTTTAAAGTGAGGCTTCCGAGAAGAAAAGTTTCGTTTCAAAAGCTCTGTCAACATGCGTCAAACGTGTCACTAGCAACGTGAGTTGTCCTATGCTGCTGATGATACATGCAAACATTGAACTTTTCAAAACTTCTTGTTGACCAAACAATATAGCACGGCATCATCAGTCATTGGCTCTCAAAGCCATACAATGTCGCTACGGTAACAAATTGTTCAACAAAATCTTGGTGATGGAATTTTTTCAGCCCATCAACATCCATACAGCGTCAAATGAAACAATACAGTCGCTGATGTATTGTAATTATAATAAGTAAATACGATCGAAAGTTTGTCCAGGTCGGAGGTTGGACTTACGGAATACGCAGTTAGGGGAAAATTCCCATCCATAATTAGAGATATTATACAGAGAACCCTCCGGATGACCGAGAAATGGTCGAAGGAGAATGGTCTAGGGGTTAGTCCTGTAAAAACGGAACTAGCCAGATAATGCAAAGAACGCAAAATTCCCACTGTTAAGCCCATCTTCTTTGGTGATATGTATTAAAGTTCCCTTTGGTGGGATAGACAGGAGGTTGGAATTTAAGCATTGTGTCCGACCAATTAAAAAACGATAGAAACCATTCGAATAAAGAATTGCTAAAACCAATCATATCCACCTTATATAAAAGGAAAACATGATTAACTTTGTCGAATGCCTTTTTGAAATCAGTGTACTATATTCAAATCGATGATTTGAGTTTGACAAAGGAAAAGAGATATGCTTGCAAAATTTGTTTAGGTAGTAGCCGACTTTTTCTGAAGGTTCAAGTGTAATTCACTTTGGGTTGAGTGAATTACCCGAATTTATTCTGATAATTGGTTGATAATTTTGCTGCAAGTAGAGGATGCTGATGAGGAATGTGGTAATTCCGAAACAGCTGTACATCCAACCATCTTGCAGTCTATAGGGCTTTGCCCTAATAAATTTGACAAGCATACTTTTCCTCTTTTGGTTAAGCTGTAGTTTAGTCAATGCATGGCTTTAAGCTGAGATCAAAAACAACAATAACGTTTGTTACCTTTGCTGATTTCCGTTTGGAAAATGTCGTGAGGCTCGTGAATTTGTCGTGAATCACGAGAATTGTCGTGAATCGTGCGTGAACGTGAGTCCTTAAAAGTAGTTCGTGCGTGAGCGTGCGTGAGTACTGGTTTTCATTTCGTGAATGTGCGTGAGTGGGATTGGCTACAACATGTATCGTGCGTAAGCGTGCGTGAATAAACATTTTGCTTCGTGAATGTGCGTGAGTGTGAGTGAAATTTCAGTCCCGCGCACACCTCTAGCGGTAACGTTTGCCGATGGCAAGGTATCTTAAAACCTCCTAACACCGTCTTATAAATTGTAAGTAAGTCCATACGAGGTATATATTAAATTAAACAAGTATATACGACCGTAAGTTCGGCTAGGCCGAATCTTATGTACCCTCCTCCACGGATTGCGTAGAAATTTCTACGAAAGACTGTCATCCACAATCGAATTACTTGGGTTGTGGTATCTTAAAACTTCTTAACATCGTTTTCTAAATTGTGAGTTAGTCCATACGTGGTATATATTAGACAAAAAAGTTATGTATAGGTAAGCCTACAAATAATTACGAATTGGTATGGACTTTTTGCACGATGCGTAGAGAGCCAGAATTGAAATATGGTGGTCGCTTATATGGGGGCTAATACAATTATGAACTTGATACTGACCAATTTTGGTGTGATTGGGGATCGATTTATCTGAGGGCTATATATAACTATAGACCGATATGGACCTAGTTAGGCATGGTTGTTAACGGCCATATGCTAGCACAATGTACCAAATTTCAACTGACTCGGATGAAATTTGTTCCTCCAAGAGGCTCCAAAACCAAATCTCGGGATCGGTTTATATGGGGGCTATATATGATTATGGACTAATATGGACCAATTTTGGCATAGTTGTTAAATATAATATATGTTAGAAATAACATTTTGACAAAATTTTCTATAGAAATAAAGTTTTGACAAAATTTTCTATAGAAATTACATTTTAACAAAATTTTCTATAGAAAAAAAATTTGATAAAATTTTCTATAGAAATAAAATTTTGACAAAATTTTCTATAGAAATAAACTTTTGACAAAATTTTCTATAGAAATGAAATTTTAACAAAATTTTCTATAGAAATAAAATTTTGGTAGATTATTTTTGGCTCGAGTGGCAACCATGATTATGAACCGATATGGACCAATTTTTGTGTGATGTCGATCCCCGACTATATATAACTATTGACCGATATGGACCAATTTTGACATGGTTGTTAGCGGCCATATACTAACACCACGTTCCAAATTTGAACCAGATCGGATGAATTTTGCTCCTCCAAGAGGCTGCGGAGGTCAAATCTGGGGAGCTATATATAATTATGAACCGATGTGGACTCGCAAGCCAAATCTGAGGGTCCGTTTATATGGGGCTATACGTAAAAGTGGACCGATATGGCTCATTTGCAATACCATCCGACCTACATCAATAACAACTATTTGTGCCAAGTTTCAAGTCGATAGCTTGTTTCGTTCGGAAGTTTGCGTGATTTCAACAGACGGACGGACGGACATGCTTAGATCGACCCAGAATTTCACCACGACCCAAAATACATATACTTTATGGGGTCTTAGAGCAATATTTCGATGTGTTACAAACGGAATGACAAAGTTAATTAGGGGGTATATTCTATGTTGGAGGGTATAAAGAACTTATGTGTACGGTCATTGAACTTTGTACTCGCGTTTAGTACATAAAATGTTTGAGACATACTTTAAAAAACAAAAATTTCATTGGACTGTGGAAAGTTTCGCAAAAAATAATAAAATTGAACTACAAACAAATAATTTTTCACAATAAAAATAAGTTAAATTTGGCGTTAGTTTAACTACGGGAATTTTTTTCTGTATAGCTTTGGCGTTAGCATCATCTGGAATTGCGGCGACTCTTGTAGATTGCGATTGTACTGCACATTCTGCGCTTAGGTTGCCATTCAATTTAAACACAACTGATACTCCAACATGCAATATTTCCCGATCCAGTGCAATGCGAAAATTCTTGATGCAATGCAAGCTCATTGTTTGAAATGAGTGCACAATGGCACATAAGAAATCACTTGAAGCACTTAACTTCACACTGAAGGATCTTCGGCGAAGTAACAACGTGGAACGTCTGCAGACGAATTGAATGTTTGCCTGAAGGCATCACCTTTATGGAATAACGTAAAACATATAAAATGAGAGTTCAACATTAGAATGATCAAAAAGCTGTACAATTTTCCACACAATTGTTAGCTGGTGGAAATGGAAAAGTCCCTGTTGATACGACATCTGGATTAATTATTGTTACCAACGACTTTTGCCGATTTGTAGACTATCAATTAGCTCTTATTGAAAATGTTTTCCCAAACATTGGTGAGAATTATCAGAATTATGCTTGGTTAAGTCAACAAGCAATTCTTGCCGCAGAGAATAATGATGTACACGTACTGAATTTCACCATTCAATCAAAAATTGCTACATACAATTCTGTTGATTCCGTAACAAAACCCGATGATGTAGTAAATTATCCAACGGAGTTTTTGAATCCTCTGGAGTTACCAGAATTTACACCACATAGCTTGCAACTCAAATTTGGTACAGTTATTGTGATATTGCGTAATTTGAATCCACCGCGACTTTGCAACGGTACTCGACTTTCGGTAAAATTACATGGCGAATTTGATTGAGGCAACCATTATTACCGGAAAGTACGCAGATGAAAATGTATGTATTCCTCGAATACCAATGATTCCGACTGATCTTCCGTTTGACTTCAAACGACTGCAATTTCCAGTTCGCCTTGCGATCGCAATGACAATTAACAAGTCACACGGCCAATCGCTTTTCACATGGGCAGTAATACGTTGCGTGTTCACGAGTTGGGAAACCATCCGCTTTGTTTGTGTTAACGCCATACAAAAAAAAAAAAAAAAAAAAAAGTGGTTTAGCAATTGAAATTAATTCATTACTGATGAATTGAAATGAGTTCATTACTGATGTGAAATGAAATAATATGTTTCCTTTTCAAATATAAAACAAAATAAAAAATGTTCTTCATCTTTTAATCACCAAACGAAATGTTACGTAAAACGGGGCCATCTGGTGGCGAAACGGAGTTCGCCGTTGGTTATATAAAGCATCAAATAATAGATGTAGCTAACAATTATTCCACACAATTAGTACTATAAATTTGTTGTCGTACTCGAAATCCAACCAATAATTTCTGTGTGAAAAATGAATTCACTTGATGCACATCTTTTATTTCGAATGACAAATGTACTCCACATTATCCTCCGAAAAGTCAAAACATTCAGTGTCATTAGTTACGGCAGATGAACTGTTTTTTTTTCTATGCCAGAAGCAATTGATTGTTCTGCCTCCACTTAGTTTGGGTGCAAAAAAAAATTAACAAGAGTTACTGATCACTATACGACTTTGGAAAGAACTAGAAAATAAAATCATACGATCGCAAAGATCGCTATACATTTTATCAAAGAAATACAAATATTTACCTATAAATCACCTTGTTCTTCCAGGTTTGGTTTGGTGCAATGTAAAACATGAAAAAGATGTAAGGGAAATAAAAAAAAACATACAATGTAGGCATATATTATATATGAGGTTATAAAATAACCTCAAACTGTTATGTGTAGACACCTACAATAAAAAGTAGTACACACATAATATTTTAACAAATCTAATTGAATTCACTATTTGTTTTAAAAATTCATGCACTGAGTAGTAAGAACTTTTAATAATAAAAATAATTCGGTTATGATAAATAATCAAATGACCCCAACATAATAGCAGGGTTAGGTTAGGTAAGGTGGCAGCCCGATATATCAGGCTCACTTAGACTATTCAGTCCATTGTGATACCACAGTGGTGAACTTCTCTCTTATCACTGAGTGCTGCCCGATTCCATGTTAAGTTTTATGACAAGGGACGTCTTTTTTGTAGCCGAGTCCGAACGGAGTTCCACATTACAGTGAAACCACTTAGAGAAGTTCTGAAACACTCAGCACTACTGAGGTGGCATAATCCACCGATGAAAAACTTTTTGGTGTTCGGTCGAAGCAGGAGTCGAACCCACGATCTTGTGTATGCAAGGCAGGCATGCTAACCATTGCACCACAGTGGCTCCCTAATAGCAGGGTTAAAGAGAACTACATCCAAAAAAATAATAGAGAAAAGTTTACTTGATTCAAGCCCTAGCGGTGTCAAAAGTACGGTAAGTACGGATTTTCGAAATCCAAGAAGAAAATTCTTAATTTAATCCCGAAAATATTAAGGGCAGGTTTCTTAATTTTAGAATTTTTCAATCGTGTTTGTGCTTCCTTTGAGTACGGGAAGTGCTTGATTCAAGCCTACTGAAGCTCTATTTAATCCTAATCTGTACTTGATTCAATCCGCATTTAAACTTAACTTGAGCCGTTTTTTAATATTATTTTATATGCGCTTGATTTTAGTGTAATTTGTACTTGTTGTAATCTCAATGTGCGCTTAATTACCATAAAATAAAAATAGGTTCATATATTTTTAAAATATTTTTTTATTATTCTTTTTTATATCAATATATTCATTTGTAATGAAAAGAAAAATACATAAAATTCAACTATGGCGGCCAAATCCAATGACGCTCAATTCAATCACTCCTGAGGGAACGGATTTGAAATGAAATATATATTTATTTAATTATTTTAAAATAATAAACTTTATTTTTACGTACCTTTTAAATAATTGTATAATGCATTCACTTCTTTATATTCATAATTTTTCGTTCTCCTCACTTTCATGTGAGGAGACAAAAATACTGCACTATCACTTAGGTTCTAAGTTCACAATAATACTAAAAGAATTTGACAAACAAAATGCAATCGAACCCCAGTTTTTGGAGGTTAAACATCTGTGAGAGTAACAATGAGAGCAACACTTTATTTTGCATTCCAATTGGCTCATAAATGAATATCAAGTAAAAGTTTTCTTATTTTAAGCCAAAGTCGGCTTAAGATAGCAAATCAAATGCAAGCCAAACAGTAAGCACACACACACGATGCTCAGGGGTTCGATGAGAGCATCGACGAGAAAAAACTCTATTTTGTGCTCTCAGCACCTAACTCTCACAGACGAATTAAGTAACAATTTTCTTTTTTTTAACTCAAAACAAGATTAAATCAAACTTTAGTTACTTGAATTACACAAATATGCATATTCTGTACTTAACAAGAGTATAACTTAGTATTTGCGTACTTAAAATTTTTAGTATGAATTCAGGCTAAAAATAAGAATTTGAAACTTGATTTTAGAAATCTACTTTTCTTTGGGTGTATATTGCCAAATTTTAAGTTTATATATTTTAAGATTAAGCAAATATCACCTAACGAAAATTTTATGATATGCGGTTCCGAGTATTGGAACATGGGGGAATGTCTTTTCCATCAACTTGGAAATAGCGTTAAGATTTGAGATACCTAGATTATTGCATGCATCGTTTCGGTTGCCGGATTGGAACAAAGGCATAATAGAGGGTATGAAAGTTTATCAGCACATTGTTTCAAAATACAAGACGAAATCCTTCTATTATTTTTTTAACTTTATTCCCGTAGGTAAAAACTAAAATGAGAGGTCAACGTTTTTCGACACCTGAGGAAGCGTTTGCCACTCAATCAGAGTGGCAAAAGTGATTCACCACTTGGTTCCAACGCTCGCTAAAGTGTATAGATCTTAATAGGGAATATTTTGAAAAACAATACGGCTATTTTCAATAATTAATATTTATTTTTGTTCTCTAATCCAGAAATATTAAAGGCAAACCTCATATTGGTTCGAAAATTTTAAAGATTTTCAAACTATGAGAGATTGCTTGTCAACTTTTGTACTCGTTCCACAACACATAGCTGTGCACTGGTAGAAAAACTTCCTTATATTAACGAAATGTGTCATTAAAATTGAGCCAATGAAAAAATTCGTTGATATAACGAATTTTTTCGTTATTATAACGTATTTTCGTATTATTAACGAATATTTTCATTTTCTTAATGAAAATGTTTCGTCATAGCAATGAACAATTTTCGTTGACTCAATTTTAATGAAATTTTCATTGTGTGTTTGGTACATGGTGTTGGTATATGGTCTCTAACAACCATGCATAAATTGGTACACATTGGTTCATAATTGTATATAGCCCCCATATAAACCGATCTCCAGATTTGGCTTGCGGAGGCTCTAAGAGAAGCAAATTTTATCCGATCCGGTTGAAATTTGGAACATGGTGTTAGTATATGGTCTCGAACAACCGTGCCAGAATTGGTCCATATCGGTCCATAATTATATATAGCACCCATATAAACCGTTCTCCAGATTTGACCTCCGGAGCCTCTTGGAGGAGCAAAATTCATCCGGTCCGCTTCAAATTTGGAACATGGTGTTAGTATGTGGCCGCTAACAACCATACCAAAATTATTCCATATCGGTCTATAGTTATATATAGCCGATCCTCAATCACACAAAAATTGGTCCATATCGGTTTATAATCATGGTTGCCACTCAAGCCAAAATTTTATTTCTATAGAAAATTTTGTCAAAATTTTATTTCTATAGAAAATTTTGTTAAAATTTTATTTCTATAGACAATTTTGTTAAAATTTCACTTCTACACTGAAAAAAATATTGTCGTGAGGTCAAAGATTTCATGTCTTTAAAATACGAATACAAATTTTGCTTAGCATAGAAGACGCATTTCTCTAAAATAAGGTTATTTTCCTTGTCCAAAAGTCGATAAACTTTTCAATGAAGTCATATTGTCCTTATAATTAAGTGATTTGACTTAAAAATGGGTATCTTAACATAAAAGAAAAAATTTATAGGCTAAGGTCAACTTGACTTTAATAATTCAGAAAAATTCTTGAAATTAATGAAATTGTCTTTAAATTTGTTGTCTTTTTGCATCTTGTCTACAAAGCAAAAAATCGTTCAAATATAAGACATGTTTTTCAAAACTTTATTTTAAAGAAGTTTTTTACTTCAAACATAGCATAATTTCTACTGGAAGTCGAGTCCTAATTTGGAAAATAAAGTTGCCGTTTACTCGTTTTTAAAGGACTTTGATAGCATACGAAGGAAAAAAGCTGAGAAAGCGAAAAATTAAAATTTGCTTCCTAGAAGCAAGCACACAAAACCTAAATTTAAAAGAGAATTGTGTCTTAAAAGTATCCTTACTTGTATTCTCCGCTTCTTTGGCTCGGAATCAATACCAATTTTTTTAAAGTAAAGACAAAATCTTTGGAACCGAGTATGTTTTTTTTCAGTGTATAGAAAATTTGGCAAAACTATATTTCTATAGAAAATTTTGTCAACATTTTATTTCTATACAAAATTTAGTGAAAATTTTGTTTCTATAGAAAATTTTTTTAAAATTTTATTTCTATAGAAAATTTTGTCAAGCTGAATTATATACGCACTGAAAAAAAAGCATGCTCGGTTCCAAAGATTTTGTCTTTACTTTAACAATTTTGGTATTGATTCCGAGCCAAAGAAGCGGAGAATACAAATAAGGATACTTTTAAGACACAATTCTCTTTTAAATTTAGGTTTTATGTATTTGCTTCTAGGAAGCAAATTTTAATTTTTCGTTTTTTCAGCTTGTTTTCTTCATATGCCATCAAAGTCCTTTAAAAACGGGTTAACGACGACTTTATTTTTCAAATTCAGATGCGACTTCCAGTAGAAATTATGATATGTTTCAAGTGAAAAACGTCTTTAAAATACAGTGTGAAAAAACGTGTCCTATATTTGAACGAGTTTTTGCTTTGTAGTCAAGATGCAAAAAGACAACAAATTTAAAGACAATTTCATTAATTTTAAAGAATTTTTCTGAATTATTAAAGTCAAGTTGACCTTAGCTCAAAAACGTTTTCTTTCGTATTATGATACCCATTTTTAAGTCAAATCACTTAATTATAAGGACAATACGACTTCATTCAAAAGTTTATCGACTTTTGGACAAGGAAAAAACTTTATATTAGAGAAATGCGTCTTCTATGCTAAGCAAAATTTGCATTCGTATTTTAAAGACATGAAATGTTTGACCTCACGACAATATTTTTTTCAGTGCGTATTTAATCGGTCTTTTTTGATTTAATATATACCACGTATGGACTTACTTACAATTTAGAAGACGGTGTTAGGAGGTTTTAAGGTACATTGTCATCGGTAAGCATTACCGCAACTCAAGTAATTCGATTGTGGATGGCCTGGCTGAACTTACGGCCGTATATACTTGTTTTATTTTTTTTTTTTTTTTTTTTGTTATAATACCATTACCTTCTTTTCAATTTCCTATTTGAACATCTCGTGATTGAATTATGTCTAGTTATACCTGTAACCTAACTACGTTGCCAAGTCAGTGATATTTAAACGAAGTCTCCTATCAGAAAACTCACCAGGTATCCCCAATATCTAAAGCAAATCATGAGACAGCACTGGGTAAGTAAGAAACAATTGCATTGGCAAGTATGGCGACCCAATTACTATTCCAGATTTGCTATCATCATAAAATAAAACTAATGAATATATGCATTAGACGCGGAGACGCCATTCATCCAGCAAGCCAGCCAGCCAACCGGCCATATTGTCATACTCGCTCATATATCCAAAGATACTTTCCATACTCCATGGTTAGCCTTTGCGTAATATAATTTGTTACTGTAAACAGGCGTCATCATTAGATGGTGGGGGCTATCCAATAATAAAAGAAATAAAGCCAGGATATTCATTCAAAAGGGGACAATGAAACGCATAGATAAAATGACGTCAACGCATCTCTGAAGGAAATATGGATTTCTTGTTCACAAATATATGCCATCATTTCATTCAGTTTAAGGCAAGTGATTCCAATACTACGTGAATCTCGGAATTAGAGTGAGACTTAGTGAAATGTTAATTTGAGAAGAAACCTAGATCGTCGACGTACTAGAAAATCTTAAGGCTTCTCAGAAAAGTTATATTGTTATATTTTCTATAAAGTGTTATATAAAAAGTTCCTCTGTTGAAATCTTGAAAATGTGGAAATGAGTGTGGCATCATTTTGATATGTTTATTTGAACAGATTTCTTTTATAAATATCCCTACTGCCCCAAATTATAACATTTCAAATGTTCAAATCAAAGATCACTACGCTCAAGAGTGTTATACTTTACACGGAAACTCAAAACAAAATTGTTCTGGGTCAATTTATATACGGAGGTAGGTAAATTTAAATACTTTTAATCTTTCTTGACTCACAATAATCTAGTGTGATTGAAATTGATATTTTGAAGGACAGGAAAATGCATTTGTACTCTATATTTGCCAAATTAATGCCTCATAAATGGAGAGCAATTCGTAAAATAAAACTTTTGTAGGCGAATATAATTAGTTGTAAATAATTAGGACGGCACGAAGTTTTATTAAGTTCACAATGGTATTTGTTTAATTTACAGCTTATTTGAGTAACAATATTTACAACAAAAGCATTTTTATTTCGCGACGGAATGTGCGACTTTAGTCACACGTATGCGACATTTTTTACCAATGGGAATACACAGTGCGACTTACGTGGGAGCCACCAGGGTGCAATCGTTAGCATAACCACCTTACATCAGGGATGGAAAATACAATTTTTAAGAAATTACAAAAAAGGTATTTTTTGAGCGAAAAAGTACTTATCACGAAATTTCAACAAAAATTCCATTGGAAAATTATTGCCAAGAGCTCCTTTAGACTGAATTTTAAAGAAAATAGAATTTTGTTTGTCGACTCCTCAATTTATTTTTTTTTTTACAAAATTTTCTATACAAATAAAATTTTGACAAAATTTTGTATAAAAATTAAAGTTTGACAAAATTTTCTATAGAAATAAAATTTTAACAAAACTTTCTATAAAAATAAAATTTAAAAAAAATTTCTATAGGAATAAAAATTTGACAAAATTTTCTATAAAAATAACATTTTGACAAAATTGTCTATAAAAATAAAATTTTGACAAAATTTCTCTAGAAATAAAATTTTGGAAAAAATTTTTTATGGAAATAAAATTTGGCAAAATTTTCTACAGAAGTAAAATGATCACAAAAAATAAAATAAAATTTTCCAAAAGAAAAACTTCTGAAGAAATAAATTTTCCAAAATAATATTTTTTTTATACCCTCCACCATAGGATGGGGTTATATTAACTTTGTCATTCCGTTTGTAACACATCGAAATATTGCTCTAAGACCCCATAAAGTATATATATTCTGGGTCGTGGTGAAATTCTGAGTCGATCTGAGCATGTCCGTCCGTCTGTTGAAATCACGCTAACTTCCGAACGAAACAAGCTATCGACTTGAAACTTGGCACAAGTAGTTGTTATTGATGTAGGTCGGATGGTATTGCAAATGGCTGAAATTTGGTACATGGTGTTAGTATAGGGTCACTAACAACCATGCAAAAATTGGTCCATATCGGTCCACTTTTACGTATAGCCCCCATATAAACGGACCCCCAAATTTGGCTTGCGATTGCTCTAAGAGGAGCAAATTTCATCCGATTCGGCTGAAATTTGGAACATGGTGTTAGTATATGGTCTCTAACAACCATGCAGAAATTGGTCCATATCGGTTCATAATTACATATAGCCCCCATATAAACCGATCCCCCGATTTGTCCCCCGGAGCCTCTTGGAGGAGCTAAATTCATCCGATCCGGTTGAAATTTGGAACATGGTGTTAGAATGTGGTCTCTTAGAAACACGCAAGAATTGGTCCATATCGGTTCATAATTATATATAGCCCCCATATAAACCGATCCCCAGATTTGATCTCCGATCCGATCCGGTTGAAATTTGCAACGTGGTGTTAATATAAGGCCGCTAATAACCATTCCAAAATTGGTCCATATCGGTCTGTAGTTATATATAGCCGATCCCCAATCACACAAAAATTGGTCCTTATCGGTTCATAATCATGGTTGCCACTCGAGCCAAAAATAATCTACCAAAATTTTATTTTTATAGAAAACATTGTCAAAATGTTATTTCTATAGAAAATTTTGTCAAAATTTTATTTCTATAGAAAATTTTGTCAAAATTTTACTTCTATAGACAATTTTGTCAAAATTTTATTTCTATAAAAAATTTTGTCAACATTTTATTTCTAAAGAAAATTTTTTTCCAAATTTTATTTCTATAGAAATTTTTTTCCAAATTTTACTTCTAT
Source organism: Haematobia irritans (assembly GCF_050003625.1). Classification (NCBI taxonomy): domain Eukaryota; kingdom Metazoa; phylum Arthropoda; class Insecta; order Diptera; family Muscidae; genus Haematobia; species Haematobia irritans. The sequence goes on from NC_134401.1 coordinate 56,757,976, forward strand.
AGTAAATGTTGTCAAAATTTTATTTCTATAGAAACTTTAAACTTAATATATACGTATTTAGTCGGCCTTTTTTAGTTTAATATATACCACGTATGTGGTATATATTAAGAATTGTTAAGAAGTGTTACCGCAACCCAAGTAATTCGATTGTGGATGACAGTCTTCAGTAGAAGTTTCTACGCAATCCATGGTGGAGGGTACATAAGCTTCGGCCTGGCCGAACACTGAAAAAAATATTGTCGTGAGGTCAAAGATTTCATGTCTTTAAAATACGAATACAAATTTTGCTTAGCATAGAAGACGCATTTCTCTAAAATAAAGTTATTTTCCTTGTCCAAAAGTCGATAATCTTTTCAATGAAGTCGTATTGTCCTTATAATTAAGTGATTTGACTTAAAAATGGGTATCTTAACATGAAAGAAAAAATTTATAGGCTAAGGTCAACTTGACTTTAATAATTCAGAAAAATTCTTTAAATTTCATGACATTGTCTTTAAATTTGTTGTCTTTTTGCATCTTGACTACAAAGCAAAAAATCGTTCAAATATAGGACATGTTTTTCAAAACTTTATTTTAAAGAAGTTTTTTACTTCAAACATAGCATAATTTCTACTGGAAGTCGAGTCCTAATTTGGAAAATAAAGTTGCCGTTAACTCTTTTTTAAAGGACTTTGATAGCATATGAAGAAAAAAAGCTGAGAAAGCGAAAAATTAAAATTTGCTTCCCAGAAGCAAGTACACAAAACCTAAATTTAAAAGAGAATTGTGTCTTAAAAGTATCCTTACTTGTATTCTCCGCTTCTTTGGCTCGGAATCAATACCAAATTTTTTAAAGTAAAGACAAAATCTTTGGAACCGAGTATGCTTTTTTTTCATTGAACTTACGGCCGTATATACTTGTTTCAACTTGTTTCTTCATGTGATATCAAAGTCTTTTGAAATCATGTTAACGATAACTTAAATTTCCAAATTCGGGCTCGACTACAAGTAGATATTATGCTATGTTATACGTAAAAAAGTCTTTAAAATAAAGTGTTGAAAAAAGTTTCCTATTTTTAAACGCTTTTTTGATTTGTAGTCAAGATGCAAAAAGTTAATAAGTTTAAAGACAATTTCAGTAATTTTGAAGAATTATTGAAGCCAAGTTGACCTTGGTCAAACTAATTTTCCTTAATTTGAGGATACAAATTTTAGATCGAATCACTTCACTAATAGGACAAAACGACTTTACTGAAAAGTTTATCAACTTTTGGACAAGGAAACAATACTTCGTACCAGAGAAATAAGTCGTCTATGCTAGGCAAAATTCGGATTCGCATTTTAAGGACATGAAATCTTTGGCCTTACGACAATATTTTTTCAGTGCTCATACAACAATACCTGTCAAAATGCCAAAGTAGCAAATATTCCCTGAAATCGTAACTAGTTTGTAGTAACCACAAAACCCGTGTTTATTCTCTTTGTGTACAACTATTTTGAATTAAATTAATTTAGAATTCCGTGGAGTAACGGACAATCTGCTTTAGATTGGATTTTGATTACCAGCTCAGCATATCGTAGATGGAAATTTTGTTAATTTTTTTGCAGACTTGCGCACAAATTACTCATACAAAAAAAGATGAACCATCAAATGTTTTAATTCTGTTTACCTAAGAATATTAAAAGAGCTTTTGGTGAAATCTATATTTGCTTATGTGATGATAACATTGATATTCTATGCCACACTGTCATTTTGTCAGCATCGGACAATCCTCTCTTCTAATTCCAATAGCAATCGTGTACAATAGTTTTTGCCTATACATAATGCTGCTGTACGTATACACTCTGAAAATAGTTGTTTGCGATGAAACTGTAAAATAAATTTATTGTACCGAAAAGTGATCTAATTACCAATTAAATTAATTTTTTTATTGTGTTAATTTTTGAAATAAATCTTTTTGTTTCATAAACACACATAAAAATAATTAATTTAATGAATAGTGTTCACAAAAATTTTGCAAAAGAAGACATCATAAATTTAAAAAATTCGAGTTGAATGGCTAACCTATGTTAACCCCTAAAAAACCTACTCTCTGTGCAAAAATCAATCACAAAATGTAATAGTATCAATTAATATTTTAATTGGATAAATTAATTTTTTTAATTGACCTTCAATTAATTTTTTAATTGATACTATCATTTCTGTGATTGAAGACATTTAAATTAAAAAATTAATTGGATCAATTAATTTCGTAATTGAATCAGAAAAAACTAGTAAGAAAGTCTAAAGTCGGGCGGGGCCGACTATGTTATACCCTGCTCCACTTTGTAGATCTAAATTTTCGATACCATATCACATCCGTCAAATGTGTTGGGGGCTATCTATAAAGGTTTGTCCCAAAGATATACATTTAAATATCACTCGATCTGGACAGAATTTGATAGACTTCTACAAAATCTATAGTCTCAAAATCTGAAGCAATTTTAAGGAAACTTCGCAAAAGTTTATTTATGATTTATCGCTCGATATATATGTATTATCGGAGATAAAAATTGGCCTCTGCGGTCATATGAGTGTAAATCGGGCGAAAGCTATATATGGGAGATATATCTAAATCTGAACCGATTTCAACCAAATTTGCCACGCATAGCTACAATGCTAATTCTACTCCCTGTACAAAATTTCAATTAAATCGGAACAAAAAATTTACCTCTGTTGTCATATGAGTGTTAATCGAACGAAAGTTATATATGGGAGCTATATCTAAATCTGAACCGATTTCAATAAAATTTTGGCACACTTGACTATGGTACTAATTTTTCTTCTTGTGCAAAATTTTGAGCAAATTAGGGTAAAATTCTGGCTTCTGGGGCCAGAGTTTTACCCTAATTTGCTATACCTAAATCTGAACCGATTTCTTCCAAAATCAATAGGGTTCTATTCTGAGCCAAAACACATACTTGTGCCAAATTTGAAGTCGATTGGACTAAAACTGCGACCTAGACTTTGATTACAAAAATGTGGTCACGGACAGACGAACATGGCTATATCGACTCAGAAGCCCACCCTGAGCATTTTTGCCAAAGACACCATGTGTCTATCTCGTCTCCTTCTGGGTGTTGCAAACATATGCACTAACTTATAATACCCTGTTCCACAGTTTGGCGCAGGGTATAACAATTATGTGTACTAATATATAAATTGCGACTATCCAATTTCAGGGAAATCGGACGCAAATTGCGATATCCATATGTCATACCAGGGGTCAGAAGCCGGCCAATCTTCGAACATCGCCATAGGTGACCCTGTCCTGAATTTCCTTCTCTGGTCCTGAATTTCCTTCTCTGGAGCACTCATATGACCGCAAAGACTAAAGTTTATTTCCGATTTACTTGAAAGTTTGCACAGAGAATAGTATTGACAATCTGAAATCGGTTCAGATATAGTTATAGTTTATGTGTATATAGTTCATGTGTAAATATGCTATATTAGCCCATAATGTACAACCTATCTCGGCAAAATATTATTCCTAATCTTCTAATATATAAAAATAATTCGGGTTTTTCTTCTTGTCGCTTTAACTCCAGAACGCACGAACCGATTTCCACGGTTTTGCATTCGTTGGAAAGGTCTCGGTCTCTGTGAGGTTTATAGCAAAGAAAATTCAAGAAAAGTTTCAACGGAAAAGCTCATTACAAAATTTTTTAATTTGAATTCATCGCAGTTGCTTTTGTTATAAAATAATTTTGTTTTTTCACATGAAAAATGTTCGGAGAACGTACAGGGTAATCATGTGAAGAATATAGGGTACCTCACGACCTTTTCTAAATTGGGCCAAAGTTCTCCGATTTGGGTGAAATTTCCAAGGAAGGTTAGGGGTGATGTCTAGAGACAAAGATTTTACTTTATTTTTCGATATTTGGTCGCAGAGGTGGACCAACCCTTTATACGATTTTTGTTTAAAGTACGAGTACAGTAAAAAAAAAACAAAAATTCTCTGATTTACTTGAGATTTGCAGAGAACACGACTTGAGATTATGAATGGGGTACCTGATTTTTTGCCCGGCTTTTTGAAAATTGGAACAAAATTATGCGATTTGGTTGAAATTTTCAGGGAAGGTTGAAGGGGGCGTCTAGGCAAAGAACAGTTCCTTTATTTTGCGATATTTGGTCGAGGAGGGGGGCCTCCCCTTTGTCCGACTTTTTTTTTAAAGTACAGTAAAGAAAAAATAAAATTTGTCGTAATTTTCAGTAACTTTACGGAGAACTTGGGGGAGATTATGAAATTTGTATGAGGTACTATATGATTTTTTAATATTTGGTCGGGGAAAAATAAAAGGGCACAGGAGACCTCATTTCTCCTCAAGTACATACGGTGAAACAATTAAACTTTTCCAATTTACTTGAAATTTACAGAGGATGTGTGGTAGGTTATATCGTTGTAATGGATATCTACACACACAAAAATTTTTTTTTCTGATTCAATCACCAAATTAATTGATCCAATTAATTTTTTAATTGAAATGTCTTCAATCACGAAAATGATAGTATCAACCACAGTTTTAATTGGGCATAGAAAAAATTCTTGATTAAAAAATTAATTGATTTTTTCAGCAAATTTCAATTAAATTTTTAATTGATTCAATTAAAAATTTAATTGATGTTGATTGCAAAACTCAATTAATTTATTAATTGAAAAAGGTAACTATTTTTAATTACTTTCTGAATTGGCTTAGAGTTTTTATTTGGATTAACAAATGATTGTTTGCAATACATTTTTAATTTAAAAAAATCAGCACTTTTTTAACTGAATTAGTCTTCCGAATTTGATTAAAAAGTTAATTGTATCAATTAATTTTTTAATTAAAAATTTTAAAATTTTCAATCATTGACTTAATTAACTTAATGTTTCTATCATGATTAAAAAGTTAATTGTATCAATTAATTTATTAATGGAAAAAATTTTCAACTTCAATTAACTTTTTAATTGGAAATATTTTGGTGATATTTTTTTCTGTGCACGCAAAAAAAATAATTATTTCCTCCCAAACGAAATTTTAGACAAACAAAGTTCCTTTCTCATTTGCTTTTCGTTGAAAGGAAGTGTATTTGGAAGAAAAGTATACACTTTTTGTGATAAACGTTTATTCTTTTCCAGGATTAAAAACAATTTCATAAAGACTAACTCAAAAAAAAAAAATTTCTGACTAATTTCATTTTCCCTTACATCTTTCTCACTTCACGAAGTTTTTTTAGTTCTTAGCACCTTTTTCTGTAATACAAACAATGTAGAAGAAATTATACGATTTTATAAATTTTAAATTTTTTTTTACCTTTCGCCTGGACGGAGAATCGAACCGCGGACCATGCAATTTGTAAGCCAACACAATCATATTCGAAAAGCAAAATAATATGATAGGAGCTATTTTTGCGGCGACCATGTAACAGTTTCACCTGCAACCATGTTGGCTCACTGAACATGTCTCTAAGAAAAATAAAATTGTCCTCATCTAAAATGTTATTATATTGATAAAAATAATTTTGTTTGAATCAAAATACAATGGTCACGATCTAAAATGTTATGGTACTCGTCAAAAATGTTTTTCTTCCAGTTAAAAGAACATGGTCACAACCTAAAATGTTTTGATCTTTATGAAAAAAACTTTTTTCGTCGTCGAAAAAAGGACGCCATTTGAGAAAAGAAAACACAAAATTAACTTTATTTATTTGTTTTTATTTATTTATAAACTAATTCATTGTTTATTTGTATTTATAATGTCGTGCAAGCAAACATCACATATTTTTACACACTCTATTTTGGTTTAATTTCAACAATAAGTAATCATTCCATATTTACTTCGTGCTCATCAAATATACAAGCGCAGACATCATGAAACTGCAAATAAAAATAAAAGATACCATATAACAAAATGCAGAACAAACAAGTATATACGGCCGTAAGTTCGGCCAGGCCGAATCTTATGTACCCTCCACCATGGATTGCGTAGAAACTTCTACGAAAGACTGTCATCCACATTGGGTTGTGGCATCTTAAAACTTCTTAACATCGTTTTCTAAATTGTGAGTTAGTCCATACATGGTATATATTTATTAAAAGATATTTCTAAAAAAAAAAACAAGTGTATACCGCCGTAAGTTCGGCCAGGCCGAATCTTATGTACCCTTCACCATGGATTGCGTAGAAACTTCTACGATAGACTGCCATCCACAATCGAATTACTTGGGTTGTGGTATCTTAAAATTTCTTAACATCGTTTTCTAAATTGTGAGTTAGTCCATACGTGGTATATATTAGACAAAAAAACTTATGTATAGGTAAGTCTACAAATAATTACGAATCGACAGGGACTTTTGCACCGTACGTAGAGAGCCAGAATTGAAATATGGGGGCCGCTTATATGGGGGCTATATAGATTGATGAACTTGATATGGACCAATTTTTGTGTGGTTGGAAATCGATTTATCTGAGGGATATATATAAATATAGACCGATATGGACTTAGTTACGCATGGTTTTTAACGACCACATATTAGCACAATGTACCAAATTTCAACTCACTCGGATGAAATTTGCTCCTCCAAGAGACTCCAAAACCAAATCTCGGGATCGGTTTATATGGGGCTATATATGATTATGGACTCATATGGACCACTTTTGGCATGGCCACGTACCAAATTTCAACTGAATCAGATGAATTTTGGTCTTCCAAGAGGCTCCGGAGGTCAAATCTGGTGATCGGTTTATATGGGGGCTATATATAATTATGGAACGATGTGGACCAATTTTTGCATGGTTGTTAGAGACCATATACTAACACCATGTACCAAATTTCAGCCGGATCGGATGAAATTTGCTTCTCTTAAAGGCCTCGTAAGCCTAATCGGGGGATCGGTTTATATGGGGGCTATATATAATTATGGACCGATGTGGACTAATTTTTGCATGGTTGTTAGAGACCATATACTAACACCATGTACCAAATTTCAGCCTGATCGGATGAAATTTGCTTCTCTTAGAGGCCTCGCAAGCCAAATCGGGGGATCGGTTTATATGGGGGCTATATATAATTATGGACCTATGTGGACCAATTTTTGCATGGTTGTTAGACACCATATACTAACACCATGTACCAAATTTCAGCCGGATCGGATGAAAAGTTATGTATAGTTAAGTCTACAAATAATTACGGATCGATATGGACATTTGCAAGGTACGGAGAGAGCCAGAATTGAAATATGGGGTCGCTTATATGTGGGCTATATACAATTATGAACTTGGTATAGACCAATTTTTGTGTGATTGGGGATCTATTTATCTTTTTTATAACTATAGACCGATATGGACCTAGTTAGGCATGGTTGTTAACGGTCATATACTAGCACAATGTACCAAATTTCAACTGAATGAAATGAAATTTGCTCCTCCAAGTGGCTCCAAAATCAAATCTCGGGATCGGTTTATATGGGGACTATATATGATTATGGACTGATATGGACCACTTTTGGCATGGTTGTTAAATATCATATACTAAATTCACGTACCACATTTCAACCGAATCGGATGAATTTTGCTCTTCCAAGGGGCTCCGGAGGTCAAATCTGTGGATCGGTTTATATGGGGGCTATATATAATTATGGGCCGATTTCGACCAATTTTTGCATGGGTGTTTGAGGCCACATATATTAACACCACATACCAAATTACAACCGAATCGGTTGAATTTTGCTCTTCCACGAGGCTCCGGAGGTCAAATCTGGGGATCGGTTTATATGGGGGCTATATATAATTATGGACCGATGTGGACCCCCATGGTTGTTAGAGACCATATACCAACACCATGTACCAAATTTCAGCCGGATCGGATGAAATTTGTTTCTCTTAGAGGCTCCGAAAGCCAAATCGGGGGATCGGTTTAAATGGGGGCTATATATAATTATGGACCGATGTGGAACAATTTTTGCATGGTTGTTAGAGACCATATACTAACACCATGTGCCAAATTTCAGCCGGATCGGACGAAATTTGCTTCTCTTAGAGGGTCTGAAAGCCAAATTTGGGGGTCCGTTTATATGGGGGCTATACGTAAAAGTGGACCGATATGGCCCATTTGCAATACCATCCGACTACATCAATAACAACTACTTGTGCCAAGTTTCAAGTCGATAGCTGGTTTCGTTCGGAAGTTAGCGTGATTTTAACAGACGGACGGACGGACGGACGGACATGCTCAGATCGACTCAGAATTTCACCACGACCCAGAATATATATACTTTATGGGGTCTTAGAGCAATATTTCGATGTGTTACAAACGGAATGACAAAGTTAATATACCCCCATCCTATGGTGGAGGGTATAAACACAGATACATATTTTCAATTACACTTCGGTTTTTGTGTTCACATAAAACCACGTAGCACTTCTGAAGAAATAAATTAACACAAAACACAGTAATTCCGTATTCTCCGTCCATTCCAAGAAACAATCAACACACGACTGACGCGCAAAATGGGAATCATGTGTACCTGCTCAATGTTTTCATAAAATTATTTTCACTGCAAACAAATTTAAAAAATTAAATGGTCACGAAAATAATGTACATGGTCTTTATGGCCATGTAATGCTTCTAGACATGTCTATACGTAACCTATAAAAATACTTTTTTCCCCGCAACAAAGTAAAAAAATTGAATGGTCAGGTCCATGATTTTTGCGACCAGTTAATGGTTTCAAATTCTATCATTTAAATAATAGAACATGTTTGCGACATTTGAGAACCATTTAAATGCTTATTGGCACCATACATTTTTCTCCGCTCGAAAACTATTTTTACAAAGACAAAATACATGGTTTTCGCGACAATTACATACTCTAGATAAGCATTAAATGGATGCGGCAACCATGTCCAAGCATGTTTTATCTGTGCGTGCACTGAGCTATGTTGCAGTTATTGTCATCAATAGACAATTACCCATTTAAGTTATATTTATATAGCATAGCGTGCGGCGCCCACGAGCCGATTAAACAAAGTTTATTTAACAGAAAAATACATTGAGTTGGGCACCGTGGAGCAGTGGTTACTACGTCCGACTTGCATGCCAAGGGTCGTGGGTTCGATCCCTGCTAAGACCAACGTTTTTTTTGTTTTTTTTACACATATTCCAGATATGGTCGGAAGATTCCGAAAAAATTTTCAACATTATATTCTACTACATTACATTTTTACAATGAATTGTAAAATGTGTCTTATTCAAGACCTAAAGTCAAAAAAGAACAGTGTTTCATATAAACGAAATGGACTGTGTTGTTGGCTCAAAAATATTTTTTTTTTTATAGAAAAAATAAAAATTTTGTACCAAACGAATTTTTTTGGTGATAAAATTTTATACTTTTCGAAGCAATTCAAAAAACTCTAACAAAAGAAAAACGTTTTCGGTACACGTTTTCCAAACGTTTTTTTTTCTTTGTGTGTAATTTTGTGATATTCGGAAAGGAAGAGGAGCCTCTCCTTGCCCCTCCCCTGTTTAAAAATTAGACTTATAATTTGCTTGAAATTTTCTGGGTCGCCTACACAATATACGCTATATCATTTTTCGATATTGGGACGAGGAGGGAGACCTCATCTAAAACTGAAAAAAGACTAGAATTCCCAAGTTTACTTGAAATTTACAAAGGCCGTTGGGAAAGGGAAAATCAATATGGTGTACTTGATTTTTGGGTATTTCGACGAGAACCTTCTCCTTGCCCCACACTATGAAACTTGAAGGAAAGTTTACAGATGTTCTTGGAATTTCCAGAGAAAGTGGCGTCCCTTTACAGAAAATAGAGCAAAATCTAACCTTCTCCGATTTACTTTAAATTGTAAGAAAATGATTAAATTTATTCAGGGTACATGATTTTTCGATGTCTGTTGGCGAAGGGGAATAGTAAAGTTAGGTAGTTTGTGAAATTAATATAGGGTACGTGAATTTACGATATCTGGTCGGGGAGGAGCGAAGGAGGGGGGTTCCCTTTTGCCCGATTTTTAGAAAATAGAAAGTAGAGAATTGTCGATAAATGGGAACTTGATGCATAATTTTATGGGTTTTCCACAGGTTTCTGCCAGACTTTTTTAAGTAAAAACTAAAATTTACATCAAGTTGACAGGCAACGTAGAGGGTGCTTCATTTTCCGGTATGTATGGAAACCACGGAGTGATTAATCAGTACTTCAGTTTTTGTGCCAGACTTTCACTGACCCTACTCTTTAAAGGAGTTCAAATCTTTTCGAATTTGTTTTCAGATCGAAGGATATGGTTGACTAAGTTAACGAAAATATGCTTCAGGAGGCACAGCGAAGCGTGCCGGGTTACGCTAGTATTTTGATGTTTTTCTGAAAAAGTAGAATTGATATACATACTTGCTAAGTGTGAAGTAATAAAACACGTAAACGAAATTGGGTAACATTTGATTCAGATGTACGGCCATTTTCATGTAGCTTCGTTAGGCTTTAACTGCCAGTTAACAGAAAGTAAATTGAAAATGTCTTCTCTCCAGTTAACTTTAACTGTTACATTTTCTGCAGTTAAGTTCCAAGTGGCATATGGAATATATAGACAAGATAACAGATACACAAACGCAGCTCCGTGAAAATGGGTGTTAAACATATTTTTTCTTGAATATCGTGATCAACACGCAGAGAAGAAATATGATTGTCACAGTCATATTCGAAGAGCAAAATAATATGGTAGGAGCTATTTTTGCGGCGACCATGTAACATTTTCACCTGCAACCATGTTGGCTCAGTAAACATGGTTCTAGAAAAATAAAATTGTCCTCATCTAAAGTGTTATTATATTGATAAAAAGATTTTTATACCCTCCACCATAGGATGGGGGGTATATTAACTTTGTCGTTCCGTTTGTAACACATCGAAATATTGCTCCAAGACCCCATAAAGTATATATATTCTGGGTCGTGGTGAAATTCTGAGTCGTCTGAGCATGTCCGTCCGTCTGTTGAAATCACGCTAACTTCCGAACGAAACAAGCTATTGACTTGAAACTTGGCACAAGTAGTTGCTATTGATGTAGGTCGGATGGTATTGCAAATGGGCCATATCGGTCCACTTTTACGTATAGCCCTCATATAAATGGACGCCCAAATTTGGCTTGCGAGGCCTCTAAGAGAAGCAAATTTCATCTGATCAGCTGAAATTTGGTACATGGTGTTAGTATATGGTCTCTAACAACCATGCAAAAATTGGTCCACATCGGTCCATAATTATATATAGTCCCCATATAAACCGATCCCCCGATTTGGCTTGCAGAGCCTCTAAGAGCAACAATTTTGATCCGATCCGGCTGAAATTTGGTAGATGGTGTAAGTATATAGTCTCTAACAACCGTACAAAAATTGGTCCATATCGGTCCATAATTATATATAGCCCCCATATAAACCGATCCCCCGATTTGGCTTGCGGAACCTCTAAGAGAAGCAAATTTCATCCGATCCGGCTAAAATTTGGTACATGGTGTAAGTATATGGTCTCTAACAACCATGCAAAAATTGGTCCACATCGGTTCATAATTATATATAGCCCCCATGTAAACCGATCCCCCGATTTGGCTTGCAGAGCCTCTAAGAGAAACAATTTTCATCCGATCCGGCTGAAATTTTTTACATGGTGTTAGTATATGGTCTCTAACAACCATGCAAAAATTGGTCCACATCGGTTCATAATTATATATAGCCCCCATATAAACCGATCCCCCGATTTGGCTTGCAGAGCCTCTAAGAGAAACAACTTTCATCCGATCCGGCTGAAATTTTTTACATGGTGTTAGTATATGGTCTCTAATTATATATAGCCCCCATATAAACCGATCCCCCGATTTGGCTTGCAGAGCCTCTAAGAGAAACAACTTTCATCCGATCCGGCTGAAATTTTTTACATGGTGTTAGTATATGGTCTCTAACAACCATGCAAAAATTGGTCGACATCGGTCCATAATTATATATAGCCCCCATATGTTAGTATCCAACAATCATGCAGGAATTGGTTCCTATCAGTCCATAATAATATATAGCTCCCATATAAACCGATCCCCAGATTTGACCTCCGGTGCCTTTTGGTGAAGCAAAACTCATCCGATCTGGTTGAAATTTGGTACGTGGTGGTAGTATATGAAATTTAACAACCATGTGAGTTGAAATTTGTGGATGACAGTCTTTCGTAGAAGTTTCTACGCAATCCATGGTGGAGGGTACATAAGATTCGGCCTGGTCGAACTTATGGCCGTATATACTTGTTTTTTGAATCAAAATACAATGGTCACGATCTAAAATGTTATGGTATTCGTCAAAGATGTTTTTCTTCCAGTTAAAAAAACATGGTCACTATCTAAAATGTTTTGATCGTTATGAAAAATCGTTTTTCGTCCGCTGCTCAATGTTGTTATAAAATTATTTTCGCTGCAAAAAAAATTAAAAAATTAAATGGATACGAAAACTTGATCTTTATGGCCATGTAATGGTTCTAGAAAAATACTTTTTTCCCTGCAAACAGGTACATGATTTTCCCGACCATGTAATAATCTCAAATTCTATCATCTAAATAATAGAACATGTTTGCAGCATTTGAGAACCATTTAAATGCTTATTGCCAACATATATTTTTCTCCGCTCGAAAATTATTTTTACAAAGACAAAATACATGGTTTTCGCGACAATAACATACTATAGATAAGCATTAAATGGATGCGGCAACCATGTCCAAACATGTTTTTTCTGTGCGTGAAGACAGGATGCAAAATCAATTTTATGAAATGAAATTACTTTAGAACTTAATGGAAGGTACAAATCAAAAGTAAATGTAAAACTGGGCACTCCTATTCACGAACAAATGGCTGACAATATTTACCAAAATTTATGCAACTTTCGTGCAATTAAGGAGAGCAAAAATTGAAACATTTCGCAATTAGAGTGAACGAAGGGAACTTTTAAATGTGGATTCTAAGAGGAGAGATAAGTAGTTCAAAAAAATATATTTTTTACCCTCCACAATACCCCTATATTAACTTTGTCATTCCGTTTGTAACACATCAAAATATTGCTCTAAGACCCCATAAAGTATATATAATCTGAGTCGAGGTGAAATTCTGAGTCGATCTGAGCATGTCCGTCCGTCCGTCCGTCTGTTGAAATCACGCTAACTTCCGAACGAAACAAGCTATCGACTTGAAACTTGGCACAAGTAGTTGTTAGCGATGTAGGTCGGATGGTATTGAAAATGGGCCATATCGGTCCACTTTTACGTATAGCCCCCATATAAAGGGACCCTCAGATTTGGCTTGAGGAGCCTCTAACAGAAGCATATTTCATCCGATCCGGCTGAAATTTGGTACATGGTGTTAGTATATGGTCTCTAACAACCATGCAAAAATTGGTTCACATCTGTCCATAATTATATATAGCCCCCATATAAACCGGTCCCCAGATTTGGCTTGCGGAGCCTCAAAGAGAAGAAAATTTCATCCGATCTGGCTGAAATTTGGTACATGATGTTGGTATATGGTCTCTAATAACCATGCAAAAATTGGTTCATATCGGTCTTTAATTATATATAGCCCCCATATAAACCGATCCCCAGATTTGGCTTGTGGAGCCCCTAAGAGAAGCATATTTCATCCGATCCGGCTGAAATTTGGTACATGGTGTTGGTATATGGTCTCAAACAATCATGCAAAAATTGGTCCACATCGGTCCATAATTATATATAGCCCCCATATAAAACATTCTCCAGATTTGACCTCCGAAGCCTCTTGGAGGAGCAAAATTCATCCGATCCGGCTGAAATTTGGTACGTGGTGGTAGTATATGATATTTAACAACCATGCCAAAAGTGGTCCATATCAGTCCATAATCATATGTAGCCCCCATATAAACCAATCCCGGGATTTGGTTTTGGAGCCTCTTGGAGGAGCAAATTTCATCCGGGTCAGTTGAAATTTGGTACAGGTGTGCGCGTGACACGAAATTCTCGTGACACGCGTGAATCACGTGAGTCGTGAGCAAAATCCAAAGAATGAGACTAAAATAAATATTTCGTGCGTGAGAAATAAAATCAGTTCGTAAATGTGCGTGAATAAAATTTCTGCAAAACAGGCTCACGAAAATAATCAAGATTTAATGCACACTCGTATGTTAACTGAAAATAATTTGGCTCTCGAACTATATTCTATTTTTGAATTTTGTTACCTTTGCTTTGCTGATTTCCGTTTGGAAAATATCGTGAGTCTCGTGAATTTGTCGTGAATCACGTGAATTGTCGTGAATCGTGCGTGCGTGAACGTGAGTCTTTAAAAGTAATGCGTGCGTGAGCTTGCGTGAGTACTGGTTTTCATTTCGTGAATGTGCGTGAGAGGGATTGGCTACCACACGTATCGTGCGTGAATAAATATTTAGCTTCGTGAATGTGCGTGAGTGTGAGTGAAATTTCAGTTACGCGCACAGCTCTAGTCTATAGTTATATATAGCCCTCAGATAAATCGATTCCCAATCACACAAAAATTGGTCCATATCAAGTTCATAATTGTATATAGCCCCCATATTTCAATTCAGGCTCTCTACGTACCGTGCAAAAGTCCATTTCGATTCGTAATTATTGGTAGACGTACCTATACATACCTTTTTTTGTCTAATATATACCACGTATGGACTAACTCACAATTTAGAAAACGATGTTAAGAAATTTTAAGATACCACAACCCAAGTAATTCGATTGTGGATGACAGTCTTTTGTAGAAGTTTCTACGCAATCCATGGTGGAGGGTACATAAGACTCGGCCTGACCGAACTTACGGCCGTATATGCTTTTAATAAAATTATTTTCGCGAAAACAATGTACATGGCCTTTTTGGCCATTTAATGGTTCTAGACATGTCTATACGTAACCTATAAAAATACTTTTTTCCCTGCAAGAAAGTAAAAAAATTGAATCATGTACCTGACGATTTTCGCGACCATTTAATGGTCTCAAATTCTATCATCTAAATAATACAACTTGTTTGCGGCATTTTAGAACCAATGCTTATTGCCAACATATATTTTTCTCCGCTCGAAAATTATTTTTACAAAGACAAAATATATGGTTTTCGCGACAATTACATACTCTAGAAAGTATTAAATAGATGCGGCAACCGTGTCCAAACATGTGTACCACGCCAAACTTGGTCAATATCGGTCCATAATCATATATAACCCCCATATAGTGTATGACCGCTAACAACCATGGCAAAATTGTTCCATATCGGTTTAAAGTTCTATATAGCCCCCAGATAAACCTATCCCAAATCACAAAAAAATTGGTCATATCAGTTCGTAATTTATACAGGCCCCTTATAAATCGTAATTATTTCTAGACTCCCCTATATATACCCATCAGGAACTGAATTATATACGTATTCAATCTGCCTTTTTTGTCTAATATATATCCCGTATGCACTGAAAAAAATATTGTCGTGAGGTCAAAGATTTCATGTCTTTCAAATACGAATACAAATTTTGCTTAGCATAGAAGACACATTTTTCTAAAAAAAAGTTATTTTCCTTGTCCAAAAGTCGATAAACTTTTCAATGAAGTCGTATTGTCCTTATAATTAAGTGATTTGACTTATAAATGGGTATCTTAACATGAAAGACAAAATGTATAGGCTAAGGTCAACTTGACTTTAATAATTCAGAAAAATTCTTTAAATTTAATGAAATTGTCTTTAAATTTGTTGTCTTTTTGCATCTTGACTACAAAGCAAAAAATCGTTCAAATATAGGACATGTTTTTCAAAACTTTATTTTAAAGAAGTTTTTTACTTCAAACATTGCATAATTTCTACTGGAAGTCGAGACCAAATTTGGAAAACAAAGTTGCCGTTAACTCGTTTTTAAAGGACTTTGATAGCATATGAAGAAAAAAAGCTGAGAAAGCGAAAAATTAAAATTTGCTTCCTAGAAGCAAGTACACAAAACCTAAATTTAAAAGAGAATTGTGTCTTAAAAGTATCCTTACTTGTATTCTCCGCTTCTTTGGCTCGGAATCAATACCAAATTTTTTAAAGTAAAGACAAAATCCGAGTATGCTTTTTTTTCAGTGTGGATTAACTTACAATTTAGAATACAATGGTAAGCAGTTTTAAGATATCTTGCAATCGGCAAGTATTACACAACCCAATAATTCGATTGTGGATGTCAGTCTTAAGTAGAAGTTTCTACGCAATCTGTGATGAAGGGTCCATAAGATTCGGCCTGGCCGAACTTACGGACGTATATACTTGTTTTAATCTTAATTAAATAAGACTAATTTAATAATATGAGAACTGGTTTCTACTGTTTACATCAAGTTTTGGGGATATGACATTTCTTAATATATATAATATATAGATGTTTGGAGACACTGGATTGATTGTTAATAGTTTTTGCGCAAATTTACAATTTCCGCCCAAAGCGCATTGGCACAAAGTATTTTTAAGGACGATACAATGTTCTCTCTATATGTGTCGAATGTGGTGGAAATCATTTCCATAAATATGTTCTTTTACTTACGAGTATGCACTAAAACGATCTCAGAGGACCATTTTCATAACAGTGAGTACATTTACTTCCTATATGTGCCAAATATGGCTGAACGGTTTTAGATTCACCCAAAAAAAAGTGACCCCACCGTGGAAAAAAATGTAGGTTTATTTTAGAAAAATTTAACTAAAATAGTTTTCTAATTGCAACATGTTACAAATAAGCTAATACTTTTTGTAAAATTGAAGAAAATTTTTATACCCACCACCATAGAATGGTGACGGGGTATAATAAGTTTGTCATTCCGTTTGTAACGCATCGAAATATCGATTTCCGACTATATAGAGTATATATATTCTTGATCAGGGAGAAATTCTAAGACGATATAAGCATGTCCGTCTGTCCGTCTGTCTGTCTGTCTGTCTGTCTGCCTGTCTGTCTGTCTGGCTGTCTGTTGTAATCACGCTACAGCATTCAATAATGGAGCTATCGTCCTGAAATTTGGCACAGAATCGTCTTTTGTCTGCGCGCAGGTCAAGTTCGAAGATGGGCTATATCGGGCCATGTTTTGGTATAGCCCCCATATAAACCGACCTCCCGATTTGGGGTCTTTCGCTTATAGAAACCGTAGTTTTCATCCAATTTGCGCGAAATTGAAAATCTAGAGATATTTTGGGACCTTGAAGAGGTGTGCCAAAAATGGTGAGTGTCGGTCCATGTTTTGGTATAGCCCCCATATAAACCGACCTCCCGATTTGGGGTCTTTCGCTTATAGAAACCGTAGTTTTCATCCAATTTGCGCGAAATTGAAAATCTAGAGGTATTTTGGGACCTTGAAGAGGTGTGCCAAAAATGGTGAGTGTCGGTCCATGGTTTGGTATAGCCCCCATATAAACCGACCTCCCGATTTGGGGTCTTTCGCTTATAGAAACCGTAGTTTTCATCCAATTTGCGCGAAATTGAAAATCTAGAAATATTTTGGGACCTTGAAGAGGTGTGCCAAAAATGGTGAGTGTCGGTCCATGTTTTGGTATAGCCCCCATATAAACCGACCTCCCGATTTTACTTCTTGGGCTTATAGAAACCGTAGTTTTTATCCAATTTGCCTGAAATTGGAAATCTAGAGGTATTTTTGGGCCATAAAGAGGTGTGCCGAAAACGGTTAGTATCGGTCGGTATTTTAGTATAGCCCCCATAAGAACGATTTCCCGATTTAACTCCTTAGGTTTCTAGAAACCGTAGTTTTTATCCGATTTGCCTGAAATTGTAAATATTCTCGTATTTAAGGCTCACAAAAACGTGTATCGGATTAAGTTTTTATCGGTCCATTTGGTAATGCCTCCATATAGACCAATTTCACTTCTTGTGAGTATAGAAGGCGCACTGATCATGAAAATTGCTTGAAACTCAATGTAAAATTTCCAGATTTTATTTTTCGGGTGAAAATCTACAGATTTAAAATTTCAAATCAAGACGTTATTTTATAATTTTCTTGCACACTTACAAGAGATGTTAATGATTCCTCTAAAACTCAAACAAAAATGGTTCTTATAAATCCAGAATCTGATATAGTCCTCATAGGTGAAATCTTTAAATGTATCTTCGGGAAGTGTCCTCAAGTCCTCAAGCCCTCCTGAAATTTCAAAGGAAATCCTAATATTTGGTTCATGGTGGTGGGTATTTAAGATTCGGCCCGGCCGAACTTACTGCTGTATATACTTGTTTTTAGTTCACGTCATTAAAGTTAACAAAAAAAATTATTCAAATAGGGAACATTTGTTCATATTGTGAAAAACTAAATAAAATCAACTAATCTTCATGAACTAAAATAAAGTTCAGTTGGCATTAGAGCCCCTTTTTTCTGGGTGTTGGAAAGACTGAAGTGCTGAAGGGTATAATATTGTAGGTCCCGTCCGAGTTCCGACTCTCCATACTTGTTATATTAAACGCTTCAACGCTACAATCCTGATTTCTTTCGAAAAATCTCAACTCAACAGACATATTCTGCAAGACATTTCTTTGAGTGTACTATCTATGTATTTGGGGTTTTGCTGCGTTGCAATAGTGAAATGTTTTCGACTGTTCGATTTCAATGTAAAACAATGCCAACCGTATCATTACAAAAGAAAAGGCAGACGCCATCAACGAAAACGTTTAAAAACGTGAATACCCATATGTTACTATGCCTCAACCCCATAACGATAGACGACGTTTTCATTCTAAACCTATAGGCAATCATGTAGAAATGTCAGCTTGTTACCCAAAACAGAATGTGGCAAGGACATTCTCCCGTTTAACCAACCATCCGCCACACACACGCACTCACACATGTGCAGAGCCATCATCCGCATTCACATGCAGTAGCCCAATGTAAAGCCGATGTCATAGGCAAATACGCTTTTTTGAGATTGCTAAATTTTTTTGTAAGCTCTCAATAGAATGAGTTGCTGTATGACTGGCATGAGAAAAAATAGAATAGTGGCAAGGAATGGATTATAGTAAAAAATTCGATGAAAACAATAGTTTTCATCAGAATTCCAATTCACCAACCCAGCAGCAAAAATCAAATATACAAAAGTAACGCAGCAGCATTCAATTTCGATTACAAACACCCACACTACTGAATCGCATGCAAAACAATGCAATTCACCACTTCCGTTTCCTCATATTTTCTTAGAGCTAAAAAGGCATAGAGGGTAAACAATAGACATTTGAGACAATAAATATTTAAAATAAGCTGACGCATAAATATTTTTCAAACAATGAACTCAACATTTGACAGTAACTAGTATATATCGGAAATTTCAAATTATAACAAATGACTCAGAATGATTTGGCTCCTATAATGTTTGTTCGTATCCTTTTGTGATTAATAAATACATGTACATATTTTATCAATTAAATATTGTTTGACGATACAAATTCTGGGCACTGTTTCTTAAGGCTAATAATTGATGGGCATTCCAGCAATTTTTTTAGAAATTCTTCTCAAGTCAATATTTTTAATGCACATCCAAAGATGGGTTAAAATATCTCTTCACAAGAAGTTTTTTCGTCGCAATATACAAAATTCATTTGTTTCACGCTATTGTGGAAACAAATTTAAATTTTCTAAATTTTTCTGCGTAAACATAAAAAAATCAGTTGTAAAACTTATTCCAAATTATTTTAAAAATTTTGTAAGAAATTTTTCCCAGTCCAACGTATTTTTCTCTATTCCAAATATTTCTCAAAATTTTATGAATTAAATGCTAGTAAACTGTCAATGACAAATAAGTTCAATGTTAACCATTGGCGTAGATAGGATCCTGGGGGGGCTTTGTCCCTGGAGAAAACAAAATTTAGCCCCTACACGGACGAAAAAGACTGTTTTTCATATATTTAGGTGTAAAAATTATATGTTTGGAACTCAAATTGTTGCCACATTATTTTTAAGTGCAAGCATAAATAAGTATAACATGTTTGGGACATATATGTTAATATGTTAGAACATATTATATTTGGAACATTACATTTTCTTAAATATTTAATTCTAATTTTTTAATTTAGAAATGGCGTATAAACGCATATAAGTTTAGAAACATCAGGGAGAGAGAGCGAGAGAGAATAAAACAGATCGTAGAAAAACATATTTATTTTCCATTTCTTCGTAGATGATTGAATGATTAAAAATGATACAGTCTCAAATAAACATGGGGGCTATACGTAAAAGTGGACCGATATGGCCCATTTGGAATACCGTCCGACCTACATCAATAACAACTACTTGTGCCAAGTTTCAAGTCGATAGCTTTTTTCGTTCGGAAGTTAGCGTGATTTCAACAGACGGACGGACGGACGGACGGACGGACGGACGGACGGACATGCTCAGATCGACTCAGAATTTCACCACGACCCAGAATATACATATATACTTTATGGGGTCTTAGAGCAATATTTCGAAGTGTTACAAACGGAATGACAAAATTAATATACCCCCATCCTATGATGGAGGGTATGAAAATTATAATGTTGTTAAACACATAATATTGTATTAACAATTGTATATATGTACATTTTAGTCTGTAGGGATTTTTGTATCTACACGCAAAAAAATAATTCTTTCCTCCCAAACGAAATTTTAGACAAGCAAAGTTCGTTTCTCATTTGCTTTTCGCTGTAAGGAAGTGTATTTGGAAGAAAAGTATATACTTTTTGTGATAAACGTTTATTCTTTTCCAGGATGTAAAAACAATTTCATAAAAACTAACTCAAAAAAAAATGTTTTCTGGCTAATTGCATTTTCCCTCACATCTTTCTCACTTCCACGAAGTTTTTTAGTTCTTAGCACCTTTTTCTGTAATACAAACAATGTAGAAGAAATTATACGATTTTATAAATTTTTAATTTTTTTTTTTACCTTTACCTGGACGGAGAATCGAACCGCGGACCATGCAATTTGTAAGCCAACACACTATCCACTGAGCTATGTAGCCGTTACACATTGGGGTATTTCATACGGATTTGTGTGATTAATTCAAAAATTCAAATCGAAGATACCCATCCATGATGGGTACCGTTCGAAAGAGAACAAAATTCTGCATCACTGTGTGAAAAAATAATTGTAAAAAAGTCAAAGGTATCTGTGCACTGCGATTGCAAATTTGACGTTTTCTTTACTTTTGTGCGCGCATTGTAAAAAACACAAGTGTTTTGATATTTTAAAGTGATTTTTCTTAAAAAATTAAACAAATATAATTTTTTTAACAATGTAACATTCAACCTTAGGTATTTTTTTAAGTTTTAATGGAATATATTAGTACAATAAGTGTCTGTTTGTATTTTTAATAATTTTTTCCGTACAGGCGTATAAAATGTGTGCTTTTAGGTATATATGTAGGCATATAGTTGTGAATACCACTGAAATCAGTGGAAATGTATATTTTTTGAAACAGCAAATGTAAGTGATATGTTAACGAAAAAAACTTTTGCCCATACTTGCCCCTGTTAAAAAAATAATTTTTTTTGTATGCCCATGCAACTGAAAAAATGCAAGTAAAAACAGAAATAATATGTGTACGTCAAGTTAGTGTTACTGTTGTTGTAATTGAAATCGAAATAGAGAAGTTTAGACAATTTGCTTTAAGTACTGGCAGATTGTTTGTTAACAAATATTCTTGGTATTGTATGCCTTCAACGCTGCACAAATATTTTATACATGGTCCGGAAATAGCGTCTAATGCATTGTTGCCAATAGGTCGATTGTCGAAGAGGCTCAGGAGGCCCAAAACAAAGGCTCAGGAGGCCCAAAACAAAGACTTCAAACGTTTCAGGGAGGATTTTGCACGAAAATGTAGTAGGCAGAAGGCTAACGACGACATTTTTAATAGATTTTTAATCACTTCAGATCCTTTAATATGTTCTCTAAGAAAGCTTCCAAAGAAAAAGTTTGTCTAATGCAGCTGTGGAGCTCCTCAAACCCCCAAAAGAGGATAATGTTGAAAATGATGATATGGAAGATAATGATGATTTTGAAAACAAAGAAGGTGAAGATGATGATGATGATGTTTTTGCTAATGACTCAATGTCAGATGACTAATAATATAAAAAACTAAAAACAAAAATTAACAACCGTTTCTTATTTTTGTATTTCATTAATTTTGAGGGGAAAAAAATAAAGTAACATTAAAGTAATTGATTTTATGACGTTTCTTGTATCTAATAACTGTTTCCTAACTAAAAAAATATATATTGAGTTATTGAGAAGCTTGGCTGATTTAATCACACTTTTGGGTGTCAATTACCCCAGTGTGCGTTATTGTCATCAATAGACAATTACCCATATAAGTTATATTTATATAGCATAGCTTGCGGCGCCCACGAGCCGATTAAACAAAGTTTATTTAACAGAAAAATACATTTAGTTTGGCACCGTGGATCAGTGGTTGCTACGTCCGACTTGCATGCCAAGGGTCGTGGGGTCGATCCCTGCTTCAACCAAAGTTTTTTTTACATATATTCCAGATATGGTCGGAAGTTTCCAAAAAAATTTTCAACATTACATTCTACTATATAAAATTTTTACTATGAATTGTAAAATGTGTCTTATTAAAAACCTAAAGTCAGAAAAGAACAGTGTTTGATATAAACGAAATGGACTGTGTTGTTGTTTCAAAAATAACATTTTTTATTAAAAAAAATGAACATTTTGTAACAAACGAATTTTTTTGGTGATAAAAGTGTATACTTTTCGAAGCAATTCAAAAAACTCTAACAAAAGAAAAACGTTTTCGGTACACATTTTCCAAACGTTTTTTTTCTTTGCGTGTATATTCTGGGTCGTGGTGAAATTCTGAGTCGATCTGAGCATGTCCGTCCGTCCGTCCGTCTGTTGAAATCACGCTAACTTTCGAACGAAACACGCTATCGACTTGAATATTGGCACAAGTATTTGTTATTGATGTATGTCGGATGGTATTGCAAATGGGCCATATCAATCCACTTTTACGTATAGCCCCACAAAAACGGACCCCCAAGTTTGGCTTGCCGAACCTCTAAGAGAAGCAAATTTCATCCGATCCCCCATATAAACCGATCCCCCGAATTGGCTTGCGGAGCCTCTAAGAGAAGCAAATTTCATCCGATCCGGCTGAAATTTGGTACATGGTATTGGTATATGGTCTTTAACAACTATGCTAAAATTGGCCCACATCGGTTCATAATTATATAACACCCATATAAACCGATCCCCCGACTTGACCTCCGAAGCCTCTTGGAACACCAAAATTCATCTGATTCAGTTGAAATTTGGTACGTGGTGTTCATATATGGCCCCAAATACCAATGCAAAAATTGATCGAAATCGGTTCATAATTATATATAGCCCCCATATAAACCGATCCCCAGATTTGACCTCCGGAGCCCCTTAGAAGAGCAAAATTCATCCGATTGGGTTGAAATTTGGTACGTGATGTTAGTATATGGTATCCAATAACCATGCAGGAATTGATTCATATCAGTCCATAATTATATATAGGCCCCATATAAACCGATCCCCAGATTTGACCCCGGGTGCCTTTCGGAGAAGCAAAATTCATCCGATCTGGTTGAAATTTGGTACGTGGTGGTAGTATATGATATTTAACAACCATGCCAAAAGTGGTCCATATCAGTCCATAATCATATATAGCCCCCATATAAACCGATCACGAGATTTGGTTTTGGAGCCACTTGGAGGAGCAAATTTCATCCGAGTCAGTTGATATTTGGTACATTGTGCTAGTATATGGCCGTTAACAACCATGCCTAAATCCTCAAAAACACATTCTGCTTCAAGTATATATATTTTCAAGCTTGGTCCAAACACAATATTGTTTGTATTCTAGCATATTATGTTTCACCTTAGGTTAGGTTAGGTGGCTGCCCGATGTATCGGGCTCACTTAGACTATTCAGTCCATTGTGATACCACATTGGTGAACTTCACTGAGTGCTGCCCGATTCCATGTTAAGCTCAATGACAAGGGACCTCCTTTTTATAGCCGAGTCCGAACGGCGTTCCACATTGCAGTGAAACCACTTAGAGAGCTTTGAAACCCTCAGAAATGTCACCAGCATTACTGAGGTGGTATAATTCTCCGCTGAAAAACTTTTTCATGTTCGGTCGAAGCAGGAATCGAACCCACGACCTTGTGTATGCAAGGCGGGCATGCTACCATTGCACCACGGTGGCTCCCTTAGGCATACATTGGTAGAAGCTTTTAATAAAATGTTCTTTATGTGTATATATTTTTAAGGAGCCCATTGGTTACTTCCATTTTTTTACTTGCAGCATACTCTCTCGGTCTCTTTTTCTAAACATATGTACGTTTATAAGCAATTTCTAAATTAATATATGTATGTTTGCATCCACACATGTTATATTTACAAAATGTTATGTTTCAAATATAATATGTTATAACATATTAACATATATGTCACAAATATGTTATGCTAGTTTATGAACATTATAAGCTTGCCCTTAAAAACAATATGCTAGAAATTTGAATTCCAAACATATATTTTTACACCGAAACATATGAAAAACAGTCTTTTTCGTCCGTGCATAAGAAATGCATTAAATATTAATCGAAGTATTAATATTTCAATAAAACAACTTTTTGAATTGATTTATTGTGAACTCCAATATTTTCCCTTCAAACTACGAAATTTTCTTTAACAAGCCAAAAAAAAATGTCCAATATTTTCTTGAAATTGTTGAAAAATATTTACTTATTTTGTAATATCGGCGTGATATTAGGATTTGCAATATAGTTTAGTTAATATTTTTCATACTTTCCTTCGTGGTGGGTTCACATTTTCTTGAGTGTATAAATGGCAATGATTCAAAATTTCCCCTTAAATTATTTACACATAATATGTAAAAATTATTTACATATAATTTTACTTACCATCCCAAAATTACTAAAAATAAACTACAGAGTGGTTAAAATGGTTACGATCTAGCGCTTAAAATGTTTTCTTTAGTTTTAGTTCATTTTTGCTTTTCGAGAACGATGCATTTCGTAAATGGCAGTTAAAGATCCAAAAGTGTCAGAAAAATTTAGTTAATTTTATTAATATTAAAATTTTGAAAACAATTTAGTTCAATTCGAGATATTATCATTTTTCCCACAACATAGTTCACTTTTACAAAAATGCTTCGTAGTGTACAAAAACCCGGTTTTTTTGAAAAGTCGGTTTTGGGTTTATCCGAATGCGAAAGCGTTGTAGAGAAAGTGGTATTGTAAAAGAGTATTTTGTGCTAACTAGTGGAATCGTGTTGTAAGATGTCAGTTGATTCTTATCTTCAATAAATCTATAGGAAGAGCTCGACTTTCGGATGAAGTAAATGAATATTTCATTGAAAGCCAAAAACCGTCTTTTCGCGATTAACCGAAAGTCCCAATTTTTTCACTATCCGGATTCGGTTTGTGTAGTTGGAACCGATTAACCGACAACCGATTAACCGACCGCTTCGACAATTGGTTCAAATGCATGCAAGAGGATATAGCTCTTAATGGGGAATATTTTGAAAAAGAATAAAACGAATTTCGATGATTAATATTTGTTTTTGTTCTCTATTACCCAAATATAAAAGGCAGGGTTGCTTTAACTAAAAGTAAAGCAAAAAAAAATCAATAAAGGTCTATTGTGATTCCTCGATGTGATTTTTCCATTTTCTTCCTTCCGATGCGATCCACTTCCGTATAGGCCTTAACATCATCTTTAAGGGCTATTCTGACTATGTGTTTCCCAAGTGTGTTATGTCCTGCTATGATGCCAATCAAAGCCGCAATTCCTCTCTGTTCATTGACATAAACATTTCGCAGTTCCTTCGGTTCTTTTCATCCCATATCTTCGCCATACTTCATCATAATAGTTAATTCTTACTTTTTTGGAATCGTACGAAATTGTTCATGTAATTTAGTTTACATCGCACTCATTTGTACGGTCTTTGAATTTTATACCCAAGTTTAGTTCATAACATTTTTGGGACTTAAGGTTGAATTACACACCATGCGTCAATCCATGCGTTGATGGAAGGGTTCATTTTTTCTGTTTGCGGCAGACTATTCGAGCTTTTGATTTCAAAGAGAAATTTCAACTCTTCAATTATCGGACGCATTGAACGCATGGTAAGTAATTCTCCATTTACTCGGGATAAGGGCTGATGAAAATTTTGAAATGAAATAAAAACAAACTATAACCAAATATCAATAAAGGTAAATTAATTTTAGCATCAGTTCAATGGGCAGAGATTTTTTTTGTGTATTTGTTTTATATTTATATATTGTTTTGTGTATATGGCCTGTTTATTTTATCGGATCTATTCACTTATCAGATATATCCCCAAATATTGTCTTTCACAAACATTATTCCTATTTAGCCTCAAAGAATTTCATCCTAAGCGGCATCCTTTTGATGTGAGCCTGTGTGAGAATAGTCGACATTTGAATTTTCAACTTGAAATCACTGAGTGACATTACCATAACTACACATGTTCCTTACGTACTTACAAATGAGCACAAACGAAGTAGAATTTTTGGTTTTTGTCGGGAATATTCGATGACATTTAAAGTCGTTAAGATGCATACGGAAATAGCGACCAAAATATCCTATCAAACAACCGCATACACTTACTTTGCATATGTGCCATGACAGGCAAATTGTCAAAAAGTCATCTCTGATTGGTGACACGTACGTAGGCTAAGTCGTAGCTACTCAATTCGCTCTCCATTTCATGAAATGTCGTAATACGCAAACATTGCACCGTTAAACAACCTCCAAAAATCCCATTGAAATTGTAAATGCAAACCACAAACGAGGATTTGGTAAATGTTTCATCAGGTTAATATGGAGCATTCACTTATACCCGTTTCCTGTGGTATACGAGGGTTTACTTATTGAGCAGGGAAATACATCTGGAGCGCGATCTATCGCTGTGATCGAAAAAGTGCACGGTGCACAGTTCGATCCTCAAAATAATTCCAGATGTGCCAAACATATTGGATTCCACTCTGGCGAAACTGCTTTTCGGCAGGAAGTTTGAAACTCTAATTCCCAACAGTATGCCATGGTACTCACAGATAGACAAGTAGGTTACGGAGTATGTATATTCTAAAGGCCTGGAACTTTGAATAGCGAACAGATTACCTAATCAGAGGTCGCATATTGGTGAGAAGTAATGTTCGAACAATTGTTAGTATAGATATATAGTCATACAGTTAACCTGCAATAAAATCTTTGGATCCTGTCTTTCTCAACTCGAAAAACCATTGACTGCAGCAAAAATCTCAACGAGATGGCTGAACAATTCAGTACAATATTCACCTAATATGGGTGTCTGACCACAGAAACATTTATTTTTATTTTCTTTATTTAAGCATGATAATAATAATTTATATTAAAACAAAATGAAATGATTACATAATTTTAATAAAAATGAAAATATGTTTAATATTAAAATTAAATTGAAAGGTTTAATAAATTGCAAAAGTTTCGAACATTTGTGTGTTTATAACAAAGTAATTATTAAATAAATAAATTTAAAGTATCAAGTAAAAAAAAAAACAAAACAAAATAGTTAAAATATAATATGTGTAAATGATTGATAGCTGGATTAATTAGTTTGCAAAGACTGGTAATGAGGAAAAATTAATTTCTTAAATGTCATTGTGTTGTTAGTTTGCTGCAAATTTTTAGGTAGATTATTCCAGAGACGTATGATGTAAACAAAGAAATGCCACTCAGAGACTAGGCTTCGATACCGCATTGGAACAATTTTTTTACCCCTGGTCGATCTATTAAAACGAAGCTTCTCATATAAATACCGTTGTTGACCCGAGTTGATTATTTTGTGAAGGAATACAAGTGATCTAATATTAATCATATCATCAAATGATATCCCAAATATCAAGGATCTATATCGTGAAATATGGTCATAACGCCTCAATCCGTATACGTATCTTACTACACCATTATAAGTCTACGTTTGCTTGCCGCGTCACAATCAGCAAACAATTCACATCCGTATAACAAAGAGGGCATGACATACGTCTTAGCAAGCAGAATCCAAGTCAACCTTTGTGCAAACCATAATTATCTCAACTTAGCATATGCCTGATCTACCACAATATTAATATGATCCGTCCACGACAACTTACTATTCATGACAATCCCAAGGTTCCTAGCAGAAGAAACAATGCCTATTCGTTGTCCATCAATTCTGACATCCGGTTCATAAGGAATCTGTAAACCTCGCCTGAGTTGTACTAAGCACTTTGACTTCAATGGATTGTGGAATAAATCATTAGCAGTCGCCCACCTATGAATGGCTACCAGATCATCGATATTCCATTTCCCGTATAAACCGTCTGTACCCTTTCAGCAAGATGTGGTGCTGTGAAGTATAGCCAGCCGACAAGTTTAGACAAATCTCAGCGTATGGCGTGCTTGTGTATCTCAGGTGCATTCAGCAAGACAGGAACAAGTTCCCTTAATGTCATACTGCATATATTGCCTTTAGACATTTTGGCCAAACAGTCAGCTGCAACAACGGCTGTGCGGTTGCGCGAGCTATCGCTGTGGTCGGAAAAAAGTTACGGTCACAGTTCGGTCCTCAAAATAATGCCAGATGTGCCTAACGTAGTGGATTACACTTTGGCGAGACCACTTTTCGACAAAAAGTTTAGACTCCAATTCCCAATAGTGAGGCGTGGTGCACACGGACCCCGGGGAATAAAAGATATATAGATTTCTACACTGATGGCTCCAAATTGGATGGACAAGTGGGTTTCGGAGTATATTCTAAAGATCTGGAACTTCGAATAGCGAAAAGATTACCTGATCACCGTAGTGTTTTTCAGGCTGAAATATTAGCAATAAGAGAAGTGGTGAATTGGCTGAGAAGTAATGCTCCAAGCAATCTTGGCATTAATATATACTCAGACAGTCAACCTGCAATAAAATCCTTGGACTCTGTGTTCCTCAACTCGAAAACGGCCATCGACTGCTGCAAATCTCTCAATGAGATGGCTGAGCAGCACAATCTTCACCTAATATGGGTGCCTCGCCATAGGAACATACCGGGGAACTGCGAAGCAGATGAGCTAGCAAGGCTATGAACTACCTTACATATTCCAGGGGAACTAGAATCTGTTGGTATGCCTCTGGCTACCTGCAAGCTCTTACTGCGTGGGAAGGCTGTCATGATGGCAAATGTTCGATGGGAGAATTGCAAGGGTTGTAACGACACCAAGCAAATATGGTCCCATTTAAACTTAAACCGCACACTAGATATGCTAGTGCTCTCGAGACGCCAGATATCACTCCTGATATCTGCTATAACGGGTCGCTGCCTGATAGGCGATTTTGCAAAAACTATTGGTGCGAAGTATAATGACTATTGTATGAGCTGTCATGATGCGGAGAAAAAGGAATCAATAAGACACCTCTTGTGTGAGTGTCCTGCATTTTGTGTAAGGCGTAAGCAAATTTTAGGGGCATATAGCTTCAGATTACTGGCGGACCTAGAAAACTTTAACTTAAGCAGTCTGCTAATGTTTTTGGAACAATCTGGTTGGTTCAACAGAAGAAAATAATCGAGAAGGTTCAGCGGTTAAAACTAGAAGTGCCCATATGTAATAGGTACTTTTAGTTAATGTGGTTTCACAATGGACTGAAAAGTCTAAGTGAGTCTGAATCTTAATCGGGCTGCCACTTTAACCCAACCTAAAAGACGCGTCGTGCTTCGAGAGAATCAGCCAAAGCAGTCACACAACTATGACCAGAGCGCAACCCAGATTGGCTGACGACAAAAAGATCATTAATAGACATATATTCTGTCATTTGTCTGTACAATTTTCTCAAAAACCTTGGATAAAAAAGGCAATAAAGAAATGGGCCGAAATTCAGAATTTCCCTTCGGAATTGGGATTACCTTAGCATGTCGCCAAACTCTAGGAAAGTAACTTGATGTTAAAATGGAATTAAAAATATAAGTCACATAAGGTAATATTGCAAGAAGTAGAATTTTAATAAACCTCGGAATATTGTCGTATCGGTTCTAAAGCGTTTCCAACTTTAATACGCTAAATCCCTCTGACTTATAGCCTGTCCTATATCCTATATCCTGTCCTATATCGCTACAAAACCATGGTCGACGTTCAGTTGACAGTTCTAGTTCGAATCGGTACGCATGAATCGTATAGAAACGTAACATTGTCCTGGAACAGAGAAACTTGATCGTCTACATTGTTCGACAGAAAAATATCCTCCCTATTAAGTGAAACGCGAAGATTCTCCAGTTCATTGTAATGAATTCGTGAAAAATCCCTATAAGAAAAAGTCTCAACGGATCGCTGTACTGGGATATCGTACACCATAAAAATAAAATCATGTCTAGAGAATATTGAGGCCGTGATCTGGCCATACAATAATACATCTGAAGCGTCGCTAACAAAAATCATAATAAATCAAGTAGTGTACTATTGGTTGAAGTGTAGTGAGTCGTTGTCGTAGTATTAAAGGGTGATACGGTCAAAATTTGGTCAATATAAACTTGACGTATTTCTTTCAATTTTGCATTTAAAAAACCTGAACACCCCTCATTTTGAAGGTGTGTGTGTAGAATGTTGCTCTAATTTTGATTTTGGAATTCACTCTTCAGTTGTCAAAATGCCGTCCAAGCAAGAAGAGCAGCGTATCAAAATTTTGCTCGCGCATCGCGAAAATCCGAGCTACTCGCACGCAAAGCTGGCAAAATCGCTAAAAGTTGCCAAATCAACCGTTACAAATGTAATTAAAGTGTTTGGGGAACGTTTGTCGACAGCCAGGAAGTCTGGATCGGGGGGAAATCGAAAACCGGAAGCCGCTCTCTCTCCGAGAAGCCGCAAATAAGCTGGGTGTATCGTCTACAACCGTGCATCGAGCCAAAAAACGAGCCGGACTATCGACTTACAAGAAGGTAGTGACTCCAAATCGCGATGATAAACAAAATACGACGGCCAAAGTGCGATCCCGGAGGCTGTACACGACGATGCTGACGAAGTTTGACTGCGTTGTAATGGACGACGAACCCCACGTCAAAGCCGACTACAAGCAGCTTCCGGGACAGGAGTTTTATACGGCCAAAGGAAGGGGAAAGGTAGCAGATATTTTCAAGCACATAAAACTGTCAAAGTTCGCAAAGAAATATCTGGTTTGGCAAGCAATCTGTACCTGTGGCTTGAAAAGCAGCATTTTCATAGCTTCCGGGACTGTCAACCAAGAAATTTACGTGAAAGAGTGTTTGAATAAACGTCTGCTGCCTTTCCTGAAGAAACACGGTTGTTCCGTACTGTTTTGGCCGGATTTGGCATCTTGCCATTACGGTAAAAAGGCCATGGAGTGGTACGCCGCCAACAACGTGCAGGTGGTTCCCAAGGACAAGAACCCTCCCAACACGCCAGAGCTCCGCCCAATTGAGAAATACTGGGCTATTGTCAAGCGGAACCTAAAGAAGACCAAAAAAACTGCTAAGGACGAGCAGCAGTTCAAGGCAAAATGGCTTTCTGCGTCGAAGAAGGTGGACAAGGTGGCTGTACAAAATCTGATGGCAGGTGTCAAGCGTGAGGCCCGGCAATTCGGATTTGGAAAAGCGAAAGCCTAACTGAATATTTTTCCTGAATTTTATACTAATTGAACTTGAAAAAGAAATTTAATTTGATTTTTTAAATAAACGATTTCACCGATTTACACGCGTTTTCCCTTGACCAAATTTTGACCGTATTACCCTTTAATGCAAGATAATTCCATGGATGACATCTCATGCAGTAAGCCACTCCCGGTCAATATGTTGGAATTGAAATCACCTGCTATAATCACATGACTAAATGCAACAGTCACCTCAGCTAAGTCTATAAAAAAGTCACCAAAAGCAATATCACTATGAGGACGATAGACGCAGGCTACACACACATTTCCTCTGACAGACTCTATAATCACTGAAATCATTTCTATGGAGTCAAACACTTGATCTCAAGTTGTCCCTAACATAAATTGCAACACCGCCTCCTCGAAGTATTCTATCACTCCTGTATAATTCGTAGCCATTAACACTCACAAAGTTGTCGGAGACAGTTTTACAAAGCCAAGTCTCTGATACACATATAACATCCATACCGGAATTTTTGAAAATTAGTCGGAATTCGTCAATTTTATTACGCAAACTCTGAGCGTTGATGTGACAAAATTTGAAACCATTTCTTTGTGGATCAATCAGGTTGGTTCAACAGAAGGAAATAATCTTGTAACGGTAAAAACTAGAAGTGTCTGTAAGCAATTCTTTAAAATGGGCAAAAGAATTGTTGAAGCTGGCAAAGGGGAAGGTTCGCCGGATAAGTTGCAAGCTTCTAAAAAGGATCAAAGATAGTTTGCATCAGCTGCAAAAAAAGTCTTGTGATGGCTATCCTAAACAGTGGAGCAGTGAACGGTTTGATTCCAAGCATATGTGGGGGGAAATTAAGAATGCTTTGTCCCGGTCCTAATCCTCGACACCAAGAGGCTGCACTGAAACGTGCTGCCACTTTAACCTAACCTAACTAATTTCTTCTCTGTGGGGGATTGAACCCATTATCCTTTAAGTTTAATCACTGATTGATTTTTATGTGTTAAATAAATAAGACGAAGGTCTTTCATCTCTACAACACAGCAATGGTGAAACACTATTATCGATCCGTAATTTCTAACCCATCATCGATTGATTTTCCTGCTGCATCTAATGGAAATGTCATTTTGTCAACAAATTTGGCATAAATACAAGTGTCGTTAACTTTATCCTTTCGCTCAAATTCGCAAAAAGAATTTAAACTTACATTTTACCATTTCATTTTAAGCCTCAACCTTCTTCACTTCATTCGTCGGCCTATTTACATAGGTACACATTGAAAAATATGAAAGCTGTAAGATTACCCCAAATATGTTTCAAGAAAATAATGTTACTTTTTCAAGGGGAATATGGATAATTTTGCAACAAAAATATTGTTTTTATGCCAATATTCTTCTGCCGAAATCAGAAAAATAATTTTCGAGGAAATAAAATGGTTGCATCAAAAATGTTACATGTTCTCCGTGAAAATGTAACTTTATGCTCTTGGAGTGATCACTTTCCTTCTCTGCGTGTGCAATATGGCACTAATACATCGTATTCTTTCTCTGAATACAGACAGATCAAGTCGGAGGTAGGGTAATGTTGAACTATATACACCTATAACATCTATATAACCGAAAAAATAAATTCCACTATTAAATGGTAAAATACGAACTGAGCCATTACTCTGGAGGAATGGAATAAGGTATGAACTCTCCGTCTTCCGTTGATTTATACTCTCATTTAAGAACATAAGTAAATTTTTCTCAGTGTTATCTTTGGTTAAACTATACACGAGATTGCAGAGGCATGTATCTATTGCCCTGCATCTGCAATCGCAACCGATAGATTTGCATACATTTACCGGAAGTTCATAAGGTGGATTTTCTCCATCAAATATAGATGAGAATGTTATCATTGTGTTGGTAGGTGTTTCCTAAGAAGTATGCAAAGGATTATGACCGTGTTACAAAGATAATCACTCGCGGTTACATGACAACAAAAGGTAAGAGGATGGAACAAATTTCACAAAAAGTGCAACTTACTTATGTGACTTTAAGGTAAATAATATTTTGGATATTTCTGGAATTTCTGATGCCCTTTATGCGCTCTTTTTCTGCATTTTAGGTTCTTTTGTAAAAAAAGACATAATGGCAAATTGATGGCATTTTTAGCACTGCCAACAAACGCGAGTACGCGATTGCCCTGAGCAGCGGAGTTGCATATGGTTGAAGCAATCGTGGTGCAATGGTTAGCATGCCCGCCTTGCATACACAAGGTCGTGGTTCGAACCCAGCTTTGACCAAACACCAAAAAAATTTTTAAGCGGTGGATTATCCTAACATACCTCAGTAATGCTGGTGACATTTCTGAGTGTTTCAAAACTTCTCTAAGTGGTTTCACTGTAATGCCTTGTCATTGAGCTTAACATGGAATCGGGCAGCACTCAGTGATAAGAGAGAAGTTAACCACTGTGTTATCATAATGGCCTGAATAGTCTAAGTGAGCCTGAAATATCGGGCTGTCACTATACCTAACCTAACCTTACCTATGCTTGAATAAATGAATAACAAATAATGTAATGACACGCGAAAAAAAAAATATTTTTACAATACCTTGCACAGACTTTCTACGCTCAAGGACATGAAATTCGTATTTCAAGGACATGCAATCTTTTGCCACAGGAGTCTATAGCATAAATACTTATATAAGCCTCGTTATTTCTCTATCGGTTCATATGGAGGAGCCTATAAAAAATTACACTCAAAAAAGTTTACTTAGGTACAAATATTTTGGTTTTGGTATTGATCCCGAGCTAAAGACATTATAGGGATATATCGAGCTTTAAATCTAGGATCAATAAAATTAAAATTAGGATATAGATCTCATTTCTCTATTTTTATTTGCTTTTTGCGATATATTAAAAAAGGATCTTTTCATACTGATGCCAGTTTAACAATTCAAATTATAATATTCAAAAATGGTTCCTTAATTCCAAAAAAGTTTAAATCAAAGAGGCAATATCCTTCAAATAGGTCTTAGTCTGTATTTGAAGCGTGAGTATCTTAAATCTAAAGATTAAATGTATCAGTGAATTTAAGAACGATTTCTTTAAATCAAAAATGCTTCTCTTTACATAAATGAAAATATCCCTTAGTTCAAGGACATACGACGGACGCATATATCCAAGATTCGTATACTAAATTTAATACAGCAAAGATTACAGACTTTCTATTAATTAAAATTTAATTATTTTAAAGAAATTTGTCCTCAATATTAAGTACATAGTATAAAATTAAGGTTGAATAATATTGTTGGGCAATATTGTTGAACCGTTAATTTTTGAGGGTCGGTTTATATGGGACCAATTTTTCCAAGGTTGATAAAGGGGCATATACCTACACCACATACCAAATTTTATCTGGATCGGGTGAAATTTGGAATTCCAAAAGGCTCCCGAAGTCAAGTCTGGGGATCAGTTTATATGAGGGCTATAGGGAGTTACAAGCGGTGGCTGACCGAATTATCCCCTGCTTGTCGGCGATATATATAGGATGTATCAACTTAGCATATATTCCACGAAAGTGGAGGGAATCAAAAGTCGTTTTCATACCTAAAGCGGGAAAAGCCTCTCACTCGAATGCGAAGGATTTCCGACCAATCAGCTTATCATCATTCCTACTTAAGACTCTGGAGAGGATGATAGATATTTATCTTAGAACTAGCGTCGATTCAATTTTGCTCTCGAAACGATAGCATGCATACTCGAAGGGCAGGTCTACTGAGACCGCATTACATGAACTAGTCAGCTTTATTGAAGGCTCACTATCTGTCAAAGAATACACAATCGTGGCATTTCTAGACATCGAAGGGGCGTTCAATAACGTCCATCCGAGCTCGATATTAAATGGACCGACAACTCTGAATGTTGATCCAGGTATACTTAGGCTGTTAGACGAACTTCTAAGGAAGAGACGCATTTCAGCCACACTAGGACAAGCAAACATACAAAGGTATGTGAACAGAGGCACTCCTCAAGGGGGCACTCACCTCTTCTTTGGAATGTTGCTATAAACGACCTTCTGGTTTCCCTAGAAAAAGAAAGGATACAAGTGGTGGCATACGCAGATGATGTGGCACTAGCAGTCAGGGGAAAATTTCCATCAACAGTTAGAGATATTATACAGAGAGCCCTCTGGATGACTGAGAAATGGGCGAAAGATAATGGTCTTGGGGTAAATCCTGCAAAGACACAACTAGTCATGTACTGAAAAGATTGCAAAACTCCCACGGTTAGACCCGTTTCCTTAGGGGGTACTGAAATTCCCTTTAGGGAGTGTGCAAAATACCTTGGCGTTATTTTGGACAGGAAGCTGAACTTTAAGCTTTAACTTTAAAATTAAAAAAAAAAAAATTTTTAATTTTCTTTCATTTTTTACTTATTATCCATATATAAATTCATTATTAATTTTAACAATTGTAAGCATTTTTGTTTTGTACCATCTACTTATCTACCTTACTATTCTTAAATGCTTTCTTTTCTACTTTTTTTTTGTTTTTTTTTTTTCAATCATATTTTACAATTATTATTATATTTATATATCTTTTTTTATTATTATATTTTTTTTTCTTTCAATTGCAATGTTAATTATCAGACTGTGATGCGAAAATAACATTATTTTTACCTAGTACTGTAACTTATAAGATATAAAATCTTGTTGTGCTAGGACAAATCAAATTTATAAATAAATAAAAATAAATAAAAAATAAATATTGAAGAAAGGGCGAGAAAAGCAACGGTAGCTTTGTACTCGTGCAAAAAGCAATAGGAAAAAAGTGGGGACTAAAACCAAAAATTGTGCATTGGCTATACACGGCAGTGGTTAGACCTATAATGCTATATGGTGTTGTAGTCTGGTGGCCGGCACTTCACCAGCCGACAAGTTTAGACAAAGTTCAGCGTATGGCGTGCTTGTGTATCTCAGGTGCATTCAGCAAGACAGGAACAAACTCCCTTAATGTCATACTGCATCTATTGCCTTTAGACATTTTGGCCAAACAGTCAGCTGCAACAACGGCTGTGCGGTTGCGTGAGCTATCGCTGTGGTCGGAAAAAAGTTACGGTTACAGTTCGGTCCAGATGTGCCTAACGTAGTGGATTATACTTTGGCGACTCCACTTTTCGACAAAAGGTTTGAGACTCTAATTCCCAACAGTGAGACGTGGTGTACATGGACCCCGGGGAATAAAAGATATATTGATGATTAATATATACTCAGACAGTCAACCTGCAATAAAATCCTTGGACTCTGTGTTCCTCAACTCGAAAACGGCCATCGACTGCCGCAAATCTCTCAATGAGATGGCTGAGCAGCACAATATTCACCTAATATGGGTGCCTGGCCATAGGAACATACCGCGGAACTGCGATGCAGATGAGCTAGCAAGGCTAGGAACTACCTTACATATTCCAGAGGAACTAGAATCTTTTGGTATGCCTCTGGCTACCTGCAAGCTCTTACTGCGTGAGAAGGCTGTCATGATGGCAAATGTTCGATGGGAGAATTGTAAGGGTTGTAACGACACCAAGCAAACATGGCCCCATTTAAACTTAAGCCGCACACTAGATATGCTAGTGTTCTCGAGACGCCAGATATCACTCCTGATATCTGCTATAACGGGTCGCTGCCTGACAGGCGATTTTGCAAAAACTATTGGTGCGAAGTATAATGACTATTGTATGAGCTGTC
This sequence comes from Haematobia irritans, assembly GCF_050003625.1. NCBI lineage: Eukaryota > Metazoa > Arthropoda > Insecta > Diptera > Muscidae > Haematobia > Haematobia irritans. Next base: position 56,795,418 of record NC_134401.1, read on the forward strand.
GTGATGCGGAGAAAAAGGAATCAATAAAACACCTCTTGAGTGTCCTGCATTTTGTGTAAGGCGTAAGCAAATTTTTGGGGCATATAGCTTCAGATTACTGGCGGACCTTGAAAACGTTAACTTAAGCAGTCTGCTAATGTTTTTGGAACAATCTGGTTGGTTCAACAGAAGAAAATAATCGAGAAGGTTCAACGGTTAAAACTAGAAGTGCCCATATGTAATAGGTACTTTTAGTTAATGTGGTATCACAATGGACTGAATAGTCTAAGTGAGCCTGAATCTTAATCGGACTGCCACTTTAACCTAACCTAACCGTGAGGGCTATAACTAAAAGTGGTCCAATATGACCTAATTGCAATACCTATATTAATAAAAACAACTTGTACAAAGTTAGAAGTCGATAGCTTTTTTCGTTCGGAACATAGCGTGATTTAAACAGACGGTTGGACGGACCATGCTAGATCGACTCAGAATTTCAGCATGACCCAGAATATATAGGGTCTGAGACCAATATTTCGGTGTGTTACAAAAGGAATGACAAAGTTAGTAAAATCCTAAACATAGGGTAGTTTATTTCACATTTCAGGCTCATTTAAACATTCAGTCCATTGTGATACCACTTCCAAACCTAGGGTGGAGGTTATAACGAGTTTAAATTGACAAACAACAAAGTGTATTTTGGTTGGACCTTTTGCCCATTAGATTAAATTATAATCTCTTCAATAGAAAATTATTTGATTTGTAAATATTTGCCAAAACCAAACCATAAAAGAAATTTCTTGAATTTTGTGTTATTGGTTTTTGTGACATTTGGATGTGGTTTGTTAATTAACATAATGCACGTGTCAATATTTTTGTTGATATGAAATAATTTAATACAATACGACACCTCATGACGATGAATGTTTAGGGAAAAATTCAATAATGAATAAATGAATTAAATATTAATTTACCATATAATTTTTAAATACAGAATTAGCTCATAAACTATATATTTTGTGCAAACATTAAAGTACAACATTTTAAAGACCAGTATAAAAGACAATTATATACGGCCAGGCCGAATTAATTTTGCTCCTCCAAGAGGCTCCGTAGGTCAAATCGGATCGGTTTATATGGGGACTATATATAATTAATAATTATGGGCCGATATGGATAAATTTTTGAATGGTTGTTAGAGACAATATACTAGCAACACGTACCGAATCGGATGAATTTTACTCCTTCGACAGGCTCCGGAGGTCAAATCTGGGGATTGGTTTACATGGGGGCTATATATAATTATTGATCGATATGGTTTGTATGGTTGTTAGAGACCGTATTCTAACACTGTTATAAAAATATGTTTTTCATATGCTCCGATATAAACAAAATGTGTTTCGGGCACAATTTTTAAACACAATATATTTAAGTGCAAACATGTAATGTTCCTAAATTAACTCTAAATGTTTGGGACACATATGTTAGTATGTTAGAATATATTATGTTTGAGGCATGAATGTTACATAAAAATAATATGTGTGAATGTAAATATATATACATTTACAAATTTCGAGTAAACATATATATGTTGTGATATTTTATTCAGAGAGCGACAGAGAGAGAGAGTATAGAGAAAGAAATAGAGATGGAAACCGAAAGATATCAACATAACACAGAATCAAAAGAGAGCAACTTCTGTGAAACCGCTTGTATGTTGTTTCGGAAAACTGTTTTATGATAAGGCCAAAAATTTGATATGCTTAAGTCTAAATATTATTTAATTTGAATATTGGAATGAGTATTCGGAGTAAAGAGAATAGACATTAAAAAAAACAGCATGTGTTTTCGTCTTGAGAGCAGCATTTTAAGTTCGAGTTTTGCAGCTACAACAAATGAAAAAGTTTATTTTCTTTAAAATGAATTATAAAAGAAAAGTAAAAGGCAAAACAGGTTCATTTTAGAGCAATAATGCCAACTTAATACCGGCCTTAAAGGTAAAACTGAAATTAAGTACAAAACACGATAAGTTTTAAATGCATTTAAAATGGTGTTAAATGCTAGTAAAAACTGCACACGCCTAAATAAATTTATGTGTATATTAAAAAAATTATTTATGTATGTTTATACTCGACTCCACGTTCTTCTTTTGTTAGAGTTTTTAAATTCCTTCCAAAATTTCAAACTTTTATACCAAAAACAGTTTTTTATTACAAAATTGTTATTTTTCCAATAAAAAAATAATGATATTTTATCCAAAAGCTCAGTCCATTTCGTTTATATCAAGCACTGTTTCTGACTAAATCTTTAATAAGCCAAATTTCGAAGTTTTATTAAAAAATTTAATATAGTATAAATATAAATGTGTAACGTAAATTAAAAAAAATGGTGTTTAGTCGGAGCAGGGTTTGAACCCACGACCCTTTGCATGCAAGGCAAATATGCTAACTACTGCTCCACGTGGCCAACAAATGTATGTTTCTGTTAAATAATGTTTTGTTTGCATCGGCTCGTGGGCGCTGCAGACTATGCTACATAAATATAACTTATAACGATAATTGTCTATTGATGGCCATAACAGCTACGTAGCTCAGTAGATAGTGTGATGGCTTACAAACTGTATGGTCCTCGGTTCGATTCTCGAAAGATAAAATTTAAAAAAATTATAAAATTGAATAATTTCTTCAAGATTATTTGTATTACAGAAAAAGGTGCCAAGAACTACAAAATTTCGTGGAAATGAAAATTATGTGAGGGAATGAGCACAATCTTCTTTGGGGAAAATTCTTCCAAGCATATACTATTTTTGGGCTCAAAATGCTTCCAAATATACAATATGTTCACATAAAACAAACATATTAATGTTTCGGCAGCATCCAATAATATATATGCTTCCTGCAAAATATGTTTGGAACATATGTTAGAGAAGCGATTTTTTTTGAGGGTGAACACCACGTACCAAATTTCAACCGGCTCGGATGAAATTTGCTTCTCTAAGAGGCTCCGCAAGCCAAACCTTGGGCCTATACGTAAAAGTAGTCCGATATGGCCCATTTACAATACCATCCGACCGACATCAATAACAACTACTTGTGCCAAGTTTCAAGTCGATAGATTATTTTGTTCAGAAGTGATTCCAACAGACATATGGACGGACATGGCTAGATCGAATCAGAATTCCACCAAGACCCAGAAAATATATACTTTATGGGGTTTTAGAGCAATATTTCGATGTTTTACAAACGGGACGACAAAGTTAATATACCCACATCCTATGGTGGAGGGTATAAAAAAATTGGTGTGATAAGAAAAATTATCACGCCAATAACACATAATGTGTGCAAAGCCGCCGAGTCGCGCCGCTGATTTCAGTCGCCGCCGTTAATTTTTGGCCAGTCGACGCCGCCGCCGAATATGTCGACTCACCGTGACTCAAATTTAGCCGCCAATTAATCAAACATATCGATTTAAATCAGAAAAATGTATTACTAATTGTCGTATTTTATCCAAAATTTTGAACCTTCCACCCTCAATCAATTTCACTCTGCTATAATAAATTTGCAAAAAATTAGCTCAGAAAATTTAAAAATATTGTAAATTTGATTGTAAGATTGGTTGTGCAACTAATCTCAAACCCATTTGAATAACTTAAAATTGATTTTATAATGGATAATTGTTCGCCGCAGAATGGACAAATTTATACCGGCTTAGCCATCAAGCCGCCGCCGGAGGCAAAAATCTAGTGACAAAAATGTATCGGCTTCATTCTCTGACAATATCCTTTATGCAAATGTCATTGTCATTTATACACTCAAAAAATGTGAATCCAGCACGAAGGAAAATTTTAATTATTCAATATTACAAATCCCGCTATTACGCCTATATGACAAAATAAGTAAATATTTTTTAGGCATAATAATTTACTTGTTTTTGATTTGTTAAAGAAAATTTTGGGAAAAGATTGTAGTTCATAATTGCAACAAATGTCGAAGTTCAAGACGAGCGCTTTTGTTGTAAAATGTACAAATTTTAAGAAATTATGAACTATTTTGTGAGTTTTTTTCCACCTTTTTTAATTAATTTTGCTAACGTCCACAAAAAATATTGAAGTGTATTTCAGTCCGTTTTTGTATGGTTCAAATGAAGACATTATATCAATTTTAATTTTTTGATCATCTTCGCCTGATGTCCTTTAAGCTACACGGATGAAAAAGACTGTTTTTCATATGTTTGGCTATAAACATTATACACAAATTTTTAAACACGATATTTTTGAGTGCAGGCATATAATGTTCATAAACTTGCATAACATGTTTGGGACATATATGTTAATATGTTAGAACATATTATGTTTGGACATAAAATGTTTGTAAATATAATATGCTTGGATGCAAACATATATTAATTTAGAAATAGCCTATAAATTTCCCTTGGGCAATTGATCAGCTACTTCTTTGATCCTTACAAACTGTGTGGTCCGCTGTTCGAATCCCCGTCCGGCAAAAGGTAAAATTAAAATAAAAAAAATCATAAAATTGAATAATTTCTTCTACAATGTTTGTATTACAGAAAAAGGTGCTAAGAACTAAAAAATCTCGTGGAAGTGAGAAAGATGTGAGGGAATATTTTCATAATTCATTATGATTGTAAATATATAAATAAATAAATAAAATTTTGAGCACAATATTGTTTGGGAGAATTTTTTTAAGCATATAATATTTTTGGGTGCAAAATGCTTCCAAACATATTATATGTTCACATAATAACATATTGTTTTTTGGAAGACAACATTATTGAATTTGGATGCAAAAATACAAAATGTTTGGAACTTAGACTACCCAAACATATATTGTTTAGACCAATATGCTTTCAAACATATTATATATTGGAAGAGATCAAACATATAAATGTTTGGGCAATACCCAAAAATGTATATGCTTGAAGCAAAATATGTTTGGGAGTATATGTTACAGAAGCGATTTTTTGTGAGCGTGTGGACTGCCCATGTGTTTAAAAATTTGTTTTCCAAACATATAATGTTTATAGCCAAACATATGAAAAACAGTCTTTTTCATCCGTGCAAGCAATTTTTAATATTCGCCGATATATCCATATTTCAAAGGCTTCCAACTTTTTTGTAGACCACACCTCCATTGCATACAGTAGTACTGACCAGACATATGCTTTGACAAATCGAATCTTCGATTCAAGATTCAAGGCTTGTAAAAACTTTCTTGTACTTTAAAATTTAATCTCTCGCCAATTCTATTCTCCATCTTATCTCCTTCGAGGAGTCCCATTGTACACACGCAGATAAGGAATATGATCACCTCAAACATGTTTCAAGAGCAAAATGTTATTTTTGTATGGTGACCATGTAACATGTTTGTCACTAAAATGTTATTTTCTCGTCAAATATAACCTGCTTGCCGAAATCAGATACATGATTTCCGAGAAAATAATATGGTTGCGAAAACCATGTTACATGGTCACCACCCAAAAATAACATTTTGCTCTTAAAACATGTTTGAGGTGATTATATTCCTTCTCTGGGTGCAGTAATTGTAGCTCCGAGATATTTAAAACTCTTAACTCTCTCTATGTTTGAATTGTATATTTTTAATGCCACGTCGTAGTGGTCTTGTTTTTTGCTTATAATCATAAAAGTTATATACATGATAGTAATGCTCGAATTCAAAGGTATGGAGAGAGAGTATTACGAAAACAAGAGAACGAAACTGTCAAGCGAAACTGCGACAGTAGATGGCAGTCATGAGGAAATTTATCTAATACCATGCAGTTTTTGTCGGCGCTTCTCTCAAATATCATGCAGTTTGCGTTGGCGTCACCCAGTTCAGTTCTCTGCCGGCCTTATGAAACGTAAGAAAAATAGGATTTAGAACCTACTTTGTAGTAACAAATGTTCTTTTATATAAATCTTTTCATTCTATTAAATTTTTTGGCAGACAATATGAAATTGTAACTGCCGATGCCTTAATAAAGAATTTATCAAAGCAGCGCTTCGACCGCAACGTCGGTTAAACCAAAGCTGCAGGCATTGTGCGACATCTATACGGTTGACATTTGTTGTTTTTGTATGGTATGGTATGGCGACTAAAAAGATTTTTCTGATAAATATTCTGGAGGAGGGCATAGCCTCCTAGCTACACCAAGGTCTATATGTACCAAGTTTGGCGTAGCTCTTTACACTGAAAAAATATTGTCATGAGGCCAAAGATTTCATGTTCTTAAAATACGAATGCTTTTTATACCCTTCTCCACACTGTGGAACAGGGTATTATAAGTTAGTGCATATGTTTGTAACACCCAGAAGGAGACGAGATAGACACATGGTGTCTTTGGCAATAATGCTCAGGGTGGGTCCCTGAGTCGATATAACCATGTCCGTCCGTCTGTCTGTGAACACATTTTTGTGATCAAAGACTAGGTCGCAATTTAAGTCCGATCGTCTTCAAATTTGGCACATGTTCCTAATTTGGGTCAGAATAGAACCCTATTGAATTTGGAAGAAATTCAGATTTAGATATAGCTTCCATATATATCTTTCGCCCGATATGCACTAATATGGACCCAGCAGCCAGAGTTTTATACCGATTTGCTTGAAATTTTGTACAAACATAACACTTAGTCGTATAGTCAAGTGTGCAAAATTTGATTGAAATCGGTTTAGATTTAGATATAGCTCCCATATATATCTTTCGCCCGATATAGACTAATATGGTCCTAAAAGCCAGAGTTTTGGCCCAATTTGGTTGAAATTTTGCACAGGGAGTAGATTTAGCATTGTAGCTATGTGCGCTAAATGTGGTTGAAATCGATTCAGATTTAGATATAGCTCCCATGTATATCTTTTGCCCGATATGCACTTATATGGACCCAGAAGCCAGAGTTTTATCCCGATTAGCTTGGAATTTTGCATAAGGAGTACAATTGGTAGTATAGTCATGTGTGCCAAATTTGATTGAAATCGGTTCAGATTTAGATATAGCTCCCATATATATGTTTTTTCCGATTTCGACAAAAATGGTCAAAATACCAACATTTTCCTTGTTAAATCGCCACTGCTTAGTCGAAAAGTTGTAAAAATGACTCTAATTTTCCTAAACTTCTAATACATATATATCGAGCGATAAATCATAAAAAAACTTTTGCGAAATTTACTTAAAATTGCTTCAGATTGAAATGTTTCCCATATTTTTTACTAACATTGTGTTCCACCCTAGTGCATTAGCCAACTTAAATTTTGAGTCTATAGATTTTGTAGAAGTCTATCAAATTCTGTCCAGATCGAGTGATATTTAAATGTATGTATTTGGGACAAACCTTTACATATAGCCCCCAACATATTTGACGGATGTGATATGGTATCGAAAATTTAGATCTACAAAGTGGTGCAGGGTATAATATAGTCGGCCCCGCCGGACTTTAGACTTTCCTTACTTGTTTTGCTTAGCATATGCTAAGGCTTTTTTGTCCAAAAGACGATAAACTTGTCTATAAATTCGCGTTATTCTTATCACCCATGTTCCGATATCCACTTCGATTCCACTTCGAAATTTGGTGTTCTTAATTCCACGTTCTTTTTTGAACTTTTCTGTAACCAGCTGGGTTGCACAAATCACCCAAAAATTCACTAAGGCGGAAATCAAAATAAGTGGAATCAATAGATTTATTATAATTTATTATTTTATTTAATTAAAAATGACGCAGTTTTAATAAAACTCACGTATTAAATATAAAACATTTCAATTTTTTTTACACGAGTACTATTTTTAACCGGAAATACACCCATTTGGACATAATTCAACTTTCACCAAGACTTTTGCAAGTGAATTGATTTCACGAAAATTCCGGTGAAAGTGGATTGTAGGACACGAAAATCGTGGAATTGATTCACATTCACCTGGAAGTGGATTTGGGAACATGGGCATATAATTAAGTGATACAACTTAAAAATGGGAATCTTAAAATAACAAAAAATTGTTTGACGAAGGTCAACTTGTATTTAATAATTGTGAAAAAATCTTCAAAATTAATGAAATTATCTCTAAATTTGTTGTCCCTTTGCATCTTAACAACAAAGCAAAAAAGCGTTTAAAAAATATCACATGTTTTTTAACACTTTATTTTAAGGACGATTTTTTACTTAAAACATTGCATAATTTCTACCTGAAGTCGAGTCTGAATTTGATAATTTAAGTTGTAGTTAACACGTTTTTAAAGGACCTTAATTGCACATGAAGAAAAAAACAGACAACACGAATAAATTAAAATTTTCTACCTAGAATCAACTACGCAAATCTCAAATTTAAAAGAGAAATTTGTTTTAAAAGTATCCTTACTTTAATTTTCCGCTTCTTTGGCTCGGAATCAATATCAAAATCATTAGTGTAAGGACAAAATCTTTGAAACCGGGCATGCTTTTTTTCAGTGTACGACCATAAAATCTCTCGAGATTTTACTTTTCAAGCAAATGTATAGAGGCTACATCTAATGGACATGGCATGGGCCGAGTCGTCAAGTTCAGAAATGGGCCATATCTCCGAACTTGACGAGTTTGTCCAAATTTTCAGCACTATAACATCATTGTTGAAAAAATAATACAATATTTACAATTAAAACTCAAATCTAAAAATCTAACTATCAGACCTGTTCTGGCAAACACATTCGCAAAAATTTTGCGAATTGCATTTTTTGGCGTGTTCCGGCCATCCGAATACGCAAAATTTGCCGAATGGAAATCGGCAAATTACGGATTTTTCCAGCCATTACGACAAAATATGTCCAAAACTAAAAGTGATATAATATTTAAAATGTATTTATAAAATCTTGTATATTTACAAGAAAATTAGATCATCTAAAGGAAAAGTAATTATAAATAAGTAAACAATAATACATTAATTAATTGTTAGCCTCAATTTAAAAAACTAAATGAGTTTTTGGACAAAAGACAATTAAATTTTTAATTAAACTAATTAAAAAATTAATTGTAACTGCGAAGAAATCAATTAATTTTTTAAACTATCATTTTCGTGATTAAGGAATTTTCAATTAAACAATTATTTGTATCAATTAATTTCGTGATTCAATCAGAAAAAAAATTCTATACCTGATCCAGAATATATATGATCCAGAGTTGATACTTCGATGTGTTGCAAACCGAATGACAATCTTATGTTAACCCCATCACCATGATGGATAACAAAATGTGTTGAAGTTTGATTAGAAATGCCAAAAGACTTTTTCAACTATCCAATATAACCTTAAAATAAAAGAGCGTGTTTAGATATAGATAAATGGCGTGATATGGACGGATGTTTAATTTGTTTTACTCTCCACAGACAGCATCATAATGAACTAAATTTCAAAGTTAAGTTGCAATCATAATTAACCACTTTTGCCTAACCTAATCAATCAATGGATAACAGAAAAATTACATTTTTTGCTACTAATATATGAAATTATTTAAAATACATTATTATCCTAAACATAATGCTCACCACATTGCATATACAATTAAAATGCTTAGCGAATTTATTACACATATAAATATTGTAAAATACTAATAAACACATTATACTAGAATTGGGAATTTCCATAAGTACATATTTGAGGTAATTAAAACACCACAAACATACACATATTTTTTTTAACATAATAATTTATAATATTATTAACATTTTGAAAAACAAACCATGTATATAGCACAGCTCAATGCCTATAAACAAATTTCATGTACATGAATATTAATTGGAAATTAAATCAAAAATCCTATATGAAATACGCTAAGCTATTTGATAATAAGTTTATCGACATATAAGCCTTTTAAATTGTTGTTAAAGGATAAACCTGGCAGAATTTTTAAAACAGAGCGGATGATTTGATCATAATACAACAATTGGTTGATTGAGAAAGAAAAAAATAAATTCAGCATAGTTGGCATATATACACAAAGAAGATTTTTTTTAGCCCCTATGACTTTGACAGAACATTATTTTGTAAAAATAAACAACAAAAATAGATACAAGAAATAGAAACAAGGTTTTTATTGCTACTCGCATCAAGCGAATAGATAAATGTAATATTTGCCACATATTTAATAATTATTTAAAAATCTATGTAGGTTAGGTTAGGTTAAAGTGGCAGCCCGATTAAGATTCAGGCTCACTTAGACTATTCAGTCCATTGTGATACCACATTAACTAAAAGTACCTATTACATATGGGCACTTCTAGTTTTAACCGCTGAACCTTCCTGATTATTTTTCTTTGTTGAACCAACCAGATTGTTCCAAAAACATTAGCAGACTGCTTAAGTTAACGTTTTCCAGATCCGCCAGTAATCTGAAGCTATATGCTCCTAAAAGTTGCTTGCGCTTTACACAAAATGCAGGACACTCACACAAGAGGTGTTTAATTGATTCTTTTTCCTCCGCATCATGACAGCTCATACAATAGTCATTATACTTCGCGCCAATAGTTTTTGCAAAATCGCCTATCAGGCAGCGACCCGTTATAGCAGATATCAGGAGTGATATCTGACGTCTCGAGAACATTAGCATATCTAGTGTGCGGTTTAAGTTGAAATGGGGCCATATTTGCTTGGTGTCGTTACAACCCTTGCAATTCTCCCATCGAACATTTGCCATCCTAACAGCCTTCTCACGCAGCATGAGCTTGCAGGTAGCTAGGGGCATACCAACAAATTCCAGTTCCCCTGGAATATGTAAGGTAGTCCCTAGCCTTGCCAACTCATCCGCTTCGCAGTTCCCCGGTATGTTCCTATGGCCAGGCACCCATATTAGGTGAATATTGTACTGCTCAGCCATCTCATTGAGAGATTTGCGGCAGTCGATGGCCGTTTTCGAGTTGAGGAACACAGAGTCCAAGGATTTTATTGCAGGTTGACTGTCTGAGTATATATTAATGCCAATATTTGTTGGAACATTACTTCTCAGCCACTTCGCCACCTCTCTTATTGCTAATATTTCTGCCTGAAAAACACTACAGTGATTAGGTAATCTTTTCGCTATTCGAATTTCCAGATCTTTAGAATATACTCCGAACCCCACTTGTCCATTCAATTTGGAGCCATCAGTATAGAAATCTATATATCCTTTATTCCCCGGGGTCTGTGTACACCACGCCTCACTGTTGGGAATTAGAGTTTCAAACTTTTTGTCGAAAAGTGGTTTTGCCAGGGTATAATCCACTACGTTAGGCACATCTGGCATTATTTTGAGGACCGAACTATGACCGTACATTTTTTCCGACCACAGCGATACCTCGCGCAACCGCACAGCCGTTGTTGCAGCTGACTGTTTGGCCAAAATGTCTAAAGGCAATAGATGTAGCATGACATTAAGGGAGTCTGTTCCTGTCTTACTAAATGCGCCTGAGATACATAAGCTCGCCATACGCTGAACTTTATCTAAACAAGTCGGTTTCTGAAGTGCCGGCCACCAGACTACAACACCATATAGCATTATAGGTCTAACTACTGCAGTGTATAGCCAATGCACAATTTTTGATTTTAGTCCCCACTTTTTCCCTATTGCCTTTTTGCACGAGTACAAAGCTACCGTGGCTTTTCTCGCCCTCTCTTCAATATTAAGCCTAAAATTCAGCTTCCTGTCCAAAATAACGCCAAGGTATTTTGCACACTCACCAAAGGGAATTTCAGTACCCCTAAGGAAATGGGCCTAACCGTGGGAGTTTTACGATCTTTGCAGTACATGACTAGTTCTGTCTTTGCTGGATTTACACCAAGACCATTATCTTTCGCCCATTTCTCAGTCATCCGGAGAGCTCTCTGTATAATATCTCTGATTGTGGATGGGAATTTTCCCCTGACTGCTAGCGCCACATCATCTGCGTATGCCACCACTTTTATCCTTTCTTTTTCTAGGGAAACCAGAAGGTTGTTTATAGCAACATTCCAAAGAAGAGGTGATAGAACTCCTCCTTGGGGAGTGCCTCTGTTCACATACCTTTGTATGTTTGCTTGCCCTAGTGTGGCTGAAATACGTCTCTTTATTAGAAGTTCGTCTAACAGCCTAAGTATACCTGGATCAACATTCAGAGTTGTCAGTCCATTTAATATCGAGCTCGGATGGACATTATTGAACGCCCCTTCGATGTCTAGAAACGCCACGATTGTGTATTCTTTGACAGATAGTGAGCTTTCAATAAAGCTGACTAGTTCATGCAATGCGGTCTCAGTAGACCTGCCCTTCGAGTATGCATGCTGTCGTTTCGAGAGCAAACTTGAATCCACGCTAGTTCTAAGATACATGTCTATCATCCTCTCCAGGGTCTTAAGTAGGAATGAGGATAAGCTGATTGGTCGGAAATCCTTCGCACTCGAGTGAGAGGCTTTTCCTGCTTTAGGTATGAAGACGACTTTTGTTTCCCTCCACTTTTCTGGAATATATGCTAAGTTTACACATCGTTTATATATCACCGTCAACCAGGGGATAACTCTTTCAGCCACTGCCTGTAACTCCGCCGGAGTAATTCCATCAGGTCCGGGGGATTTGAATGGTCCAAAGCTATTTAAAGCCCATTTTATTCTAGATTCCGACACAATTTCCTCGATAGGAAATGATCGCTGAGCCTCTGTTACACCGCCGGAACATGGTTCAACCGTCTGATTTCCAGGGAAGTGTGTGTCCAAAAGTACCTCCAACGTCTCCTCACTGGACGTTGTCCAATTTCCCTCCGATGTTTTAATGAAACCCGGAGCGGTGTTAGTGGATGCTAGTACCTTCCGTAGTCTGGAAGCCTCTGACGTATTCTCAATACTGCTACAGTAATCATCCCAAGAGTTTTGTTGAGACCTTCTCAGTTCTCGTTTATATTCTCTCAGATTCATCTTGTAAGTGTCCCAATCCTCCGGAGCTCTTGTGGACTTTGCTTTGTTAAAGAGCTTCCTGCAGGATTTCCTCATATTACTTAACTCCGTAGTCCACCATGGCGGCCGATTTTTTCCCCTTGGCTTTCCTCTAGGGCAAGCAGCTTTCAGTGAAATGTTGAAGGCCTTAGTAATCCGCTCCACTGCGTGTTCGATATCTTGCACAGTGCCCATATTTGTCTCCGGCATTTCCGGTATCATCGAATTGAACGATTCCCTATACCTATTCCAATCAGCTTTCCTAACATTTGGCGGAAATATGGTCTTTGAAGTACGAACAGCCAATCTGAAACTGATGTAGCGATGATCTGAGAAGCTATGTTCCCTCAAAACTTGCCACTCAGATATCTTATCATTCAGTTCCGGAGAGGTCAACGTTACGTCCAAAACCTCTTGTCTGTTCCTGGTGACGAAGGTTGGTGCATCTCCCTTATTGCAAACTACCAGGTTAGTACGCAAAATAAACTCTATTAGCGACTCTCCCCTTGCATTAGTATCACTACTTCCCCAAATACTATGATGTGCATTTGCATCGCATCCCATAATGAGTTTTGTCTTTGTTTTTAGTGACTCCTCAACTAAGGTCTTAACGGCACAGGGTGGCATCTCCCTATCATGTCCCATGTAGACCGAAGATACCCAATATTTGCATGTGGATATCTCTAGACTGGCTACGACAGTGTCTATGTAAGAATTCAATTATATTAAAATTCAAAAAATTTCAGTTTATTAATTCTTTTGTAAAAAATATGAAAAATTAGGAGCAAAGGTAGAATTAAAAATTTTAAATAATAACACTAGCCAACAGTCGTTTTGTGAATTGGTTCTAGCATAATTTTTCTCATTGATTTTGACCTACTAACAAATAACAGAGAAAATTTTGTTATTTGTGACCTAGTGTAGGTTAGGTTAGGTGGCAGCCCGATGTATCAGGCTCACTTAGACTATTCAGTCCATTGTGATATCACAGTGGTGAACTTCTCTCTTATCACTGAGTGCTGCCCGATTCCATGTTAAGCTCAATGACAAGGGACCTCCTTTTTATAGTCGAGTCCGAACGGATTTCCACATTGCAGTGAAACCACTTAGAGAAGCTTTGAAACCCTCAGAAATGTCACCAGCATTACTGAGGTGGGTAATCCACCGCTGAAAAACTTTTGGTGTTCGGTCGAAGCAGGAATCGAACCCACGACCTTATGTATGCAAGGCGGGCATGCTAACCATTGCACCACGGCGACCTAGTGTAATCGATCGATGGCATTTTAAACCGGCAACTGTAACGATAAAACAAAATCGATTAGAATACGCGATAGAGCAGAGCAAGTTTAGCACGACTTACTTCTTTTACAACTTTTTACGACTCAATCATCTTTTCTCATGGATATCAGAAGTAGGCCTTAGGGAGACTGGCATCAGGATTGCCGCCTAATTTATGTCGTTCGAAGAGGAACCCTTCCAGATTTGAGACAGGCAAAATCGTTTGGTTAGGTTATAGTGGCAGCCCGATTAAGTTTCAGGCTCACTTAGACTATTCAGTCCATTGTGATAAGGCAAAATCGTTGAAGAAGTGATTCAAATTCTATGCTTTTTAGCACATCACATACCAGGAGGTACTTCCAAGGGCACAACTTTAAAAGCACTTCCAAAAAATGCCCTCCAAAGAGGTTCTTTATTTTAACTACTCAGGAAGTTTTTTTAAATCAGTTTTTTATAACTCGCTGTTTTCATATTTTTAAATGGTAATTTCAACTTTTTTGTTTCAAATACACCCTCAAAAAAAAATCGCTTCTTTAACATATGTTCCAAACATATTTTGCAGGAAGCACATATATTATTGGATACTTCCGAAACATTAATATGTTTGTTTTATGTGAACATATTATATGTTTGGAAGCATTTTGAGCCCAAAAATATTATATGCTTGGAAGAATTTTTTTCAAAGACGATTGTGCTCATTCCCTAACATACTCGTAATTTTCACTTCCACGAAATTTTTTAGTTCTTGACATGTTTTCTGTAATACAAATAATGTTGAAGAAATTATTCACTTTTATAAATTTTTAAAATTTTACCTTTCGCCTGTACGGAGAATCGAACCGAGGACCATATAGTTTGTAAGCCAACACACTATCCACTGGGCTACGTAACTATTATAGTCACCAGTAGATAATTATCGTTATAAGTTACATTTATATAGCATAGTTTGCAGCGCCCACGAGCCCATGCAAACATAACATTATTTAACAGACACATACATTTGTTTGCCACGTGGAGCAGTGGTTAGCATGTCTGCCTTGCATGCAAAGGGTCGTGGGTTCAATCCCTGCTCCGACTAAACACCATTTTTTTAATTTACGTTACACATTTATATTTATACTATATTCAATTTTTTAATAAAACTTCGAAATTTGGGTTATTAAAGATTTACAGTCAGAAACAGTGCTTGATATAAACGAAATGGTTGGTACTATCGCTCTAAAATGACCCTGTTTTGCCTTTCACTTTTCTTTAATAATTCATTTTAAAGAAAATAAAATCTGAATAAAATATCACAACATATATATGTTTACTTGAAATTTTTAAATTTATATATGTTTACATTCACACATATTATTTTTATGAAACATTCATGCCCCAAACATAATATATTCTAACATATTAATATATGTGTCCCAAACATTTAGTGTTAGTTTAGGAACATTACATGTTTGAACTTAAATATATTGTGTTTAAAAATTGTGCCCGAAACACATTTTGTTTATATCGGAACATATGAAAAACATATTTTTCGAACGATGTAGGTTAAAAACAGAGTAAGGATTAATAAAATGTTACAAATTATTTAAATTTTGTAAAAAAAGCTAAATATATTCTATAAAAATGCGAATTTTTGGAAATATTTGCGGTCAAAAGTTTCGAAAAAGGTTAAAATGCATTAAAAATCATAAAAAAATTAAAACTTTTTATGGTTGTTTTTGATCTCAGCTTAAAACCATGCAATGACTAAACTACAAGTGTAGCTTAACCAACAGAGGAAAAGTATGGTTGTTAAATTTATTTGGGCAAAGCCCTATAGACTACAAGATGGTTGGATGTACAGCTGTTTCGGAATTACCACATTCCTCATCAGCATCCTCTACTTGCAGCAAAATATCACATTTTTGTTATACCCTCCACCATAGGATGGGGGACTATTAACTTTGTCATTCCGTTTGTAACACATCGAAATATTGCCTAAGACTCATAAAGTATATATATTCTGGGTCGTGGTGAAATTCTGAGTAGATCTGAGCATGTCCGTCCGTCCGTCCGTCTGTTGAAATCACGCTACTTCCGAACGGAACAAGCTATCGACTTGAAACTTGGCACAAGTAGTTGTTATTGATGTAGGTCGGATGGTATTGAAAATGGGTCGGTCCACTTTTACGTATAGCCCCCATATAAACGGACCCCCAAATTTGGCTTGCTATTGCTCTAAGAGAAGCAAATTTCATCCGATCCGGCTGAAATTTGGTACATGTTGTTAGTATATGGTCTCTAATAACCACGCAAAAATTAGTCCATATCGGTCCATAATTACATATAGCCCCCATATAAACCGATCCCCCGATTTGGCTTGCGGAGCCTCAAAGAGAAGCAAATTTCATCCGATCCGGCTGAAATTTGGTACATGGTGTTGGTATATGTTCTCTAATGACCATGCACAAATAGGTCGAAATCGGTCCATAATTATATATAGCCCCCATATAAGCCGATCCCCAGATTTTACCTCCGGAGCCTCTTAGAGGAGCAAAAGTCATCCGATCCGATTGAAATTTGGTCCGTGATGTTAGTATATTGTCTCTAACAACCATGCCAAAATTGGTCCATATCGGTCCATAATTATATATAGCCCCCATATAAGCCGATCCCCAGATTTGACCTCCGGAGCCTCTTAGAGGAGCAAAATTCATCCGATCCGGTTGAAATTGGATACGTGGTGTTAGTATATGGTCTCTAACAACCATGCAAGAATTGGTCCATATCGGTCCATAATTATATACAGCCCCCATATAAACCGTTCCCCAGATTTGATCTCCGGAGCCGATCCGGTTGAAATTTGCAACGTGGTGTTAGTATAAGGCCGCTAATAACCATGCCAAAATTAGTCCATATCGGTCTATAGTTATATATAGGCGATCCCCAATCACACAAAAATTTGTCCTTATTGGTTCATAATCATGGTTGCCACTCAAGCCAAAAATTATCTACCAAAATTTTATTTTTATAGAAAACATTGTCAAAATGTTATTTCTTTAGAAAATTTTGTCAAAATTTTATTTCTATAGAACATTTTGTCAAAATTTTATTTCTAGAGAACATTTTGTCAAAATTTTATTTCTATAGAAAATTTTATCCAAATTTTTTTTCTATAGAAAATTTTTCCAAATTTTACTTCTATAGAAAATGTTGTCAAAATTTTATTTCTATAGAAACTTTAAACTTAATTATATACGTATTTAATCGGCCTTTTTTAGTTTAATATATACCACGTATGGACTATGTGGTATATATTACGGTGTTAGGAAGTTTTAAGATACCTTGCCATCGGCAAGTGTTACCGCAACCCAAGTAATTCGATTGTGGATGACAGTCTTCAGTAGAAGTTTCTACGCAATCCATGGTGGAGGGTACATAAGCTTCGGCCTGGCCGAACTTACGGCCGTATATACTTGTTTTTTTTTTTTTTTTTTTTTTAATTTACATCCAAAACAATGAATTCGGATCACACCTTAAGAAGTGAAGCAAATGCAGTGCAACGGCTGTGGAAATGGTGGATATCCGTCCTATGACAAGCCCATGTTAAATTCATCGCTTCTGTGCCAATTTTTCATCACTTCCGGATCCAAAAAGTACATTTTCACTACATTTTTGCGACGCTTTTTTGGTGGGATTCTTTGGACATCAGCGATCTCCCTAATCTTAATCTCTCTTGAAGCATTGTACTTCTCAATTCATTTTTAATTCTTTTTAGTTTGGAGAAGGAACTTTCCCCACTGCAGTTAGTATGATGGTTATGGCTTAAAAAGAAACAAAATTGAAACAAAAATCAATCACAAAAATTAATAGTATCAATTAATTTTTTAATTGTACCAATTAATTTTTTAATTGACCTTCAATTAGTTTTTTAATTGATACTATCATTTCTATGATTGAAGACATTTCAATTAAAAATTAATTGGATCAATTAATTTCGTGATTGAATCAGAAAAAAAAATTTTGTGTGTATTTTTAACATAGAATTAGTTCCCTCATTTTCACTGTCCACAATTTTCAAGTATTCTATTAAATGCAAACATTCCATTTCTAACTCTTTCTCATTAACATCTTCATAATAAAATTCAGCAATCTGGCAGGAGCTAGGGGGCCCTTATTTATCGCAGGGCCCTGATAACGTGCCCAGAGTGCCCTGTGGGAAAGGCGGTCCTGCCTATACCCTCAAAATTTTTTGCGTACGTTAGTTAAATGCCCTAAAGAACGGCAAAATTATACACAAATGAATCATACACACAAAAAAATAACTGCAAATAAATATTAACAACTTTATTTGTATGTAAAATCTGCTGATGCTCAACAAATTTGTCTATTGAATATGGGGCATTTGTTGTTGAAATGTGTTTGTAGATGCTTGACAGAGGAAGTAATAGAAATATTCTGAATTTTCAACAAATTGTTTTGTTGCGAAAATAGTTGATTGCTATCGATATGAGACAAAAACAAAAACAAGACTGGTTACGCGCACATTGCTGAGAACATGTACGAAAGCTAAAACAAGTATGCGAAGAATACCGTTAGAACAAAATGAGTAAGAGCACATGCACGTGTATGATAGCAAGCAAAGAGCTCATTCATCAGAGAATACAGAAAAGCATTTAAAAATGTCTGTGAAAAATTTTTATTTTTCAATTTGGTAGTTTCTTAAATGTGTTTTATGAGATAATTAATAAAACCATATTAATATCGGAATTAGAGTTATTACAATTCTAATTAACTAGAATATATATCACTTGGCAAAAAGTTGTCAAAATGCCTGCTAGACCCTGGACTACTCAAATTTAAAGTCATACATTTACAAAACTGAGTTTAGGATATTCGACACAAAAATGTTTCATGTTCCCAGTCCAAAAATAGCATTTTGGTCATATTCCTTCTCTGTGTGTACTTAACAAAATATCTCCAAAATTGGTCCGGCAATTTTGCAATTTTGGTGCAATAATTCTGTCAATTTCAATTTAATTTTTTGTCAATACACCAATAAATTTGTTACAGGTCATTGATATACAAAGCACATACAAATTTTTTCGTTCAAATTCAAAAATATTTGTTGAGGATTAAACGTAGCGTTCAGCAACAAATATTTTGTACTGTTGGAAGCTCAACAAATTACTTACAAATTATGTTATTGAGAACACAAATTATTTGTTGCCTTCTGATGGTAACGATTGCTAACAACTTTTTTGTAATAATGGTTATTAAAAGTACATATTAGTTTGTTGCAGGAAAATTAACAAATTTTGTTATTGGTTTTCCAACAAAAGTTATTGGTTCTCAAACTTATTTTTATCTGTGTAAAGCATAATTTACTAAATTCTTACTTCTCACAAAATAGTTCATTATTTCTTTAAATTTTTAAATTTTACTACAAATGCGCACATCTTGAACTTCGTAAGGCACTAAAGACAGTTTCTTCAATTTTGTATTCCAAACTACAAACCTTTCTTCAACAAGTGAAAAAAAATAATTATATCTAATACATTTTCTTGAATTTGTCGAAAAATAGCCACTTCTTTTTGTGTAGTAGTTTGTACTGTTTAGTTAAAAATTTCTAAAAATAATCTAAATATTCTAAAATTAACCAAAATTTTTCTTCCTGTTGGGTTCACTGTTTTTTTCAGTGTATGCTAAGTAAAACTTGCATTCATATTTTAGTAACAAGAAATCTTTATGCTGAAGACAAGATTTGTTTTAGTGCAGCCGTTCGTTGTTGAAATCCCAATAACTTCCGAACGAAAAAATATATCGATTTGAAACATTGCACGAGTATTTGTTACACTGAAAGAAATATTGACCTAATATTAAAGATTATGCAACCTAAGTTTTAGGAAATTGCGTTTATCAAAATAAGGCAACTTTGCTTAAATGAAAGTTCATAATATGTGCTTTAAGAATAGTTTTCTTTAAATTTAGGACGCGAATTTTTGAAATTTGTGTTCCTCTATTAAAGTCTTTGAAGTTAGGAAAATTTTCCTTGTAAAAAAGATAATTATTTTTGAAATTAACTAACATTAAAGTTAAAAAATGTTCTTTTTTATATAATCCGTTCCAAGGTAGTAAGTTCTGCTCCAGACAACATGGGACATACATCAAATTAAGCAAAGAAAACAAATGATTTTTGTCACACATTTTTCTTAAATAACCAAATAATAATTACAATCGTTGTTAATGTTTACTAAATGTACGCACCTTGACTTAAATTTTACATTTCAAATTAAGTTTATAACTTAAAAAAAAAACTTTTTTTTTTACCAGCAAAATCTCTAAAGCACCTTGCTAAACTATAAATTCAAGAAAAAATCAATAACAACGGCCAAACGGGTTGCCATATTGTTTTACCATTTTGGATTTTAGCCTAGTACTAAAATCACGTTTTCGCACGAAAAATTGTTATACTCCATATAAAAAACGTTAGCGCGGAATAAATGCGAAATCTTTGTTTTGAGTATTTTCAGACACATCTTTATACAACCCTGGATTTTTCGCACGAAAAAATAGGCAGGTATATTATTTCGCATAAATAAGTTAACATCCCTGGGTTTCAGACCCAATGTTGGCCCAATGTGCGATGTTAGGAAACTTAAAGCTACAAGTGTTACCACAACCCAAGTAAAACGATTGTGGACTACATCCTTTAGTAGATGTTACTACGCAATCCATGGTGGAGGGTTCATAAGATTCAGCCTGGCCGAACTTACAGCCGTATATACTTGTTTGTTTGTTTTTTATACCCTCCACCATAGGATGGGGGTATATTAACTTTGTCATTCCGTTTGTAACACATCGAAATATTGCTCTAAAACCCCATAAAGTATATATATTCTGGGTCGTGGTGAAATTCTGAGTCGATCTAAGCATGTCCGTCCGTCTGTCCGTCTGTCCGTCCGTCCGTCTGTCCGGCTGTCCGTCCGTCTGTGGAAATCACGCTAACTTCCGAACGAAACAAGCTATCGACTTGAAACTTGGCACAAGTAGTTGTTATTGATGTAGGTCGGATGGTATTGAAAATGGGCCATATCGGACTACGTTTACGTATAGCCCCCATATAAACCGATCCCCAAATTTGGCTTGGGGAGCCTCCCGGAGCAGCAAAATTCATCCGATCCGGTTGAAATTTGGTACGTGGTCTTAATATACGGTCTCTAACAACCATGGAAAAATTGGTCCATATCGGTCCATAATTATATATAGCCCCCTTATAAACCGATCCCCAGATTTGACCTCCGGAGCCTCTTGGAGGGGCAAAATTCATCCGATCCGATTGAAATTTGGTACCTGATGTTAGTATATGGTCTCTAACAACCATGCAAAAATTGGTCCATATCGGTCCATAATTATATATAGCCCCCATATAAACCGATCCCCAGATTTGACCTCCGGAGACTTTTGGAGGGGCAAAATTCATCCGATCCGGTTGAAATTTGGTACCTGATGTTAGTATACGGCCTCTAACAACCATGCAAAAATTGGTCCATATCGGTCCAAAATTATATATAGCTCCCATATAAACCGATCCCCAGATTTGACCACCGGAGCCTCTTGGAGGAGCAAAATTCATCCGATCCGGTTGAAATTTGGTACCTGATGTTAGTTTACGGCCTCTAATAACCATGCAAAAATTGGTCCATATCGGTCCATAATTATATATAGCCCCCATATAAACCGATCCCAAGATTTGACCTCCGGAGCCTCTTGGAAGAGCAAAATTCATCCGATCCAGTTGAAATTTGGTACATGGTGTTAGTATATGGTCTCTAACAACCATGCAAAAATTGGTCCATATCGGTCCATAATTATATATAGTTCCCATATAAACCGTCCCCAGATTTGACGTCCGGAACCTCTTGGAGGAGCAAAAGTCATCCGATACGGTTGAAATTTGGTACATTTTGTCAATATATGGCCTCTAACAGCCATGTAAAAATTGGTCCATATCGGTCTTTAGTTATATATAGCCGATGACTTATTACACAAAAATTGGTCCATATCGCCAAAAATAATCTACAAAAACTTTATTTCCATAGAAAATTTTGTCAAATTTTATTACTATAGAAAGTTTTGTCAAAATTTCATTTCTATAGAAAGTTTTGTCAAAAGTTTATTTCTATACAAATGTTTGTCAAAATTTTATTTCCATAGAAAATTTTATCAAAATTTTATTTCTATAGAAAATTTTGTAATCTACCAAAACTTTATTTCCATAGAAAATTTTGTCAAATTTTATTACTATAGAAAGTTTTGTTAACATTTCATTTCTATAGAAAGTTTTGTCAAAAGTTTATTTCTATAGAAATGTTTGTCAAAATTTTATTTCTATAGAAAATTTTGTAAAAAATTTATTTCTGTAGAAAATTTTGTCAACATTTTATTTCTATACAAAATTTTGTCAAAATTTCATTTCTATACAAAATTTTGTCAACATTTTATTTCTATAGAAATTTTTGTCAAAATTGTATTGCTGTAGAAAATTTTGTCAACATTTTACTTCCATAGAAAATTTTGTCAACATCTTATTTCTATAGAAAATTTTGTCAAGTTTTTATTTCTATAGAAAATTTTGTCAAATTTTTATTTCTATAGAAAATTTTGTCAAAATTTTATTTCTATAGAAAATTTTGTCAAGGTTTCATTTCTATAGAAAATTTTGTCAAAATTTTATTTCTATAGAAAATTTTGTCAAACTAGATTATATACGTATTTAATCGGCCTTTTTTTGTTTAATATATACCCCGTATGGGCTAACTTACAATTTAGAAGACAGTGTTAAAAAGTTTTACGATACCTTGCCATCGGCAAGTGTTATCGCAACCCAAGTAATTCGATTGTGGATGACAGCCTTTAGTAGAAGTTCCTACGCAATCCATGGTGGAGGGTACATAAGATTCGGCCTGGCCGAACTTACGGCCGTATATACTTGTTTTTTATTATTATTTTTTTTTTTTGCATGTACTTCGCAATTAATTACGACACATCCACCATGACTATCAAGATTATAGATATTCCCCAACCAATGTTATAAATATATTATGTTTTAGTTATTGTATGTATATAGATGCGTAGGTGTGAAGTGTACATATTTGTACTTCTAACCAACTACCAAAGCAATTTGTCTGCCTGTTGAGATTTTTGATTTATCTACTAATTTACTAATGTGGATTAAATTTACATAAAATAATAAATATTGCATAATTTGGCTATCATCAATAAATTACCCAACAAATATTTTAATAAGCCACTAAATGTTAGCGTGTAAGGATTAACCCATAGATGAAAAAATATTACTGCCTGTATCTTATGAATAAATGCTTCAATGCAGTTTTCCAATACGTCAAACGAAGCGGGATGTCTGTATAGACATTAGCTGTAACATAGCCCCACAAAGATAGTCTAAAGTCATTAAATCGCACTATCTAGTCGGCCAATCGACCGGTCCCCATGAAAACGAATGTTCACCGAACTCGCATCTCAATAACTCTTTTATATTTCAGGATTAGGTTATACGTACTCACGACGTTTTGACATACGAGCGCCATTTGTGTTGTTCACACCAATTTAAAATGTACATCTCACCCAAAAAATGGAATTAAATCGTGAACATTTAAATCGTGAACACGTGGTGAGGCGGTCAATTTTACAACCACGTCGACAGTTAATGGTTATTTAAATTTTTGATAATAAAGCTCCGTCATGGAGGTCGTGGTCGTAGTTCATTGCAAGACAAATTTCGTCGTCCAAAATCAACTTTTGTTCCGAAAACCATTGGTATCATTGATACCAGCATACATTCAATATTACATGAACATTTGACCATCAAAACAATCGAGTTGGATCCCACACAATGTGTGAACCGCTCGAAAAAAGGCTCGTGTCGATTGGTCGAAAAACTGCTCCACAAATACGATCGCGTTGCTTCGAAACATGTAAATGACATCGTGACTGGCGATGAATCGTGGATTTATGCGTATGAGCCCGAAAGTAAACAGCAGTGGACTGCATGGATGTTTCAAGAAAAACCAAATCCAACAAAAGTTGCTCGCGCACGAATCACTCTAAACAAATGATCGGCTGTTTTTCGGAAAAAAACTGAACACGTCACCCATTTGTTTGCCAGTTGTTTCCCAAGAAATCAGCAAAATCAACCGCCGAAAACGGATCACTCTTTAGCTCTCCCATATCGGTACGTAGAAAATAAAATGAGAGGTCAACGTGGTTCGACACCTGAAGAAACGGTTGAAGCCTTCTGAATGCTCCGTCAATTGGTTCAAACGCATGCAAAAGTACATAAAGGGTGATACGGTCAAAATTTGGTCAAGGGAAAACGCGTGTAAATCGGTGAAATCGTTTATTTAAAAAATCAAATTAAATTTCTTTTTCAAGTTCAATTAGTATAAAATTCAGGAAAAATATTCAGTTAGGCTTTCGCTTTTCCAAATCCGAATTGCCGGGCCTCACGCTTGACACCTGCCATCAGATTTTGTACAGCCACCTTGTCCACCTTCTTCGCCGCAGAAAGCCAGTTTGCCTTGAACTGCTGCTCGTCTTTAGCAGTTTTTTTGGTCTTCTTTAGGTTCCGCTTGACAATAGCCCAGTATTTCCCAATTGGGCGGAGCTCTGGCGTGTTGGGAGGGTCCATGGCCTTTTTACCGTAATGGCAAGATGCCAAATCCGGCCAAAACAGTACGGAACATTTATTCAAACACTCTTTCACGTAAATTTCTTGGTTGACAGTCCCGAAAGCTATGAAAATGCTGCTTTTCAAGCCACAGGTACAGATGGCTTGCCAAACCAGATATTTCTTTGCGATCTTTCACAGTTTTATGTGCTTGAAAATATCTGCTACCTTTCCTTTTGCCGTATAAAACTCCTGTCCCGGAAGCTGCTTGTAGTCGGATTTGACGTAGGTTTCGTCGTCCATTACCACGCAGTCAAACTTCGTCAGCATCGTCGTGTACAGCCTCCGGGATTGCGCTTTGGCCGTCGTATTTTGTTTATCATCGCGATTTGGAGTCACTACCTTCTTGTAAGTCGATAGTCCGGCTCGTTTTTTGGCTCGATGCACGGTTGTCGACGATAAACCCAGCTTATTTGCGGCATCTCGGAGAGAGAGGTTAGGGTTTCGCTTGAAACTACCGGTAACTATCTTTGTCGTCTCAGCGGCTTCCGGTTTTCGATTTCCCCCCGATCCAGACTTCCTGGCTGTCGACAAACGTTCCCCAAACACTTTAATTACATTTGTAACGGTTGACTTGGCAACTTTTAGCGATTTTGCCAGCTTTGCGTGCGAGTAGCTCGGATTTTCGCGATGCGCGAGCAAAATTTTGATACGCTGCTCTTCTTGCTTGGACGGCATTTTGACAACTGAAGAGTGAATTCCAAAATCAAAATAGGAGCAACATTCTACACACACACCTTCAAAATGAGGGGTGTTCAGGTTTTTTAAATGCAAAATTGAAAGAAATACGTCAAGATTATATTGACCAAATTTTGACCGTATCACCCTTTATATAAACGGACGAAAAATACTGTTTTTCATATGTTTGGGTGTAAAAATTATATGGTTGGAACTCAATTTTTTTAACACAATATTTTTAAGTGCAAGCATATAATGTTCATAAATTAGCATAACATGTTTGGGACATATATGTTAATATGTTAAAACATATTATATTTGGGACATAAAATGTTTGTAAATATAATATGCTTAGATGCAGGGAGCCACCGTGGTGCAATGGTTAGCATGCCCGCCTTGCATACACAAGGTCGTGGGTTCGATTCCTGCTTCGACCGAACACCAAAAAGTTTTTCAGCGGTGGATTATCCCACCTCAGTAATGTTGGTGACATTTCTGAGGGTTTCAAAACTTCTCTAAGTGGTTTCACTGCAAAGCATATAATGTTCATAAATTAGCATAACATGTTTGGGACATATATGTTAATATGTTAAAACATATTATATTTGGGACATAAAATGTTTGTAAATATAATATGCTTAGATGCAGGGAGCCACCGTGGTGCAATGGTTAGCATGCCCGCCTTGCATACACAAGGTCGTGGGTTCGATTCCTGCTTCGACCGAACACCAAAAAGTTTTTCAGCGGTGGATTATCCCACCTCAGTAATGTTGGTGACATTTCTGAGGGTTTCAAAACTTCTCTAAGTGGTTTCACTGCAAAGCATATAATGTTCATAAATTAGCATAACATGTTTGGGACATATATGTTAATATGTTAAAACATATTATATTTGGGACATAAAATGTTTGTAAATATAATATGCTTAGATGCAGGGAGCCACCGTGGTGCAATGGTTAGCATGCCCGCCTTGCATACACAAGGTCGTGGGTTCGATTCCTGCTTCGACCGAACACCAAAAAGTTTTTCAGCGGTGGATTATCCCACCTCAGTAATGTTGGTGACATTTCTGAGGGTTTCAAAACTTCTCTAAGTGGTTTCACTGCAATGTGGAACGCCGTTCGGACTCGGCTATAAAAAGGAGGTCCCTTGTCATTGAGCTTAACATGGAATCGGGCAGCACTCAGTGATAAGAGAGAAGTTCACCAATGTGGTATCACAATGGACTGAATAGTCTAAGTGAGCCTGATACATCGGGCTGCCACCTAACCTAACCTAACCTAGATGCAAACATATATTAATTTGGAAATAGCCTATAAACATATATGTGTTTAGAAAGAGAGACCTGGAGAGTAAGCTGAAAGTAAAAGAATGGAAGTAACCAATTGGCGCCTTAAAAATATATCCACACAAAGAAAATGTCATTAAAATTTTTTACTACAAGTGTATGCCCTAAGGTGAAACATAATATGTTTGAACAATACAAAAAATATTTTGTTTGCACCAATCCTGAAAATATATATGCTTGAAGCAAAATGTGTTTGGGGTATATGTTACAGAAGCGATTTTTTTGGAGGGTGTAGATCTTAATGGGGAATATTTTGAAAATCAATAAAGCGAATTTTAACGATAAATATTTGTTTTTGTTTTCTAATCCCGAAATATATAAGGAAACCTTGGTAATCCGTAGAAATTAATATTTAATTCCATATTTTTGTCTACTATGAAGGAGTTGACGTATATAAAGGGTGATTCTTTTGAGGTTAGGATTTTCATGCATTAGTATTTGACAGATCACGTGGGATTCCAGACATGGTGTCAAAGAGAAAGATGCTCAGTATGCTTTGACATTTCATCATGAATAGACTTACTAACTAGCAACGCTTGCAAATCATTGAATTTTATTACCAAAATCAGTGGCAGAAAATCCGCTTTTTTATCGACAAATTTTGTTCAGCGATGAGGGCCATATAAGTCCGATATGGACTTATATGGCCCCAGAAGCCAGAGTTTTACTCTGATTAGCTTGAAATGCACAAGGAGTACAATTAGTAGTATAGGCAATAAATTTTATTGAAATCGGTCCAGATTTAGATATAGCTCCCATGTGCATCTTTCGCCCGATTTATTCTAATATGACCACAGAGACCAAAGTTGTAGTCTGATTTACGTGAAATTTTGCACAGGGAGTAGAATTAATATAGTACCTATGCATGTCAAATTTGAAATCGGTTGAGAGTTAAATATGGCTTCCTTATATTATAGGTTTTTCCGATTTGGGCAAAAATGAAAATTCGCCACTGCTAAGTCAAACACATGTAAAAATGACTTCAAATTTTCCTATACTTCTAATACATATCTATCGACCGACAAATCATAAATACACTTTTGCGAAGTTGCCTAAAAATTGGTTCAGATTTAAAAGTTTCCAATATGTTATTATACCCTCCATTATAGGATGGGGGTATATTAACTTTGTCATTCCGTTTGTAACACATCGAAATATTGCTCTAATACCCCATAAAGTATATATATTCTGGGTCGTGGTGAAATTCTGAGTCGATCTAAGCATGTCCGTCCGTCCGTCCGTCCGTCTGTTGAAATCACGATAACTTCCGAACGAAACAAGCTATCGACTTGAAACTTGGCACAAGTAGTTGTTATCGATGTAGGTCGGACGGTATTGAAAATGGGCCATATCGGTCCACTTTTACGTATAGCCCCCATATAAAGGGACCCTCAGATTTGGCTTATGGAGCCTCTAACAGAAGCATATTTCATCCGATCCGGCTGAAATTTGGTATATGGTGTTGGCATATTGTCTCTAACAACCGTGCAAAAATTGGTCCACATTGGTCCATAATTATATATAACCCCCATATAAACCGATCCCCAGATTTGGCTTGTGGAGCCTCTAAGAGAAGCATATTTCATCCGATCCGGCTGAAATTTGGTACATGGTGTTGGTATATGGTCTCTAACAATCACGCAAAAATTGGTCCACATCGGTCCATAATTATATATAGCTCCCATATAAACCGATCCCCAGATTTGGCTTGCGATTGCTCTAAGAGAAGCAAATTTCATCCGATCCGGCTGAAATTTGGTACATGATGTTGGTATATGGTCTCTAACAACCATGCAAAAATTGGTCCACATCGGTCCATAATTATATATAGACCCCATATAAACCGATCTCCAGATTTGGCTTGCGAAGCCTCAAAGAGAAGCAAATTGCATCCGATCCGGCTGAAATTTGGTACATGATGTTGGTATATGGTCTCTAATAACCATGCAAAAATTGGTCCACATCGGTCCATAATTATATATAGACCCCATATAAACCGATCTCCAGATTTGGTTTGCGAAGCCTCAAAGAGAAGCAAATTGCATCCGATCCGGCAGAAATTTGGTACATGGTATTGGTATATGGTCTCTAACAACCGCGCAAAAATTGGTCCACATCGGTCCATAATTATATATAGCGCCCATATAAACCGATCCCCAGATTTGGTTTGCGGAGCCTCAAAGAGAAGCAAATTTCATCCGATCTGCCTGAAATTTGGTACATGATATCGGTATATGGTCTCTAACAACCATGCAAAATTGGTCCACATCGGTTCATAATTCTATATAGCCCCCATATAAACCGATCCCCAGATTTGGCTTGCGAAGTCTCCAAGAGAAGCAAATTTCATCCAATCCGGTTGTAATTTGGAAAATGGTGTTAGTATATGATCTATAACAACCGTGCCAGAATTGGTCCATATCGGTCCATAATTATATATAGCCCCCATATAAAACGTTCTCCAGATTTGACCTCCGGAGCCTCTTGGAGGAGCAAAATTCAACCGATCCGGTTCAAATTAGGAACGTGGTGTTAGTATATGGTCGCTAAGAACCATACCAAAATTTGTCCAATCACACAAAAATTGGTCCATATCGGTTCATAATCATGGTTGCCACTAGAGCCAAAAATAATCTACCAAAATTTTATTTCTATAGAAAATTTTATCAAAATTTTATTTCTATAGAAAATTTTGTCAAAATTTTATTTCTAGAGAAAATTTTGTTAAAATTTTATTCCGTTCATAATAAAATTTTCATCATTGTCAAAATTTTATTTCTATAGAAAATTTTGTCAAAATTTTATTCTCTAGAAAATTTTGTTCAAATTTTATTCGGTTCATAATCATGGTTGCCACTCGAGCCAAAAATAATCTACCAAGATTTTATTTCTATAGAAAATTTTGTCAAAAGTTTATTTCTATAGAAAATTTTGTTAAAATTTTATTTCTGTAGAAATTTTTGTCAACATTTTCTTTCTATAGAAAATTTTGTCAACATTTTTATTTCTATAGAAAATTTTTTGAAAATTTTATTTCTATAGAAATTTTGTTAAAATTTTATTTCTGTAGAAAATTTTGTCAAAATTGTATGTCTACTTTGTCAATCTGAATTATATACGTATTGGATCGATCTTTTTTGATTTAATGTATACCACGTATGGACATACATACAATTTAGAAGATGGTGTTAGGAGGTTTTAAGATACCTTGCCATCGGCAAGCGTTACCGCAACTTAAGTAATTCGATTGTGGATGGCAGTGTTTAGAAGAAGTTTCTACGCAATCCATAATGGAGGGTACATAAGCTTCGGCCTGGCCGAACTTACGGCCGTATATACTTGGTTTTTACTAACATTGTGTTCCACCCCAGGACATTAGCCGACTTAAATTTTAAGTCTATAGATTTTGTAGAAATCTAACAACTTTTGTCCAGATCGAGTCAGATTTAAACACATTTGACGGATATGATATGGTATTGAAAACATGGATTTACAAAGTGGCGCAGGGTATAATATAGTCGGCCCGCCTGACTTTTGATTTTTCTTAGTTGTTTTTTGTAACCGTCTCACTAGATAGTTAGTTTTGTGTGAAATATGAAAATACCAAAAATCGGAATTAGGTATATAGGGGTCAAATAGTATGCTAGGTAGAAATCATTTGTCTTGAAACAATTTCATATAATCGTTCTAAACAATTAACGAGCTCTTATTAATCTTATGAGCAAAACGAACTAATTCCCTTTTGAAAAATTAGATATTTGTTTTTAATTTTTGACTTTTCTATTCTTTTTTATGTTAGTTTATTTTTTGTTATGTTTTATTATTTTATCACTAAAATTTTGTTAACCCCAAACTTCATGTTCATTGCAGACCTTTTCTTTTATAACGTATGATCCGTATTTTTTGGACTCACTTTATTAATCGAATCAATCCCTTTTTCGGTTTTCGAAAATTATTATTATTGATATTATTTGACAAAAAAAAGTTATGTGTTTCCGCCCGGGATCGAACCGGGGGCCTTCCGCGTGTTAGGCGGATGTGATAACCACTACACCACGGAAACCACATTGAGTTTGTTACAAAATGTTTTTGTTAAAGAGAAAGACAAACCAAAAAACAAGGTGTCTCTTAAAATTTTAAAACTACACAGGGTGCTTTTTCTATATACTTCCACATGGTTTGTGTCTACAATTGTCATTATACAAACTCACCTCGTGTGAACAGGGCGTTTGCAAAAAAATACTATTAATGCTATTGGTGAGTATTGTTATTTTGTTTGCTGACTACATTTTTGTTTGGTTTGTGTGCCAGCTATTAATCACAAATTCACCATGAATCGATAAGGTGTCTCACAGCTGTATAAACTACAGATTTTTCTTATTTTATCCCGTCACGTACAAAAACTGACATAAAGAGTGTGTTAAATAAAGTTTCTTTTGGAAATTCAATCCAAAGCAAGTAAGGAAAATCTTAACTCATAAGAGAGAAGTTCACCACTTTGGTATCACCATGGACCAGGGATGGAAAATGCAGTACTATAGTACTTTTTCAATACTTTTCCACCCTCGTCAGTACTGTAGTACCCCCGCGAATGATTTAGTACCTTTTGTGTAGACAATAGTTTTGACAAAATATTTTAATATTTTGAGAAAGTCTTTAACAAACTTGTTAATTAATAATCTTTTACAAAGTTGGCAAAACAGACAAGTTAATGCGGGAATAAAATCTCGATTTTGTAAAAGCCATAGTCAAAAACACCAATTTATCTATATTACGCTTCCACTCGAACATTTTCTAGATTAGAAGTTACCGATCGCTTACTAAAATAATGCGAAACAAAAAGTACCAAAA
Organism: Haematobia irritans; assembly: GCF_050003625.1. Classification (NCBI taxonomy): domain Eukaryota; kingdom Metazoa; phylum Arthropoda; class Insecta; order Diptera; family Muscidae; genus Haematobia; species Haematobia irritans. The sequence continues at coordinate 56,827,193 of NC_134401.1, forward strand.
AATATTATTTTGCAAAAATTTATTTCTTCAGAAAGTTTTTTCACAATTATATTTCTACAGAAAATTTTGTCAAAATATTTTTCTTTTTGTCAAAATTTTATTTTGTTTTTTGTCAACATTTTATTTCTATAGAAAATTTTGCCAAAACTTTGTTTCTATAGAAATTTTTGTCAAAATTTTATTTCTATCGAAAATGTTGTCAAAATGTTATTTCTATAAAAAATTTTGTTAAAATGTTATATCTATAGAAAATTTTGTCAAAATTTTATTTCTGTGGAAATTTTTGTCAAAATTTTATTTCTATAGAAAATTTTGGCAAAAGTTATTTTTATAGAAATTTTTGTCAAAATTTTATTTCTATAGAAATGTTTGTCAAAATTTTATTTCTATAAAAAATTTTGTCAACATTTTATTTCTATCAAAAATTTTGTCAAAATTTAATTTCTGTAGAAAATTTTTTCAAATTTTTATTTCTATAGAAACAATTTTCATAATTTTATTTCTATAGAAAATTTTGTCAAAATTTTATTTCTATAGAAAATTTTGTCAAAATTTTATTTCTATTGCAAATTTTGTAAAAATTTTATTTCTATAGAATGTGTTGCCAAAATGTTAATTCTATAGAAAATTTTGTTAAAAATGTATATCTATAGAAATTTTTGTCCAAATTTTATTTCTATAGAAAATTTTGTCAAAATTTTATTTCTATAGAAAATTTTGTCAAAGTTTAGTTCTATAGAAAATTTTCTCAAAATTTTATTTCTATAGAAAACTTTTTCATTTTTTTTAAATTGAGGAGTTGACAAACAAAATTTTATTCGTTTTAAATTCAGTCTAATGAAGCTCTGGACAATAATCACCCAATGGGATTTTTGTTGAAATTTAGTGAAAAGTACTTTTTCGCTCAAAAAAAAAAAATACCTTTTTTGTACTTTCTTAAAAATTGTATTTTCCATCCCTGCAATGGACTGAAAGTCAAAGTGAGCCTGATATATCGGGCTGCCACCTAACCTATTGGGAGCTATGTAAAGGTTTATATTGCCAGGTCACATGACGATCTTGCAATATCAGTTTGCACACAGCATCAATGGTTTCCAGAACAACAACTGATTTTGGACAACCTTCACGAAATTCGTCTTGGTGTGAACTTCGACCTCGGTTGAATTCCCCATACCACCGAGAAATACTTGTCCTTGACGGAACTTCAACGCCAAAAATTAAATTTATTTCATCAATGCACTTTTGTTAAATAATCTACGTCGAAAGTTATAAAAAATAATCGTACGAAAATTGCCACAATTTAATCACAAGATGAATCCTTTAAGTTGCTATAAACAACGCAAATACCGCTCGTATGTCAAAACGTTCTAAATTCGTATAACGTTGGTAGATTGCAACATTATTGTTGCAAAATCCCGAAATATAAAAGGCTACAATCATACAAAGAATCTACGTATCCCGCCCAATAAATCGGAAAAAGTAAAAGTTCTTAAAAAATGATCATAATAACATTTGTTAATATTTTGAGTACGGTGAACACGCCTTTCGCGAATATACCAGGTAACCGGTATGAAGTGAGCGTCAAGATATAAATGTCTCGATAGGGAACATTTGTTGTGAGCGAGTCCTTATTTTTTTGTTTGTTTGCTATTCCATCTGTGAAAAATATTCAGTATATATCAAGTCAATGAACAGATAACATAATGTTTTCATCGTGTTAAAAATATCGAAGTTTGTACCAAAAAGTGATTATTTGCGGAAAGCATTAATTTTTGGTTTTCATTTGAAGAAAAGTGCACAGTTGCATCGAATGCTTGTCGAGACATATGGTGACCAATGCTCTAATAGAAGCAACATGCAAAATATGGTGCCAAAGGTTCAGAAATAATGATTTTGATGTGTGACATGAAGAATGTGGAAGACCACCAAAACAGTTTGAAGACGCCGAATAACGATATTGGAGGGATATGACACTTTGAATGTTTAAATGTTGCACAACAAACAATTTCTGACCTTTTTTACTATCCCATTAATAATTAGTACTTTATTTTCAACAAGTATATACGGCCGTAAGATCGGCCAGGCCGAATCTTATGTGCCCTCCAAAACAAAATCTCGGGATCGGTTTATATGGGGGCTATATATGATTATGGACTGATATGGACCACTTTTGACATGGTTGTTAAATATCATATGCTACCACCACGTACCAAATTTCAACCAGATCGGATGAATTTTGCTTCTCCAAAAGGCACCGGAGGTCAAATCTGGGGATCGGTTTATATGGGGCCTATATATAATTATGGACCGATTTCGACCAATTTTTGCATGGGTGATTGCGGCCATATATTAACACCACGTACCAAATTTCAACTGAATCTGATGAATTTTGGTCTTCCAAGAGGCTCCGGAGGTCAAATCTGGTGATCAGTTTATATGGGGGCTATATATAATTATCAACCGATGTGGACCAATTTTTGCAAGGTCATTGGAAACCACATACTAACATCATATACCAAATTTCAGCCGGATCGGATGAAATTTGCTTCTCTTAGAGGCTCCGCAAGCCAAATCGGGGGATCGGTTTATATGGGGGATATATATCATTATGGACCGATGTAGACCAATTTTTCATTGGTCATTAGAAACCATATACTAACACCATGTACCAAATTTCAGGCGCATCGGATGAAATTTGCTTCTCTTAGAGGCTCCGCAAGCCCTATCGGGGAATCGATTTATATGGGGGCTATATGTAATTATGGACCGATGTGGACCAATTTTTGCAAGGTTGTTAGAGACCATATACTAACACCGTGTACCAAATTTCAGCCGGATGGGATGAAATTTGCTTCTCTTAGAGCAATCGCAAGCCAAATTTGGGTGTCCGTTTATATGGGGGCTATACGTAAAAGTGGACCGATATGGCCCATTTGGAATACCATCCGACCTACATCAATAACAGCTGCTTATGCCAAGTTTCAAGTCGATAGCTTGTTTCGTTCGGAAGTTAGCGTGATTTCAACAGACGGACGGACGAACGGACATGCTCAGACGGACGGACAGACTCAGAATTTCACCACGACCCAGAATATATATACTTTATGGGGTCTTAGAGCAATACTTCGATGTGGTACAAACGGGATGACAAAGTTAATATACCCCCATCCTATGGTGGAGGGTATAATAATATGCCCCCATCCTATGGTGGAGGGTATAAAAACAACGCTCATTTCATACTGGTATACCGCAAAATGAAGCACCCTCTATGTTGCTTGTCAGTCAATTACATGTAAATTTAATTGTGTTATTTAAATACGTCTAACAAGAATCATTGTAACGACGTGTTTTCCCTCCCGTGCTAGGGTATAACTCGCGGGGGAAGGGTTCGTCACAGAAATTTATATTTGTAGTGAGAAAAGACGTTATTTCGATTTTAGTAGAGAAAAGACGTTATTTCGACTTAAAAGAATAGCTACATCTACAATACAATCAAATGTAAATGTTCTTCATCTGCTGGTCTTCCCAGTCCTCGACGTGACCTTGACCGGCACTTCGTCGTTGGCAACACGGCTTCATGGAAACAGCCCGATCCGTCAATATTCAATGCCGGTGATGTATTGACGTGACCTAGGACGACACTACGCCGGCAGTGCGGTGGTTATCCTACTTAGTCCTCCGGAATAATAATTTTCCCCGAGACGTGCGACACTCCGTCTGTTGGTTGGCGTTCGTCGGGTACCCCTCGTATGATGAGTCGGTGGTGATTAGTTGTCGGGTCATAACGGTCTTAGGGTCTGGGGTCTATAGGCGTAGCACAGCGTGTAATCTAAGTCACTGTGTGACTTCGAAAACGTGGTGGACTGGTGTAGCGTGGACGGCCGCGGTTCTCGATCGTACGGAATGTAAATAGGCTAGGACGGTCGCGGAAAAGGCGTATTATTACTTGTGGCTTACGACAACACACGTTTCGTGACGATGTAACTCCGAAGATGGTTTCACGGGTTTTCGTAACTTACGACTTTCGACAACACGTAAGTTTGTGTTGTGTCGAGAATGAGGCAATTGTTTAAGACTCTCGATCGCGGCAAGTGGCTTGCGACAACACACCTGGTCGAACGATTTGTCAAGGCTCACGTAACGGAATCACGGCAAGTGGCATACGACAACACACTTGGCAGAATGGGGTCACGGTAAGTGGCTTGCAACAACGCACTTGATAAAACGGTTTAGCAACGTTCACGAAAGGGAAGCAAGTGGCTTGCGACAACACACATGGATAATGGGTTTACGTAAAAGGGAAAGGCAAGTGGCATACGACAACACATTTGGCAGATTGGTATCACGGCAAGTGGTATGCGACAACCCACTTGGAAGAATATTTAGTCACGGGTTATGTTATTTGAACGTGGCAAGTGGCTTTGGACAACACACCTGCTGTAACAAAATTTATATAGCGCGATTACGGCAATTGGCATACGACAACACACTTGATGAGAGAAAAATTATATTTAGTCACGGGTTATGGTATTTGAACGCGGCAAGTGGCTTGCGACAACACACCTGCTGTAATAAGATTTATATAGCGCGATTACGGCAAGTGGCTTGCGACAAAACACTTGATGAGATAAAAATTATAAAACGCGATATGGGCAAATGGCATAATACAACACACTTGACTTTGCTAAAAATTATATAACGCGATCAAGACAAATGGCATGCTACAACACACTCGATTTTATAGAGATTATGTAACGCGATCAAGGCAAGTGGCATGCGAAATTATTCTACGCGTATTCACTTTACGAACCTATTCTACTTCCAGTCTCACACTATTTTCGAAATCCGGCTGGGTCTCAATACACTTTGGTTGATTATATCACAGTTCGCTGTATTTACCCGCTGTGTCTCGCACTTTCGTTGAAAAAATACTTTGGGTCACTTGCTTTCTCTCCTTTTGTGATGAAGGTAAACGCGCACTTCACTGTTGGTTGCCGATGGTAGGCATGCACTTTACTGACTGACCCAGATTCAAGTTTTGCAACTCCTTTTATTGTCTGCTGTGGCTGTGATATTCATCACGGCAGAACAGTTTCTCTCTGGCTTCGTAGTAGCAGAGATCTCAGCAGTAATGCTTCTGTTCGGTTATTTTGTAAGTCCATCACCACCGAACGATGTTCTCTTTCTACCTGCGTTCCATAGCCACTGCTCGTTGTTGTTGTTAGTGATCATCACTACAGCCTGTTGTGATAGTTGTTGGTGCTATATAACGACGAGTTGTTTTGCAAGTCGAAAACTTTTATTTTGCGAAGTGTAACACATGCTGTAATGGACATTGTTAGTACTAAATAACGGTGAGTTGGTTTGAATATTTTCCAAATTTTGTAAACAAGTATGAGGGCCGCCAAATAAGTTTGGGAATTCTCTTCTCCCTCAGCGACCAGATACCGAAAAATCACTTACCCTATATTCATTTCATAACTTCCCCCACTTTCGCTATAAGTTCCAAGTGAATCGCAGTATAGATTTTTCATTATTAAAGTGGAATAATTACAAATCTAAACTCCGACCGCGAACAGATATGAAAAAACATTTACCCTGTATTAATTTAATCACCTTCTCCTACGTTCCATGTAAATTTCAAATAAATCGAGAGAAGTTTAAAATTTGCTCTACTTTCTTAAAAATGGACAACCTTCACGAAATTCGGCTTGGTGTAAACTACGGTCTCAGTTGAATTCCCCATACCATCGATAAACTCTAGTCCTTGACGGAATTTCATTTCGAAATAAAACGTAATTTTATTTAATTTTAGGAGAAGAACATTTACAAATCGTTGTAATCCAAGGATGTAATCCAATTAACGAATAACAAGTATATACAGCACTAAGTTCGGCCGGGCCGAATCTTAAATACCCACCACCATGAACCAAATATTAGGGTTTCCTTTGAAATTTCAGGAGGGCTTGAGGACTTGAGGACACTTCCCGAAGATAAATTTAAAGATTTCACCTATGAGGACTATATCAGATTCTGGATTTATAAGAACCATTTTTGTTTGATTTTTAGAGGAATCATTAACATATCTTGTAAGTGTGCAAGAAAATTATAAAATAACGTCTTGATTTGAAATCTTAAATCTGTAGAAGTAAAATCTGGAAATTTTACATTGAGTTTCAAGCAATTTTCATGATCAGTGCGCCTTCTACACCCTCAAGCAGTTAAGTCGGTCTATATGGAGGCATTACCAAATGGACCGATAAAAACTTAATACACGTTTTTGTGAGCCTAAAATACCAGAATATTTACAATTTCAGGCAAATCAGATAAAAACTACGGTTTCTAGAAACCCAAGGAGTTAAATCGGGATATCGTTCTTATGGGGGCTATACTAAAATATGGACCGATACTCACGGTTTTCGGCACACCTCTTTATGACCCGAAAATACCTCTAGATTTCCAATTTCAGGCAAATAGGATAAAAACTTCGGATTCTAGAAGCCCAAGAAGTAAAATCGGGAAATCGGTCTATATGGGAGCTATACCAAAATATTGACCGATACTCACCATTTGTGGCAAACCTCTTTATGGTCCTAAAATACCTATAAATCTCCAATTTCAGGCAAATTTTATATAAACTACGGATTCTATAAACCCAAGATGTAAAATCGGGAGATCGGTCTATATGGGGGCTATACCAAAACATGGAACGATACGGAACATTTTCGGCACACCTTTTGATGATCCTCAAGTAGCTCTAGATTTTCAATTTCAGGCAAATTGGATAAAAACTACGGTTTCTATAAGCCCAAGACCCCCAATCGGGAGGTCGGTTTATATGGGGACCATACCAAAACATGGACCGATGCTCACCATTTTTGGCACACCTCTTTACTGTTCTAAAGTACCTCTCGATATCCAATTTCAGGTAAATTGGATAAAAACTGCGGTTTCTATAAGCCCAAGAAGTAAAATCGGGAGATCGGTCCATATGGGGGCTATACCAAAATATGGACCGATACTCACAATTTTTGGCACACGTATTTGTGGTCCTACAATACCTCTAGATTTCCAATTCCAGGTAAATTGAATAAAAGCTGCGGTTTCTATAAGCCCCAGAAGTAAAATCGAGAGATCGGTCTATATGGGGGCTATACCAAAACATGAACCGATACTCACCATTTTTGGCACACGTATTTGTGGTCCTACAATACCTCTAGATTTCCAATTCCAGGTAAATCGAATAAAAGCTGCGGTTTCTATAAGCCCAAGAAGTAAAATCGAGAGATCGGTCTATATGGGGGCTATACCAAAACATGAACCGATACTCACCATTTTTGGCACACCTTTTTATGGTCATAAAATACCTCTAGATTTAAAATTTCAGGCAAATTGGATAAAAACTACGATTTCTATAAGCCCAAGACCAAATCGGGAGGTCGGTTTATATGGGGACTATATCAAAATCTGGACCGATATAGCCCATCTTCGAAGTTGACCTGCCTGCAGACAAAAGACGAGTTTGTGCAAAATTTCAGCACGATTGCTTCATTATTGAAGACTGTAGCGTGATTACAACAGACAGACAGACAGACGGACATCGTTATATCGTCCCTGATAAAGAATATATATACTTTATATAGTCGGAAATCGATATTTCGATGTGTTACAAACGGAATGACAAACTTATTATACCCCCGTCACCATTCTATGGTGGTGGGTATAAAAATTGAATTAAAAAATTTCCTGTTAACTTCTTTCTGAGAACATTTTTGGAAGTAGGGAAAAAGTTTGGAACTGCTTTTAGTTGCTTTATTATAAATTAATTGTCTAGTTATATTGGAATCTGGTTTTTATTCATTTTTATGAAATAAAACAATAATATAACCTATAACTTCAGTCCATTAATTTTTAGCTAGGGGGGCTATAGCCCCCCTAGGAAAATTGTCTAGCTAAGCTAATGTGTGAACTACGGTCTCAGTTGAATTCATCATACCATCGATAAACTCTAGTCCTTGACGGAATTTCATCGCCAAAAATGGAATTAAGTTCATCGATGTTAAATTAATCCACGTTGAAAGTTGTAAAAAATAATCGCACGAATATCTTCACGATTTAAGTTGCTGTAAACAAATAACGCCTGAATGTGTAGCAGCGAAAATAAAACAAATAAATAAAACGCTAGGATTTAGTTATTCTTTAAACAATATTTCAATAAAACGTAATATTATTTAATTTTAGGCGAAGAACATTTACAAATCGTTGTAATCCAAGGATGTAATCCAATCAACGAATAAAAACAAAGGTTAAACGCCAAAAGGCGGTAATGGCGCAACTCGTTAGAAAATAGTAACGTAGTTACGATAGAGATGCCAGTCGGCAGATTGCAACACTAGAGTTACCCAATCCCGAAATATAAATAACGAAAACTAGAACAATTTGCGATTTATTGAGAGTAATTGAGCCATGGAGGACTTCGTCAAATAGAATAACCTCAACAACCTGAATGATTTATTTTTCTTTGAAATCATTTTGATATTAATTTCATTAAATTAGCCTTGTTCCCATTTGAGTCTAATATATTGTAATATTGTGGTGGCCATTGTTGTATCCTAGACAGTTTCATATTTCCCATTGCTTTGCCATTTGGCAATATTCAAGGATTTCTCACCACCTTGTTGTCCTCATAATGCGTACCAAGAAAATTAAGAAGTCATAGCCAATCTAGAAACGTTTAACATTAATTTTGTCGCAGCCCATACTGGGACAATTGGAAAATAGCGTGCCACAAACAAACAACACGCGAGGCGTCGGTGTCGAATGTGTCAAAAACACATATCCCTACACTGCGAAATTTGGCAACAAATGAGTCGCTGAAATTATTTTATATGTTTTGTAATTATGTTGTAATAAAAAGAATAGTGAATGGTATTGCCTTGTCATGCAACGATCAATATAATGCGATGCTAAAGAAAAGGAAAAGTCAAAAATATATATACAAGGGTGGAAATGCTACAATCAGTAGAGATAGGCTGTCCATTACATCTCTTTTAAAGAGAACATGTTCTCCTTTTGTGTTCGTATCTTTTTGTTCACTCTCTTTTTTTGGTGCCGTATTTTTATGTCCAACAGTGCTCTTTATGTACTCTATTTAAAAAAAAATCCTAGATTGATGGAAATTTATTTATTTAGTAGGAATTCGCCACTAATTGTTTACTGGGTTAAATCTGTTGACAAATTGCGACGTTTCGACGTACTGCGTAAAAATTAGAAATAGATGTAATTGAACGTACGACGTAAATACGCCAATACGTTGTCGTCGTCAATTGTGGGCGAGATCATAGGAACATGTGTTTTTTATTTTTGACAGCGTATTTTTGAATTTATTTTGTTTATTTCTTAAGAAAATGTGATTCTTTTTGTTTTTTATTACATATTTATTTCGTTGTTTCTATCATTAGAAACTTTTATTATTTTAATTTTAACATCAATAAAATTATTAATTATTTAATAAAGAATTTTTTTTATTGTAAACTCTTTTTTAGTTAAAATGTTCTCTTTTTTTAAAGCGAAAGTTCTCTTTTGAAAATTATCCAGATGGAAACCCTAAGTAGAGGTAACTTGTCTAACTTATTATTTAATTTTTACTCTTTTTTTGCACTATGTACATTCGCCAATATTATAGATTATTTTCTAAACCTTAAAACAAGAAATTAAGGCTGAGTTTGGTCAGCAAAAAAAAAGAAACTATAGGGCACAGGGGACAAATGCGTTAAGAAATCAGTTGAATTCTGATGCTATTTATGGCATACAAATTTCATAGCATGTTAATTAGTTATTTTTCAAACTTGAACATGTGGTCGAAACGGATTGTTTTACACTTTATTCGCTTTATACATAACAACAACCAAGGGCTGGCTTTTTACTAAAATTGAAACACAAGTAAGGACATTTTATGTATGTAGGTAGATGTGAGCGTGGGAGCTTATGTGTCTCATACCAGTAAGCCGGTATGGGTTTATATACAAACTCATTAGCCTATGAAACAATCACACAAAATATAGTAGCCAATACCAAAGGGGGTGTACGTATTCCTATCAGGTTTCGTAGATGTTTTCGTATTCCACAAACTTTGTTGACATGGAGAACTGTAACGGTATCATAATCACATACATAATTGTTTTTTGTGTTACTATATTTTCCTTTCAAGTATTTTTATTCTCCAATTGTAGTATTCGTCTATAAGGTGGATTGTGTGTAAGTAGCTTACACATAGAAGGTTTGCCATATATTCGTTACACCGAGTAATTTTAATTTTCAAGAACTACTTTATGCATTGAAAATTCTATCTGCGAACTTTCGGCTAGGACGAATTTATACAGCCTATATTATTCATTGCGTACACCCAGAAAAAGTGCCTCCGAAGGAAGAAATGTTTAATAATTTATCAATTTAACAATTTTTAAACCCTCTATCATAGGATGGGGGTATATTAACTTTGTCATTCCATTTGTAACACATCGCAATATTGCTCTAAGATCCCATAAAGTATATATATTCTGGGTCGTGGTGAAATTCTGAGTCGATCTAAGCATGTCCGTCCGTCCGTCTGTTGAAATCACGCTAACTTCCGAACGAAACAAGCTATCGACTTGAAACTTGGCACAAGTAGTTGCTATCAATGTAGGTCGGATGGTATTGAAAATGGGCCATATCGGTCCACTTTTACGTATAGCCCCCATATAAATGGGCCCTCAGATTTGGCTTGTGGAGCCTCTAACAGAAGCATATTTCATCCGATCCGGCTGAAATTTGGTACATGGTGTTGGTATATGGTATCTAATAACCATGCAAAAATTGGTCCACATCGGTCCATAATTATATATAGCCCCCATATAAACCGATCCAAAGATTTGGCTTGCGGAACCTCAAAGGGAAAAAAATTTCATCCGATCCGGCTGAAATTTGGTACATGATGTTGGTATATGGTCTCTAACAACCATGCAAAAAGTGGTCCATATCGGTCCTTAATTATATATAGCCCCCATATAAACCGATCCCCAGATTTGGCTTGTGGAGCCTCTAAGAGAGGCATATTGCATCCGATCCGGCTGAAATTTGGTACATGGTGTTGGTATATGGTCTCTAACAATCATGCAAAAATTGGTCCACATCGGTCCATAATTATATATAGCCCCCCATATAAACCGATCCCCAGATTTGGCTTGCGGAGCCTCAAAGAGAAGCAAATTTCATCCGATCCGGCTGAAATTTGGTACATGATGTTGGTATATGGTCTCTAACAACCATGCAAAAATTGGTCCACATCGGTACATAATTATATATAGACCCCATATAAACCGATCTCCAGATTTGGTTTGCGAAGCCTCAAAGAGAAGCAAATTGCATCCGATCCGGCTGAAATTTGGTACATGGTATTGGTATATGGTCTCTAACAACCGCGCACAAATTGGTCCACATCGGTCCATAATTATATATAGCGCCCATATAAACCGATCCCCAGATTTGGGTTGCGGAGTCTCAAAGAGAAGCAAATTTCATCCGATCTGCCTGAAATTTGGTACATGATATTGGTATATGGTCTCTAACAACCATGCAAAAATTGGTCCACATCGGTTCATAATTCTATATAGCCCCCATATAAACCGATCCCCAGATTTGGCTTGCGAAGTCTCCAAGAGAAGCAAATTTCATCCAATCCCATATAAAACGTTCTCCAGATTTGACCTCCGGAGCCTCTTGGAGGAGCAAAATTCAACCGATCCGGTTCAAATTAGGAACGTGGTGTTAGTATATGGTCGCTAAGAACCATACCAAAATTAGTCCAATCAAAAATTGGTCCATATCGGTTCATAATCATGGTTGCCACTAGAGCCAAAAATAATCTACCAACATTTTATTTCTATAGAAAATTTTGTCAAAATTTTATTTCTATAGAAAATTTTGTCAAAATTTTATTTCTAGAGAAAATTTTGTTAAAATTTTATTCCGTTCATAATAAAATTTTCATCATTGTCAAAATTTTATTTCTATAGAAAATTTTGTCAAAATTTTATTTCTATAGAAAATTTTGTTCAAATTTTATTCGGTTCATAATCATGGTTGCCACTCGAGCCAAAAATAATCTACCAAGGTTTTATTTCTATAGAAAATTTTGTCAAAATTTTATGTCTACTTTGTCAAACTGAATTATATACGTATTGGATCGATCTTTTTTGATTTAATATATATCACGTATGGACTTACATACAATTTAGAAGATGGTGTTAGGAGGTTTTAAGATACCTTGCCATCGGCAAGCGTTACCGCAACTTAAGTAATTCGATTGTGGATGGCAGTGTTTAGAAGAAGTTTCTACGCAATCCATGATGGAGGGTACATAAGCTTCGGCCTGACCGAACTTACGGCTGTATATACTTGTATTAAGTTAAATTTCTATGTAGAAATAAAATGTACTTGTTTTAGTAAAGAAATCCTAAACAGAAAGCAAGGCAATCATAAAAATGAACAAAAAACCAAACTAAAGCCGGGTTTCCTCAAATTTATTAAAATTTCTTATAAAATGTATTTATTTATATATATTTACAATTATAATGAATTATGAACTGACTTCCTTTGTTATAGAAAGCGTGTCACAAATATGAATAACACTTAGCATAGAAAAATATTTTAGTTCATTCGAACTAAGAAGTATTCAATCCTTTCAAATCTTAAGGAAACACATAGGAAGCTTTCCTATATTTCTTTTATCTACCAGCAATCGATAATTGTCATCAATGTAATCGATATAGCCGATAAGTTTGCGGGTGGGTTTTTTTTAAGTCATAATCGTGATGTTATAGTATACGGAGCGTCATAAAATCTACACTAAAAAAACAGTAAACCCTCCAGACGGAAAATTTTGGTTAATTTTAAAAAAATTCGATTATTTTTAGAAAATTTTAACTAAACAGTATTACAAACGTTGACATCACGCCGATATCACAAAAATAAGTAAATATTTTTCGACAAATTCAAGAAAATTAATTCTTTTTACTTGTTAAAGAAAATTTTGTTGTTTGGAGGAAAAAATGGGATTTCAAAATTGCAAGAATGTAAGTGACATACGATGTTCAAGATAGGCACAATATTGACAAAATTTACAAATTTTAAGAAATTCTGAACAATTTTGTGAGAGACACGAAGCATAATGATTAGCTTTATTTGTGTATAATTTTTTCCTCTGTTTTAGTTAATTTAACTAATATACGCAAAAAATATTAAAGTCATGAAATCTTTCTTAAGGAAATGTAACAGGTTGGCTGATAAGTCCCCGGTCTGACACATAGATGGTGTCGCTAGTATTAAATACATATTATTTTTATATAGATTTTATATGATTCGTGTCAAAATTTGACGTCTGTAAGTCAATTAGTTTGTGAGGTAGAGCATCTTTTGTGAAGCAACTTTTGTTATTGTGAAAAAATGGAAAAAAAGGAATTTCGTGTTTTGATAAAATGCTTTTTTGTGAAGGGAAAAAATACAGTGGAAGCAAAAACTTGGCTTGATAATGAGTTTCCGGACTCTGCCCCAGGGAAATCAACAATAATTGATTGGTATGCAAGCGTGGTTAAATGAGCACGGAGTACGGTGAACGCAGTGGACACCCGAAAGAGGTGGTTACCGACGAAAACATCAAAAAAATCCACAAAATGATTTTGAATGACCAGAAAATGAAGTTGATCGAGATAGCAGAGGCCTTAAAGATATCAAAGGAACGTGTTGGTCATACCATTCATCAATATTTGGATATGCGGAAGCTCTGTGCAAAATGGGTGCCGCGCGAGCTCACATTTGACCAAAAACAACAACGTGTTGATGATCCTGAGCGGTGTTTCCAGCTGTTAACTCGTAATACACCCGAGTTTTTCCGTCGATATGTGACAATGGATGAAACATGGCTCTATCACTACACTCCTGAGTCCAATCGACAGTCGGCTGAGTGGACAGCGACCGGTGAACCGTCTCCAAAGCGTGGAAAGACTCAAAAGTCCGCTGGCATAGTAATGGCCTCTGTTTGTTGGGATGCGCATGGAATAATTTTTATCGATTATCTTGAGAAGGGAAAAACCATCAACAGTGACTATTATATGGCGTTATTGGAGCGTTTGAAGGTCGAAATCGCGACAAAACAGCCCCATATGAAGAAGAAAAAAGTGTTGTTCCACCAAGACAACGCACCGTGCCACAAGTCATTGAGAACGATGGCAAAAATTCATGAATTGGGCTTCGAATTGCTTCCCCACCCACCGTATTCTCCAGATCTGGCCCCAACGACTGTTTCTTGTTCTCAGACCTCAAAAGGATGCTCGCAAGGAAAAAAATAAATTGGCTTCAATGAAGAGTGATAGAGGTAGTAAAACCGAAGGAGTACTACCAAAATGGTATCAAAAAATTGGAAGGTCGTTATAATCGTTGTATCGCTGTTGAAGGGAACTATGTTGAATAATAAAAACGAATTTTGACAAAAAAAAAATAGTTTTTCTTTGTTAGACCGAGGGCTTATCAGCCAACCCGTTAGGCTTCACTTGTTTTTGAGTGTATGGGGGCTATATCTGATTAATCGAATCGGATGAACATTTCTCTTCCAGAAGTCAAAACTGGTGATTGGTGTATATGGAGGCTATACCTAAAGTGATCCGATATTGCCCTTTTACAATACCGTACGACCTACAGCAATAACAATTACTTGCACCTAGTTTCAAGGGGATAGCTTGTTTCGTTCGGAATTTAGCGTGGTTTCAACTGATGGACGAATGAACGGACATCGCTAGATCGTTTCAGAATTTCACCAGACAACTTTTTATGGTCTAAGAACAACATATCGTTGCGTTATAAAAGGATTGACAAAGTTAGTATACCGCCTTTTCCATGGTGGAATGTATGAAAAAATGAGAATCGAATACTTGGCAACTCTACAAAATTATTTTCTTACAAAAACCTCACATTATCCTACAACGCTTTTGCATATGCCAATATTGTAACAACAATAGTTTCAATCTATTTGTATACCCTCTGCGAAGTCACTTTCACACTGCCAAATCACTTAAGGTGACATTCGAACTTTGTTTACAGGTCGTTTAACGTTTATTTTATAAGACCTGACCTAAGAATAGCGTCATCGTCTCGCTTTTTGTTTTATTGAGAGCTGTAATTCTAGTCCTTGTACACATTTAGGGGGCTTTACTATACTACTATAAGAGTTTGCTCTCTCTCTTCCTCGTATTTGCAATTCGAAGGCGCGCCAAAAAACATACAATTGTATAGTTGGAATCTCATTCTCTTGAGGAAAGTATACACCAAAGCAAAATGTAATATTTGAAATATCTATGTTTTAACAAGGGACAGGTAAACCAAATTAAATATACAGTGGCGTGCAGAAATGAGTACATAATTAATCGTTTTTCAATTCTAAACGAATAATTTTATTTTTCCTTTATTCCTTCTTCAATTCTAAATAAAACAACAAAAAACTTAAAACAAAAAGTAAAGAATTCAGAGTAGTAAATAAACATAACAAAAAAACTTGCATGTTCTCAATTTTGCACTTTTTGCTCTACTCAGCATAAAACCAATATATTCCGTTAGTTTTGTATTTTTATACCCACCACCATAGAATGGTGACGGGGGTATAATAAGTTTGTCATTCCGTTTGTAACACATCGAAATATCGATGTCCGACTATATAAAGTATATATATTCTTGATCAGGGAGAAATTCTAAGACGATATAACGATGTCCGTCTGTCCGTCTGTCTGTCTGTCTGTCTGTCTGTCTGTCTGTCTGTCTGTCTGTTGTAATCACGCTACAGTCTTCAATAATGAAGCAATCGTGCTGAAATTTTGCACAAACTCGTCTTTTGTCTGCAGGCAGGTCAAGTTCGAAGATGGGCTATATCGGTTCAGGTTTTGATATAGTCCCCATATAAACCGACCTCCCGATTTGGGGTATTGGGCTTATAGAAATCGTAGTTTTTATCCAATTTGCCTGAAATTTGAAATCTAGAGGTATTTTATGACCATAAAGAGGTGTGCCAAAAATGGTGAGTATCGGTCCATGTTTTGGTATAGCCCCCATATAGACCGATCTCCCGATTTTACTTCTTGGGCTTATAGAAACCGCAGTTTTTATCCAATTTGCCTGAAATTTGAAATCTAGAGGTATTGTAGGACCACAAATACGTGTGAGTATCGGTCCATATTTTGGTATAGCCCCCATATAAACCGATCTCCCGATTTTACTTCTTGGGCTTATAGAAACCGCAATTTACCTGAAATTCGAAATCGAGAGGTACTTTAGAACCGTAAAGAAGTGTGCCAAAAATGGTGAGCATCGGTCCATGTTTTGGTATGGTCCCCATATAAACCGACCTCCCGATTTGGGGTCTTGGGCTTATAGAAACCGTAGTTTTTATCCAATTTGCCTGAAATTGAAAATCTAGAGGTATTTTAGGACCATAAAGATGTGTGCCGAAAATGGTGAGTATCGGTCCATATTTTGGTATAGCCCCATATAGACCGATTTCCCGATTTTACTTCTTGGGCTTTTAGAATCCGAAGTTTTTATCCTATTTGCCTGAAATTGGAAATCTAGAGGTATTTTCGGGTCATAAAGAGGTGTGCCGAAAACGGTGAGTATCGGTCCATATTTTAGTATAGCCCCCATAAGAACGATCTCCCGATTTAACTCCTTGGGTTTCTAGAAACCGTAGTTTTTATCTGATTTGCCTGAAATTGTAAATATTCTGGTATTTTAGGATTACAAAAACGTGTATCGGATTAAGTTTTTATCGGTCCATTTGGTAATGCCTCCACATAGACCGACTTCACTTCTTGAGGGTATAGAAGGCGCACTGATCATGAAAATTGCTTGAAACTCAATGTAAAATGTCCAGATTTTACTTCTCGGATGAAAATCTACAGATTTAAGACTTCAAATCAAGACGTTATTTTATAATTTTCTTGCACACTTACAAGAGATGTTAATGATTCCTCTAAAACTCAAACAAAAATGGTTCTTATAAATCCAGAATCTGATATAGTCCTCATAGGTGAAATCTTTAAATTTATCTTCGGGAAGTGTCCTCAAGTCCTCAAGCCCTCCAAAGGAAACCCTAATATTTGGTTCATGGTGGTGGGTATTTAAGATTCGGCCCGGCCGAACTTACTGCTTTATATACTTGTTTGTCTTTCTTTATGATCTGTAATACAACTTTGTGTTTAGAAACGTGTTAGCTACACTCAAAAAAAAGGGAACTCTCTATTTCACTAAAGCCAATTTAACTTTATTTTAGTTCATGGTATTATTATATATGGAGAAAGTTTCCTTTACTCTAATAATTTTTTTTGTACGTTGGTTAAATGAACTAAAAAACGGGAAAAAATTATACACAAATGAATTAAAAAAGTTTTACTAAATTCGTACTTCTCACAAAATAGTTCATTATTTCTGTTGTTGTTTTTGATTTCAGCTTAAAACCATGCATTGACTAAAACTACAAATGTAGCTTAACCAGCAGAGGAAAAGAATGTTTGTCAAATTTATTTGGGCAAAGCCCTATAGACTGCAAGATGGTTGGATGGACGCACGTTTCGGAATTACCACATTCCTTATCAGCATCCTCTACTTGCAGCAAAACTATTCATCATTCATTATTTCTTTAAATTTGTAAATTTTACTAAAAATGCGTCCATCATGAACTTCGTATGTCACTAAAGACATTCTTGCAATTTTGAACTCCAATTTTTTCCTTCAAACAACAAAATTTTCTTTAACAAGTGAAAAACAATTAATTATGTCTAATAAATTTGCTTGAATTTGTCGAAAAATATTTACTTATTTTGGTGATATCGGTTTGATGTCAGCGTTTGTAATACTGTTTAGTAAAAATTTTCTAAAACTATTAAACATTTTCCAAAATTAATCAAATGTTTTCTTTCTGAAGGGTTTTTTCAGTGTAGTAAGAGTTAAAGCTTTATTCGAAGTGTACTGCAATAATATCAAGTAAAAAATAAAATGAAAAAATTATCGCGCGATGTGGAGGACAAAATATTTTCCTTAATTAATAATGGGTCTTCATCGCAGAAAATAGCCAAGGAACTTACATAAATATAAGTCAGTCTGTGGTCATTCGCGTCCAAAAAAGACGAAATGCTACTCCCAAAGAGCAAACTAGAGGCCGCCGAAAACTGTTGACCGAAGCGGACGCTCGCCTTATGATTGCAGAAATTAGGCAGAACAAGTCCGTAACGCCGAAAAATACTACTGTTGGCAAAAATAAGCAAGTTAGTGAATAGACAGCAAGACGAGCGCTCCACAACATTGGTTATGTTTCAGCTGTAAAAAAATAAACCGGCATTGTCCAAAAAGAATCAAAAAGCGCGAATAAAGTTTGCAAGAGAGCATAAAAATTGGACGACAGATTACTGGAAACGTGTTATCTGGTCAGATGAATCAAATTTTAACCGTTTCCAATCGGACGGTAAACAATATTGCTGGCGTCGTCCTGGTGATACCATTCAACGCCACCATGTTAAACAAACTGTGAAGCATGGTGGTGGAAGCATCATGGTTTGGGGCTGTTTCACTTGGTGGCACATTGGGCCATTGCAGAAAATTGATGGTATAATGAAGAAGAAAGACTACCTCGCCATTTTGCAGACTCATCTTCCCGAGTTTGTTGACAAGAGTGCCTATCCTGAAGATGAAGTCGTATTTCAACAGGATGGCGATCTGAAGCGTAGTGAAAAAATGGCTTTGTGAGCAAAAATTTCAAGTGATGAATTGGTCAGCGCAAAGCCCCGACCTCAACACGATTGAGAATTTATGGTCAATCGTGGGAAGACGGCTGGGATTGTACAAATCAGCTCCATCAAAATTAGAAGACCTGTGAGAACGAGTACGAGTACAGATGAAATTATACAAGAGTTGGTTGAAAGTATGCCAAAACGTATAAATATGGCATTCAAAAATAAAGGGTTATGGACCAAGAAAATGTTCCAACTGACATCGGTATAGAAAAGTGCAAAATTGAGTACATGCGAATATTTATACCCTGCTCCACACTGTGGAACAGGGTATTATAAGTTAGTGCATATGTTTGCAACACCCAGAAGGAGACGAGATAGACACATGGTGTCTTTGGCAAAAATGTTAAGGGTGGGCTCCTCAGTCGATATAGCGATGTCCGTCTGTCCGTGAACACATTTTTGTAATCAAAGTCTAGGTCGCAGTTTTAGTCCAATCGACTTCAAATTTGGCACAAGTATGTGTTTTGGCTCAGAATAGATCCCTATTGATTTTGGAAGAAATCGGTTCAGATTTAGATATAGCTCCCATATATATCTTTCGCCCGATATGGACTAATACGGTCCCAGAAGCCAGAGTTTTACCCCAATTTGATTGAAATTTTGCATAGGAAGTAGAATTAGCATTGTAGCTATGCGTGCCAAATTTGGTTGAAATCGGTTCAGATTTATATATAGCTCCCATATATAGCTGTCGGCCGATTTACACTCATATGACCACAGAGGCCAATTTTTTGCTCCGATTTAGTTGAAATTTTGCACAGGGAGTAGAATTAGCATTGTAGCTATGCGTGCCAAATTTGGTTGAAATCGGTTCAGACTTAGATATATCTCCCATATATAGCTTTCGCCCGATTTACACTCATATGACCACAGATGCCAATTTTTTGCTCCGATTTAGTTGCACAGGGAGTAGAATTAGCATTGTAGCTACACGCAAAGAAAAAAAAAACGTTTGGAAAACGTGTACCGAAAACGTTTTTCTTTTGTTAGAGTTTTTTAATTGCTACGAAAATTTTAAACTTTTATCACCAAAAAAAATCGTTTGTTACAAAATTTTTATTTTTTCAATAAAAAAAATTATTTTTGAAATAACAACACAGTCCATTTCGTTTATATCAAACACTGTTCTTTTCTGACTTTATGTCTTTAATAAGACACATTTTACAGTTCAAAATTTAATATAGTACAATGTAATGTTGAACATTTTTTCGGAATCTTCCGAATATATCTGGAATATATGTAAAAAAACAAAAGCAAAAAAAAAAGAAAACTTTGGCCGAAGCAGGGATCGAACCCACGACCCTTGGCATGAGAGTCGGACGTAGCTACCACTGCTCCACGGTGCCAAACTAAATGTTTGTTTCTGTTAAATAAACTTTGTTTATTCGGTTCGTGGGCGCCGCAAGCTATGCTATATAAATATAACGTATATGGATATTTATCTATTGATGACCATAACAGGTACATAGCTCAGTGGTTAGTGTGTTGGCTTACAATGTGCATGGTCCGCGGTTCGATTCTCCGTCCAGGCGAAAGGTAAAAAAAAATTTTAAAATTTATAAAATCGTATAATTTCTTCTACATTGTTGGTATTACAGGAAAAGGTGTTAAGAACTAAAAATCCTCGTGGATGTGAGAAAGATGTGAGGGACAATGCAATTAGCAAGAAAATAATGTTTTTTTGAGCTAGTCTTTATGAAATTGTTTTTACATCCTGGAAAAGAATAAACGTTTATCACAAAAAGTATATACTTTTCATCCAAATACACTTCCTTACAGCGAAAAGCAAATGAGAAACGAACTTTGTTTGTCTAAAATTTCGTTTGGGAGGAAAGAATTATTTTTTTGCGTGTATGCGTGCCAAATTTGGTTGAAATCGGTTCAGATTTAGATATAGCTCCCATATATATGTTTTTCTGATTTCGACAAAAATGGTCAAAATACCAACATTTTCCTTGTAAAATCGCCACTGCTTAGTCGAAAAGTTGTAAAAATGACTCTAATTTTCCTAAACTTCTAATACATATATATCGAGCGATAAATCATAAATAAACTTTTTCGAAGAGTCCTTAAAATTGCTTCAGATTTAAACGTTTCCCATATTTTTTTATTAACATTGTGTTCCACCCTAGTGCATTAGCCGACTTACATTTTGAGTCTATAGATTTTGTAGATGTCTATCAAATTCTTCCAGATCGAGTGATATTTATATGTATGTATTTGGGACAAACCTTTATATATAGCCCCCAACACATTTGACGGATGTTATATGGTATCGAAAATTTAGATCTACAAAGTGGTGCAGGGTATAATATAGTCGGCACCGCCCGACTTTAGACTTTCCTTACTTGTTTTTTGTTATGTTTATTTATCTCTGTGAATTTTTTACTTTTTGTTTTGAGTTTTTTTTGTTGTTTTATTTAGAATTGGAGAAGGAATAAAGGAAAAATAATATTATTTTGGGTTTCTTTTTTACTTTTTTACTTCGTTTTGAAATAAAAAAAATTAATTATGTACGCATTTCTGCACGCCACTGTATATCGAACTTTATAGTGATGTAAGTTTTGACTGCTCGTTACTTTTGAATTGAGTACTCGTTACAACTCGTTATTTGTTTCTTTTGGTATCCGAGCTTCATAATAGTCGAAACGCTCCCAAGTCTTTTATCACATACTTTATGTCTTTCTTTGAGGTGAATTGTAACTACTAAAAACAATCCGCCCATTTACTTACCGCCAAAAAGTGGTAAGATGGTATTAAAGATATTGAGTACTCATTTACTAGTAACGAGTACTCAAAAATTTGTCAGTAACGAGCACTTGTAGTAAAATACTCGTTACATTTACAACACTAGTCCCTTAAAAAGCCTATAATTCACAAAATTTATCACGATTGCTTGAGATGAAAGCAGTATAATAAAAAAAAATTAATGAATTTGGCATTGGTTACACGTAATTTAACATCAAAATTTCCTTTCTTCAAATTGTAACAACCTACACGCAGAGAAAGAAATATGATCACCTCAAACATGTTGCAATTATTAAATTATTTAAAATATAATTTTAATACAAATTTTCTTCTGACCTCATTGGCAAGTAAAACCAATCATTTTGTTTGTTCACAAATTGGTCAATTTGGAATGGCTTCACCTCGGAGGTAACTAAATTCGGTAACTATTCAGTGTTATTCCGATGCACGTGAAATTTTAAAATTTCGGTTGACATCGTTTCGGATTTAGATATAGCTCCCATATACAACATATCTTTCGCCCGATTTTGACCCATATGACCACAGAGGCTAAAATATGTTATCCGATTTACGTTGAACGATTAACTATGCATGCCAAATTTGGTTCAAATCGGTTCAGATTTAGTTATAGCTTCCATATATATCGTTCGACCGATTTAGACTCATGGACCACTTTGAACTATGACTCATATGAGTGTAAATTTCACTCGGATTTATTTGAAATTTCGAACAGAGAGTACAATTAACATTTTAGAAATGTGTGCCCAATTTGATGAAAATCGGTTTAGATTTGGACGAAGCCCCCAAATACATACGAGTATATATCATATTCCGATTTGAGTAAAAATTAAAATTTTCTAAGAAAACTTGTAAATATTACTCTAATACATATGTTATCTATCGATCGATAAATCATAAATGTACTTTTGCGAAGTTGCCTAAAAATAACTTTAGATTTAAATATTTCCCATATTTTTATTAACATTTTGCTCTGCCCCAAGGCATTAGCCGTTTTAAATTTTAAGTATATAGATTTTGTATATGTCGACCCCGCCCGACTTAAGACTTTCCTTACTTGTTTTATTATAATGCAATTTCCATTATTCTAAATAATTCTCAAAAATTTTATGAACTTAACGTACACAGAAAAGTATCACCAAAATATTTCCATTATTAATTTGTTCAATTAAGAAATTACTTGATACAATTAACTTCTTAATCCAAATGAAACATTAAGTTAATAAAGTCAATGATTATTTTTAATTAAAAAGATTAATTGATATAATTAACTTTTTAATCAAACTCGGAAGGCTCAGTTATAAAAGTGATGGAAACTTTTTTATTTTTAATCAACATTTTTTTCAATCAATCAATGTTTTAATCACTATGTCAGCTAGGAAAATAATTGAAAATAGTTACGTTTATTATTAAAAAAATGATTGAGTTTTGCAATCAACCTCAATTAACTTTTTCATTAAAAAATTAATTGAAATTTGCTCATGAAATCATTTAATTGTTTAATCAAGTATTTTTTATGCAAATTAAAACTGTGATTGATACTATCATTTTCGTGATTGAACACTTTTCATTAAAAAAAATTAATTAGATCAATTAATTTCGTGATTTAATCAGATTTTTTTTTTGTGTGTAGGTCTAAAATTCAATTATGTTTTTTCTGTGTAGCATGACATTTGAAAAGGAATAACAAACAATTCCTCAATCCTGAGATGGATTAAATAAAAAGAATAAATAAATCCACATTTTTCCTTGGGTGTATAGTTGCTACCCAACTGCTGAGTCTATGTCTAAGTATGTATATAAGAATTTCTGTGGCAGGACTCAAAATTCCCGTCTGGGGAATGAATACTATCAGCACGACGACAATGACGATTATTGAGCGAATGTCAAGTTTGTCATACGCCACCCATCCAAAATCGAAGTTGCCTTGCATTCATTCCGTACAATTCGTTGAATCAACCGGATGGCACAAGGCCCACACTAGCGTTTTTTTAGCATGGTATTATGACGTGCTAAGTGAGTGCTGCAAGAGCTGTTCTTTGTTATTAATTTTCCTTGTCCAGCAAATTTAGTCACTATTTTGGTTTAAGCGCGTTAATGTCGCGGGTTGTGTAGTGCCGCGTTTGCCGCCAATTCTTATCCGTTGTCCTTACGAGTATTAGCAATACAAAAGCAATAAAGGAATAATTATTTTTCCATTGAAAACCCAAACAAATAGTGAAGAAATGTGGTGAAACATTTCTTTAGAATTTAATTCTTGAGTATAATTAACACGAATGAGTTCATAGAGGCAGTCATAAATTGAGGCAATCCAATGATGCCATTAAACAGATGTCCTGCGAAGGTCTCTATACAATTTAGTGATTTCAATTCAATTCTATATCAAAGTTGTTCGAATGAAAACAAATTTTTGGATGTATTGGAGAATACGCTGGAAGCACATCATTGTAATGTCCTGTAAGTAAATTCTCAGAAATAATACGAATTAAGAAAGGTAGGTTAATCGTGGTAACGTTAAATGGATTCAAAGTAAATGTTGACCAAATTCTCCAAATGGATGTTAGTAATAAGGTACGGTTGATGGAGAAATTCTTTAGCCGGAGTAAAAAGTTTTCAATCTACGATATGTCGGCTTACAAGTATGAGAACTTAGCCACAAAGGTTAAACTTGATCCTCGTACTATGAAAAAAAAAAACATTTGATATCATCAAGATGTCCAATCGGTAAACTGGTTTCAATAAATATCAATAAGTGATGTCCTATTATATTTTTATTGGAATGATAAGACCCTCTTATCGTTTATTGGGAGGTCAGTCCATCACCTTAGGAGGAAAATGGAAAGATTAGTCTACGGCTTGGGTTGTCAAAGAAACCTTTTTTGCCAAAAGGGGTCAACCGGTTAAAAAAAGAGTCGTTAATTTAAGCAAATTTTTACTATAATTTATCACAAGCATTTTCCTGTGTGTTTAGTTCACTTCTCGTATTTTCAACGAAATTTAAATACTCAAAAGGAAAATTTACCAATTTAACAATCGATTAGTTCATATACGATGGGAATTTCCTTAAATTTTTTTTTTAACTGGTAGTAAAAAATTCTTTTGTCAAACTATAAAACTACTTGTGAAATGTAAAGTAATAAACTTACAAAAAAAAAAAAACAAGTAAGGAAAGTCTAAAGTTGGGCGGGGCCGACTATATTATACCCTGCACCACTTTGTAGATCTAAATTTTCGATACCATATCACATCCGTCAAATGTGTTGGGGGCTATATATAAAGGTTTGTCCCACATACATACATTTAAATATCACTCGATCTGGACAGAATTTGATAAATTTCTACAAAGTCTATAGACTCAAAATTTAAGTCGGCTAATGCACTAGGGTGGAACACAATATTAGTAAAAAAATATGTGAAACATTTAAATCTGAAGCAATTTTACGGAAACTTCGCAAAAGTTTATTTATGATTTATCGCCCGATATATATGTATTAGAAGTTTAGGAAAATTAGAGTCATTTTTACAACTTTTGGACTACGCAGTGCCGATTTTACAAGGAAAATGTTGGTATTTTGACCATTTTTGTCGAAATCAGAAAAACATATATATGGGAGCTATATCTAAATCTGAACCGATTTCAACCAAATTTGGCACGCATAGCTACAATGCTAATTCTACTCCCTGTGCAAAATTTCAACTAAATCGGAGCAAAAAATTGGCCTCTGTGGTCATATGAGTGTAAATCGGCCGAAAGCTATATATGGGAGCTATATCTAAATCTGAACCGATTTCAACCAAATTTGGCACGCATAGCTACAATGCTAATTCTACTCCCTGTGCAAAATTTCAACTAAATCGGAGCAAAAAATTGGCCTCTGTGGTCATATGAGTGTAAATCGGGCGAAAGCTATATATGTGAGATATATCCAAATCTGAACCGATTTCAACCAAATTTGGCGCGCATAGTTACAATGCTAATTCTACTCCCTGTGCAAAATTTCAACTAAATCGGAGTTAAAAATTTGCCTCTGTGGTCATATGAGTGTAAATCGGGCGAAAGCTATATATGGGAGATATATCCACATCTGAACCGATTTCAACCAAATTTGGCACGCATAGTTATAATGCTAATTCTACTCCCTGTGCAAAATTTCAACTAAATCGGAGTTAAAAATTGGCCTCTGTGGTCATATGAGTGTAAATCGGGCGAAAGCTATATATGGGAGATATATCCAAATCTGAACCGATTTCAACCAAATTTGGCACGTATAGTTACAATGCTAATTCTACTCCCTGTGAAAAATTGCAACTAAATCGGAGTTAAAAATTGGCCTCTGTGGGCAAATGAGTGTAAATCGGGCGAAAGCTATATATGGGAGCTATATCTAAATCTGAACCGATTTGGCTGATATTATGCAAGTTTTTCGAGACCCATAAAATATTCGGATGTACGGAATTTGAGGAAGATCGGTTTATATACACGCCAATTATGACCAGATCGGTGAAAAATATATATGGCAGCTATATCTAAATCTGAACCGATTTTTTCCAAAATCAATAGGGATCGTCTTTGAGCCGAAACAGGACCCTATACCAAATTTTAGGAGAATCGGACTAAAACTGCGAGCTGTACTTTGCACACAAAAATACATCAACAGACAGACAGACGGACAGACAGACGGACAGACAGACAGACAGACAGACAGACAGACAGACAGACAGACAGACAGACGGACATCGCTAAATCGACTCAGAATTTAATTCTAAGACGATCGGTATACTAAACGATGGGTCTCAGACTTTTCCTTCTTGGCGTTACATACAAATGCACAAACTTATTAAACCCTGTACCATAGTAGTGGTGAAGGGTATAAATAACAAGTAAGGAAAGTCTAAAGTCGGGCGGGGCCGACTATATTATACCCTGCACCACTTTGTAGATCTAAATTTTCGATACCATATCACATCCGTCAAATGTGTTGGGGGCTATATATAAAGGTTTGTCCCACATACATACATTTAAATATCACTCGATCTGGACAGAATTTGATAAATTTCTACAAAGTCTATAGACTCAAAATTTAAGTCGGCTAATGCACTAGGGTGGAACACAATGTTAGTAAAAATATATCGGAAACATTTTAATCTGAAGCAATTTTAAGTTCATTTATGATTTATCGCTCGATATATATGTATTAGAAGTTTAGGAAAATTAGAGTCATTTTTACAACTTTTCGACTAAGCAGTGGCAATTTTACAAGGAAAATGTTGGTATTTTGACCATTTTTGTCGAAATCAGAAAAACATGTATATGGGAGCTATATCTAAATCTGAACCGATTTCAACCAAATTTGGCACGCATAGCTACAATGCTAATTCTACTCCCTGTGCAAAATTTCAACTAAATCGGAGTTAAAAATTGGCCTCTGTGGTCATGAGTGTAAATTAGGGTAAAACTCTGGCTTCTGGGGCCATATAAGTCCATATCGGGCGAAATATATATATGGGAGCTATATCTAAATCTGAACCGATGTCTTCTAAAATCAATAGGGATCTATTCTGAGCCAAATCACATACTTGTGCCAAATTTTAAGTCGATTGGACTAAAACTGCGACCTAGACTTTGATTACAAAAATGTGTTCACGGACAGACGGACATGGCTATATCGACACTGAGCATTTTTGCCAAAGACACCATGTGTCTATCTCGTCTCCTTCTGCGTGTTGCAAACATATGCACTAACTTATAATACCCTGTTCCACAGTGCGGCGCAGGGTATAAAAAACGTTCCCCGATTATCTCGAAGTTTTCAGTGAAGGTGGTCTCTAAAAAATTACCGCACTCAACAAAAAAGTGAAACCTCTATTTATTTTAGTTCATGGAATTATTATGATTGGAGAAAGTTTCCTTTACTCTAATAATTTTTTTGCGTATGATAATTAAATGAACTAAAAACTAAAAATTATACCCAAATGAAGCATAAAGATTTACTAAAATCGTACTTCTTACAAAATAGTTCATTATTTCTTTAAATTTGCAACTTTTACGACAAATGCGTTCATCTTGAACACCGAAAAAAGGTGAACTGCTTTATAGGAAGAGTGAACAACCTCGCACGAAAATTGAACTAAATTTTACTCCACATTTTGAGATTTCCACAAAGCGTTGTTAAAACCAAGAAATTTTAATGCCCTGTTGTACTTTTTAACTGCAGTTCACGAAATTACATCATCTCATAGGAGAAAAAATTAACTAAAAGTAAAGAAGAAAATCATTGGCGCCAAATTATGACCATTTTAACCATACAGTAGTTCATTCTTACTATTTTTGGGAATCGTACGAAAATTTTTATTTGTTTTAGTTCATATTGAACTTATGTATACGGTCATTGAACTTTATACTTTTATACGTTTAATTCATAAAATTTTTGAGACATACTTAAAAAAGTAAGACTTCATTAAGCTGTGGAAAATTTCGATAAAAATAATAAAATTCAACTACAATTGAACTAAATTTTACTCCACATTTTGAGATTTCCACAAAGCGTTGTTAAAACCAAGAACTTTTAATGCCTTGTTGTACTTTTTAACTGCAGTTCACGAAATTACATCATCTCATAGGATAAAAAATTAACTAAAAGTAAAGAAGAAAATCATTGGCGCCAAATTATGACCATTTTAACCATACAGTAGTTCATTCTTACTATTTTTGGGAATCGTACGAAAATTTTTATTTGTTTTAGTTCATATTGAACTTATGTATACGGTCATTGAACTTTATACTTTTATACGTTTAATTCATAAAATTTTTGAGACATACTTAAAAAAGTAAGACTTCATTAAGCTGTGGAAAATTTCGATAAAAATAATAAAATTCAACTACAATTGAACTAAATTTTACTCCACATTTTGAGATTTCCACAAAGCGTTGTTAAAACCAAGAACTTTTAATGCCTTGTTGTACTTTTTAACTGCAGTTCACGAAATTACATCATCTCATAGGATAAAAAATTAACTAAAAGTAAAGAAGAAAATCATTGGCGCCAAATTATGACCATTTTAACCATACAGTAGTTCATTCTTACTATTTTTGGGAATCGTACGAAAATTTTTATTTGTTTTAGTTCATATTGAACTTATGTGTACGGTCATTGAACTTTATACTTTTATACGTTTAATTCATACAATTTTTGAGACATACTTAAAAAAGTAAGATTTCATTAAGCTGTGGAAAATTTCGATAAAAATAATAAAATTCAACTACAAGCAAATAATTTTTTTTTTCAGTAAAAATAAGTTAAATTTAGCGTTAGTTTAACTACGGAAATTTTTTCTGTGAACTTCGTACGGCACTTAAGACAATCTTGCAATTCGGAATACCAGATTTTTCCTTCAAACTACAAAATTTTCTTTACCAAGTCAAAAAAATTAACAAATTTTCTTGAATTTGTCGAAAAATATTTATTTATTTTTGTGATATCGGCATGATATCAGCGTTTGCAATATTGTTTAGTTAAAATTTTCTAAAAATTATCTAAATTTTCTTGAATTATGTTAACAACAATTTTTCTTCATAGTGGGTGTACTGTTTTTTCAGTGCAACTTCATTTTCTGATATCTGAAGGGTGAAGACCACATCAATGTTTTTTTTAAAGAATAGAGCAAAATCTAATTTTTAAAGAATAGAGCAAAATCTAATTTACTTAAAATAGGAAATAAAGTAGGAGGTGATTAATATTATACAGTGTTCATGATTTTTCAATATCTGGTCGGGGAAGGTAAACTCCCCTTTGGAATAGTGAAAAATCTAAAGTTCTTCGATATACTTGGATTTTGTATGGGACGTCGGAAGGTTACGAAATAAATGTAGGGTATATTTAAATATTAACTATCCATTAATTTTTTGTGGACAAGAAAAATAGAGCGTTTTGATGCATTTGACGAAAAAGTACTACAAATGTATTAAAAGTGTACTTTTCGAAGCCAAAAGGTGCTAAAATTATATAATATCAAATTTAAAGGCTATTGTAAAAGAAAAATGCATATCATTTACTTTTACCATATTGTTACGAATTTGATATTTCTAGATTTAAGTTTATTCAAATTAGTTTCTGTTAATTTAAAATTTCAAATTGTAACAGTCAAATTACGTCATCACTTGTCAAAATCATTTCTTTATTTTCTAGTACTTTCCTAAACATCTTTTGTGTTCTTAGTTTCCCAATCGTTCATTGTAAAGTAACCCCTTTTTGTTTTGTTATCTTCATTGCTTATTGTTATAGTTGTAGTAACATGATCATAATCATCTATGCCTGTGCGACATCTGCCATATAGTAGAATGTTCCAGATGATTGTAGCCAAGGCAATGAGCATGGGCCGATAAATATGTGCGATGTCGCCCGTGCGACATCTAACAGGTAGTAGTAGAATAGTCTAGAATGTTGTAGGCCAGACTACCGAGAATTTAATATATCGTTATACAGTAGTATAAAAGAGCTGACACAGCGAGCTGTGAAGTCACTCGTAAGCTAAAGTTTATACAGTACACATCGTAGAACAAATAAGTGAAACTTATCAGTTAAACAAATAAATTGTAGATTGTCGTTGTTTGAAAAGAACTGTGTTTGATTATCGGGTTATTAAACACGCCTCAATATAAAAACTTAACAATATATATTAAAACACTTCGAATAAACAATGTCTAAAGTCGGACAGTGCCGACTATATTATACCCTGCACTATTTTGTAGATCTACATTTTCGATATCTCAAATTCTTCATATTTTCTGGGTGGCGTATATATTACCATATACATATACAATGAATCCTCTCAAACTTGGATACTCTGAAGCCCGGACACCTCCCAAATGTGGACAGTTGTCTGGGGACGTTACCCAGCAAAAACTCCTATTACCAGGTATGAGTACAAGTATGCCTGCGCCAAAATAAGTAACAACTTCTTCGTACATATATCAGTAGTAATACTTTTACACGGACATGACATTGGAGGAAAGTACTTCGGTTCAATCATACCAGCAGTCGAAAAATAAGTAATTCGACGCAAGTATACCTGCTCTTCAAAAATAATAGCTTTGACATAAATATAATCAACAAGTATATAAAGCAGTAAGTTCAGCCGTGCCGAATCTTAAATACCCACCACCATGAACCAAATATTAGGGTTTCCTTTGAAATTTCAGGAGGGCTTGAGGACTTGAGGACACTTCCCGAAGATAAATTTAAAGATTTCACCTATGAGGACTATATCAGATTCTGGATTTATAAGAACCATTTTTGTTTGAGTTTTAGAGGAATCATTAACATCTCTTGTAAGTGTGCAAGAAAATTATAAAATAACGTCTTGATTTGAAATCTTAAATCTGTAGATTTTCACCCGAGAAGTAAAATCTGGAAATTTTACATTGAGTTTAAAGCAATTTTCATGATCAGTTCGCCTTCTATACCCTCAAGAAGTGAAGTCGGTCTATATGGAGGCATTACCAAAAGGACCGATAAAAACTTAACCCGATACACGTTTTTGTGAGCCTAAAATACGAGAATATTTACAATTTCAGGAAAATAGGATAAAAACTACGGTTTCTAGAAACCTAAGGAGTTAAATCGGGAGATCGTTCTTATGGGGGCTATACTAAAATATGGACCGATACTCACCGTTTTCGGCACACCACTTTATGGCCCGAAAATACCTCTAGATTTCCAATTTCAGGCAACTTGGATAAAAACTACGGTTTCTATAAGCCCAAGACCCCAAGGTTAGGTTAGGTTAGGTTAAAGTGGCAGCCCGATTAAGATTCAGGCTCACTTAGACTATTCAGTCCATTGTGATACCACATTAACTAAAAGTACCTATTACATATGGGCACTTCTAGTTTTAACCGCTGAACCTTCTTGATTATTTTTCTTTGTTGAACCAACCAGATTGTTCCAAAAACAGTAGCAGACTGCTTAAGTTAACGTTTTCCAGATCCGCCAGTAATCTGAAGCTATATGCTCCTAAAAGTTGCTTGCGCTTTACACAAAATGCAGGACACTCACACAAGAGGTGTTTAATTGATTCTTTTTCCTCCGCATCATGACAGCTCATACAATAGTCATTATACTTCGCGCCAATAGTTTTTGCAAAATCGCCTATCAGGCAGCGACCCGTTATAGCAGATATCAGGAGTGATATCTGACGTCTCGAGAACATTAGCATATCTAGTGTGCGGTTTAAGTTGAAATGGGGCCATATTTGCTTGGTGTCGTTACAACCCTTGCAATTCTCCCATCGAACATTTGCCATCATAACAGCCTTCTCACGCAGCATGAGCTTGCAGGTAGCTAGGGGCATACCAACAAATTCTAGTTCCCCTGGAATATGTAAGGTAGTCCCTAGCCGTGCCAACTCATCCGCTTCGCAGTTCCCCGGTATGTTCCTATGGCCAGGCACCCATATTAGGTGAATATTGTACTGCTCAGCCATCTCATTGAGAGATTTGCGGCAGTCGATGGCCGTTTTCGAGTTGAGGAACACAGAGTCCAAAGATTTTATTGCAGGTTGACTGTCTGAGTATATATTAATGCCCACATTTTTTGGAACATTACTTCTCAGCCAATTCGCCACCTCTCTTATTGCTAATATTTCAGCCTGAAAAACACTACAGTGATTAGGTAATCTTTTCGCTATTCGAAGTTCCAGATCATTAGAATATACTCCGAACCCCACTTGTCCATCCAATTTGGAGCCATCAGTGTAGAAATCTATATATTCTTTATTCCCCGGGGTCTGTGTGCACCACGCCTCACTGTTGGGGATTAGAGTCTCAAACTTTTTGTCGAAAAGTGGACTCGCCAAAGTGTAATCCACTACGTTAGGCACATCTGGCATTGTTTTGAGGACAGAACTGTGACCGTAACCTTTTTCCGACCACAGCGATAGTTCGCGCAACCGCACAGCCGTTGTTGCAGCTGACTGTTTGGCCAAAATGTCTAAAGGCAATAGATGCAGCACGACATTAAGGGAATTTGTTCCTGTCTTGCTGAATGCGCCTGAAATACACAAACACGCCATACGCTGAACTTTATCTAAACAAGTCGGTTTCTGAAGTGCCGGCCACCAGACTACAACACCATATAGCATTATAGGTCTAACCACTGCCGTGTATAGCCAATGCACAATTTTTGGTTTCAGTCCCCACTTTTTTCCTATTGCCTTTTTGCACGAGTACAAAGCTACAGTTGCCTTTCTCGCCCTTTCTTCAATATTAAGCTTAAAGTTCAGCTTCCTGTCCAAAATAACGCCAAGGTATTTTGCACATTCACCAAAGGGAATTTCAATACCCCCTAAGGAAATAGGCCTAACCGTGGGAGTTTTGCGATCGTTGCAGTACATGACTAATTCTGTCTTTGCAGGATTTACCCCAAGACCATTGTCTTTCGCCCATTTCTCAGTCATCCGGAGGGCCCTCTGAATAATATCTCTGATTGTGGATGGGAATTTTCCCCTGACTGCCAGAGCCACATCATCTGCGTATGCCACCACTTTTATCCTTTCTTTTTCTAGAGTAACCAGAAGGCTATTTATAGCAACATTCCAAAGAAGAGGTGATAGGACTCCTCCTTGGGGAGTGCCTCTGTTCACATACCTTTGTATGTTTGCTTGTCCTAGTGTGGCTGAAATACGTCTCTTCATTAGCAGTTCGTCTAACAGCCTGAGTATACATGGATCAACATTCAGAGTTGTCAGTCCATTTAATATCGAGCTCGGATGGACATTATTGAACGCCCCTTCGATGTCTAGAAACGCCACGATTGTGTATTCTTTGACAGATAGTGAGCTTTCAATAAAGCTGACTAGTTCATGTAGTGCGGTCTCAGTAGACCTGCCCTTCGAGTATGCATGCTGTCGTTTCGAGAACAAACTTGAATCGATGCTAGTTCTAAGATAAATATCTATCATCCTCTCCAGAGTCTTAAGTAGGAATGAGGATAAGCTGATTGGTCGGAAATCCTTCGCCCTCGAGTGAGAGGCTTTTCCCGCTTTAGGTATGAAAACGACTTTTGTTTCCCTCCACTTTCCTGGGATATATGATAAGTTGATACATCCTTTATATATCACCGACAACCAGGGGATAATTTTGTCAGTTACAGCTTGTAACTCCGCCGGAGTAATTCCATCAGGTCCAGGGGATTTGAATGGTCCAAAGCTATTTAGCGCCCATCTTATTCTAGTTTCCGATACAATTTCCTCGACAGGAAACGACCGCTGAGCAACTGTGGCACCGCCAGTACATGGTTCAACCGTCTGATTTCCAGGAAAATGTGTGTCCAATAGTACCTCCAGCGTCTCCTTACTGGACGTTGTCCAATTGCCCTCCGATGTTTTAATGAAACCTGGAGCGGAGTTGGTGGATGCTAGAACCTTCCGTAGTCTGGAAGCCTCGGACGTATTCTCAATACTGCTGCAGTAACTTGCAACGACAGTGTCTGTATTGCACATTGAGGGAAGCAGAAACAAATTGAGCTCGTTTTTAGCAATTATACAGGCTCGATTTACATCATTACCAGTATACTGCAATAGTTTGAACCCCGGAGTACTTAATTCACATATTTTGTTTTTGTAAACATATGGTTCTTGAATAAGAACTATATCTATGTCCCCTTTCATCAGGAGAACTTTTAAGGCAGCACATGCAGCCTTACAATGATGAAGATTTATCTGGAGGATCCGTAGGACCATCGAGATTTTCAACAACCGTCACATCAGCCGCTTCGATCGAGTCATCAAGAATGTCCTCTTCAGAGATATCGGTGACTCTCGCAATAACCATAGGTTCGACTTTGGTGAGTTCTGAGGCAATAGAAGCCTCCTCACGCATACGGTATCTATCCATGTCTTCAACTTTGGTATCTCCCTCGACTTCGCAAGAGGATCCGCTTACTTCTGATTCAGACAGAGGCTTGTCCATTTCTGAATCCTTTAGCTGATCGTTTTTATACACCTTCATTTGGATATAATGAAAGCCATAACATACACGGCCCTGGGACTTTGCCAGATGTGGCAAAGACTGAGTGTTCAATATAAACACTGCATGCCGTCTTGGTCCATCCACTTCATCCAAACGGCCAACCTTCCAATCAGCTGTTGGAAGATCTGGATTGCATCGTTTCAGTCTATTTAAAATAGATTCAGGGTCAGAAGGGTTTGCAGGTATCCAGGCATGTGCTCTAGGTCTAGCCGGTATGTCTTTCTTCTCGACTAACTCTAGAGCAGCTCCTTCCCAAACTTCACCAATTAGTATCAGAGCAGCTTTAAAACATTCTATAGACCTCTGGTCCTCAAATGCGACTAGCTTAAATCGTCCTTGATACCAACCAGCCTCTTGGTGTCGAGGATCTGGGCCGGGAAACTTTTCCAGTACCTGTGAGTAGACGACAGATAGAGCATTCTCAATTTCCCCCCATTTTTGCTTTGGAACCATACCGTCCAATGCTCCTTTATTAATGATAGCCATCACAAGGCTATCTTTAGCAACTGAGGCAAACGATCTTTGATCCCTTTTGGAGGATGGCAGCTCATCCGGCGATCGTTCCCTTTTTCCAGTCTCAAGAATTCCTTGAGCCCATTTTAAGGAATCGCTTTGTTTAGCCGACAACGTGCTTGGGTCGACTGATCCTAACTTCTTTAGGATAAACAAAGCATTTCTGCGTTCCTTGAATCTCTTTCGTGAGGGATTACCTCCTTTTGATGTCGTTACCTTAGAAAAAGTTCGACTTGTCAGTGTGTCGCCACCTGTCGACCCGTCTACAGGTCGACTAATTGGGCCTAACTCTTGGTCATTGCCCAGATTTATAACTCCAGTCGATACCCGTCCACTGGGCCCTGAAGTTAGCAACCCAGTGGATGACTTGGAATTTCGCTGCATGGTGGCTTAATATCCCACCACACTTGAAATTCGTAGTAGGTACCTATTACTATGAGTTTATCCGCTATTGAAAAAACACGTCCGTTCCGTTCGACGGACCTCCCCAAATCGGGAGGTCGGTTTATATGGGGACCATACCAAAACATTTACCGATGCTCACCATTTTTGGCACACCTCTTTACAGTTCTAAAGTATCTCTCGATTTCCAATTTCAGGTAAATTGGATAAAAACTGCGGTTTCTTTAAGCCCAAGAAGTAAAATCGGGAGATAGGTCTATACACCCAGAAAAAAGTGACCCCTTCTTTAAGTTAAAATGAACTCATTGTAAAGAAAGTTGTACTTCGTATAGCGCCAAAGACATTTTTATTTGTTTGAACGATGTGATTTTCGTAGAAATTAGGAATAATGCATTCCATATATTAGTTAACATTTTCCTATATTTATATACCACTATACTACAGAATGAAAAAATTTAACTAATTTGAATTCATATATGGAATGATTTTATTGAAATGTTTTCATTCATTTCGACAAATCTTACACATTTGTGGTAAAACTTTTACTTCATAATTAGAACTGCTTACATTCGTTTTTAAATACAATTTTATATATTTCTGTAAGCAATTTTATCTTCAATAAAAGACATGATTTATTAATATATTGAATATATTTATTAAGAATCAACAGCATCGAATCTCTTTGAAACATTAGTTTATTATTCCACTATTTCCAATTTCCGTGTGATATTATCAACTGTAAAACGCACTTTTTCTTCTTCTTGTACTTTTCACATTTAATAAGTTGCTGCCTAACGATTTTGTCCTCCTTTTACAATTTCAATACCTACAAATATAAAAAATCATAAAACATTTTTGTTGCAAAAGGTTAGCGTCACTGAATATTACCTGATAATTGAAGATTCCAAAATGAAGACAAATGAAAGGGTTGTTATTCTGCTGGTGTTTTCTTTCTTTATACACTATCATGAACATTGATAGATTTATTTAAAAAAAAAAACGAAAATTTTTGCTCACTAATTTAAAATAACAAATATTTTATATATTTTATTTGTTATTTATTATATTATTTTACCATATTATTTTTTAACAATCTCTCCGAAACAACGCGATTCCAACTAAAAAAACAACCGACGCGCAAATATATCGATTACACCCACGCGCAAACACATCGATTACGATGGCAGGTATCGATTACAGGTAGACAATAGAAATTTAGGAAAATTTCCTATATTCTAACAAGTGTGTTTCCTTAAGTTTTGAAAGGATTGCATACTTCTTAGTACGAATGAACTAAAATATTTTTCTATGCCAAGTGTTGTTCGTCTGTATGAAAAACTTTCTATTATAAAGGAAGTCGCAATTATCATTTTATAAGAAATTTTACTAATTTTGAGGAAACTTGGTTTTAGTTCGGTTTTTGTTTATTTTTACGAATGCTTTGTTATCGGTGAATAAAATTTTCTTTTTCAGTAGTAAATTCTTATACCCAGCGAAGAAAATAGTATGAGTAAAATTCCATGCCTTATTCTAGTTAATGAACTATTCCTAACTGCTTACAGTTTAGGATGTTTTTACTGAAACGAGTAAATTTTATTATTTTTCACAAAAATTTACCTTAATGGAAATAAAATGGATAAACTATATTGATGAAAATTTTTTCCTTTAGTTTCGAAGGCACTTTTTTCTGGGTGTATGGGGGCTATACCAAAATATGGACCGATGCTCACAATTTTTGGCACACGTATTTGTGGTTCTACAATACCTCTAGATTTCCAATTTCAGGTTGATTGAATAAAAACTGCGGTTTCTATAAGCCCAAGAAGTAAAATCGGGAGATCGGTCTATATGGGGGCTATACCAAAACATGGACCGATACTCACCATTTTTGGCACACCTCTTTATGGTCATAAAATACCTCTAGATTTAAAATTTCAAGCAAATTGGATAAAAACTACGATTTCTATAAGTCCAAAACCCCAAATCGGGAGGTCGATTTATATGGGGACTATATCAAAACCTGTACCGATATAGCCCATCTTCGAACTTGACCTGCCTGCAGACAAAAGACGAGTTTGTGCAAAATTTCAGCACGATTGCTTCATTATTGAAGACTGTAGCGTGATTACAACAGACAGACGGACATCGTTATATCTTCTTAGAATTTCTCCCTGATCAAGAATATATATATTTTATATAGTCGAAAATCGATATTTCGATGTGTTACAAACGGAATGACAAACTTATTATACCCCCGTCACCATTCTATGGTGGTGGGTATAAAAAGTGTCAAATGGCTCGCGGTCGTGTCACGGTGCTTTTGTCAGTCGAAAAGTATCAAAAAAAGTACAAAAGTGTCAAATGTATCAACCCTGATACTTGATGTATCAATAGGGAGGCTTCTCCTGACCCTTCTCTTTAAAAGAGTTCTCCGGTTTATTTTTTCGTTCGATAACATCACGAACAATAAATGCCAATAATTCTGCATATCTTCAAATGAAGAAATTTGGAATTAATATTACTTCAAATTGCCGAATTCACATTTTATCAAATTTTATTGCGATTTTATCAAAATTTTATCAATAACACTAGTTTACACTGAAAATTTACATTTGATAAGAGGTGACTTTTGTTATGTATTTTGTTCTGCTGAATTCGAAAAAACATGTAAACAATTTTTATGGAACAGTTTTTGAGTTTTTTTTTTAGTTTTTTTAGGTTTCTCTTCATGGTCGTATTAGTGATACTCTACACGGATGAAAAAGACTGTTTTTCATATGTTTGGCTATAAACATTATATGTTTGGAACACAAATTTTTAAACACAAAATTTGTGAGTGCAAGCATATAATGTTCATAAACTAGCATAACATGTTTGGGACATATATGTTAATATGTTAGAACATATTATGTTTGGGACATAAAATGTTTGTAAATATAATATGCTTGGATGCAAACATATATTAATTTAGAAATAGCCTATAAACATATATGTGTTTAGTAGCTTGGAGCGCTATTTAACAGGGAGCGATATTGAATTAAGTTGGTGGTTGTTGCTTGTTATTACAAAATTAACATTTTATTTTTCCTTGGGCAATTGATCAGCTACTTCTTTGATCCTTACAAACTGTGTGGTCCGCTGTTCGAATCCCCGTCCGGCAAAAGGTAAAATTAAAATAAAAAAAATAAAAAACAAAATTGAATAATTTCTTCTACAATGTTTGTATTACAGAAAAAGGTGCTAAGAACTAAAAAATCTCGTGGAAGTGAGAAAGATGTGAGGGAATATACAATTATGCAGAAACAAAATTTTGAGCATTCAGGTCGAAAACCTATGTTGTTAGCACCTATATTACCTGTTTATTTTCATAATTCATTATGATTGTAAATATATAAATAAATAAATAAAATTTTGAGCACAATATTGTTTGGGAGAATTTTTTTAAGCATATAATATTTTTGGGTGCAAAATGCTTCCAAACATATTATATGTTCACATACTAACATATTGTTTTTTGGAAGACAACATTATTGAATTTGGATGCAAAAATACAAAATGTTTGGAACTTAGACTACCTTAACATATATTGTTTAGACCAATATGCTTTCAAACATATTATATATTGGAAGAGATCAAACATATAAATGTTTGGGCAATACCCAAAAATGTATATGCTTGAAGCAAAATATGTTTGGGAGTATATGTTACAGAAGCGAGGGTGTAACATAAGTAATAAGACCAACTAGAAGAAAAACGATCGAAAAATGACAAAGTTTAAAGCAATTAAGTGAACCAAATCCCACACAAAAATGAATTTTTGGGTGGGTGAGTTGCTCATATTTACATGATTTGAAATCGTTCACGTCATTAATCGTTCACTTCATTAAAAAGTTTACCGACTTTTGGACAAGGAAAAAACTTGATATCGGAGAAATCCATCTTCTATGATAAGCAAAGTTCGCATTCGTTTTTTAAGGAAATAAAATTTTTGGTCCTACGGCAATATTGAATT
Source organism: Haematobia irritans (assembly GCF_050003625.1). Taxonomy (NCBI): domain Eukaryota; kingdom Metazoa; phylum Arthropoda; class Insecta; order Diptera; family Muscidae; genus Haematobia; species Haematobia irritans. The sequence goes on from NC_134401.1 coordinate 56,866,782, forward strand.
TCGTATGACATTTTTGTAATATAGTTTAGTTAAAAATTTCTAAAATTAGCGAACATTTTCCTTCTTGGTGGGTTCACTTTTTTGAGTAGTGTAAACTTGTTTCTATAAATATTTTTTATCTTGTGCTAGGCGGATGTTGCCTCACCCAGAAACCACATGTAACTACGCTTATAAGCATTAAAAACAAAGTAATAAACAATTTTAGTAAAAACACAATTTTCCAATTAGTTCGTAAAACGAATCGGTTTATCTTTCATATAAATAAAAATATTATAAGCTATAGATTAGCTGATCATTCATTTTTAAATAATTTAGGAAAAGCAAATTTCTTAATTTTTTGATAGGGGTGTTGTGATGGCATGTATCCGTGGTGTTCAGAAGTCGGTTGAGATGCCTTGTGTCGCATTTGAGGTGTTTAGCACTCAGGACTTTTACCAAATATCATTAAAACTTTGCCGGCAATTGTCCAATACATTATATTAAATTTAGTTATAAAAAAGTAACAACGAAATTTAACGAATTTTAGCTAACAGAGAATATATAGGGCAGATGTTAAAATGATTCAATTTTAATTTTCCGTCCTCTTCTTGTCGATGTAGGAAATCCTTTCTAAATGTAATTAAAAGTCATTAGCATATTGTCGTCGTGTTTTACTATGAGGCATTATTTTTTGCTTTTTTCTTATTATTTTTACTCAGATATGGACTATGACATCGTCATTAAAATGCGAACAAACTAAAAATAGCAAAATTAAATAGAAAGAGTTATCCTCTCATACTTAAGACTATCATCAAACAAGCCTAACAAACTAGAGTTCACGCCTGTATGGTATTTGTTCACATTTACCTTGTCGTGTGATCATCATTTGCACCACAAATAGAATTAATTCCTATTCATTGGGGACAATAACTTCTTTGTTTCCATCGTAAACTTCAAGTGTTTAGTGTTAGATGTTTGTTCACAGGTTCTTTGACAATAAAGACCAGAGGATAGTTTTATTAAACGTAGAGCAAATATTAATTATATGGCATGTTTAGCAGAGAGCCAAACCCTCACTCATTTCAATTCAAACGAAACTACAATTTATGAAATTCTTTTTAGAGTACGTTTTCCATTCCCTACTTATTTCCATATCGATGCCCATTTATTTAGCTATCAATAATTTATTTGCTTCAAAAAGCTTATGAGTAATAACACTAGTTTACACTGAAAATGTATATTTGATGACAGTTGACTTTTCTTATGTATTTTGATCTGCTGGATACGGAAAAAAATTAAAAAAAAAAAACAATTATGGAACAGTTTTTGAGACATACCGTTAATTTTTTTTCGCTCTTTTTTTCACTAAACAAATTATATCTCGAGTTAGAGTTAGCTAGTTATATTGTTACTGGTACTTAAATGAAAGGTATTGAGATGATGAACAATCGTGTATAATTGGATCTGTAATAAGAGGTTCAAAAATTTTTTTAAATTTTTTTCTAATTCAGCAGATCAAAATACATAAGAAAAGTCACATCTCATAAAATGTACATGAAAAAAAATATTTATTGTAAACTAGTGTAATTAGCGGTCAATAACCAGCAGGTGATTTTTCCTAATCATTTTAATAATTTAGTTTGGAATTAGTGTCATAAAAAGTTACAAAAAAAAAATAAAGCAATGATTCGAATCGAATTTTATTTTAATTTAATCAAATTAACTTAAATTTATGCAAGCTACACTGAAAAATATATATTGTCGTGAGGCCAATGTTAGGTTAGGTTTGGTATAGTGGCAGCCCGATATTTCAGGCTCACTTAGACTATTCAGTCCATTGTGATACCACAGTGGACTGAAGTGCTGCCCGATTGTATGTTAAGCTCAATGACAAGGGACCTCCTTTTTATAGCCGAGATTAATTGAAAAATTAAATTTTTGTTTTTTGAAAAATACTTAGGATCCGATTAAAGTATATAAAACTCTACATCACTACACGGATGAAAAAGACTGTTTTTCATATGTTTGGCTATAAACATTATATGTTTGGAACACAAATTTTTAAACACAATATTTTTGAGTGCAAGCATATAATGTTCATAAACTAGCATAATATGTTTGGGACATATATGTTAATATGTTAGAACATATTGTGTTTGGGACATAAAATGTTTTTAAATATAATATGCTTGGATGCAATCATATATTAATTTAGAAATAGCCTATAAATATATATGTGTTTAGTAGCTTGGAGCGCTATTTAACAGGGAGAGATATTGAATTAAGTTGGTGGTTATTGCTTGTTATTACAAAATTAACATTTTATTTTTCCTTGGGCAATTGATCAGCTACTTCTTTAATCCTTACAAACTGTGTGGTCCGCTGTTCGAATCCCCGTCCGGCAAAAGGTAAAAGTAAAATAAATAAAAATCATACAATTGAATAATTTCTTCTACAATGTTTGTATTACAGAAAAAGGTGCTAAGAACTAAAAAATGTCGTGGAAGTGAGAAAGATGTGGGGGAATATACAATTAGGCAGAAACAAAATTTTGAGCATTCAGGTCGAAAACCTATGTTGTTAGCACCTATATTACCTGTTTATTTTCATAATTCATTATGATTGTAAATATATAAATAAATAAAAAAAATTTTGAGCACAATATTGTTTGGGAGAATTTTTTTAAGCATATAATATTTTTGGGTGCAAAATGCTTCCAAACATATTACATGTTCACAAAATAACATATTGTTTTTTCGAAGACAACATTATTGAATTTGGATGCAAAAATACAAAATGTTTGGAACTTAGACTACCCAAACATATATTGTTTAGACCAATATGCTTTCAAACATATTATATATTGGAAGAGATCAAACATATAAATGTTTGGGCAATAGCCAAAAATGTATATGCTTGAAGCAAAATATGTTTGAGAGTATATGTTACAGAAGCGATTTTTTGTGAGCGTGTACTGAAAATGTCATATGTTGTTTACTTGTCAAGCTGCATTATGTTAAAGTTAAACAATTTTTGAGCTACTCGCGCAAGGTAGTGTTTTTTTGAAATTCGGTACATTTCGGAGCCTAATATATAGTATTTCGCAAACCAAAAGTAATATTTTCACTATGGAATCTTCAACCTCTGGTATTTTAGCGTTGTTCTACAAAAATTGTGTAAACAAAAAATGTGTATAAATATTTTGAAAAAATATTTTTGGCTATTTTCAAAATATTCTTGGATATTTAAACATGAATGGGTTACTTGGGGTTAGAATATAAATGTTTTAATAAACTAAAATTCTTAGGCTTTCATATTAAGTAATAAAATGTTGCGCGTTTTTAAGAACTACAGAGAACATTTTTCTCGCAATTTAGTTACACATATGATACAACAATACCCCTTTCGTCAACGTTATTATAATACAAATAAATTAATTACTATGTGAAAATTGTATTAATTTTTTCCAAAAAACAAAAAATTCGACTGAGCCAGAACATTTTGTAAAAGGGGGCGTGGCACCGCCCTATTTCACGTTGGATGTAACTCATACTGTACGATCAACATATATACCAAATCTCATATTCATACCCCTGATAGTTCATGAGATATATCCGTTCCAAGTTTGAATGGGCGGTGCCACGCCCAATCATAACCAAGTATAGCCATGGTCTATTAGCAGGACATGTATAGCCAAAGATTATTACCAGATTAACAGTACAACATTGGGAACGTTTCATGACAGTCGGTCCGTTACTATGGCCGCTAGAGCAATTTTTAATAGTGGGAGTGGCACCGCCCTCTTTTCCAAAAGATGTGTTGCCTATGTCACTCAGTGATAACGATTTTGCCCCACTGTGCGACGTTGCACATTGCAGTGAAACCACTTAGAGAAGCTTTGAAACACTCAAAAATGTCACCAGCATTACTGAGGTGAGATAATCCACCGCTGAACCCGCGACCCTGTGAATGCATGGCGGGCATGCTAACTATTGCACCACGGTGGCTCCCTGAGGTCAAAGAATTTGAAATATATGCTCAGAAGTCGTTTTGTCCTTATAGTTAGGTGAGTCGACTTAAAAATGTGTATCTTTACATGAAAGAAAATTTAGTTTGACTAGGTTTTACTTAACTTTAATAATTCAGAAATATTCTTCCAAATAAATGAAATAACATAGTCTTTAAATTTGTTGACTTTTTGCATCTTGACTACAAAGCAAACAAGGACGTGTTTTTCTACTATTTTTTTTTTAAGACCGCTTTTTACTTAAAACATAAATTCTACTTGAAGTCGTGTCTGAATTTGGAAATTTAATTTTTCGTTAACACGACTTTGATTGCACATGAGGAAAAAGCTGGAAACGAATAAATTAAATGTTGTTTCCTAGAATCAAGTATGAAAAACTAAAATTTTAAGGAGAATTGAGTCTTAAAAATATCCTTACTTTAATTCTCAGCTTTTTTGGCTCGTAATCAATACAAAAATCATTAGTGTAAAGACAAAATCTTCGGAACCGGGCACGCTTACGATTCGAAGTTCACCAATGTGGTATCACAATGGACTGAATAGTCTAAAGGCGTTTTCGTTTCGCAAAAAATATGTTGCCCTGGTATTACACTACTTTTTCCCCCAATACATTTTCACTCAAATGATAGTGTCTTTCCAAAGTTGTTATTAATTCATAATATTGTGAGGGATATAGGATCCAAAATTTATGAAAGTGTCCTTCATATTTGGCAATCAATTTCGAGAATGTTGCACCTTTTTCCCCAATCGAAATCGCCATAAGTGAGCCTGATACATCGGGCTGCCACCATTGGCGTAGCTAGGGAGTTATAGGTTCAATTAATGTTTTATTTTATAAAAATGAATAAAAAAATCAGAGTTTAACAGAACTAGACAATTAATTTATAATAAAGCAACTAAAAGTAGTTCCACACTTTTTCCTCAGCAAAAAAATAAAAATAAAAGCACAACTTTAAAAACACTTCCAAAAATGTCCTCACAAAGAAGTTAATTATTTTAACTAGACAGGAGCTTTTTTAATACAATTTTTTATAACTCGTTGTTTTCTTATTTTTAATGGGTATTTTTTTTTTCTTTTTTCAAATCGGGTAAAAAAAGATTAAAATGGCTCAAATTTTTTAAATTTTGCCGCAAAAATGTTAAATCCATTCTAGAAAAATCGATAATTTTTGAAAATATTCGAGGTCAAACGCTTCAGATAAGCGTTGAATGCATTAAAAATCAAAAAAATATAAAAAAATAATTTAAGAAAATATCACAAAATTTTCACATTCAAAATACTGAATTCGTATCACACCTAAAAAAGTGATGCAAATTCAGTGCAACGGCTGTTGAAATGGTGGATATCCATCCTACGACATGCCCATGTTAAATTCATCGCTTCTGCACTAATTTTGCACCACTTCCGGACCCAATAAGAAAGAATACTTTTAATATCAGTCCCTATTTTTATACCCTCCACCATAGGATGGGGGTATATTAATTTTGTCATTCCGTTTGTAACACATCGAAATATTGCTCTAAGACCCCATAAAGTATATATATTCTGGGTCGTGGTGAAATTCTGAGTCGATCTGAGCATGTCCGTCCGTCCGTACGTTGAAGTCACGCTTACTTCCGAACGAAACAAGCTATCGACTTGAAACTTGGCACAAGTAGTTGTTATTGATGTAGGTCGGATGGTATTGCAAATGGGCCATATCGGTCCACGTTTACGTATAGCCCCCATATAAACGGACCCCAAAATTTAGCTTGCCGATCCTCTAAGAGAAGCAAATTTCAGTGGTGGTATATGGTCTCTAACAACCGTGCAAAAAGTGGTCCACATCGGTCCATAATTATATATAGCCCCCACACGGATGAAAAAGACTGTTTTTCATATGTTTGGCTATAAACATTATATGTTTGGAACACAAATTTTTAAACACAAAATTTTTGAGTGCAAGCATATAATGTTCATAAACTAGCATAACATGTTTGGGACATATATGTTAATATGTTAGAACATATTATGTTTGGGACATAAAATGTTTGTAAATATAATATGCTTGGATGCAAACATATATTAATTTAGAAATAGCCTATAAACATATATGTGTTTAGTAGCTTGGAGCGCTATTTAACAGGGAGCGATATTGAATTAAGTTGGTGGTTGTTGCTTGTTATTACAAACTTAACATTTTATTTTTCCTTGGGCAATTGATCAGCTACTTCTTTGATCCTTACAAACTGTGTGGTCCGCTGTTCGAATCCCCGTCCGGCAAAAGGTAAAATTAAAATAAAAAAAAAATCATGCAATTGAATAATTTCTTCTACAATGTTTGTATTACAGAAAAAGGTGCTAAGAACTAAAAAATCTCGTGGAATTGAGAAAGATGTGGGGGAATATACAATCGGGCAGAAACAAAATTTTGAGCATTCAGGTCGAAAACCTATGTTGTTAGCACCTATATTACCTGTTTATTTTCGTAATTCATTATGATTGTAAATATATAAATAAATAAATAAAATTTTGAGCACAATATTGTTTGGGAGAATTTTTTTTAAGCATATAATATTTTTGGGTGCAAAATGCTTCCAAACATATTATATGTTCACATAATAACATATTGTTTTTTAAAAGACAACATTATTGAATTTGGATGCAAAAATACAAAATGTTTGGAACTTAGACTACCCAAACATATATTGTTTAGACCAATATGATTTCAAACATATTATATATTGGAAGAGATCAAACATATAAATGTTTGGGCAATACCCAAAAATGTATATGCTTGAAGCAAAATATGTTTGGGAGTATATGTTACAGAAGCGATTTTTTGTGAGCGTGCATATAAATCATTCCCCCGATTTGGCTTGCGAAGCCTCTAAGAGAAGCAAATTTCATCCGATCTGGCTGAAATTTGGTACATGGTGTTGGTATATGGTCTCTAACAACCATGCAAAAATTGGTCCACATCGGTTCATAATTATATATAGCCCCCATATAAACCAATTCCCCGATTTGGCTTGCGGGGCTTCTAAGAGAAGCAAATTTCATCCGATCCGGCTGAAATTTGGTACATGGTGTTAATATATGGCATCAAACACCATTGCACAAATTGGTCGAAATCGGTCCATAATTATATATAGCCCCCATATATATGGTAGTGATGTTAGTATACGGGTTCCTTTCGGAGAAACAAAATTCATCCGATCTGGTTGGTGGTGGTAGTATATGATATTTAACAACCATGCCACAAGTGTTCCATATCAGTCCATAATCATATATAGCCCCCATATAAACCGATCCCGAGATTTGGTTCTGGAGCCACTTGGAGGAGCAAATTTGAACGAGTCAGTTGAAATTTGGTACGTTGTGCTAGCCCACATATAAGCGACCAACATATTTCAATTCTGGCTCTCTACGTACCGTACAAAAGTCCATATCGATTCGTAATTATTTGTAGACTTACCTATACATACCTTTTTTGTCTAATATATACCACGTATGGACTAACTAAGAATTTAGAAAACGATGTTAAGAAGTTTTAAGATACCACAACCCAATTAATTCGATTGTGGATGACAGTCTTTCGTAGAAGTTTCTATGCAATCCATGGTGGAGGGTACATAAGATTCGGCCTGGCCGAACTTACGGCCGTATATACCTGTTTTTATTTAAAAATCAGACAAGATAATAAAGGAGCTTCAGTTATTAAACTAAACATAAATTTAGGAACTTAAATCAGAAGTTGAACCACAGTTTAATTTCATAAATATCAGACTTCAAAAATTCACTTATAATAAAGAATTTACAATTTAGAAGAAAACGTTAAGAAATAAAACTAGATATTGTCATCGGCCAAGTAATTCGATTATGCATGAACGTCTTTAGCAGAACTTTGTAAGGTCGTATTTACTTGCTTAATATTATATAAGAACAATGGAAAATCAGAAATAGGTATTCAACTTCTGGTGGGGCTAAAATTTTTCTGGGGGGTGGGGGTCTAAGCCCCCAGAGGCCTTCCTACGCTTATGGCTGCCTAACCTAACCTACGATTCGAATTTTCGGCCGTATGTATTTGTTATTCTAATTTTATAAAATTTGCTCTTTGAAATTTTTGTTAGAAACTTTATTACAACGAAGAAATTTTGTATAAATATTACACTCGCAGAAGTATAAATATTTCAAGGTCATAGACCCATAAAAACAAACCAAAAGTTATAATAAATATTTTAGTCTGTTAATCCCAGTTAGAAGTCGTAATTTATTTTCACAGAGAGTTGTCGACCCCAACCCTATTTGGCGACACGCAAACGTTTCTTTTGCTAAGTTCATCATCAGTGTATAGGTGGACTGGTGGTTAATCAATAGACATAAACTTTGAGTGTTGAGACAACAAACAATTCACAATTCAATGAACCTTTTCCACCAGTCTATATATCATTGCATTGCAAATTAGCCCAAAATATGTCTTGTGCTTAACTCATACTAAAATCCAACAATTGACGAATAGCACGAGTACTATGGATTGCAGTAAGTGCTCTTAAGGGCCAATCCATTATCTTTACCATCAAACCCCTTCGTATTAATGACACTATCAGCGGTGTTCATCTGATATCAATAACTCAGTTAAAATATTTGCTCTAATATTCTGGGCTTTAGGAATCAATCATTCGATCTTAGATTATGTTAAATTTGATTAATTACTTTGTATAGTCGAGGACATTAAATAAAACTTGAAAGATATTTGGAATCAAATCAGGTTTATCGAACATGAACAGTAATTCAGAATCAGGAATCAAAAGGAAATCCCTAATCCTTGACCTTAATGGAGAATCGGGCAGCAGAGAGAAGACCATTCAACATTGATATCTAACCCGTTTCCTCAGAAGCCAGGGAATTTGGCAACGGTGAAAATACAAAAAAATAATAAGGAACAGTCCCCCTGGTATGTTTTTCTTCTTTGTACGAAATTCTTCGTATGAACAAACGAGAAAATTCATCTTTTATTAGATGGCAAAATTTCAACCGGATCGGATAAAATTTGCACCTGCAGGAAGCGCGGGAAATCAAATCTAGGGATCGGTTTATATGGGGTTATATATATTTATGAACCAATATGGAGCAATATTTGAATGGTTGTTAAAGGCCATAGACTAACACCACGTACCAAATTTCAAACGTATCGGATGAAGTGTGCCACTCGTGTCAAAATTAATCTACCTAAATTTCAAGCAAATTTACCAAAAATCTACGAAATTTAAAAAGTCTTTTTCAAAATTTTATTTTTATCGAAAATTTTCCTAAAATTTTATTTATGTAGAAAATTTTTCTAAAATTTTATTTCTATGGAAAATTTTTTCAAAATTTTATTTCTATAAAAAATATTAATTTATAATTACTTTACGTTTATATAAAATTATTTTCTTGTAGTTTTTTATAAATCTTCCGACTATAATTTAGTTGGTTTTTCTTTTTATTTGAGTCAAATTTTTTTTAAACTAATTATTTCGGAACACATTTTTCAATTGGAAATATTTTTCTTTTATTTAATTAAAATAATAATTGAAGCAGTTAATATTTTAATTAAAAACTTAACAATTTTCAGCCATTTTTTAACTCATTCGTTGTTCACCCTATTGCCATTTATATTTTGAGTACAATTGTTTACCAAACCCCTGTTATTTCTTGGTAAGAAATAAAGTATTATTTTTTGTAATAAAATGTATTTTTACATATTCATACTATTTTTGTGGAAAAATATTGCTAATTAAAAACCTGCATGTTATAATATATGCGCAGTAGCATTACGAGTATACACTGAACAAAATATTGTCGTGAGGTCAAAGATTTCGTGTCTTTAAAATACGAATGCAAATTTTGCTTAGCATAGAAGACGCATTTCTCTAATATAAAGTTTTTTTTCCTTGTCCAAAAGTCGATAAACTTTTCAATGAAGTCGTATTGTCCTTATAATTAAGTGATTTGAATTAAAAATGGGTATCATAACATGAAAGAAAAAATGTTTGGGATAAGGTCAACTTGACTTTAGTAATTCAGAAATTTTCTTTAAATTTAATTAAATTGTCTTTAAATTAGTTGTCTTTTTGTATCTTGACTACAAAGCAAAAAATCGTTCAAATATAGGACATGTTTTTCAAAACTTTATTTTAAAGAAGTTTTTACTTGAAACATAGCATAATTTTTACTGGAAGTCGAGTCTTAATTTGGAAAATAAAGTTGTCGTTAACTCGTGTTTAAAGGACTTTGATAGCATATGAAGAAAAAAAGATGAGAAAGCGAAAAATTAAAATTTTCTTCCTAGAAGCAAGTACACAAAACCCAAATTTGAAAGAGAATTGTGTCTTAAAAGTATCCTTACTTGTATTCTCCGCTTCTTTGGCTCGGAATCAATACCAAATTTTTTAAAGTAAAGACAAAATCTTTGGAACCGAGCATGCTTTTTTTTCAGTGTACTTATCTTGGCAGTAAAGGGCATTTTGCAAAGAACGAGTATACTCGTCCTTGGTATCGAATGTGTTAAGTGGCATTAGTTTAGTGTGCGTCTTAAACTTCACTCAATGTTTTAATTGAGAATATTTTGATGATATTTTTTTCTGTGTACTCAGACCGAAATTGGTGAGTCTTATCTGCTTGCAATTCGTTCGCATAAGTAGGTATAATTCCGCTCATCAAAAATCGAATAATTAATTCGATTGGTTCCTACACCGAAAAAAAATATGATTCAGTCACGAAATTAATTGGCCCAATAAATTGTGTATTCCAATTAAATGCTTCAATTACGAAAATGATAGTACCAATCACAAAATTAATATAAAAAATATACTTGAAAAATGAAAAATATATTGTCAATATCTTTGTAATTGGTTCAATTAATGGATTTTGGTTGTAAAACTTTGGCCAAACCTCTCTTTTCCGACAATAATTATAGTTGGATTATTTTTGAATCAATTAATTTTTTAATTGATTACGATTTCAACTTTTATCATTTATTAAAACACAATAAAATGTTTAAGATAGCCGAGATCTATTCTCCGCCGAGACATAACCTTAAAAGCGATCAGTATGCAGATATGTTAAAATCTTTGGACAATCACTTCATCATAGGGGGAGACTTTAATGCAAAAAATAAACTATGGGGCTCGAGACTCACCACAACAAAGGGTAGACAACTTTATCAGGCATGTAGAGCTCTCAAATGTGAAATATATTCCGGAAACGAACCTACCTACTGGCCATCGAACCAATCATGTTCACCTGACTTAATAGACTTTTTTATTACAAAAAATATTCCGCAAAACTATGTATACATAGAAAATTCTGCAGCATTATCATCGTCTGATCATTCTGCGATAATAATGACGGTGAGTGACACCGTTATAAAAATTGAACCCCCTAGCTACCTAACTAATATTCGCACAAACTGGTACTTTTTTAAGTATACCTTATCTGAAAAAATACTATTAAAATCTCCACTTAAAACTGTGGAAAATGTCGATGAAGAGTTAGATAAGTTTATTCAAGCTATACAAACTTCCGCATGGGAAAGTACACCTAATGCATCCGAAACTGGAACATACAAACATACTACATATACGATGGAAATCAGAGACTTGGTATCAAAAAAGAGGAGAGCAAGAAAAAAATGGCAAAAAGAAAGAACACCTGAAAATAAAGCTATCCTAAACAAGCTCAATAATGAACTAAAAGTGCTAACAAGAGAAACTAAGAATAATGAGATGTCTTTGTACCTAGGAAACTTATCAGCAACCAAGACCACTAACTATAACCTATGGAAAGCAACTAAACAATTTAACCACACTTCGCCCAAAATTCCTCCAATCAGAAACGATAGTGGATGTTTGATCCGGAAAGCCGAGGACAAAGTAGAGCTATTTGCTGACCATTTCCAAAATATATTTAAACCCCCAGAGAGCAGAGTTAATAACGAAGTGACTTCTAAAACTGAAAGAAATGACAGTCTTCCAATCAAACCAGCTAAACTCAAAGAGCTAAAAAATATAATTTCAAAAGACTTAAGCACTAAAAAATCTCCTGGTTATGATTTGATAACTGGCAAGATATTAAAAAATCTACCACATAGTGCAGTAAAGAAACTGCTTTACATCATAAATGCATGCTTTAGACTACGTTACGTTCCTTTAGAATGGAAAGTTGCAGAAATAATAATAATACAAAAGCCGGGTAAACCTGAAAATAAATTAACATCATATCGACCAATATCACTACTTCCAATCATGTCGAAAATCTTCGAAAAGTTAATATTAAAACGACTACAGCCTATTATTAATAGAAGGTGTCTTATTCCAAACCATCAATTTTGAGCATTCAACAATTCAACAAGTACACCGTATCGTTGATGTAGCAGAAAGAGCTATTGAAAACAAAAGTGTTTGTTCCGCAATATTTTTGGACATTGGGCAAGCATTTGACAAAGTCTGGTATGATGATCTCCTTTGTAAACTATACAATGATCTCCCAATTGAATACTATGAATTACTAGAATCATATTTAAAATACCGCCACTTTAGAGTGAAAATCGAAAACGTACACTCCACACTTCGTCCAATAAAAGCAGGTGTGCCACAGGGAAGTATCCTAGGGCCAGTTCTGTACCTCCTATATACCAGGGACATTCCAAATCCACCTGAAGCAACAATTGCTACGTTTGCTGATGACACGGCAGTTCTTGCCGTTGCTAAAACAGAAATGGAAGCTACCAAAAAGCTCCAACACGTTCTATCCACTCTCATGGATTGGATAAATAAATGGAGGATGAACATAAATGAAAACAAATCTATTCATATGGTATTTTCTAACAAAGACAGCAAATGTATTCCATTATATCTTAATGGTTCAATAGTTCCATTCGCAAACACCGCTAAATACTTGGGCATGACACTGGACGCTAAAATAAGATGGAAGGAACACGTGAAGAAAAAGAATAAAGAAATCAAACTAAAATTCAGTAAATTGTACTGGATGTTTGTCGACAACAGGATATCATTGAAAAATAAAATGCTTATATACAACCAAGTAATAAAACCAATATGGAGTTACGGTATACAGCTGTGGGGCTGTGCTGCAAAGAAAGAAATAGATACCATACAGAAGACTCAGAACTTGATATTACGTACTATTGTTAACGCACCCTGGTACATTAGAAACAGTGATTTACATCGTGATTTAGGAGTGAGAACTATAGCAGATGAAATCTCTCTCCATGCTAGAATACATGCCACCAAACTTCAGCATCATTCAAATTCTGAACTGAACGAAATCTTCACCAGTTATTCCATTGGAAGAAGAATCAACCGGACTACTCCAATGGACTTAGTCAGCTAATGAAATTAACTTAAATTAGAGTGTAGTTAATGTACTATTTCTCAACTATATATCTTAATACTAGATTAACTTACTAGTACTATATTGTAAATTATCTATAAATTACTAGATGAGTTAAACTCAGTCGTAATAAAAGTGAATATTAAAAAAAAAAAAAATTATTATAATAGGAAATATTTTCGTGATATTTTTTCTGTGTATGTTATATTCTAAACTAGGCATTGTAAAGAGAATTAAAAAGTCCACATTTTTAAATCTTTTAATTGTCGAATTTCGACATTTAAACTTTTTCAAAATTTAGAAAATTCAATTTTCAAATATTTAAAAATTAGGAAAGTTCGACTTTCGACTATTCAACTTTTTCAAAGAAAAAAAAAAGATTTTGAAAAATAATACCTTTGAAAAAATCGACATTCGCGGTTGATGAAAAGTTGCCTTTTTCAGCATAAAAAGACCGCACATTTCCCTTTCAATTCAAATTTGACTTTTTGAGGTTTTCGTTAAAGTTGGAATAGCCTGCTAATAATAAGTACAGCCCGATTAACTCACTGGCCTTATCCTTAGTATGTCTCAACATTTCCGCCGGATGCTCGTTGAGCAACAGGAGGGCTTAAGCTTACCCTGGACTCTGTCTAGTCCACCAGACACCTATTTCGACGAAAGTTTTCTCATGGCCAACATTTCTTGTAAAATCTCTAACTTAAATTAAACCCATCAAATTAATTAGTGATTATTTTTTTTTAATTTTAATGGAGGAAAAAAACTAAAGAAATAATTTAAATTCACTAATAACTTAAAAATAGAGCTGAAATAAGATCAAGATAACGAAACACAAAACTAAATTTCTCGAGCAATGAAAATTTGAATTCGTTCTACATGGTGATATAAATTGGGTGGCCAATCAATATGAAGGTAAATTGTCGTCATCATTCCTATATTTATGGATACATTATTATTTTAACTACCCAGGAAGTTTTTTTAATTCAATTTTTTATAACTTGGGGTTTTCATACTTTTAATGGGTAATTTTAGCTTTCTTTTGTTTCAAATATGTTAGGTTAAAATCAGAATAAGAATTCATAAAATGGTACACATCATTTAAATTTTGTTGAAAAAAACATGCTAAATCCAATCTGAACAAGTATATACGGCCGTAAGTTCGGCCAGGCCGAATCTTATGTACCCTCCACCATGGATTGCGTAGGAACTTCTACTAAAGGCTGTCATCCACAATCGAATTACTTGGGTTGCGATAACATTTGCCGATGGCAAGGTATCGTAAAACTTTTTAACACTGTCTTCTAAATTGTAAGTTAGCCCATACGGGGTATATATTAAACAAAAAAAGGCCGATTAAATACGTATATAATCTAGTTTGACAAAATTTTCTATAGAAATAAAATTTTGACAAAATTTTCTATAGAAATGAAACCTTGACAAAATTTTCTATAGAAATAAAATTTTGACAAAATTTTCTATAGAAATAAAAATTTGACAAAATTTTCTATAGAAATAAAAACTTGACAAAATTTTCTATAGAAATAAAATGTTGACAAAATTTTCTATGGAAGTAAAATGTTGACAAAATTTTCTACAGCAATACAATTTTGACAAAAATTTCTATAGAAATAAAATGTTGACAAAATTTTGTATAGAAATGAAATTTTGACAAAATTTTGTATAGAAATAAAATGTTGACAAAATTTTCTACAGAAATAAATTTTTTACAAAATTTTCTATAGAAATAAAATTTTGACAAACATTTCTATAGAAATAAACTTTTGACAAAACTTTCTATAGAAATGAAATTTTAACAAAACTTTCTATAGTAATAAAATTTGACAAAATTTTCTATGGAAATAAAGTTTTGGTAGATTACAAAATTTTCTATAGAAATAAAATTTTGATAAAATTTTCTATGGAAATAAAATTTTGACAAACATTTGTATAGAAATAAACTTTTGACAAAACTTTCTATAGAAATGAAATTTTGACAAAACTTTCTATAGTAATAAAATTTGACAAAATTTTCTATGGAAATAAAGTTTTTGTAGATTATTTTTGGCGATATGGACCAATTTTTGTGTAATAAGTCATCGGCTATATATAACTAAAGACCGATATGGACCAATTTTTACATGGCTGTTAGAGGCCATATATTGACAAAATGTACCAAATTTCAACCGTATCGGATGACTTTTGCTCCTCCAAGAGGTTCCGGACGTCAAATCTGGGGACGGTTTATATGGGAACTATATATAATTATGGACCGATATGGACCAATTTTTGCATGGTTGTTAGAGACCATATACTAACACCATGTACCAAATTTCAACTGGATCGGATGAATTTTGCTCTTCCAAGAGGCTCCGGAGGTCAAATCTTGGGATCGGTTTATATGGGGGCTATATATAATTATGGACCGATATGGACCAATTTTTGCATGGTTATTAGAGGCCGTAAACTAACATCAGGTACCAAATTTCAACCGGATCGGATGAATTTTGCTCCTCCAAGAGGCTCCGGTGGTCAAATCTGGGGATCGGTTTATATGGGAGCTATATATAATTTTGGACCGATATGGACCAATTTTTGCATGGTTGTTAGAGGCCGTATACTAACATCAGGTACCAAATTTCAACCGGATCGGATGAATTTTGCCCCTCCAAAAGTCTCCGGAGGTCAAATCTGGGGATCGGTTTATATGGGGGCTATATATAATTATGGACCGATATGGACCAATTTTTGCATGGTTGTTAGAGACCATATACTAACATCAGGTACCAAATTTCAATCGGATCGGATGAATTTTGCCCCTCCAAGAGGCTCCGGAGGTCAAATCTGGGGATCGGTTTATAAGGGGGCTATATATAATTATGGACCGATATGGACCAATTTTTCCATGGTTGTTAGAGACCGTATATTAAGACCACGTACCAAATTTCAACCGGATCGGATGAATTTTGCTGCTCCGGGAGGCTCCCCAAGCCAAATTTGGGGATCGGTTTATATGGGGGCTATACGTAAACGTAGTCCGATATGGCCCATTTTCAATACCATCCGACCTACATCAATAACAACTACTTGTGCCAAGTTTCAAGTCGATAGCTTGTTTCGTTCGGAAGTTAGCGTGATTTCCACAGACGGACGGACAGCCGGACAGACGGACGGACGGACAGACGGACAGACGGACGGACATGCTTAGATCGACTCAGAATTTCACCACGACCCAGAATATATATACTTTATGGGGTCTTAGAGCAATATTTCGATGTGTTACAAACGGAATGACAAAGTTAATATACCCCCATCCTATGGTGGAGGGTATAAAAATTGTGAATTTTTGAAAATGTTTGAGGTCAAGCGTTTCAGACAAGCGTTAGAATCCATTAAAAATTATAAAAAATTATAAAAATTATTTATTTGACAAAATATCACAGAATTTTCTAATTTACATCCAAAATATTGAATTCGGATCACACCTAAAGAAGTGATGCAAATTCAGTGCAACGGCTGTTGAAATGGAGGACTTCCGTCCTATGACAAGGCCATGTTAAATTCATCGCTTCTGCGTCAAGTTTGCACCACTTCGGATCCAAAAAAAACATTTTCATTACTTTTTTAGTGACGCTTTTTTTGCTGGGTATTCGCTATGCCTCATTTTTAATAGTGGAGAAAAAGAAGAATTTCATGTAAACCGTTATGTAAACCTGATTTATTATACTGAACTGATTTTGACCAAATCCTCAATGTTTCCCACTGATTTTAATAGATTCCCCAACTCAAAAGTTCGCCATCCACGAAAACTATCCCCAAACTGGAGAAAAATCCCCAATGTTGGTAACACTGGTATCGGAAGTACATCTATAACCGATTACTGACAATATATCCTTAATAGTACTCAAAAAATATAAGAAAAAATGTGCTATGCTATTTTCCGTATTACATATTTTTTTCGGAGAAATCAGTGTTCTTGGGCGTTTAAGGGTTAAACCAATTTTTCACTGTCTCAAAATTAACTCAGTGCCGCAAACTTAAGTTCGTGACCATAATTATTTCAGTAATATTTCATATGTGTTTATACACAATCATTGATTTACATAGAATTTCTGAAATTGACACCCATATTCCATATGTTATCATAGTATATACACATATGTCAGCACTAAACTTATAATTGATATAATACATGTCATTCAACGCAATGCAATTGTTGAAGCTTTGCCGTCATAATTGTGTTTGAATATCTCGCCTGTAACGCCAATGTAATCACGACTGGGACACTAACAAATCGATTTATTATTTGTTTACGATTTCGTACAAGAAACAGTCAAACCAAAACAAACACCTGACGTTAGAAGAAAGCATATCATTTTCATTCCATGTACAAAGAATAATAACAAAGAAAGGAAAGTGCTAAAACTCAAACATGTAAGAATAGTGCAAAGCTCGGTCACACCGAAGTTTGTGTACCCTCCATTTTTTTTATACCCTGCGCCACACTGTGGAACAGGGTATTATAAGTTAGTGCATATGTTTGTAACACCCAGAAGGAGACGAGATAGACACATGGTGTCTTTGGCAATAATGCTCATGGTGGGACCCTGAGTCGATATAACCATGTCCGTCTGTCCGTCTATCCGTCCGTCCGTCTGTCTGTGAACACATTTTTGTGATCAAAGTCTAGGTCGCAATTTAAGTCCAATCGCCTTCAAATTTGGCACATGTTCCTAATTTGCGTCAGAATAGAACCCTATTGATTTTGGAAGAAATCGGTTCAGATTTAGATATAGCTCCCATATATATCTTTCGCCCGATATGCACTAATATGGACCCAGCAGCCAGAGTTTTATACCGAGTTGCTTGAAATTTTGTACAAACATAACACTTAGTCGTATAGTTAAGTGTGCAAAATTTGATTGAAATCGGTTCAGATTTAGATATAGCTCCCATATATATCTTTCACCCGATATGAACTTATATGGCCCCAGAAGCCAGATTTTTGGCCGAAGTTGGTTGAAATTTTGCACTGGGAGTATAGTCAAGTGTGCAAAATTTGATTGAAATCGGTTCAGATTTAGATATAGCTCCCATATATATCTTTCGCCCGATATGGACTAATATGGTCCTAAAAGCCAGAGTTTTGGCCCAATTTGGTTGAAATTTTGCACAGGGAGTAGATTTAGCATTGTAGCTATGCGTGCCAAATTTGGTTAAAATCGATTCAGATTTAGATATAGCTCCCATATATATCTTTTGCCCGATATGCACTTATATGGACCCAAAAGCCAGAGTTTTCTCCCGATCAGCTTGAAATTTTGCGCAAGGAGTACAATTGGTAGTATAGTCATGTGTGCCAAATTTGATTGAAATCTGTTCAGATTTAGATATAGCTCCCATATATATCTTTCGCCCGATATGGACTAATATGGTCCTAAAAGCCAGAGTTTTGGCCGAAGTTGGTTGGAACTTTGCACTAGGAGTACAATTAGTAATATAGTCATGTGTGCCAAATTTGATTGAAATCGGTTCAGATTTAGATATAGCTCCCATATATATGTTTTTCTGATTTCGACAAAAATGGTCAAAATACCAACATTTTCCTTGTTAAATCGCCACTGCTTAGTCGAAAATTTGTAAAAATGACTCTAATTTTCCTAAACTTCTAATACATATATATCGAGCGATATATCATAAATAAATTTTTGCGAAGTTTCCTTAAAATTGCTTCAGATTTAAATGTTTCCCATATTTTTTACTAAAATTGTGTTCCACCCTAGTGCATTAGCCATCTTAAATTTTGAGTCTATAGATTTTGTAAAAGTCTATCACATTCTGTCCAGATCGAGTGATATTTAAATGTATGTATTTGGGACAAACCTTTATATATAGCACCCAACACATTTGACGGATGTGATATGGTATCAAAAATTTAGATCTAGAAAGTGGTGCAGGGTATAATATAGTCGGCCCCGCCCGACTTTAGACTTTCCTTACTTGTTAGTGTTTATATATTTGCAAAATATAAATTTGAAAAAAAAACTTAAATAAACAAAAGTTAACAATATTTGGTGCTAGGGCACTCTAGTATAATAATAATGGTATATTTAGTTTGTTTTTTCTTAAGATTACCATTTTTAAATTATTTTAGATAGTAATATATAAATTTGTAATGAAAAATATATAAAAAAACATCACTTTTGGATGGGAATGAAATAAAAAGGATAAGTCTAGAAAATAAAATAGAAACGATATGTAGCCTCCAAAATTTTTTCGGTTTAGGTTTTTGCGTTGCGCTAATAGCTTTAACTGATAACATAGTACTAAGATCACGTTTTCGCACGAAAAACTGTTATACTCCATATAAAAAACGTTAGCGTGGAATAAATGCAAAATCTTTGTTTCGAGCATTTTAAAGCACATATTTATACAACCCTGGATATTTCGCACGAAAGAATAGGCAGGCATATTATTTCACATAAATAAGGTAACATGGCATTAGTGTCCCAAACCCATGTTAGAGAGAAGAAACATGATTGTCACAATCATAATCGAAGAGCAAAATAATATGATAGGAGCTATTTTTGCGGCGACCATGTAACATTTTCACCTGCAACCATGTTGGCTCAGTGAACATGGTTCTAAGAAAAATAAAATTGTCCTCATCTAAAATGTTATTATATTGATAAAAAGAATTTTGTTTCCATTAAAAGACAATGGTCACGATCTAAAATGTTATGGTATTCGTCAAAAATGTTTTTCTTCCAGTTAAAAGAACCTGGTCACAACCTAAAATGTTTTGATCTTTATGAAAAAACTTTTTTCGTCGTCGAAAAAAGGACGCCACTTGAGAAAAGAAAACACAAAATTAACTTTATGTATTTGTTTTTATTTATTTATAAACTAATTCATTGTTTATTTGTATTTATAATGTCGTGCAAGCAAACATTACATATTTTTACACACTCTATTTTGGTTCGATTTGAACAATAAGTAATCATTCCATATTTACTTCGTACCCATCAAATGTATCAGCGCAGACATCATGTAACTGCAAATAAAAATAAATTATACCATATATCAAAATGCAGAACAAAAATATATACACTTTTTCAATTACACTTCCCTTTTTTTGTATTCACATAAAACCACGTGCCACTTCTGAATAAATAAATTAACACAAACCACGGTAATTCCGTATTCTCCGTCCATTCCAATAAACAATCAACACACGACTGACGCGCAAAATGAAAATCGTGTGTACCTGCTCAATGTTTTAATAAAATTATTTTCGCTGCAAAACAATTAAAAAAGTAAATGGCCACGAAAACATAATTAACTCACTACTAAAGAGTTAATTATGAACCAATTTTCGCATGGTAATTAAAAGGCCAAATTCTGCGCGATCGGATGAATTTTGTCCGCCATGAGACTCCAGAGGTTTATATTGGAGTTATATATAATTTAGACTGATATCAACCAATTTTGGCAGGACATTTTGATGGCATATACTGATATCACGACGGACATCGCTAGTTCGACTAGAATTTCATCATGGGCCAGAGTATATATATACTCTATGTGGTCTGAGGCCAATATTTCGATGGACAATGTTAGTATACCCCTCATCATATGATGGAGAGTATAAATAAGCGACGTCTATATTTTCAGGAAGTCAAATTTGGGGAGATGAGTTCTTTGGGGCTATATTGACACTTGCACCGATATAAACCCCTTTGGATTTATCTATTTATATGTCGGTAATTGCATTAGATTCCAAATTTCACCCAACTCCGATAATGATTTTCGGATCGTATTATATAGAAGCTATTGTATTTTACGCTGATCAAGAAAATATTTCAATGCGTTTCAAGTGAAACGACCAACTTATAACCCCATCCTATTGTAGTAAGATTGTTGAAAAATATATTAAACCAGCTTACATTTTTGCTAAAATGTAGACATGCAATAAAAGATTTGAAAAAGTTGTTCACTAATAATAAAATAATTCCCTTTAGTTGTATATTGGATTTCTGATGATTGATTGAACCTCGCCTCCAAACAACTTGTTGGGACAATTGGGACAATTTCACCGACGCCGCACTAAGAGGATATTAAATATTGACATTTGATATCTGGAGAAGCAAATTTCATCCACCCAGAAAAAAGTAAACCCTTCTTTAAGTTAAAATTAACTAATTTTAAAGAAAGTTGAACTTCGTATTACGCCAAAGACATGTTTATTTGTTTGAACGATGTGATTTCCGTAGAAATTAGGAAGAATTCATTCTTTTTTATATTAGTTAACATTTTCCTATATTTATGTACCCAGCAAAAAAAATTGGAAGTGCTTCCAAATGCACAACTTTAAAAGCTCTTCCAAAAATGTCCTCCAAAAAATGTTCTTTATTTTAAATTCTCAGAAAGTTCTTTTAATTCAATTTTTCGTAACTCGCTTTTTTCATATTTTTGAAAGGAAATTTTACCGGTTTTGTTTCAAATAGGTTAAAAACAGAATAAGGATTTATAAAATGGTACAAATTATTAACATTTTTTCGAAAAAAAATCTAAATCCATTCTAGAAAAATTGCCCAATTTTTGAAAATATTTGATGTCAAACGTTTCAGACCAGCGGCGGCAAAACTTTAATATTCATAAAAAATTATTTATTTGGCAAATTATTGCAAAATTTATCAATTTACATCCAAACCACTGAATTCGGATCACACCTTAAGAAGTGCTGTAAATTCATTGCAACGGCATTTGAAATGGTGGACATCGGTCCTATGACAAACCCGTGTTAAATTCATCGCTTCTGCGCCAATTTTGCACCACTTACGGATCCATAAAGAACATCACTACGCTCTTTTTGCTGGGGGTACGTACCATTACACCACAGAATAAAAAAAATAACTGAATTGAAAGCTTAAGATCCTAGCAGTCAAGGCATACAATTATATTTATAATTTTAGTGTAAATGTAATTAATTAACAAGTATATACGGCCGTAAGTTTATGTACCCTCCACCATGGATTGCGTAGCAACTTCTTCTAAACATACCAAGAGGCTCCAAAACCAAATCTCGGGATCGGTTTATATGGGGGCTATATTTGATTATGGGCTGATATGGACCACTTTTGGCATGGTTGTTAAATATCATATACTACCACCACGTACCACCACAACCAGATCGGATGAATTTTGCTTCTCCAAAAGGCACCGGAGGTCAAATCTGAGGATCGTTTTATATGGGGGCTATATATATGGACCAATTTCGACCAATTTTTGCATGGGTGTTTGAGGCCATATATTAACACCACGTACCAAATATCAACTGAATCAGATTAATTTTGGTCTTCCAAGAGGCTCCGGAGGTCAAATCTGGTGATCGGTTTATATGGGGGCTATATATAATTATAGACCGATGTGGACCAATTTTTGCATGGTTATTAGAGACCATATACTAACACCATGTACTAAATTTCAGCCGGATCAGATGAAATTTGCTTCTCTTAGAGGCTCCGCAAGCCAAATCGGAGGATCGGTTTATATTGGGGCTATATATAATTATTGACCGATGTGGACCAATTTTTGCATGGTTAATGGAGACCATATACTAACACCATGTACCAAATTTCAGCCGGATCGGATGAAATTTGCTTGTCCTAGAGGCTCCGAAAGCCAAATCGGGGGATCGGTTTATATGGGGGCTATATATAATTATGGACCGATGTGGACCAATTTTTGCATGGTTGTTAGAGACCATATACTAACACCATGTACCAAATTTCAGCCGGATGGGATGAAATTTGCTTCTCTTAGAGGGTCTGCAAGCTAAATTTGGGGGTCCGTTTATATGGGGGCTATACGTAAAAGTGGACCGATATGGCCCATTTGCAATACCATCCGACCTACATCAATAACAACTACTTGTGCGAAGTTTCAAGTCGATAGCTTGTTTCGTTCGGAAGTTAGCGTGATTTCAACAGACGGACGGACATGCTCAGATCGACTCAGAATTTCACCACAACCCAGAATATATATACTTTATGGGGTCTTAGAGCAATATTTCGATGTGTTACAAACGGAATGACAAAGTTAATATACCCCCATCCTATGGTGGAGGGTATAATAAATAAATAATTTAACGGAATTTAATTCATATATGGAATGTTTTTATTAAACTTTTTTCATTCATGTGGACAAATCTTATATATTTGTGGTAAACCTTTTACTTCAAAATTATAACTGCTTACTTACGTTTTTAAATAAAGTTTATTTCTTTATATAGGCCCATAGTTTGGCGCTATGAACTACGACACCAGGAAAATAGGCCCCAAATTGGAAATGAAGCAGGACCCCAAATCTGGGGTCTTTTTCGTTATGAATATAAACCCCATGAACATGGGCCCTAACTATATATGTTAAGTGATAAAAATGAAGATGGTCCCCAAAGAAAAAATTGGGACCCATATTTATAAAATAATTTTGAATGTACGAAAATGGACCCCAAAATTATGAAAGTGTGCCCCAAAATTAAAACTGTATCAAAATAATTATTGAAGATTTTATACATCTAACAATGTATATTGAAATGCTGTATCATCTTAACACTTATTTAAAGATTATATTTTATATAAATGAATTCATTTAGTTAACTAAAGCTCCAATTTGATTGTACGACTGTACTCCATTTTTATACCCTGCGCCACACTGTGGAACAAGGTATTATGAATTAGTGCGTATGTTTGCAACACCCAGAAGGAGACGAGATAGACACATGGTATCTTTGGCAAAAATGCTCAGAGTGGGCTCTTGAAACGATATAGCCATGTCCGTCTGTCTTTGAACACATTTTTGTGATCAAAGTCCAGTTCGCAGTTTTAGACCAATCGACTTCAAGTTTGGCTCAGAATAGAACCATATTGATTTTGGAAGAAATCGGTTCAGATTTAGATAGAGCTCCCATATATATCTTTCGCCCGATATGGACTTATATAGCCCCAGAAGCCAGAGTTTTACCCTAATTTGTTTAAAATTTTGCACAAGAAGAACAATTAGTAGTGTAGTCAAGTGTGTCAAATTTTATTGAAATCGGTTCAGATTTAGATATAGCTCCCATATATATCTTTCGCCCGATATGGACTAATACGGTCCCAGAAGCCAGAGTTTTACCCCAATTTGGTTGAAATTGTGCACTAGGAGTACAATTAGTAGTGTAGTCAAGTGTGCCAAATTTTATTGAAATCGGTTCAGATTTAGATATAGCTCCCATATATATATCGTTGGCCCGATTTACACTCATATGACCACAGTGGCCAATTTTTTACTCTGATTTAATTGAAATTTTGCACAGGGAGTAGAATTAGCATTGTAGCTATGCGTGCCAAATTTGGTTGAAATCGGTTCAGATTTACATATAGCTCCCATATATATGTTTTTCTGATTTCGACAAAAATGGTCAAAATACCAACATTTTCCTTGTTAAATCGCCACTGCTTAGTCGAAAAGTTGTAATAATGACTCTAATTTTCCTAAACTTCTAATACATGTATATCGAGCGATAAATAATAAATAAACTTGTTTCCTTAAACTTGCTTCAGATTTAAATGTTTCCCATATTTGTATACCCTCCACCATAGGATGGGGGTATATTAACTTTGTCATTCCGTTTGTAACACATCGAAATATTGCTCTAAGACCCCATAAAGTATATATATTCTGGGTCGTGGAGAAATTCTGAGTCGATTTAAGCATGTCCGTCCGTCCGTCCGCCCGTCCGTATGTCCGTCTGTTGAAATCACGCTAACTTCCGAACGAAACAAGCTATCGACTTGAAACTTGGCACAAGTAGTTGTTATTGATGTAGATTTGGCTTGTGGAGCCTCTAACAGAAGCATATTTCATCCGATCCGGCTGAAATTTGGTACATGGTGTTGGTATATGGTACCTAATAACCATGCAAAAATTGGTCCACATCGGTCCATAATTATATATAGACCCCATATAAACCGATCCCCCGATTTGGCTTGCGGAGCCTCAAAGAGAAGCAAATTTCATCTGAAATTTGGTACATGATGTTGGTATATGGTCTCTAACAACCATGAAAAAATTGGTCCACATCGGTCCTTAATTATATATAGCCCCCATATAAACCGATACCCAGATTTGGCTTGCGGAGCCTTAAAGAGAAGCAAATTTCATCCGATCCGGCTGAAATTTGGTACATGATGTTGGTATGTGGTCTCTAACCACCATGCAAAAATTGGTCCACATCGGACCATAATTTTATATAGCCCCCATTTAAACCGATCCCCAGATGTGGCTTGCGAAGTTTCCAAGAGAAGCAAATTTTATCCAATCCGGTTGTAATTTGGAACATGGTGTTAGTATATGATCTTAAACAACCGTGCCAGAATTGGTCCATATCGGTCCATAATTATATATAGCCCCCATATAAAACGTTCTCCAGATTTGACCTCCGGAGCCTCTTGGAGGAGCAAAATTCATCCGATCCGGTTCAAATTTGGAGCGTGGTGTTAGTATATGGCCGCTAACAACCGTACCAAAATCCAATTGCACAAAAATTGGTCCATATCGGTTCATAATCATGGGTGCCACTCGAGCCAAAAATAATCTACCAAAATTTTATTTTTATAGAAAATTTTATCAATATTTTATTTCTATAGAAAATTTTATCAATATTTTATTTCTATAGAAAATTTTGTTAAAATTTTATTCGGTTCGTAATCAAATTTTCATCATTGTCAAAATTTTATTTCTATAGAAAATTTTGTCAAAATTTTATTTCTATAGAAAATTTTGTTCAAATTTTATTCGGTTCATAATTATGGTTGCCACTCGAGCCAAAAATAATCTACCAAGATTTTATTTCTATAGAAAATTTTGTCAAAATTTTATTTCTATAGAAAATTTTGTTAAAATTTTATTTCTGTAGAAATTTTTGTCAAAATTTTCTTTCTATAGAAAATTTTGTCAAAATTTTTATTTCTATAGAAAATTTTGTGAAAATTTTATTTCTATAGAAAATTTTGTTAAAATTTTATTTCTGTAGAAAATTTTGTCAAAATTTTATGTCTATTTTGTCAAACTGAATTACATACGTAGTTGATCGATCTTTTTTGATTCAATATATATCACGTATGGACTTACATACAATTTAGAAGATGGTGTCAGGAGGTTTTAAGGTACCTTGCCATCGGCAAGCGTTACCGCAACTTAAGTAATTCGATTGTTCGATTGGCAGTGTTTAGAAGAAGTTTCTACGCAATCCATGGTGGAGGGTACATAAGCTTCGGCCTGGCCGCACTTACGGCCGTATGTACTTGTTTTTCTAACATTGTGTTCCACCCTAGTGCATTAGCCGACTTAAATTTTGAGTCTATAGATTTTGTAGAAGTCTATCAAAGGACCGGTACAGGACTAGTCCCTGGTGTGTATGGACCTGTCCTAGTTCTGGTCAAAACGTATGGAAGGGACCGGTCACTTTAACATGGGTTTGTCATTGACGCGGTAAATTTACAATGTTTCCTTTTTGGCACGAATCGCATCAGAAGTGAACAACTTTCGAAATAGGTTGAACAATAGATTATTCTGATAATCGTATTTCACTAAATCTGTATATCCAATAAGATTTTAAATTCAAGCGAGTATGGAAATCAATAAATTATGACTATATAAAAATTGCGACAAACTGGAGCACCGGTACCAGTCCTGTGATATGTCCGTCAGTAGCAATTTGCACCAATTTCCCGTAGGAAATTGGTAATGACGCTTCGTATACCATAACAACACGATTTCAACTGGAAAAACAAAAACAACAAACAAACCCACGCGCAAACTTATCAGACATATCGATTATATGTGATACGCTTTCTATAAAACAGGAAGTCAGATTTATCATTTTATAAGAAATTTTACTAAATTTGAGGAAATCGGGTTTTATTTCGGTTTTTGTTCATTTTTATGAATGTTGTCACTTTTATGAATGTTATCATTGAATAAAAATATCTTGTTCTGTTGTAAATTCTTATACCCCGACAAGAAATTAGCATTAATAAATTGTCATTGCTTATTCTAGTTAATGAACTATTTCCAACTGCTTTCTGTTTAGGATCTTTTTACTGAAACAAGTAAATTTTATTATTTTACACAGAAATTTAACATAATAGAAATAAAATGTGTAAACTAAATTAATAAACATTTTCTACTTTAGTTTCGATGGCACTTTTTTCTGAGTGCCGATCCGGTTGAACACCCAAGCAAAAATTGGTCCATATTAATCCGTACTTATATATGAACTCTATATAAACCCATAAATTGCTATCGTCAAACATTTTTCCTGGTTGTTTACATCGTTTTCGCCATATACGAGTAGTAAATATGTTAGTTTAAGCTCGAATTGTTGCTAATTTGTAATCAATTTACATATGATGAACATATTTTGAATATTTAGTACTCGAATAAAAGTTAAACAAAAATTGTCATAGTCGAGTTCGGGAGCGAGCATCCTCGCTTCGCAAAGAATCATAAAAAGTGCACAGGCAATAGCGATACCCAAGAGATTGGGATCAATCAATTACCGTACCATACCATGACAACATAACGCTTCTTCACTAAGAAAGTGAATGAGGAAAGCTTCCACTGGCCAAGAGGTTTAAGCCGGCAGAGAATTGTAATATCGATAGATATTCCTCCAAGTAATAATTGAACGTCTCCTTCATCAGCCAATATCGTCCATTGAGCCTGCAAAAAGTTGACTTTCTAATTGCGCACACCATTTCAAACCCACGAATTTACACCAATGACAATCGATACTTGTATCCCTTATTATTTATCTCCTCCAATTCAGAAGGAATTCGGAGGAATGTAAAAAAAGATATCGGTCCATAAAAATAATGTAATACCATTCACTTTTTACTTTGAAAGCTTCAAAAACATGGGTTTTTTCTACATTCGATTTTGTGCCACTAACATAATTTTGTCATTTCATTTTATTTTACTTCGTTTTTTGCTGTTGGCAATGTTAGAGAAGTTTCATCAAATTTCGCTCGAATGCCGTGATACGATTATGAATTCGATATCGAATTTGAATTGGAAATTGGGAGGAGCAAATTATATCCGATCCGGTTGAAATTGGGTGCACGATGCTAGTAAAGGGTGATTCTTTTGAGGTTAGGATTTTCATGCATTAGTATTTGACAGATCACGTGGGATTTCAGACATGGTGTCAAAGAGAAAGATGCTCTGTATGCTTTGACATTTCATCATGAATAGACTTACGATCTGCCACAACGTCGAATTTTCAGTGAATGGGCCCTAGAAAAGTTGGCAGAAAATCCGCTTTTTTATCGACAAATTTTGTTCGGCGATGAGGCTCATTTCTGGTTGAATGGCTACGTAAATAAGCAAAATTGCCGCATTTGGAGTGAAGAGCAACCAGAAGCCGTTCAAGAACTGCCCATGCATCCCGAAAAATGCACTGTTTGGTGTGGTTTGTACGCTGGTGGAATCATTGGACCGTATTTTTTCAAAGATGCTGTTGGACGCAACGTTACGGTGAATGGCGATCGCTATCGTTCGATGCTAACAAACTTTTTGTTGCCAAAAATGGAAGAACTGAACTTGGTTGACATGTGGTTTCAACAAGATGGCGCTACATGCCACACAGCTCGCGATTCTATGGCCATTTTGAGGGAAAACTTCGGAGAACAATTCATCTCAAGAAATGGACCGGTAAGTTGGCCACCAAGATCATGCGATTTGACGCCTTTAGACTATTTTTTGTGGGGCTACGTCAAGTCTAAAGTCTACAGAAATAAGCCAGCAACTATTCCAGCTTTGGAAGACAACATTTCCGAAGAAATTCGGGCTATTCCGGCCGAAATGCTCGAAAAAGTTGCCCAAAATTGGACTTTCCGAATGGACCACCTAAGACGCAGCCGCGGTCAACATTTAAATGAAATTATCTTCAAAAAGTAAATGTCATGGACCAATCTAACGTTTCAAATAAAGAACCGATGAGATTTTGCAAATTTTATGCGTTTTTTTAAAAAAAAAAGTTATCAAGCTCTTAACAAATCACCCTTTATATTGATTCATAATTATTTATAGACTGCTCTGTATAAAGTGATCAAGAGCTAAAGTGGCTTATATAGGAATTTACTCCGTCTGTTTTTCTCTAACAAAGACAACATATGAACAAACGTGCAATTTAGAAGACAATGTTAGGTTAGGTTAGGTGGCAGCCCGATGTATCAGGCTCACTTAGACTATTCAGTCCATTGTGATACCACATTGGTGAACTTCTCTCTTATCACTGAGTGCTGCCCGATTCCATGTTAAGCTCAATGACAAGGGACCTCCTTTTTATAGCCGAGTCCGAACGGCGTTCCATATTGCAGTGAAACCACTTAGAGAAGCTTTGAAACCCTCAGAAATGTCACCAGCATAACTGAGGTGGGATAATCCGCCACTGAAAAACGAACGGTCGACGACAATAGGCCTGTTTTCTATTAGTACTGTAATGCAACATTTGTATGAGCTATCCAGAACATAGTTGTAAAAACAGAGTAAGAATTCATAAAATGGTACAAATCATTTAAATTTTGTCGAAAAAATGCTAAAACCAATCTGAAAAAATTGTGAATTTTTGAAAATATGTGAGGTCAAACGTTTCCGACAAGCGTTAGAATCCATTAAAAATTATAAAAAATTATAAAAAATTATAAAAATTATTTATTTGACAAAATATCACAGATTTTTTTAATTTACAGCCAAAACATTGAATTCGGATCACACCTAAAGAAGCGATGCAAATTCAGTGCAACGGCTGTTGAAATGGAGGACTTCCGTCCTATGACAATCCCATGTTGAATTCATCGCTTCCGCGTCAATTTTGCACCACTTCCGGATCCAAAAAGAACATTTTCATTACTTTTTTGGCGACACTTTTTTTGCTGGGTACATGAGCATTTAATACTGTGAAAATGTACGGTTTCACTTGTTTTTAAACAGCTGATGACAGCGTTGCATATTTTTGGAGATGTCCCGGATAAACGAGTACTTTGTTTTCTATTAGTCCGTTACGGCTTAAGGTATCCTGTATAAGAAGAAAACAGCTCTAATGTTAAGAAGTTTTAAGATACCATCGGTAACTCTTACAACAATCCAAGTAATTCCATTGTGGATGTCGGTCTTTAGTATGCAAATTTAAAGAAATCTAAGGAAAATTTACCAATATTCAATATTCGATTCGATTGCGCGATATTCTGTAAGCTAGTTTAATATGAACATCATGACAATGTTAGACTTTCAGATTATGATACTTGGTTGCTTCACTGCCAGACAAATACGTGCCCCTTTCTTAGTAAGCAGTAGACGCCAAGCGGCATACGCAGCAATGCATTTGTGTCTCCATAACCCGGGGGTTGTTAGTTTGGAGCTTAAAATCAGTTGGTTTTTCGTCGTGAACGAGTGCGGTTGCGGTAAGAAAGCGATTTGCAAGTGAACACAAATTCGAAGGCAGAAGCCTCATCCATTGTTAACAGTAGTGGGTTTGTTTTGTTTATTTCTATCGAATTCCAATGCTCAACGACTATGAAAAAAGTCTTTTCCCCATGAAGACGACGTAATTTGCTAACTGAAAGTGAAAATTATTGCATATTAATTGTTAATTATTTAATTTGTCACGCAATATTGAATAGGTGTAGAGATTGACTTCAATAATACTTACAATTCTCCATGTGAAAATCAATAAATGTGTGATTTGAAAACATAAATAACTAACCTCAAAGTTGGCCATTTGAAATATTTGTCTTCTTCAGTACTGTGACATTTCGTTAGACGGAAAGCCCAACATAAAAGGTAAGAAGAATCGGCTTTTCAAACAAAATTCAGTGTCACATTCTCGAGGTGGTGTATAGCGCCACCTTACACTGAACAAATTGATTCGATACCATGATAGCATTTCTAAATTTAAATTTATGATAACGGAAAACCTAAGGGTTATGTCACACTAGGCAAATATTTAACAAAAAAGAACTCCTCGCCAAAGTAAAGCCACCATATCTTTTTGAGCTCACATCGAATATGTAACATAAAATTAGGAGTATTTTCCAAAATTGGTATCCAGCTTTTTTACAAATGGTCTTGCTAAAAAGTTTGACACTCATAACATATTGGTCAAATATTCATCTAGTGTGACTATACCCTAAGAGTGCAAAGTATTTGTCGAGATGAATTTCATTTATGAAGTTACCACAACAATCATGGTTGTCATAAAAACGAAAATGTTAATGAGTCAGATTATGCCTCATCGATCCGAACAAGTGGTAACCAGAAGAAATTTTTCCTGTGACTGTGCTATACGGCGGGTAATGCCTACATTCCATTTGCGTGTTTCCAAATAAATTTTTACGGGTGTTACAACATGTGACCCTGCGTTATTGAGTTGCAAAATACGTCAAGGTCATTTTGCACCTTTCCAAATAGAGCGAGACCTCAAGAAATGGACACCAATGATCCCCTAAATTTTGTTCACATTTGGGAGGTGTATTTTGGCCGTTTATCACGCACAAAGCTCTTGTGATACACCACACCAGGGCGGCCAATAAAACTTGAAAAAAATCGTTACTTTTTCCCGAAAAAAATCGTCATAATCGGTACTGGCATTTTAAAAATCGTCCAAAAATCGGGAACATTTTTTGGTTCACAAAAAGAACCGCGAAATTTTGTCCAATTAAAGTCTTAATTGAGTTTTAAAAAATATTCAATTAAAAATTTAATTGATTCAACTAATTTTCTAATTGAAACAAAAATCAATCACAAAAATTAATAGTATCAATTAATTTATTAATTGACTTTCAATTAATTTTTTCAGTGATACTATAATTTCTGTTAAAAATTAATTGGATCAATTAATTTCATGATTGAATCAGAAAAAAATTGTTTGTGTGTAAAATAACTTTGATCTGCAAACAATGGCCCTACCAGAAATATTGATTTTAGACCCCATAAAATATAAACTGATCGACTTATAATAACTCCTGAGTCGATCTATCCCTTCGGCCATCCGCCTGTCTGTCCATGTATTTATTGTTCACAGCATTCCGGACGCAATTATGAACTAATATTGATGAAACTTGGTTCCGTGCGTATTTTTGTCACAAGGGCGAACGCTATCACAAATTGGATCAAATTTTGATATATAGCCCCTACATTTGTATCGCTCGATTGTAAACAAATGGAGTCATAGTGTCCTTATATACTAACCGATCATCTTCAAATTTAATGCAAAACAATTAAGCACCCTTAAAGTAAACAAAATTTCATCGAAATTGGTTTAGGTTTCGAATTCGTCCGATTTTGCCAAACTTGACCTAACTTATTTACCGATCTTTCTCAAAGTTGGTACAATGTAAGCTTCTATAGTACAAAATATACCTACAAATCAGTTCAGATTTAGATATAGCTCAATTTTCAATAAAATTGGAAACAATTCTGGCATGAATTTGGGCACAAAAGATGCGAAAGGTCAACCCAATTTCCAAAATATAGGCAAATATACATTAGCATTACTTTCGCTACCCTTTTTAAATGCTTCTGTTGAATGGCAATTTTCAATGTTCAATATAGTTAAAAATTATAAAATATTATGTTAACTTCAATTGCATTCAAAGCATTTAAATATTCCTTAATCTCTGCAGAAGATTTAGACATTTTGGACTCTTTTTATACCCTCCATCATAGGATGGGGGTATATTAACTTTGTCATTCCGTTTGTAACACATCGAAATATTGCTCTGAGACCCCATAAAGTATATATATTCTGGGTCGTGGTGAAATTCTGAGTCGATCTAAGCATGTCCGTCCGTCCGTCTGTTGAAATCACGCTAACTTCCGAACGAAACAAGCTATCGACTTGAAACTTGGCACAAGTAGTTGTTATCGATGTAGGTCGGATGGTATTGAAAATGGGCCATATCCGTCCACTTTTAGGTATAGCCCCCATATAAAGGGACCCTCAGATTTGGCTTGTGGAGCCTCTATAAGAAGCATATTTCATCCGATCCGGCTGAAATTTGGTATATGATGTTGGTATATGATCTCTAACAACCATGCAAAAATTGGTCCACATCGGTCCGTAATTATATATAGCCCCCATATAAACCGATCCCCAGATTTGGCTTGTGGAGCCTCTAACAGAAGCATATTTCATCCGATCCGGCTGAAATTTGGTATATGGTGTTGGTATATGGTCTCTAACAACCATGCAAAAATTGGTCCACATCGGTCCAAAATTATATATAGCCCCCATATAAACCGATCCCCAGATTTGGCTTGCGGAGCCTAAAAGAGAAGCAAATTTCATCCGATCTGGCTGAAATTTGGTACATGGTGTTGGTATATGGTCTCTAACAACCATGCAAAAATTGGTTCACATCGGTCCATAATTATATATAGCCCCCATATAAACCGATCCCCAGATTTGGCTTGCGGAGCCTCAAAGAGAAGAAAATTTCATCCGATCCGGCTGAAATTTGGTACATGATGTTGGTATATGGTCTCTAACAACCATGCAAAAATTGGTCCATATCGGTCCTTAATTGTATATAGCCCCCATATAAACCGATCACCAGATTTGGCTGGTGGAGCCTCTAAGAGAAGCATATTTCATCCGATCCGGCTGAAATTTGATACATGGTGTTGGTATATGGTCTCCAACAATCATGCAAAAATTGGTCCACATCGGTCCATAATTATATATAGCCCCCATATAAACCGATCCCCAGATTTGGCTTGAGGAGCCTCAAAGAGAAGCAAATTTCATCCGATCCGGCTGAAATTTGGTATATGATGTTGGTATATGGTCTCTAACAACCATGCAAAAATTGGTCCACATCGGTCCATAATTATATATAGCCCCCATATAAACCGATCCCCAGATTTGGCTTGTGGAGCCTCTAACAGAAGCATATTTCATCCGATCCGGCTGAAATTTGGTATATGGTGTTGGTATATGGTCTCTAACAACCATGCAAAAATTGGTCCACATCGGTCCAAAATTATATATAGCCCCCATATAAACCGATCCCCAGATTTGGCTTGCGGAGCCTAAAAGAGAAGCAAATTTCATCCGATCTGGCTGAAATTTGGTACATGGTATTGGTATATGGTCTCTAACAACCGTGCAAAAATTGATCCACATCGGTCCATAATTATATATAGCGCCCATATAAACCGATCCCCAGATTTTGGTTGCGGAGCCTCAAAGAGAAGCAAATTTCATCCGATCCGCCTGAAATTTGGTACATGATATTGGTATACGGTCTCTAACAACCATGCAAAAATTGGTCCACATCGGTTCATAATTATATATAGCCCCATATAAACCGATCCCCAGATTTGGCTTGCGAAGTGTCCAAGAGAGGCAAATTTCATCCAATCCGGTTGTAATTTGGAACATGGTGTTAGTATATGACCTTTAACAACCGTGCCAGAATTGGTCCATATCGGTCCATAATTATATATAGCCCCATATAAAACATTCTCCGGAGCCTCTTGGAGGAGCAAAATTCATCCGATCCGGTTCAAATTAGGAACGTGGTGTTAGTATATGGTTGCTAACAACCATACCAAAATTGGTCCAATCACACAAAAATTGGTCCATATCGGTTCATAATCATGGTTGCCATTAGAACCAAAAATAATCTACCAACATTTTATTTCTATAGAAAATTTTGTCAAAATTTTATTTCTATAGAAAATTTTGTCAAAATTTTATTTATATAGAAAATTTTGTCAAAATTTTATTTCTAGAGAAAATTTTGTTAAAATTTTATTCGGTTCATAATAAAATTTTCATCATTGTCAAAATTTTATTTCTATAGAAAATTTTGTCAAAATTTTATTTCTATAGAAAATTTTGTTCAAATTTTATTCGGTTCATAATCATGGTTTCCACTCGAGCCAAAAATAATCTACCAAGATTTTATTTCTATAGAAAATTTTGTCAAAAGTTTATTTCTATAGAAAATTTTGTTAAAATTTTATTTCTGTAGAAATTTTTGTCAAAATTTTCTTTCTATAGAAAATTTTGTCAAAATTTTTATTTCTACAGAAAATTGTGTGAAAATTTTATTTCTATAGAAAATTTTGTTAAAATTTTATTTCTGTAGAAAATTTTGTCAAAATTTTATGTCTACTTTGTCAAACTGAATTGTATACGTATTGGATCGATCTTTTTTGATTTAATATATACCACGTATGGACTTACATACAATTTAGAAGATGGTGTTAGGAGGTTTTAAGATACCTTGCCATCGGCAAGCGTTACCGCAACTTAAGTAATTCGATTGTGGATGGCAGTGTTTAGATGAAGTTTCTACGCAATCCATGATGGAGGGTACATAAGCTTCGGCCTGGCCGAACTTACGGCCGTATATACTTGTTATTTACTTTTTTTGTCTTTGTCATATGTTGCGGTGTAAAAATGATATTTTTGGAACTCAAATGTTCATCTTCGGTATAACATGTTTGGGACATTACGAGGGCGGTTCGGAAACTTCTCAGACTATCAATGAAAGAGAATTGTTAGTTTTTCAAAAATATTTTTATTTTTCAATATAATCTCCTGAAACTTCAATACACTTAGTCCAATGCTTTTCTAGCAATTCTATCCCTTGATTAAAATAGTTTTCCTCAAGGTCTTCAGAATAGTGGTTTACAACTGTAATTGCATCTTCATTTGAGGTAAACACTTGCCAGCAAGGATTTTTTTTTTTAGATTTGGGAACAAGTAAAAGTCACTGGGAGCTAAACCAGGAGAATAAGGTGGGTGGTCAAGCAACTCGTACTTTAATTCGTTGATTTTAGCCATTGTTAAAACACTCTTGGTCGCTGGTGCGTTGTCTTGATGAAAATTATTTTTTTGTGTTGTAAGCCAAAGGGTTGCAATAGTACTCTGAATTTATTATTTTACCCTTTTGCTGATAGTCAATCAATAAAATACCTTTGAAGTCCCAAAAAAACCGTTGCCATAACCTTACCAGCCGATTGAATTGTTGTTGCCTTCTTTGGGGCACTTCCTCCAGCTTCAGTCCATTGTTTGGATTGTTCTTTTGTCTCTGGAGTATGGTGGTGGAGCCATGTCTCATCAACAGTTATGAAACGACGCTTAAAATCCATTTTATTTCGCTTAAAACGACCCAAACAAGCTTGAGAAATGTTCATTCTTATGCGTTTTTGATCGACTGTTAACAAATGCGGCACCCATATTGCAGAAAGCTTTTTCATCTGTAGTTCTTCATGCAAAATTAAATGGACTCGATCATTTGAGATGCCCATGATATTAGCAATTTCACACACTTTTATTCGTCGACCATTTAATACCATATCATGCACTTTGGCTACAATTTCTGTTGTTGTTGCTGTTTGTGGACGTCCACTACGTGGTTCATCTTCAATACTTGTACGACCATGTTTAAATTCAGCAACCCAATTTTTTACTGTTGCATATGAAGGAACACTTTCACCTAACACATTCACCATATCATTATGAATTTCTTGTCCCGATAAACCTTTTTTATGTAAATATTTAATGACAGCACGCATTTCTAATTTTTCCATTGTAAAAAAATTGCGGATGCGTCTTTTTTGAACGTCTGTTTGTATATGAAGGGGTTGCCAGATCGAAACAAAATTTAACATGTGTTCATAACAGAGACGGAAGTTTCCAAAACACTTAACTTTTTTCTGTTTATACCGCGCTTTTTGTGCTAGGCTAAGAAGTTTCCGAATTGCCCTCGTATAGCCATGTAATGGTCCTGACAGGTTGGCTAAGAAGTCCCCGGTCTAACAAAGAAAAAAACATTTTTTGTCAAAATTCGTTTTTATTATTCAACATAGTTCCCTTCAAGAGCGATACAACGATTATAACGACCTTCCAATTTTTTGATACCATTTTGGTAGTACTCCTTCGGTTTTGCCTCAAAATAGGCCTCAGTTTCGGCGATCACCTCTTCATTGCAGCCAATTTTTTTCCTTGCGAGCATCCGTTTGAGGTCTGAGAACAAGAAAAAGTCGCTGGGAGCCAGATCTGGAGAATACGGTGGGTGGGGAAGCAATTCGAAGCCCAATTCATGAATTTTTGCCATCGTTCTCAATAACTTGTGGCACGGTGCGTTGTCCAGGTGGAACAACACTTTTTTCTTCTTCATATGGGGCCGTTTTGCCGCGATTTCGACCTTCAAACGCTCCAATAACGCCATATAATAGTCACTGTTGATGGTTTTTCCCTTCTCAAGATAATCGATAAAAATTATTCCATGCGCATCCCATGCGCCAACGGACTTTTGAGTCTTTCCACGCTTCGGAGACGGTTCACCGGTCGCTGTCCACTCAGCCGACTGTCGATTGGACTCAGGAGTGTAGTGATGGAGCCATGTTTGATCCATTGTCACATATCGACGGAAAAACTCGGGTGTATTACCATAGACCAAGAAAATATAGAGACATACCTTGATAATTCACCATGGTTTTGTTTATTTGCAGTGCGCAGTCATTCCACTCAATTGCGCAGTCAAGTGACTCAATTTCTTTTTGGAAAACAAGAATAACCGTATAAATTAGTAAATTTGCATTACAAAAAAAGGTGTGGATGAATAATATTTTATAAACTTTCACAATATTTGGTGTTTCAACGAGAGAACAAAGGAAAGAAAACAAATTAAAGCCAAATTAAAGAATCACTCAATTGCAGACGAAAAAGAGCCATCTACGGTGTGCAGACAAACTACAGCGCTGTGAATTCACTTTCGTTGTCTATACCTTCCTTGGTCTATGGTATTACGAGTTAACAGCTGCAAACACCGCTCAGAATCATCAACACGTTGTTGTTTTTGGTCAAATGTGAGCTCGAACGGCACCCATTTTGCACAGAGCTTCCGCATATCAAAATATTGATTAATGATATGACCAACACGTTCCTTTGATATCTTTAAGGCCTCTGCTATCTCGATCAACTTCATTTTACGGTCATTCAAAATCATTTTGTGGATTTTTTTGATGTTTTCGTCGGTAACCACCTCTTTCGGGCGTCCACTGCGTTCACCGTCCTCCGTGCTCATTTCACCACGCTTGAATTTTGCATACCAATCAATTATTGTTGATTTCCCTGGGGCAGAGTCCGGAAACTCATTATCAAGTCAAGTTTTTGCTTACACCGTATTTTTTCCCTTCAGAAAACAGTATTTTATTAAAATACGAAATTCCTTTTTTTTCCATTTTTTCACAATAACAAAAGTTGCTTCACAAAAGACGCTCTATTTCACAAACTAATTGACTTACAGACGTCAAATTTTGACACGAATCATTTGAAGGTTGGTACTATATAACAAGTATATACGGCCGTAAGTTCGGCCAGGCCGAATCTTATGTACCCTCCACCATGGATTGCGTAGAAACTTCTACGAAAGACTGCCATCCACAATCGAATTAATTGGGTTGTGGTATCTTAAAACTTTGATTTCAAGAGACGGACGGACGGACATGCTCATATCGACTCAGAATTTCACCACGACCCAGAATATATATACTTTATGGGGTCTTAGAGCAATATTTCGATGTGTTACAAACGGAATGACAAAGTTAATATACCCCCATCCTATGGTGGAGGGTATAATAATATGCATTTAATTCTAGCGACGCCATCTATGTGTCAGACCGGGGACTTATCAGCCAACCTGTTACAACATCTTCGTAAACGCGAACAAAGAAAACAAGCCTTAATATAATATTGGACAAACAACCATCGTTTAACATTTAATTTTCATCGATGTAAAGAAAATGTATTTATGAAAAAAAACGACCACTTTTGGACACGGAAATAGTGTACTATTAGATACAGTACTGTTCAAAACATTTGCAACCACATCGTCTTTTGAAAATAAACCGAAATTCTAATGAAAAGAAAAATATTAAAACTAAGACTTTAATGCAACATTGTTGCTTAACATATTAGGTCAGTTTTAAAGATTTAAGGGAATAAGGGAACTAAAGACAGAGACTTTTTGATAATTTATAAAATTATTTACAAATAAGAGTTTTGACCTTTTCAAAACATTTGCAAGCAATACCAAGTGTCCCATATATTTAAAAATAATTAAAGTTTTTTAAGGATAAGTGTTAATAGTTGATGCTATATGCATGTCGTTTGATTACTTCGTCGCAAATTCTTGCCATTGGTTAGGTTTAAATGGTCAATGATGTCCTATGGTTCAGGATCAAATAGAGATTAATAGAGATTTCATTTTAAGATAAATTTAATACTAATTTTTCGTTTTACAATTTTCCAAAGGTTTTTTCATGATCTTCTGAGCAGGCCAGTCAAGCACAAGCAATATTTCATCGGAAATCCATTGTTTTACATCTTTAGACGTGTGCTGGAAGTCTTGATCGCGCTGAAAAATCCATGCAGGCGGCATTTCCCGGGACTCTTAACATATGGCAATATCACTTAAGGCAAGATATTTTTGTAGACTTCCGACATCATATTACCCTCAATTCTATGAATCGGGCCAGCAAATTTTCCAGAAAAACACCCTTAGACCACAATATTGCCCCCACCATTATTGACGGAACCTTTCGTAGTTCTTGGATTAAGACTTTCCTTTGGACCTTCGTACTAAACTTTAACCATCCGAACCATGCAAACTAAATTTTGATTCGTAGGAAAATATAACACATTTATACTGCTGCTCAGGTCATTTAAGGTATTTTCGTGAAAATTGAAGGTGCGCTAACCTATTTTTTCTTTAAAAAGTCAACAATTAAATTCAACTGAATATATCAACCATAACGATCAGATGTACGTTATTGTTGATATATTGTTGATATATTCAGTTGAAGTTAATTTTTGATTTTTTACACGATATTTGAGTTTTTTTTATTATGTGATCTCCCTTTGAAGTAATGTTTGGTTCTCTTCTACCTTAGTGTACAGTTTTGGTGCAGTTTGATGCAGTTGATTTGTGGATATCGTAATATTCCGAAATCCATTTGTGTGATACCCCAACTTTAAAATCATCGATATTTTGCTTTTTAATTGTTGGTTATACTAATTGCCGGTCATTTTATCGAATCATTCCAAAAATATGACGATCAGTTTATGATCAAATTAGGCAATAAACTAAACGATATTCCTACAATGCTCTTTTTGTACGTTTAATCTATCCTCTTTCAGGTCCTTATAATTAATTCAGATACAAAATATAACCAGTATATATGGCCGTAAGTTCGGCCAGGCCGAATCTTATGTACCCTCCACCATGGATTGCGTAGAAACTTCTTCTAAACACTGCCATCCACAATCGAATTACTTGAGTAGCGGTAACGCTTGCCGATGGCAATGTATCTTAAAAATTGTAAGTAAGTCCATACGTGGTATATATTAAGCCAAACAAGTATATACGGCCGTAAGTTCGGCCAGACCGAAACTTATGTACCCTCCACCATGGAATGCGTAGAAACTTCTACTGAAGACTGTCAAGGTTGAATTACATACCATGCGGTAATCCGTGCGTTGATGGAAGGGTTGATTTTTTCTGTTTGCGGCAGACTATTCGAGCTTTTGATTTCAAAGAGAAATTTCAACTCTTCAATCATCGGACGCATTGTACGCATTGAACGCATGGTATGTAATCCTACCTTTATCCACAATCGAACTTCCTAACACCGTAATATATACCACATAGTCCAAAAGTGGTATATATTAAACTAAAAAGACCGATTAAATACGTATATAATTAAGTTTAAAGTTTCTATAGAAATAAAATTTTGACAAAATTTTCTATAGAAATAAAATTTTGACAAAATTTTCTATAGAAAAAAAAAATCTTGACAAAATTTTCTATAGAAATAACATTTTGACAGTGTTTTCTATAAAAATAAAATTTTGGTAGATTATTTTTGGCTCGAGTGGCAACCATGATTATGAACCGATATGGACCAATTTTTGTGTGACTGGGGATCGGCTATATATAACTATAGACCGATACGGGCCAATTTTGGCATCGTTATTAGCGGCCTTATACTAACACCACGTTGCAAATTTCAACCGGATCGGATGAATTTTGCTCCTCCAAGAGGCTCCGGAGATCAAATCTGGGGAACGGTTTATATGGAGGCTATATATAATTATGGACCGATATGGACCAATTCTTGCGTGTTTCGTAGAGACCACATTCTAACACCATGTTCCAAATTTCAACCGAATCGGATGAATTTTGCTCCTCCAAGAGGCTCCGGAGGACACATCTGGGGATCGATTTATATGGGGGCTATATATAATTATGGACCGATATGGACCAATTCTTGCATGGTTGTTAGATACCATATACTAACACCACGTACCAAATTTCAACCGGATCGGATGAATTTTGCTCCTCTAAGAGGCTTCGGCTATATATAATTATGGACCGATATGGACCAATTTTTGCATGGTTGTTAGAGACAATATACTAACACCACGTACCAAATTTCAATCGGATCGGATGACTTTTTCTCCTCTAAGAAGCTCCGGACGTCAAATCTGGGGATCGGTTTATATGGGGGATATATATAATTATGGG
Source organism: Haematobia irritans (assembly GCF_050003625.1). Lineage (NCBI taxonomy): Eukaryota > Metazoa > Arthropoda > Insecta > Diptera > Muscidae > Haematobia > Haematobia irritans. The sequence goes on from NC_134401.1 coordinate 56,908,813, forward strand.
CCGATGTGGACCAATTTTTGCGTGGTCATTAGAGAACATATACCAACACCATGTACCAAATTTCAGCCGGATCGGATGAAATTTGGTTCTCTTAGAGGCTCCTCAAGCCAAATCGGGGGATCGGTTTATATGGGGGCTATATGTAATTGTGGACCGATATGGGCCAATTTCTGCATGGTTGTTAGAGACCATATACTAACACCATGTACCAAATTTCAGCCGGATCGGATGAAATTTGGTTCTCTTAGAGGCTCCTCAAGCCAAATCGGGGGATCGGTTTATATGGGGCCTATATGTAATTGTGGACCGATATGGGCCAATTTCTGCATGGTTGTTAGAGACCATATACTAACACCATGTACCAAATTTCAGCCGAATCGGATGAAATTTGCTTCTCTTAGAGCAATCGCAAGCCAAATTTGGGGTCCGTTAAAGTGGACCGATATGGCCCAATTGCAATACCATCCGACCTACATCAATAACAACTACTTGTGCCAAGTTTCAAGTCGATAGCTTGTTTCGTTCGGAAGTTAGCGTGATTTCAACAGACGGACGGACATGCTCAGATCGACTCAGAATTTCACCACGACCCAGAATATATATACTTTATGGGGTCTTAAAGCAATATTCCGATGTGTTACAAACGGAATGACAAAGTTAATATACCCCCATCCTATGGTGGAGGGTATAAAAATAATATGCATTTAATACTAGCGACGCCATCTATGTGTCAGACCGGGGACTTATCAGCCAACCTGTTAGGTCTATACGTAACCTAAAAAACTTTTTTTCCTGCAAAAAAGTCAAAAAATTTAATGGTCAGGTACATGATTTTCCCGACCATGTAATGGTCTCAAATTCTATCATTTAAATAATAAAAAATGTTTGCGGCATTTGAGAACCATTTAAATGCTTATTGCCAGCATATATTTTTCTCCGCTCGAAAATTATGTTTACAAAGACAAAATAAGCATTAAATGGATGCGGCAACCATGTCCAAACATGTATTTCTGTGCATGTAATGCCTTTCGTGCAAACATTTGCACCCATAGAAAAAATCATGAACGGCGTGATCATTTCAAAACGATCCGTTCATGAAAGTGTATCAACACACATGTGTTGTCAAACTGAGAACAGACAACATTAAAATGGCACCATACGTTTTCAAAACAACAACCAGCACTCATGATCTGAAAACGTAATAGTTACGAAAAGAGAAGCGAATGCAGTACATGAAATCATGAAAGCCCGTGTACGAAATCGTTAACATTCCGTTTTGATTTTTTGTGAACGTTTCCGTTTCACTTTGTCACCGTCTGTTCATGATTGTGGAAAGTAATTTTTTCTATTAGTGTATTAATTTAGAAATTTCGTAGGTGTCTTAAGTGGACCATTCCAATTGGGGACAAAATTTAGGCGACCGTTGATGTCCAATTTTGAGGGGTGTCAGGTGTAGTTGGATCTGATAATAGATCTCGTCATATATGAAATTAGGTAGAATTATATCTATTATATTATACCTGGTAATTCTATTTTATCATATCTGAGATCTAATTATACCTGATTAGATCTCCCAATTTTTACACGGGTAATCTTAAATTGTCTTTAGATATTTTTTTATTGCACTTGTTTAATACACCCGAAGTATTTTTCTCAGTGTATTTATGAGCATCGTACTTAGTTGCCCTTATTATCATACATTGTTTTTCCTTAACTTGTTTCTTGGTCTTTATCATTTTTGTATTCATTGTCATTCGCATAAGAAAAGAAAATAATTCAAAAGTTTGAATGACGTTGTCAGTTTTCGTACATATTTTTATAACAGCAACCACAACATTGTAATAACAACATCCTAGTTCCGCATTCATCGACTTTTCGTAATATTGACTTTTTTGGTGACACTTTGCGAAACTAAATGTCACGCAAGTGCGTTTGTTAATGCGATTCTTTTTCTTAGTCGATTTCTAGATCACGTTCAAAAAATATTGCGTTGCCACCTTAGGTTGGTTCGCTTAGGCTTTGCTATGATATCACATTAATGAAAATATATAAACATTACTTGTTTTATTGATGAATCCATAAAATTGTAGTGCTCTGTTAAACTAAACAAATTGTTTCAAAATTTTAAATCCAAAAAAACAATATGGACCTAAAGAAGAACACAATACAAGGGTTGCCTCCACTTTGTGCTGGTCATGCATTAGTAATTGTTCTCCAACCCAACCTTTTTCACATACTCCCTTACACCCTAAAAATATTGCCCCGGTAACATATACACCCAAACATATTCTGCTTCAAGCATATGTGCATATTTTCAGAATGTGTTCAAAAAACAAATTGTCTGCACTGTGAAAACATATTATGTTTCACCCTAAGCATATCTTGTTTAAGGCCCCAAATAGTTAATTCCAGTTTCTAAACGTTTATTTATATACTAAATATGTTGCATTCTAAGCTATGACAATAATAATTTTTGCACCGAAACATATGAAAACAGTCTTTTTCGTCCGTGTAGCAGGCAACGACCCATTATGATAGATATGAGGTGTAATACATAACTTAGTCTAATAAAATTTCCTTTCGGAGAAATATCGGATTATATAAAAAACATCAAAATAATTGTCTTTATTTGCCTTTAAAGAAACATTTATAAGAGTTTAAAAATCTTGAGTCGGTTTCGTTTCGCGGAAAAGGTGTAACCTCTGGTTACACTACTACTTCCATACTTGTCCTTACGCACAAACTATAGCGTCATCTAAAAACGATTGCTAATTATTAGTGCTGTTAGAGATCCCAAATCCAATGTTGCACTATTTTTACAATCGAATTCGCCATTAAGTTGTCTAATTTTTCGCCCACGAGAAAATTATTCTCCCAATGTTCATCACTTTCCTAATCTTACATCGATAAAATTTTTTATGAACCCTTATTATTAAGAATTAACATAAGCATTCAAAGCTTACAAATTGTATTTGAATAATATTGATAAATAAAAGAAAAAAAAACTTCCCATACCGGGAATCGAACCCGGGCCTTCTGGGTGAAAGCCAGATATCCTAGCCACTAGACCATATGGGATATATAGAGACTGCTGTTAATAAAATATGTTAACACGACTGACTACTATGAGTCACTAAAGCACCATGTGTAAAAAACTGTACAGTACTTTTGACAAGTACTACGATTATGTATACAGTACTTTTGTATTGAAACAGTGGTGAATACGTAACAACAGTGTACTGTAAAAATATGTCAAGTCCGCATGTAGGCAAACAATCTGTAGACATCAAATAAAATATATTTAGGAACCTTTCAATAATGAAATATTAATTTAAAAATAACTTTGGTTAAATTCAATATTTCTCTAATTTATGTAATGTGAAATACAATAATTTAAAAAAAAGATCAACGATCTCCCCGACGGGGAATTGAACCCCGGTCTCCCGCGTGACAGGCGGGGATACTAACCACTATACTATCGAGGATGTTGTCCGTGTTTTGTCAAAATAATAATAAAATTCTTGCAACTGATTGTAAGAATTTTTGAGTCTTTAATAGTCGCACCTTAGGGCTGGCAATATGTTTAGTTTTCGAGTTAAAAATCGTTTTATATTTGAGCTTACTGGAATTCCTGTTAAATATTAGGATAATCTGCATGGAAAATTAAGTACAATATAAGCTTTAAAATTATTTATTTTAATAAAGTAAACGTCTTTAAAATGGGTATTGTGTTTGATTCCCACGGCAAAAAAAAGCTCATTTTCGCTGTTAATCTATTGAGTCAATTATTCAAAAGACAATCCCCGGTGTTCCGATAGTCGGATTCGTAAATTGCAAAATGTTCGGTCAGCGATATTTTCTTAATACCAAAACATTTAAACTTGACTTTTTGTAATATAGGTCTCTTTAATGAGAAGATCAATTTAATATAGAATTTAAGTCCGAGTGTATTTTATTTCTTGGTATAAGAAATATAAATTCTTGCGAATCCGAATATTGGAACATGGGAGAATATGTTAAGCAAACAATACTATGAAACTGTACCATCCATGTTATGACAAGATTTTTATAAAAATCTAATAATCTTCATGTTTTGATATAAAATCTGAACATAGTACCCACGCTTATACCTCACACATTAGGCTCGAAATCTATTAAAAGTGGATTTAAAATGCCTTATTTACACCGAAAAGAAGTTTGCTATTGTTTTTGAAAAATTAACTAACCCATAGTAAGAAAGACCATGACTTGGCGCCAAAGATTTTTTTCATCTAGATAAGTTCATGATTTTCTTATAAATAAGTTCATGTATTGCATCGTATTTTAGTTCATTATTACTACGCTGTGGAAAGAATGTACTTACACTCATTCAGAATATTCCTGCTATCCGGAAAAATGAACAATTTTTTGGGAAACCTGTATTAAGAAATTGGTTTGAAATAAACTGTTTGTCAGTATAATTTTCAAAAAAGTAGAGAAATTGAGGAATCAAACCCTTATACAACTAAGAAATTTTTCGTACAATACAAGTTAAATTTCTATAACCACCAGTACTTTATTTCAACAAATTATTCTTATATTACACAAAACTATGGCATATGATATACAATAAAGGAAATATTTTTATTCGTACGTTGGATGCAGTTACTTGTCGGTAGTTAGTAATTGCTTCTTCAAAAGACTAATATTCTATATTAGGAAGACTAAATTAATTAATTTCAATTTCCATGTTTTTCTTGTGTGGATTTGCTTTATAAGCATCCGAAATTGCAAAGTTATACAAAATATAAACAAGTAAGGAAAGTCTAAAGTCGGGCGGGGCCGACTATATTATACCCTGCACCACTTTGTAGATCTAAATTTTCGAACCATATCACATCCGTCAAATGTGTTGTGGCTATATATAAATGTTTGTCCCAAATACATACATTTAAATATCACTCGATCTGGACAGAATTTGATAGACTTCTACAAAATCTATAGACTCAAAATTTAAGTCGGCTAGTGCACTAGGGTGGAACACAATGTTAGTAAAAAAAAAATATGGGAAACATTTAAATCTGAAGCAATTGTAAGGAAACTTCGCAAAAGTTTATTTATGATTTATCGCTCGATATATATGTATTAGAAGTTTAGGAAAATTAGAGTCATTTTTACAATTTTTGGACTAAGCAGTTGCGATTTTACAAGGCAAATGTTGGTATTTTGACCATTTTTGTCGAAATCAGAAAAACATATATATGGGAGCTATATCTAAATCTGAACCGATTTCAACCAAATTTGGCACGCATAGCAACAATGCTAATTCTACTCTCTGTGCAAAATTTCAACTAACTCGGAGCAAAAAATTGGCCTCTGTGGTCATATGAGTGTAAATCGCGCGAAAGCTATATATGGGAGATATATCCAAATCTGAACCGATTTCAACCAAATTTGGCACGCATAGTTACAATGCTAATTCTACTCCCTGTGCAATATTTCAACTAAATCGGAGTTAAAAATTGGCCTCTGTGGTCATATGAGTGTAAATCGGGCGAAAGCCATATATGGGAGATATATCCAAATCTGAACCGATTTCAACCAAATTTGGCACGCACAGTAACAATGCTAATTCTACTCCCTGTGCAAAATTTCAACTAAATCGGAGTTAAAAATTGGCCTCTGTGGTCATATGAGTGTAAATCGGGCGAAAGCTATATATGGGAGATATATCCAAATCTGAACCGATTTCAACCAAATTTGGCACGCATAGTTACAATGCTAATTCTACTCCCTATGCAAAATTTCAACTAAATCGGAGCAAAAAGTTGACCTCTGTGGGCAAATGAGTGTAAATCGGGCGAAAGCTATATATGGGAGCTATATCTAAATCTGAACCGATTTGGCTGATATTTTGCAAGTTTTTCGAGACCCATAAAATATTCGGATGTACGGAATTTGAGGAAGATCGGTTGATATACACGCCAATTATCACCAGATCGGTGAAAAATATATATGGCAGCTATATCTAAATCTGAACCGATTTTTTCCAAAATCAATAGGGATCGTGAACAGTATTAAGTTTAATTGGCGATAGCTTTTCATACAAAAATTCGGATTAGACTTTCAAAAGCTTAAGAAAATGTAGAATTTGATTGTTATGAAGGTGGTATTTATTCTTATTTTAATCAATATTGGTATTTAGGGTATTCTTTAGAACCAATTTGGCGCAGGCATACTTATACTTGGTAATAGGAGTTTTTGCTGGGAAATGTCTAGCGACGAGAGCCGAATTTACGAAATTGATAAAGATGCAATTAAAAACGTTTGTATTAAATTCACAAAAGCACTCATAACTGAAATAAGAAATAGACTCGCTCTAAATATCAATATTTCCAAATTTAATGTCGAAAAAAATGTTTTCTCCTCTAAAAAAGTATTTAGAAATTTGAAAGACATTACCGACCAAAATGAATTGGATGAAAGCATTCAAAGTGTTCAAGGTGTACACTGGAATAGAGGTTCATAATTTCATAAAATTAAAAATGTGTCAAATCAATACACGAAATCTTCTATAATACCGAACTAATAGAGTATTGAATTTTAGCTGGTTTTAATAGTTTTTGTGGTGGGAGATGTAGATCAGAATTTATAATATATTTTTGGAGCTTTTTGCCTTTCTGGAGTTGGCATCACTGATTAGAAGGTCTGTCTACCTGCAAATGAAAATAGTTATTTTTAATAAGTTGGAATTTTGGTTTTATTAAAAACGGACGAAATACCGTTTATAGAAAAACTTATCGCATTGAAACAAATCCATCCAGTAGGTAAATTGGTGGAATCATATTCATGGACTAATCGGACATTTTTGAAATACTTCTCAGAATTATTTGAAATAAAAGATATTTATAAGATTAGACATAATTTCCACTTGTCAGTATAGCATATAGTATATAAGGTGGATATTAAGTTCGAGTTTAGTTTAGCGTCATTTTTCACTATTACTTTTCTTTAATAATCCATTTTAAATATTATAAACTTTATAAAAAAATGCTTTGGGCTTCTCCATCAAGTTATATATTTGAATTTGCATCGAATACGTATAATTTTATACTTTTCTTACTGATTTATTTTTGATTTTAGCGGCTAAACTCGAACTTAGTACTCACCTGTAGGAATTCCTGAAACATAAAAAATATAGATTAGAACAAGTAAGGAAAGTCAAAAGTCGGGCGGGACCGACTATATTATACCCTGCACCACTTTGTAGATCTAAATTTTCGATACCATATCACATCCGTCAAATGTGTTGGGGGCTATACATAAAGGTTTGTCCCAAATACATACATTTAAATATCATCGATCTGGACAGAATTTCATAGACTTCTACAAAATCTATGTACTCAAAATTTAAGTCGGCTAATGCACTAGGGTGGAACACAATGTTAGTAAAAACAGTGTTGCCAACTCCCCAAGGCCAAAAAGCACCAAAAATATATTATGAATTCTAACATACCACCTTCCACCACAAAATCGAAAATTAAATGCTCTATTAAAAAAAAAAAAAAAAAAAACTTCCAAAGATGTTTTATAGAACTTTTGTGAATTGAATTTTAAGAAGTTAAGGTGGTGGGTATTAAGATCGAGTTTAGCTGCTAAAATAGTCATTTTTTTCACAATTACAACTTCTTTAATAATTCATTTTAAGGAATACAAACTTTGTGAAAATTTGCTTTTGGCTATTCCCCATCAAGTTATAATAAAATTTGCAGCAAATATGCATAATTTTATGCCTTTTTTACTGATATAGTTTTCACTTTAGCGGCAAAACTCGAACTTAGTACTCACCATTATGAACCGCTATTATTACTATTACTATTACTATTAATGCTTTCGTCCAATTCATTTTGATCAGTGATGTTTTTCAACTTTCAAAATATTAATATAAGGAAGGAGTCTATTGCTTATTTCAGTTGTGCGTGCTTTTGTGAATTTAATACAAACGTTTTTAATGACATCTTTACCAAATTCAAAAATTTGACACTCATCGCTGGACTTTCCTACAGAATACCCTAAATAACAATATTAATTAAAAAATAATCAATACCAACTTCATAACAATCAAATTCTATATTTGGCAATAAATTTGAGTTTCTTCGGCTCTTGAAAGTCTAATCAAAATTTTTGTATCAATTAAACTTAATACTGTTCAAAATAAAAAAAGCACCAAAAGCACTAAATGAAAATGCCAGAAAGCACCAAGTTGGTGCTTTTTTTGAAAAGGCACCAAAAAGGCAATTTGGTGCTTTTTAGAAATCAAGAAGCACTAAATTTGGTGCTAAAAGCACCAAATTGGCAACACTGAGTAAAAAAATATGGGAAATGTTTAAATCTGAAGCAATTTTAAGGAAACTTCGAAAAAGTTTATTTATGATTTATCGCTCGATATACATGTATTAGAAGGTAAGGAAAATTAGAGTCATTTTTACAACTTTTCGACTAAGCAGTGGCGATTTTACAAGGAAAATGTTGGTATTTTGACCTTTTTTGTCGAAATCAGAAAAACATATATATGGGAGCTATATCTAAATCTGAACCGATTCCAACCAAATTTGGCACGCATACCTACAATGCTAATTCTACTCCCTGTGCAAAATTTCAACTAAATCGGAGTAAAAAATTGGCCTCTGTGGTCATATGAGTGTAAATCGGGCGAAAACTATATATGGGAGCTATATATAAATCTGAACCGATTTCAATCAAATTTGGCGCGCATAGCTACAATGTTAAATCTACTCCTTGTGCAAAATTTCAACCAAATTGGGCCAAAACTCTGGCTATTAGAACCATATTAGTCCATATCGGGCGAAAGATATATATGGGAGCTATATCTAAATCTGAACCGATTTCAATCAAATTTTGCACTCTTAACTGCACTACTAATTGTACTCCTAGTGCAAAATTTCAAACAAATTGGGTCAAAACTCTGGCTTCTAGGACCATATTAATCCATATCGGGCGAAAGATATATATGGGAGCTATATCTAAATCTGAACCGATTTCAATAAAATTTAGCACACTTGACTATAGTACTAATTGTTCCTCTTGTGCAAAATTTTAAGCAAATTAGGGTAAAACTCTGGCTTCTGGGGCCATATAAGTCCATATCGGGCGAAAGATATATATGGGAGCTATATCTAAATCTGAACCGATTTCAATCAAATTTTGCACGCTTGTCTATACGACTAAGTGTTATGTTTGTACAAAATTTCAAGCAAATCGGAGCTATATCTAAATCTGAACCGATTTCTTCCAAAATCAATAGGGTTCTATTCTGACCCAAATTAGGAACATGCACCAAATTTGAAGGCGATTGGACTTAAATTGCGACCTAGACTTTGATCACAAAAATGTGTTCACAGACAGACGGACGGACGGACGGACGGACAGACGGACATGGTTATATCGACTCAGGGACCCACCCTGAGCATTATTGCCAAAGACAATATGTGTCTATCTCGTCTCCTTCTGGGTGTTACAAACATATGCACTAACTTATAATACCCTGTTCCACAGTGTGGCGCAGGGTATAAAAATTTTTCTATTAGCACATTTATTGATTGTTGGAATTCCATCTACAGGATAAGGTAAAATATATTCCAAATTTACAAGGAATCTATAAAAAATGCTATTCACCCGTCAAGGATTATATGAAGTACTTTTTATGCTACTTTATACTCCAACTTATAATAAAAATGGGAATATGCTGTAGGAGCCATCATACGAATCGGTAATGTGGTTAATTTTATTTTTACTACAAAAAAATTTTTCCATACAAAAATTTTTCTTAGTAAATTGTCCACATTTCGTAGTAAGATTTTTATATAGCCAATGTATTTTTATAATACAATCAACGATGCATTAACTACTGTGTTAGAAATTTATTTAAGGAAAACCCTTGCCATTTCGTAGTTAGTGAACTAAAAAATATTTACTGAAATTTTATAAGTTTTCCTTTAGCTACGTTAATTTTCGTTGGGGTTACGAATAGTTGATTATTCGTATATTACATTTCTTTAACTGTAAAGATGGGTAGTTCCGGATGGACCTAGTACATCAACCGTTACAAATGTAATTAAAGTGTTTGGAGAACGTTTGTCCACAGCAAGGAAGTCTTGATCGGGGGGAAATCGAAAACCGGAAGCCGCTGAGACGACAAAGAGAGTTGCCGGTAGTTTCAAGCGAAACCCTAACCTCTCTCTCCGAGATGCCGCAAATAAGCTGGGTGTATCGTCTACAACCGTCCATCGAGCCAAAAAACGAGCCGGACTATCGACTTACAAGAAGGTAGTGACTCCAAATCGCGATGATAAACAAAATACGACGGCCAAAGCGCGATCCCGGAGGCTGTACACGACGATGCTGACGAAGTTTGACTGGGTGGTAACGGACGACGAAACCTACATCAAAGCCGACTACAAGCAGCTTCCGGGACAGGAGTTTTATACGGCAAAAGGAAGGGGAAAGGTAGCAGATATTTTCAAGCACATAAAACTGTCAAAGTTCGCAAAGAAATATCTGGTTTGGCAAGCCATCTGTACCTGTGGCTTGAAAAGCCGCATTTTCATAGCTTCCGGGACTGTCAACCAAGAAATTTACGTGAAAGAGTGTTTGAATAAACGTCTGCTGCCTTTCCTGAAGAAACACGGTTGTTCCGTACTGTTTTGGCCGGATTTGGCATCTTGCCATTACGGTAAAAAGGCCATGGAGTGGTGACAAGCGTGAGGCCCGGCAATTCGGATTTGGAAAAGCGAAAGCCTAACTGAATATTTTTTCTGAATTTTATACTAATTGAACTTGAAAAAGAAATTTAATTTGATTTTTTAAATAAACGATTTCACCGATTTACACGCGTTTTCCCTTGACCAAATTTTGACCGTATCACCCTTTATTCTGGGTCGTGGTTAAATTCTGAGTCGATCTGAGCATGTCCGTCCGTCCGTCCGTCTGTTGAAATCACGCTAACTTCCGAACGAAACAAACTATCGACTTGAAACTTAGCACAAGTAGTTGTTATTGATGTAGGTCGGACGGTATTGCAAATGGGCCATATCGGTCCACTTTTACGTATAGCCCCCATATAAACGGATCCCCAAATTTGGCTTGCGATTGCTCTAAGAGAAGCAAATTTCATCCGATCCGCCTGAAATTTGGTACATGGTGTCAGGTTAGGTTAACCTACATGGTGTTAGTATATAGTCTTTAACAACCATGCCGAAATTGGTCCATGTCGGTCCACTTTTACGTATAGCCCCCATATAAACGGACCCCCAAATTTGACTTGCGATTGCTCTAAGAGAAGCAAATTTCATCCCATCCGGCTGAAATTTGGTACATGGTGTTAGTATATGGTCTCTAACAACCATGCAAAAATTGGTCCACATCGATCCATAATTATATATAGCCCCCATATAAACCGATCCCCCGATTTGGCTTGCGGAGCCTCTAAGAGAAGCAAATTTCATCCAATCCGGCTGAAATTTGGTACATGGTGTTGGTATATGTTCTCTAATGACCATGTAAAAATTGGTCCACATCGACCCATAATTATATATAGCCCCCATATAAGCCGATCCCCAGATTTGACCTCCGGAGCCTGTTAGAGGAGCAAAATTCATCCGATCCGGTTGAAATTTGGTACGTGGTGTTATATGGTCTCTAACAACCATGCACGAATTGGTCCATAATTATATATAGCACCATATAAATCGATCCCCAGATGTGTCCTCCGGAACCTCTTGGAAGAGCAAAATTCATCCGATTCGGTTGAAATTTGGAACATGGTGTTAGAATGTGGTCTCTAACAAACACGCAAGAATTGGTCCATATCGGTCTATAATTATATATGGCCCCCATATAAACCGTTCCTCAGATTTGATCTCCGGAGCCTCTTGGAGGAGCAAAATTCATCCGATCCGGTTGAAATTTGCAACGTGGTGTTAGTATAAGGCCGCTAATAACCATGCCAAAATTGGTCCATATCGGTCTATAGTTATATATAGCCGATCCCCAATCACACAAATTGGTCCATATCGGTTCATAATCATGGTTGCCACTCGATCCAAAATTAATCTACCAAAATTTTATTTTCATAGAAAACATTGTCAAAATGTTATTTCTATAGAAAATATTGTCAAAATGTTATTTCTATAGAAAATATTGTCAAAATTTTATTTCTATAGAAAATTTTGTAAAAATTTTATTTCTATAGAAAATTTTGTCAAATTTTTATTTCTATAGAAAATTTTGTCAAAATTTTATTTCTATAGAAAATTTTGTCAAAATTTTATTTCTATAGAAAATTTTTTCCAAATTTTATTTCTATAGAAAATTTTGTCAAAATTTTACTTCTATAGAAAATGTTGTCAAAATTTTATTTTGTCAAAATTTTATTTTGTCAAATTTTTATTTCTATAGAAACTTTAAACTTAATTATATACGTATTTAATCGGCCTTTTTAGTTTAATATATACCACGTATGGACTATGTGGTATATATTACGGTGTTAGGAAGTTTTAAGATACCTTGCCATCGGCTTCAGTAGAAGTTTCAACGCAATCCATGGTGGAGGGTACATAAGCTTCGGTCTGGCCGAACTTACGGCCGTATATACTTGTTATTTTTTAAATGAAAAATGTAATTTTCTTAATGAAACAATTTTAAATTTTAGGCAACAACAAAAAAATTACATTTTCCCCTTTATGGAAATTTATTTCGAGCGCTTAATTTTATTTTATTTGCATTTTAATGCTATGTCAATACTTGTCGTATAAGCGTTTGGTTCGAGTATTAAACTAATGTGGTAAATGGTTTGATGTGCTCAGTAGCCAATCTCCCATCTTCTGTAATCTATAATCTTTGGCTGAGGGTACTCACAAGCCTAAAATAAACATTCATGTTCTAAAATCCTAATTTTTTGTTTAAATTTGTTCAAATTTTAACTGTAATCTTTTCAGGAGATAAGATTTTGTGTATAGGGCCTGGCATAGACAGACAATCTCAATGTCATTCTTATTTCTTTATTACAGAAATTGCAATTGTTTACGGAACGTGACCTATCGGACAAACGCCAAGCATATTTCTGAAGGGTTTTAGTGAATGATAATAACAGACAAAACATTTTTTTCTTTCATTTCCGTTAAACCAATCACAATAGAAATGAAAGTGAATGTACAACAACAAAATGCAAACGATGAACCCACACATGCACACTCTGTACACAAGGAGATAATGACAAAAATTAGAAAACAACAAAAGAAATTAAAAAAAATGCAAGAAGTGGTCTTAACGGACCTATCATGGGTTCTGACCGATATTCTTCAGCTCCTAAAGCCTTCCTAATGGCGATTGTCTCTTTCGTCCCGCTTAAAGTCACGAGATTAAATTGACCCAATTTTTCCAATGCATTGCTCCATTGGTCGCTTTCATGTTTCTACAACGATGTGGGGACATGTATTTGCTATTCATATCTCAACGGCCCGGAGGCATGCATTGGAAAGGCGCAGTGTAAATGAGAAGCGGCGAAAATGAACAAACTAAAAGGCCACTAACAAATTGATTTCCAATGCAATAGAACACGATAAGCTCTAGTTGAAATTAGCAAATAAAATGTCCAAGCCGATAAATATCCATACATGTATGGTATTGCGTCTTTATGCTTTTGGGGGTGTTTGTTGTTGAACAGTGCGCATTCATTGCTTAAGGACAAGTTCAATAGTTTCAAGCCAAGTGTTTCTATACACAGAAAAATAATAAAGAATGTACACTGAAAAAAAGTGGACTAAGTTATGGAAAAAACAAGTAAGGAAAGTCTAAAGTCGGGCGGGGCCGACTATATTATACCCTGCACCACTTTGTAGATCTAAATTTTCGATACCATATCACATTACGTCAAATGTGTTGGGTGCTATATATAAAGGTTTGTCCCAAATACATACATTTAACTATCACTCGATCTGGACAGAATTTGATAGACTTCTACAAAATCTATAGACTCAAAATTTAAGTCGGCTAAAGCCCTAAGGTGGAACACAATGTTAGTAAAAAAATATGGGATAAATTTAAATCTGAAACAATTTTAAGGAAACTTTGCAAAAATTTATTTATGATTTATCGCTCAATATATATGTAATAGAAGTTTAGGAAAATTAAAGTCATTTTAACAGCTTTTCCACTAAGCAGTGGCGATTTTACAAGGGAAATGTTGGTATTTTGACCATTTTTGTCGAAATCAGAAAAACATATATATGGGAGCTATATCTAAATCTGAACCGATTTCAACCAAATTTGGCACGCATAGCTACAATGCTAATTCTACTCCCTGTGCAAAATTTCAACTAAATCGGAGCAAAAAATTGGCCTCTGTGGTCATATGAGTGTAAATCGGGCGAAAGCTATATATGGGAGATATATCTAAATCTGAACCGATTTCAACCAAATTTGGCATGCATAGCTATGATGCTAATTCTACTCCCTGTGCAAAATTTCAACTAAATCGGAGCGAAAAATTGACCTCTATGGTCATATGAGTGTAAATCGGGCGAACGATATATATGGGAGCTATATCTAAATCTGAACCGATTTCAATAAAATTTGGCACACTAGACTACACTACTAACTGAACTCCTAGTGCAAAATTTCACCCAAATTGGGGTAAAACTCTGGCTTCTGGGACCGTATTAGTCCATATCGGGCGAAAGATATATATGGGAGCTATATCTAAATCTGAACCGATTTCTTCCAAAATCAATAGGTATCTATTCTGAGCCAAAACACATACTTGTACCAAATTTGAAGTCGATTGGACTAAAACTACGACCTAGACTTTGATTACAACAATGTGTTCACGGACAGACGGACAGACGGGCATGGCTATATCGACTCAGGAGTCCACCCTGAGCATTTTTGCCAAAGACACCATGTGTCTATCTCGTCTCCTTCTGGGTGTTGCAAACATATGCACTAACTTATAATACCCTGTTCCACAGTGTGGAGCAGGGTATAATGAACTGCCTCGTGCGAAATTTGAAAAGGTTTTCTGCTTCAATAAACTTTTTAATTGGAAATATTTTAGTGACATTTTTTCTGTGTATGCTAGACAAAATTGCATTCCATTTTTAATAGAGGACTTTTGCCAACTGTCTAAAAGTCATTAGCGTAGCTAGATAACTTTCCTACACGCTCACACAAAATCGCTTCTGTAACATATACTCCCAAACATATTTTGCTTCAAGCATATACATTTTTGGGTATTGCCCAAACATTTATATGTTTGATCTCTTCCAATATATAATATGTTTGAAAGCATATTGGTCTAAACAATATATGTTTGGGTAGTCTAAGTTCCAAACATTTTGTATTTTTGCATCCAAATTCAATAATGTTGTCTTCCAAAAAACAATATGTTATTATGTGAACATATAATATGTTTGGAAGCATTTTGCACCCAAAAATATTATATGCTTAAAAAAATTCTCCCAAACAATATTGTGCTCAAAATTTTATTTATTTATTTATATATTTACAATCATAACGAATTATGAAAATAAACAGGTAATATAGGTGCTAACAACATAGGTTTTCGACCTGAATGCTCAAAATTTTGTTTCTGCCCAATTGTATATTCCCCAACATATTTCTCACTTCCACGAGATTTTTTAGTTCTTAGCACCTTTTTCTGTAATACAAACATTGTAGAAGAAATTATTCAATTGTATGATTTTTTTTATTTTAATTTTACCTTTTGCCGGACGGCGATTCGAACAGCGGACCACACAGTTTGTAAGGATCAAAGAAGTAGCTGATCAATTGCCCAAGGAAAAATGAAATGTTAATTTTGTAATAACAAGCAACAACCACCAACTTAATTCAATATCGCTCCCTGTTAAATAGCTCTCCAAGCTACTAAAAACATATATGTTTATAGGCTATTTCTAAATTAATATATGTTTGCATCCAAACATTTTATATTTACAAACATTTTATGTCCCAAACATAATATGTTCTAACATATTAACATATATGTCCCAAACATGTTATGCTAGTTTATGAACATTATATGCTTGCACTCAAAAATATTGTGTTTAAAAATTTGTGTTCCAAACATATAATGTTTATAGCCAAACATATGAAAAACAGCCTTTTTCATCCGTGTAGGGGGGCTATAGCCCCCTAGCTAAAAATTAATAGACTGAACTTATAGCTTCAATTAACTTATTATTTTATAAAAATGAATAAAAAATCAGACACCAAAATAACTAGACTAAAAGTAGTTCCATACTTTTTCCTAGCAAAAATTGGAAGTTGTTCTGAAGGCACAACTTTAAAAGCTCTTCCAAAAATGACCTCACAAAGAAGTTAATTTTAACTACACATGAAGTTTTTATACCCTCCACCATAGGATGGGGGTATATTAACTTTGTCATTCCGTTTGTAACACATCGAAATATTGCTCTAAGACCCCAAAAAGTATATATATTCTGGGTCGTGGTGAAATTCTGAGTCGATCTGAGCATGTCCGTCCGTCCGCCCGTCCGTCTGTTGAAATCATGCTAACTTCCGAACGAAACAAGCTATCGACTTGAAACTTGACACAAGTAGTTGTTATTGATGTAGGTCGGATGGTATTGCAAACGGGCCATATCGGCCCACTTTTACGTATAGCCCCCATATAAACGGACCCCAAATTTGGCTTGCGATTGCTCTAAGAGAAGCAAATATCATCCGATCCGGCTGAAATTTGGTACATGGTGTTAGTATATCGTCTCTAACAACCATGCAAAACTTGGTCCATATCGGTCCACTTTTACGTATAGCCCCCATATAAAGGGACTCCCAAATTTTGCTTGCGATTACCCTAAGAGAAGCAAATTTCATCCGATCCGGCTGAAATTTGGTATATAGTGTTAGTATATGGTCTCTAACAACCATGCAAAAATTGGTCCATATCGGTCCACTTTTACGTATAGCCCAAATTTGGCTTGCGATTGATCTAAGAGAAGCAAATTTCATCCGCTCCGGCTGAAATTTGGTACATGTTGTTAGTATATGGTCTCTAACAACCGTGTAAAAACTGGTCCATATCGGTCCACTTTTACGTATATCCCCCATATAAACGGACCCCCAAATTTGGCTTGCGATTGCCCTAAGAGAAGCAAATTTCATCCGATCCGGCTGAAATTTGGTACATGGTGTTAGTATATGGTCTCTAACAACCGTGCAAAAATTGGTCCATATCGGTACATAATTACATATTGCCCCCATATATAAACCGATCCCCCGATATGGCTTGCGGAGCTTCTAAGAGAACCTACACACAAAAAAATTTCACGAATAATTTTCCAATTAAAATTTTAATTG
The DNA here is from genome assembly GCF_050003625.1 of Haematobia irritans. Taxonomy (NCBI): domain Eukaryota; kingdom Metazoa; phylum Arthropoda; class Insecta; order Diptera; family Muscidae; genus Haematobia; species Haematobia irritans. The sequence goes on from NC_134401.1 coordinate 56,926,210, forward strand.
AGTTTTAAAAAATATTCAATTAAAAATTTAATTGATACAACAAATTTGTTAATTGAAACAAAAATCAATCACAAAAATAATAGTATCAATTAATTTTTTAATTGGATCAATTAACTTTTTAATTGACCTTCAATTAATTTTTTAATGGATACTATCAGTTCTGTGATTGAAGACATTTCAATTAAAAATTAATTGGATCAATTAATTTCGTGATTGAATCAGAAAAAAAAATTTTGTGTGTAGTGTTAGTATATGGTCTCTAACAACCATGCAAAAACTGGTCCACATCGGCCCATAATTATATATAGCCCCCATATAAGCCGATCCCCTGATTTGACCTCCGGAGCCTCTTAGAGGAGCAAAATTCATCCGATCCGGTTGAAATTTGATACGTGGTGTTAGTATATGGTCTCTAACAACCATGCAAGAATTGGTTGATATAGGTCTATAATTATATATAGCCCCCATATAACTCGATCCCCAGATTTGTCCTCCGGAGCCTCTTGGAGGATCAAAATTCGTCCGATCCGGTTGAAATTTAGAACATGGTGTTAGAATGTGGTCTCTAACAAACACGCAAGAATTGGTCCATATCGGTCCATAATTATATATAGCCCCCATATAAACCGTTCCCCAGATTTGATCTCCAGAGCCTCTTGGAGGAGCAAAATTCGTCCGATCTGGTTGAAATTTAGAACATGGTGTTAGAATGTGGTCTCTAACAAACACGCAAGAATTGGTCCATATCGGTTCATAATTATATATAGCCCCCATATAAACCGTTCCCCAGATTTGATCTCCAGAGCCTCTTGGAGGAGCAAAATTCATCCGATCCGGTTGAAATTTGCAACGTGGTGTTAGTATAAGGCCGCCAAAATTGGTCCATATCGGTCTATAGTTATATATAGCCGATCCCCAATCGCACAAAAATTGGTCCATATCGGTTCATAATCATGGTTGCCACTCGAGCCAAAAATAATCTACCAAAATTTTATTTTTATAGAAAACATTGTCAAAATGTTATTTCTATAGAAAATTTTGTCAAAATTTTATTTCTATAGAAAATTTTGTCAAAATCTTATTTCTATAGAAACTTTAAACTTAATTATATACGTATTTAATCGGCCTTTTCTAGTTTAATATATACCACGTATGGACTATGTAGAATATACTACGGTGTTAGGAAGTTTTAAGATGCCTTGCCATTGGCTTCAGTCGAAGTTTCTACGCAATCCATGGTGGAGGGTACCTAACCTTCGGCCGGGCCGAACTTACGGCCGTATATACTTGTTTTAATTCAATTTTTTATAACTCGTTTTTTCATTTTTTAATAGGTCATTTTTTGTTTTCTTACGAATTATTCAAATTTTGCCGCAAAATGCAAAATCCATACTCATGTCTTTAAAATACGAATGCAAATTTTGCTTAGCATAGAAGACGCATTTCTCTAATATAAAGTTTTTTCCCTTGTCCAAAAGTCGATAAACTTTTTAATGAATTCGTATTGTCCTTATAATTAAGTGATTTGACTTAAAAATGGGTATCATAACATGAAAGAAACAAACGTTTGGGCTAAGGTCAACTTGACTTTAATAATTCAGAAAAATTCTTTAAATTTAATGAAATTGTCTTTAAAGTGGTTGTCTTTTTGCATCTTGACTACAAAGCAAAAAATCGTTCAAATGTTGGACATGTTTTTCAAAACTTTATTTTAAAGAAGTTTTTTACTTGAAACATAGCATAATTTCTACTGGCAGTCGAGTCTTAATTTGGATAATAAATTTGTCGTTAACTCGTTTGTAAAGGACTTTGATAGCATATGAAGAAAAAAAGCTGAGAAAGCGAAAAATTAAAATTTGCTTCCTAGAAGCAAGTACACAAAACTCAAATTTAAAAGAGAATTGTGTCTTAAAAATATCCTTACTTGTATTCTCTGCTTCTTTGGCTCGGAATCAATACCAAATTTTTTAAAGTAAAGACAAAATCTTTGTAACCGGGCATGTTTTTGTTTATGCCACTAATATTGATTCCCTTATTAAAACAAGGGGAAATCGCACAATTAGTTTGTGTAATAAACCTAAAGTTGTGAAAATCGGCCAATATATTTATGTAAAAGCTACAGATATGTCTAAATACGATAGTCTAATACATCAAAATTTGAAATTTGAATAACATACGAGTACGCATACATACATGGGAGCTATAGCTAAATCTGAACCGGTTCAGATGATATGTAGCAAGTTTAAAAATTTGAGTTAAATTTGAGTAAGATCGGGTAATAAATAAGGGTTTTATGGCCAAATTTGGGAAAATCGGGCGAAACATTTATATGGGAGTTATATCTAAGTCTGAACCGATTTATATGCAACTTTGCAGACGTAAAGGGTTGATGGAAAAGATTACTTTGTGCCATCTTTGACGATGGTCGGTTGGCTAAAAAATGTGAAACTTTACTTCATTTTTCGAAATCGGGCTATACATATATATGGGAGCTATATCTAAATTTTATCCGATTTCTTCGAAATTCAATAGTGTTCGTCCTTGTACTTGTACCAAATTTAATCCAAATCGGTTAATAATTGCGACCGGAATCCTGCGAACAAAAAATACATGGACAGACGGACGGAACCAAGCTCTACACAGAAAAAATTTCCGTAGTTAAACTAACGCTAAATTAAACTTATTTTTATTGCAAAAAAGTTATTTGTTTGTAGTTAAATTTTATTATTTTTTGCGAAATTTTCCACAGCCCAATGAAATTTTCGTTTTTTTAAGTATGTCTCAAAAATTTTATGAACTAAACGTGGGTATAAAGTTCAATGACCGTACACATAAGTTCAATATGAACTAAAGCAAATGAAAATTTTCGTACGATTCCCAAAAATAGTAAGAATGAACTACTGTATGGTTAAAATGGTCATGATTTTGCGCCAATGATTTTCTTATTTAATTTTAGTTAATTTCTTCTTCTATGAGAGGGTGTAATTTCGAGAACTGCAGTTAAAAAGTACAACGGGGCATTAAATTTTCCTGGTTTTAACAACGCTTTGTGGAAATCTCAAAATGTGGAGTAAAATTTAGTTCAATTTTCACGCGTGAGTCGTGAGTCACGCTGACGGCACCGACGTGAGTGTGCGTGAGTCCTACCAAAAATATCGTGCGTGAGTGTGGGTGAATAAGATTTCTCCTTCGTGAGTGTGCGTGAGTAAAATATTACTCACGTGCACACCTCTAATTCTGAGTCGATAGGTATATATTTTATGGGGTCTACAGTTAATATTTCTGGTAGGCACATTTTTTTTGCAGATCAAAGTTATTATACCCTGACCACTATGTGGTTTAGGGTATAAAATCGATAAATTTTGAAAATTTTTAACTGTGAAAAATTCTTCAAAATTAAAGAAATTGTCTTTAAATTTGTTGTCTTTTTGCATCTTGGCAACAAAGCAAAAAAGCATTTAAAAATAGGACACGTTTTTCAACACTTTATTTTAAAGACGATTTTTAATTTAGACATAGCATAATTTGTACTTCAAGTCGAGTCTGAATTTGAAAATTTAAATTGTCGTTAACACGTTTTTAAAGGACTTTAAATGCACATGAAGAAAAAAAATAGAAAAAACGAATAAATAAAAATTTGCTGCCTGGAATCAAGTACGCAAGACTTAAATTTAAAAGACAATTCTGCCTTAAAAGTATGCTTACTTCAATTCTTACTTTGGCTCGGAATCAATACAAAAATCATTAGTGTAAAGGTCAAATCTTTGGAACCGGGCATGCTTTGTTTTCAGTGTGGTCATCTCGAACATGAACTTTTGTTTAAAGCTGAGTACTATGTTCACTTTTCAAGCTGAAAACCAGCTTGTTTTCACGGTTACTTTTTTAATTAATTAACTTAGAAATATAAAATTATTTGCAAACAATTCCTTGGATATTTTCCATCCATTATTTGGCAAGACTCGATCAAAATATAATAGTGTTCATAAATATATTTGTACTTTTAATTTAGTGTTTTGGTGAAAAAGCCGAACATAGCACTCACCTTTAGCTACCAAATCTCCATTAATGAACCGATTTTTATATTTTTTTTCTTTGCTGGATAGAACTTGTAAATAATGGACTAGTCTAAGCGAGCCTGAAAACCAAAGACAATAAACTCTAGGAAGATAGGAAATTGGCTTGCGTCATACCAAATGTTGCATTTACCACGTTAGTTCCATACATGTTCGTAATTTTTTATTTGTTTTTCGTTTCCTTTTTTTTAAATGAAAAACTTAATTTTCTTAATGAAACAATGTTACATTTTAGGCAACAACAAAAAAATTACATTTTCCCCTTTATGGAAATTTATTTCGTGCACTTAATTTCTTTTTATTTGCATTTTAATGCTATGTCAATACTTGTCGTATACGCGTTTGGTTCGAGTATGAAACTAACACGGTAAATGGTTTGATCTCCTCAGTAGCCAATTTCCCATCTTTCTCAAGTTTATTGTCTTTGCTGAAAACAACGGGCTGCCACTTAAACTTAACCTAACCTTTGGTGCAAGACACACAAATGATTTCTCAGATTTAACGAAGAGTGCGAAATCGTTGTATAGAGAGTAGTGTAGTAAACGATTTGCGATTAACCGAAAATTTCATTTTTTTAATATCTGAATTTTGGTTTGTGTAATTGAATGCAGTTAACCGATTTGCTTTTGGATACCCTCAGTTCTAAAGAACAATTTGTGCAGTGAAAATTAAGTCAATCTCTAGAAGCGCATTTTTCGCCAAACCTAAGTTCAAAATGTATCCTTTGTTTTCATTGTGTAACGATTTATGGCGCGATACGAAACAGTTTTCTTCACTTGGAAGTGCTTGAGCTCGCCAATATAGACGAATGCGTTTTCCCACCAATTGCAACGAAATCTCACTATTATATGTGACCTCCATCACGATTTTTTTTAGCAATTCACTTTAGCTACCATATATACAAATAAATCAAATTCAATTTTATTCATAGATTTTTGATTTATATTTAAAATTACAATATTATCTCTGTATGTAACTATTCATTTGATCACCAGTGTCGTTTAGGAGATTAAACAATTGTTGTATTTTTTTTACAAACAGAATCGAATAAGGGAGGTATTTTTTACTCTTGCGAAATACAAGTCCACACGCATTCATTAGGCACAAATTCAAACCATCGGTAATTGAGATTATACTTCCGCCGTTCTATAGCTTACCACCTTCATGTCTATTTTTATGGTCTACGGATATTTCTCCCGGTTATGCTATCTTAGTTTGGCGGCTGCCATTTATCAAAACAAACTGTCTTTTACGGGGAAATTAAATAAAAAATAATAATAATAACAAAAATAAATAAATAAATTTCAGTGGTGTTTTTACGGCTTGATCCGCGGAAAACGTAATGCGTTTAAAAGTCAAATTATTTCTACACAAATTTGAAATATGTGGTAAGAACACAAGTGCCAGCTTTATACATATGGTGATAAGGGAATTCCAACAGTGCAGTGTCTTAGTAGGTGGTGTCCTACATTCTTGACGCTTGATTTCAAGCCAAGAAAAATTTATGGACGATATATATGGGTCAATCGCACCCATGTGTTGCAGGTGACAGAGTTGGTTGTATTAAAACTAGCGCGTGCAATGGAGAATTTAAAAGGGATTTCAGTATCTTCGTTCTAATTTAATTGGGGTTTTTGGCTTACAATCACAACTGCCACTGCGGTTGTTGACAGTGATTTTCAATTAGATCTTTCGAGATCGCTTTTATAAGACGCAAACTTTTTCCAATTCCAAGTCAGTTAAACAAGTGGAAGTGTAGTGTTCGGCACGATATTGCCGCTGGTATCTGTTGCAAAAGAAAGCATTCAAATACTTTGCTATTACAGTCCTCGATAAGAATACTGTAAGTAAAATGAATAAAGTGAAAGATAAAAATTTTAAAAAATTATTGCCGGAGTAAGTGTACCCAAGCCATGGGAAAGAAAATATCTAAATTATAAAAATGTGAATGCTACTTCAATATGTAATAATGATTGTTTTCGAAATTGAAATTTAATTGATATGGACTCTATGGAACCTAGGTTAGGTTAGGTTAGGTTAACCTAACCACCGCTTATAAACAATGAAATTACCAAGGCACTGAAGTCAATTTTTGGAGTGCATATAAATTATTATATTTTAGTTAAAATTTCCCCAATAAGAGAAAATTTACAAAAAATATTAATGTGAATAGTCTTTGTGTGCTTTAGTTAAATGAACTAAACAAAAGAAACAATGAAAAAAATATTATCGTGGGACCAAAGATTTCTTATTCTTAAAAATGTGCTCTTTCGATGTGGTTTTTAGAAATATAAACTTCCTTTTTTAAGAATTATGACATACGTAGCTAAAATAGATTAGAGAGAATAAAATTAATTTACAAAAAACTTGACAAATCAATTTTTCACTTGACACGCATTAAGAAACTTGACAATCAGGCCCGCGTGGCAACCCTAATGGGACCCCATTCACTGTGATAAATTCTGATATTAATTTTTTGCTGAAACTATCTTAGCACAAAGCATTATAATTTCGTTTTGTATTCCGGATCTTTTTCTACCTCACTCCCTCTTTTTATATTTATAGCATTGGCGGAGCTGGGAAATTTCGCTTGGGGGGCTTAGACCCCAGAAAATTTTTAAATGTTCGACTCAAAAATCTAAAACGAAAAATTGTCGTGATAAGTAAAATTATACACATTTCATTTTTAAACACACCCAGAAAAAAGGGGCTCTAATGCCAACTGAACTTTATTTTAGTTCATGAATATTAGTTGATTTTAGTTAAATTTTACACAATATGAGTAAATGTTCCTTATTTGAATAATTTTTTGCTAACTTTAATCATGTGAACTAAAAATAAGAAAAAAAAGTTGTATACAAATATAGTGCACAATATTACTACAGAATAAAATAGTTCATATTTTCCTAAAATGGCAGAAGTTTGCTTAAATTGTGTTCATAAGTTTCTAAAATGAGTAAATTTTACTAAAATTGTACCTGTCTTGAACTTCGTACAGCGCTAAAGACATTTTAACAATTTTTAAATCCAATTTTTTCTTTCAACATATGAAATTTTCTTAAATTACAGAAAAATAATAATAATAATAATAACTTATTTATAACATGTTGCAATTAGAAAACTATTTTAGTTAAACTTTTCTAAAATAAACCTACAATTTCTTCCACGGTGGGTTCACTTTTTTTTTGGTGCATAAAGGTTGTATTAAGTTCGAGTTTAGCCGCTAAAATCGCCAATTTTTCACGATTACTTTTCTTTAATAATCCATTTTAAGGAATACAAACTTTGTGAAAATTTACTTTGGGCTATTCTCCATCAAGTTATAATAACATTTGCAACAAATACACTCAAAAAAAGTGAACTCTCTATTTCACTAAAGCCAATTTAACTTTATTTTAGTTCATGGAATTATTATGTTTGGAGAAAGTTTCATTTACTCTAATAATTTTTTGTGTACTTTAGTTAAATTAACTAAAACCGAGGAAAAAAAATATACTCAAATGAAGCATAAAGATAAACTAAATTCGTGTCTTCCACAAAATAGTTCAGAATTTCTTTAAATTTGTAAATTTGACCAAAAATGCGTCCACCATGAACTTCGTATGTCACTAAAGACATTCTTGCAATTTTGAACTCCAAGTTTTTCCTTCAAACTACAAAATTTTCTTTAACAAGTGAAACAACTTAGTTATGTCTATTAATTTTCTTGAATTTGTCGAAAAATATTTACTTATTTTTATGACATCGGCGTGATGCCAACGTTTGTAATACTGTTTAGTTAAAATTTTCTACAAATATTCAAAATTTTCTGAAATTAACGGAAAGTTTTCTTCCTGGTGGGTTCACTGTTTTTTCAGTGTATGTATAATTTTATGCCTTTTTTACTGATTTAGTTTTCACTTTAGCGGCTAAACTCGAACTTAATACTCACCTTAATGTGTGAATGATTTAAGGATACACTATCTAAAAATTGTACATACACCCAGAAAAAAGTGCCTTCGAAACTAAAGGAAAAATTTTTCATCAATATAGTTTATCCATTTTATTTCCATTAAGGTAAATTTTTGTGAGAAATAATAAAATTTACTCGTTTCAGTAAAAAAATCCTATACTGTAAGCAGTTAGGAATAGTTCATTAACTAGAATAAGGCATGGAATTTTACTCATACTATTTTCTTCGCTGGGTATAAGAATTTACTACTGAACCAGAAAATTTTATTCATCGATAACAAAGCATTCGTAAAAATAAACAAAAACCGAACTAAAACCAAGTTTCCTCAAAATTAGTAAAATTTCTTATAAAATGATAATTGCGACTTCCTTTATAATAGAAAGTTTTTCATACATACGAACAACACTTGGCATAGAAAAATATTTTAGTTCATTCGTACTAAGAAGTACACACAAAAAAAATTTTTCTGATTCAATCACGAAATTAATTGATCCAATTAATTTTTTAATTGAAATGTCTTCAATCACAGAAATGATAGTATCAATTAAAAAATTAATTGACAGTCAATTAAAAAATTAATTGATCCAATTAAATATTTAATTGATACTATTAATTTGTGTGATTGATTTTTATTTCAATAAAAAAATTTGTTGAATCAATTAAATTTTTAATTGAATATTTTTTAAAACTCAATTAAGATTTTAATTGGAAAAATTTTCGTGAAATTTTTTTCTGTGTATGCAATCCAATCAAAACTTAAGGAAACACACTTGTTAGAATATAGGAAAATATCTATTGTCTACCTGTAATCGATACCTGTCATCGCAATCGATGTGTTTGCGCGTGGGTGTAATCGATATGTTTGCGCGTGGGTTGTTTTTTAGTTGGAATCGCGTTGTTTTGGTATACGGAAAGATTGTTAAAAAATAATATTGTAAAATAATATAATAAATAACAAATAAAATATATAAAATATTTATTATTTTAAATTAGTGAGAAAAATTTTCGTTTTTTGAAAATAAATCTATCAATGTTCGTGATGGTATATAAAGAAAGAAAACACCAGCAGAATAACAACCCTTTCATTTGTCTTCATTTTGGAATCTTCAATTATCAGGTAATATTCAGTGACGCTAACCTTTTGTAACAAAAATGGTTTATGATTTTTTATATTTGTAGGTATTGAAATTGTAAAAGGAGGACAAAATCGTTAGGCAGCAAATTATTAAAAGTAAAAAGTACAAGAAGAAGAAAAAGTGCGTTTTACAGTTGATAATATCACATGGAAATTGGAAACAGCGGAATAATAAACTAATATTTCAAGGAGATTCGATGCTGTTGATTCTTAATAAATATATTCAATATATTAATAAAACATGTCTTTTATTGAAGATAAAATTGCTTATATAAATAAATAAAATTGTATTTAAAAACGAAGGTAAGCAGTTCTAATGATGAAGTAAAAGTTTTACCACAAATGTGTAAGATTTGTCCAAATGAATGAAAAAATTTCAATAAAATCATTCCATATATGAATTCAAATCAGTTAAATTTTTTCATTCTGTAGTATAGTGGTACATAAATATAGGAAAATGTTAACTAATATATGGAATGCATTATACCTAATTTCTACGAAAATCACATCGTTCAAACAAATAAAAATGTCTTTGGCGCTATACGAAGTTCAACTTTCTTCACAATGAGTTCATTTTAACTTAAAGAAGGGGTCACTTTTTTCTGGGTGTAGATGAGCAAAGGCAAGATCCTTTGTGCAGATAGCATTGTCATTCACACACTCAACAAAATGTGAACCCACTACGAAGGAAAATGTGGAAAATAGTTAACTCAACTATAAGACAAAATAAAAAATACATACATATTTTTACATAAATTAAAATTTTATTACTCATAATAAAGAAAATTTCGTACACCCAGAAAAAATGACCCCTTCATTAAGTTAAAATGAACTCATTGTGAAGAAAGTTGAACTTCGTATAGCGTCAAAGACATTTTTATTTGTTTGAACGATATGATTTTCGTAGAAATTAGGTAGAATGCATTCCAAATATTAGTTAACATTTTCCTATATTAATGTACCACTATACTACAGAAAATTTAACTGAATTGCATTCATATATGAAATGATTTTATTGAACTTTTTTCATTCGTTTGGACAAATCTTACATATTTGTGCTAAACCTTTTACTTCAAAATTAGAACTGCTTACCTTCATTGTTAAATACAATTTTATGTATTTATATAAGCAATTTTTCTTCAATAAAAGGCATGTTTTATTAATATATTAAATATATTTATTTAGAATCAACATCTTTTTCTTCTTCTAGTACCTTTCATTTTGAATATGTTGCTGCCTAGCAATTTTGTCCACCTTTTACAATTTCAATACCTACAAATATAAACCAAAAAAATTCTAAACCAATTTTTTCACAAAAGGTTAGCGTTACTGAATATTACTTGATAATTGAAGATTCCAAAATAAAGATGAATGAAGGGGTTGTTATTCTGTTGCTGTTTTCTTTCTTTATACACCATCACGAACATTGATAGACTTATTGTTTGTTATTTATGTTCAATAATTTTGAAAAAAAACGAAAAATTTTCTCACTAATTTAAAATAACAAATATTTTATATATTTTATTTGTTTTTTATTATATTATTTTACTATATTATTTTTTAACAATCTCTCCGTATACCATAACAACGCGATTCCAACTAAAAAAACAACCCACGCGGAAACATATCGATGACAGGTATCGATTACAGGCAGATAAAAGAAATATAGGAAAATGTCCTATATTCTAAACAAGAAAGGAAACACACTTCCTTAAGTTTTGAAAGGGTTGAATACTTCTTAGTACGAATGAACTAAAATATTTTTCTATGCCAAGTGTTATTCGTATGTATGATAAGCTTTCTATAATAAAGGAAGTCAGAATTATTATTATATAAGAAATTTTACTAAATTTGAGGAAACTTGGATTTAGTTCATATTTTGTTTATTTTTACGAATGCTTTGTTATCAGTGAATAAAATTTTCTTGTTCAGTATTAAATTCTTATACCCAGCGAAGAAAACAGTATTAGTAAAATGCCATGCCTTATTCTAGTTAATGAACTATTCCTAACTGCTTTCAGTTTTGGATTTTTTTACTGAAACAAGTAAATTTTATTATTTCAAACAAAAATTTAACTTAATGGATATAAAATGGCTAAACTAAATTGATGAACATTTTTTCTTTAGTTTTGATTAGGCCAAGGTAACTTTCTCAAATTGGAGAAATTTTTACTAAAACATTATATGTTAACTGTCATGACCTGAAATAGTGTTAAATTGGGTTTAGTGTTCGAGTTTAGTAGCTAACATAAAAAATGAATCAGTAAAAATAAGTAATAAGTAATTTTAGTTAATATGGTATCACAATGGACTGGATAGTGAGCCTGAAAATAAATGGAGCTGCAACTTAAACCTAACAGGTTGGCTGATAAGTCCCCGGTCTAACAAAGAAAAACACATTTTTTTTATTCAACATAGTTCCCTCCAAGAGCGTTACAACGATTATAATGACCTTCCAATTTTTTGATACCATTTGGTACTACTCCTTCGGTTTTGCCTCAAAATAGGCATCAGTTTCGGCGATTACCTCTTCATTGCAGCCAAATTGTTTCCCTGCGAGCATCCTTTTGAGGTCTGAGAACAAGAAAAAGTCGCTGGGGCCAGATCTGGAGAATATGGTGGGTGGGGAAACAATTCGAAGCCCAATTCATGAATTTTTGCCATCGTTCTCAATGACTTGTGGCACAGTGCGTTGTCTTGATGGAACAACACTTTTTTCTTCTTCATATGGGGCCGTTTTGCCACGATTTCGACCTTCAAACGCTCCAATAATGCCATACAATAGTCACTGTTGATGGTTTTTCCCTTCTCAAGATAATCGATAAAAATTACTCCATACGCATCCCAAAAAAACAGAGGCCATTACTTTGCCAGCGGACTTTTGAGTCTTTCCACGCTTCGGAGACGGTTCACCGGTCACTGTCCACTCAGCCGACTGTCGATTGGACTCAGGAGTGTAGTGATGGAGCAATGTTTCATCCATTGCCACATATCGACGGAAAAACTCGGGTGTATTACGAGTTAATAGCTGCAAACACCGCTCAGAATCATCAACACGTTGTTGTTTTTGGTCAAATGTGAGCTCGCGCGGCACCCATTTTGCACAGTTATTGTTGTCAATTATTGTTGATTTCCCTGGGGCAGAGTCCGGAAACTCATTATCAAGCCAAGTTTTTACTTCCACCGCATTTTTCCCCTTCAGAAAACAGTATTTTATCAAAACACGAAATTCCTTTTTTTCCATTTTTTTCACAATAAGGCCGGTATGTACCTCTAGCGAAATTTTCGGTAGCAAAAATTTATTTAAGTCTACAACAAAAAAACAGGGCTGTGTACACAAATTTTAAACCAGCTAATCGCTTTTAAAAATTGTTAATATATGTTCCAAATATTCCTCAAATAAATTGTTTATTATTTACAGACCTTTTAAAACTTTTACGCACACAATGATTGTAATAAATTAAATGTTTGCTGCCAAAATATGCTTTTGACAACCCTGTTATTTTCATTAGAGGTGCGTACCAGCTTACGAAATTGAACGCTACCGAAAAATTTCGTTAGCATAAATAGCAATGCATTTCTTATGGGAATGAAATTTTTCGCTAGCGGTGCATACCGGCCTATAACAAAAGTTGCTTCACAAAAGACGCTCTATCTCACAAACTAATTGACTTACAGACGTCAAATTTTGACACGAATCATTTGAAGGTTGGTACTATATAAAAATAATATGCATTTAATACTAGCGACGCCATCTATGTGTCAGACCGGGGACTTATCAGCCAACCCGTTAATCTAGATTTTATTTATTTTTTTTATTTTACGGTAAATAAAGGATTTCGCGTGTATAAAGTTATATACGATAGTAATGCTCGAATTCAAACCGACAACCGATTCTGGGGGCTAAAATTTTTCAAGGGGGGCTTAACCCCCCCAGGACCTAGCTATTCCAATGATTTACGCTAAAATTTTTAGTTTTAGAAGATATCTACGACGAAATATACGAAAACATTATAATACGGTATTCACATTCCACTTCCAAAAGTACACTTTAAACAGATTTCAAATGTCATTTGCCTTAATTTGGATTTTGTGCGTAATGTGTAGAGCCCACAATCAATATTAAAACGTCGTCCCAAACATTTTAAATAGTAGAACCGTTACACTATGAAAACAGCTTTAATTTCAACAGTTGTTAAAAAAGCTTTCACTGTAGACGAAAGCGTAGCCATCAGATAATAAGAGCCATATAAAAAAAGCCATTTCGCTTTCAGCATATCTCAACACAACGAATTCGCCTTTAATTTCGGCAGTACTCAACAGGGCATTAGATAGCTGTCATTTTCAGTTAGTTTAGTTGGTCTGGACTGGATAACGTGGAAGAAACGAGCGCGCATTCCACATAACAAATAACACCGAAAAACAACGTGAATCAAACACCAGATATTGTCAAGTGGGCAATGAGGGGACGTTGATTATGGGCTGGGGAATTCGTAGCTTTTTTAAATGTTTGTGTCAAATTTCTACAAAAAAAAAAGGTAACTAAAAAAAAACTACTAACAGTGTGCTATAACAGCAACAGTGACGACATTTATGGCGGCAGCAGCAACAAATACAACAACAAGAAAAATAATTGACATTGATAAATATAAAAATAGAGTTACAAAGTAGGGAAACCACTGATGAATGTGTCATTAACAATTCAATTCGAAGCTTTTATGTTTAATAAGGGAATATATGAAAAAATTCACCAGATTTTTTACTTTTATACGATTTCGAACAAGTGCTTGAAAATCAGCTGTAGACATCATGGTCTTTTTGTTTATGTTTATTTTTTGGCACGTTTGACACAAAATTCTCATTCTAAACGAAGAGAAGTAGAAAAAAGGAAAACAAAGATGGCATTGAAAGCCTAAGTGTGTAAATATAACCATAGCGATAGGCGGTAGGCGAAACATTTTTGCCGCAACGGCAAATACAATAAGCTTGACGGCGAATAATTCCCTTTTTCACGTTTCCTAGCGTTTTTGTTGTCAATACAGCATGCTTTGACAATATTAAACAATGAAGTTGAATAAAAACATAGAATGGCTTGTTATTTGTTGAGTTATTTCAAGAAAAATAATCTACACGTGTCCAGGCAACAGCAATTCCTAGTGGTGAGTTAAAAAAATTGATAAGCGATGGCAACACTATACCAGTTTTCGCCAAGGAGTTAGAATAAGTTTTAATTTAGCGACACTCCGCTAGCCGTCACGGTGTTCCGTCGCGGATTTTGGGCTTCCCATAAGAAATACACGTAAATAAGTGTTCGCCTACCGCCTATCGCTATGGTTATATTTACACACTAAGAGAAATGACGTAACTTTTTCATTTTTGTTTTGACTTTGAATTCTTGCTTATTTTCCGATGACACTATGCTACACACACGGCTGTATATCATAGCATATACTCAAACAAGTAAGGAAAGTCTAAAGTCGGGCGGGCCGACTATATTATACCCTGCACCAATTTGTAGATCTAAATTTTCGATACCATATTACATCCGTTAAATGTGTTGTGGTCTATATATAAAGGTTTGTCCCAAATACATACATTTAAATATCACTCGATCTGGACAGAATTTGATAGACTTCTACAAAATCTATAGACTCAAAATTTAAGTCGGCTAATGCACTAGGTGGAGCACAATGTTAGTAAAAAAACAAGTATATACGGCCGTAAGTTCGGCCAGGCCGAAGCTTATGTACCCTCCATCATGGATTGCGTAGAAACTTCTTCTAAACACTGCCATCCAGAATCGAATTACTTAAGTTGCGGTAACGCTTGCCGATGGCAAGGTATATTAAAACCTCCTAACACCATCTTTTAAATTGTATGTAAGTCCATACGTGCTATATATTAAATCAAACAAGATCGACAAAGTATACATAAAATTTTGACAAAATTTTCTACAGAAATAAAATTTTAACAAAATTTTCTATAGAAATAAAATTTTCACAAAATTTTCTATATAAATAAAAATTTTGACAAAATTTTCTATAGAAAGAAAATTTTGACAAAAATTTCTACAGAAATAAAATTTTAACAAAATTTTTTATAGAATAAACTTTTGACAAAATTTTCTATAGAAATAAAATCTTGGTAGATTATTTTTGGCTCGAGTGGCCACCATGATTATGAACCGAATAAAATTTGAACAAAATTTTCTATAGAAATAAAATTTTGACAAAATTTTCTATAGAAATAAAATTTTGACAATGATGAAAATTTTATTATGAAATTTTAACAAAATTTTCTCTAGAAATAAAATTTTGACAAAATTTTCTATAGAAATAAAATTTTGGTAGATTATTTTTGGCTCTAGTGGCAACCATGATTATGAACCGATATGGACCAATTTTTGTGTGATTGGACCAATTTTGGTATGGTTGTTAGCGACCATATACTAACACCACGTTCCTAATTTGAACCGGATCGGATGAATTTTGCTCCTCCAAGAGGCTCCGGAGGTCAAATCTGGAGGACGTTTTATATGGGGGCTATATATAATTATGGACCGATATGGACCAATTCTGGCACGGTTGTTAAAGATCATATACTAACACCATGTTCCAAATTACAACCGGATTGGATGAAATTTGCTTCTCTTGGAAACTTCGCAAGCCAAATCTGGGGATCGGTTTATATGGGGGCTATATATAATTATGAACCGATGTTGACCAATTTTTGCATAGTTGTTAGAGACCATATACCAATATCATGTACCAAATTTCAGGCGGATCGGATGAAATTTGCTTCTCTTTGAGGCTCCGCAACTCAAATCTGGGGATCGGTTTATATGGACGCTATATATAATTATGGACCGATGTGGACCAATTTTTGAATGGTTGTTAGAGACCATATACCAATACCATGTACCAAATTTCAGCCGGATCGGATGAAATATGCTTCTCTTAGAGGCTTCGCAAGCCAAATCTGGAGATCGGTTTATATGGGGTCTATATATAATTATGTGCCGATGTGGACCAATTTTTGCATGGTTGTTAGAGACCATATACCAACATCATGTACCAAATTTCAGCCGGATCGGATGAAATTTGCTTCTCTTTGAGGCTCCGCAAGCCAAATCTGGGGATCGGTTTATATGGGGGCTATATATAATTATGGACCGATGTGGACCAATTTTTGCATGATTCTTAGAGACCATATACCAACACCATGTACCAAATTTCAGCCGGATCGGATGAAATACGCTTCTCTTAGAGGCTCCACAAGCCAAATCTGGGGATCGGTTAATATGGGGGCTATATATAATTAAAGACCGATATGGACCAATTTTTGCATGGTTGTTAGAGACCATATACCAATACCATGTACCAAATTTCAGCCGGATCGGATGCAATTTGCTTCTCTTTGAGGCTTCGCAAGCCAAATCTGGGGATCGGTTTATATGGGGGCTATATATAATTATGAACCGATGTGGACCAATTTTTGCATAGTTGTTAGAGACCATATACCAACATCATGTACAAAATTTCAGCCGGATCGGATGAAATTTTCTTCTCTTTGAGGCGCCGCAAGCCAAATCTGGGGATCGGTTTATATGGGGGCTATATATAATTATGGACCGATGTGAACCAGTTTTTGCACGGTAGTTAGAGACCATATACCAACACCATGTACCAAATTTCAGCCGGATCGGATGAAATTTTCTTCTCTTTTAGGCTCCGCAAGCCAAATCAGGGGATCGGTTTATATGGGGGCTATATATAATTATGGACCGATGTGGACCAATTTTTGCATGGTTATTAGAGACCATATACCAACACCATATACCAAATTTCAGCCGGATCGGATGAAATATGCTTCTGTTAGAGGCTCCACAAGCCAAATTTGGGGGTCCCTTTATATGGGGGCTATACGTAAAAGTGGACCGATATGGCCCATTTTCAATACCATCCGACCTACATCGATAACAACTACTTGTGCCAAGATTTAAGTCGATAGCTTGTTTCGTTCGGAAGTTAGCGTGATTTCAACAGACGGACGGACGGACGGACGGACATGCTTAGATCGACTCAGAATTTCACCACGACCCAGAATATATATACTTTATGGGGTCTTAGAGCAATATTTCGATGTGTTACAAACGGAATGACAAAGTTAATATACCCCCATCCTATGATGGAGGGTATAACAAGTATATACGGCCGTAAGTTCGGCCAGGCCGAAGCTTATGTACCCTCCATCATGGATTGCGTAGAAACTTCATCTAAACACTGCCATCCACAATCGAATTACTTAAGTTGCGGTAACGCTTGCCGATGGCAAGGTATCTTAAAACCTCCTAACACCATCTTCTAAATTGTATGTAAGTCCATACGTGGTATATATTAAATCGAAAAAGATCGATCCAATACGTATATAATTCAGTTTGACAAAGTAGACATAAAATTTTGACAAAATTTTCTACAGAAATAAAATTTTAACAAAATTTTCTATAGAAATAAAATTTTCACACAATTTTCTGTAGAAATAAAAATTTTGACAAAATTTTCTATAGAAAGAAAATTTTGACAAAAATTTCTACAGAAATAAAATTTTAACAAAATTTTTTATAGAAATAAACTTTTGACAAAATTTTCTATAGAAATAAAATCTTGGTAGATTATTTTTGGCTCGAGTGGCAACCATGATTATGAACCGAATAAAATTTGAACAAAATTTTCTATAGAAATAAAATTTTGACAATGATGAAAATTTTATTATGAACCGAATAAAATTTTAAAAAAATTTTCTCTAGAAATAAAATTTTGACAAAATTTTCTATAGAAATAAAATTTTGACAAAATTGTCTATAGAAATAAAATTTCTATACAAATAAAATGTTGGTAGATTATTTTTGGTTCTAGTGGCAACCATGATTATGAACCGATATGGACCATTTTTTGTGTGATTGGACCAATTTTGGTATGGAAACCATATACTAACACAACGTTCCTAATTTGAACCGGATCGGATGAATTTTGCTCCTCCAAGAGGCTCCGGAGAATGTTTTATATGGGGGCTATATATAATTATGGACCGATATGGACCAATTCTGGCACGGTTGTTAAAGATCATATACTAACACCATGTTCCAAATTACAACCGGATTGGATGAAATTTGCCTCTCTTGGACACTTCGCAAGCCAAATCTGGGGATCGGTTTATATGGGGCTATATATAATTATGAACCGATGTGGACCAATTTTTGCATGGTTGTTAGAGACCATATACCAATATCATGTACCAAATTTCAGGCGGATCGGATGAAATTTGCTTCTCTTTGAGGCTCCGCAACCAAAATCTGGGGATCGGGCGCTATATATAATTATGGACCGATGTGGATCAATTTTTGCACGGTTGTTAGAGACCATATATCAATACCATGTACCAAATTTCAGCCGGATCGGATGCAATTTACTCCTCTTTGAGGCTTCGCAAGCCAAATCTGGAGATCGGTTTATATGGGGTCTATATATAATTATGGACCGATGTGGACCAATTTTTGCATGGTTGTTAGAGACCACACACCAACATCATGTACCAAATTTCAGCCGGATCGGATGAAATTTGCTTCTCTTTGAGGCTCCTCAAGCCAAATCTGGGGATCGGTTTATATGGGGGCTATATATAATTATGGACCGATGTGGACCAATTTCTGCATGATTGTTAGAGACCATATACCAACACCATGTACCAAATTTCAGCCGGATCGGATGAAATATGCTTCTCTTAGAGGCTATAGAAATAAAATTTTGACAATGATGAAAATTTTATTATGAACCGAATAAAATTTTAACAAAATTTTCTCTAGAAATAAAATTTTGACAAAATTTTCTATAGAAATAAAATTTTGACAAAATTTTCTATAGAAATAAAATTTTGACAAAATTTTCTATAGAAATAAAATTTCTATACAAATAAAATGTTGGTAGATTATTTTTGGTTCTAGTGGCAACCATGATTATGAACCGATATGGACCAATTTTTGTGTGATTGGACCAATTTTGGTATGGTTGTTAGCAACCATATACTAACACCACGTTCCTAATTTGAACCGGATCGGATGAATTTTGCTCCTCCAAGAGGCTCCGGAGAATGTTTTATATGGGGGCTATATATAATTATGGACCGATATGGACCAATTCTGGCACGGTTGTTAAAGATCATATACTAACACCATGTTCCAAATTACAACCGGATTGGATGAAATTTGCCTCTCTTGGACACTTCGCAAGCCAAATCTGGGGATCGGTTTATATGGGGCTATATATAATTATGAACCGATGTGGACCAATTTTTGCATGGTTGTTAGAGACCATATACCAATATCATGTACCAAATTTCAGGCGGATCGGATGAAATTTGCTTCTCTTTGAGGCTCCGCAACCAAAATCTGGGGATCGGTTTATATGGGAGCTATATATAATTATGGACCGATGTGGACCAATTTTTGCATGATTGTTAGAGACCATATACCAACACCATGTACCAAATTTCAGCCGGATCGGATGAAATATGCTTCTCTTAGAGGCTCCACCAGCCAAATCTGGGGATCGGTTTATATGGGGGCTATATATAATTAAGGACCGATATGGACCAATTTCTGCATGGTTGTTAGAGACCATATACCAACATCATGTACCAAATTTCAGCCGGATCGGATGAAATTTTCTTCTCTTTGAGGCTCCGCAAGCCAAATCTGGGGATCGGTTTATATGGGGGCTATATATAATTATGGACCGATGTGAACCAATTTTTGCATGGTTGTTAGAGGCCATATACCAACACCATGTACCAAATTTCAGCCAGATCGGATGAAATTTGCTTCTCTTTTAGGCTCCGCAAGCCAAATCTGGGGATCGGTTTATATGGGGGCTATATATAATTTTGGACCGATGTGGACCAATTTTTGCATGGTTGTTAGAGACCATATACCAACACCATATACCAAATTTCAGCCGGATCGGATGAAATATGCATCTGTTAGAGGCTCCACAAGCCAAATCTGAAGGTCCCTTTATATGGGGGCTATACGTAAAAGTGGACCGATATGGCCCATTTTCAATACCATCCGACCTACATCGATAACAACTACTTGTGCCAAGTTTCAAGTCGATAGCTTGTTTCGTTCGGAAGTTAGCGTGATTTCAACAGACGGACGGACGGACGGACGGACATGCTTAGATCGACTCAGAATTTCACCACGACCCAGAATATATATACTTTATGGGGTCTTAGAGCAATATTTCGATGTGTTACAAACGGAATGACAAAGTTAATATACCCCCATCCTATGATGGAGGGTATAAAAATATGGGAAACATTTAAATCTGAAGCAATTTTAAGGAAACTTCGCAAAAGTTTATTTATGATTTATCGCTTGATATATACGTATTAGAAGTTTAGGAAAACTAGAGCATTTTTGCAAATTTTCGACTAAGCAGTGGCGATTTTACAAGGAAAATGTTGGTATTTTGACCATTTTTGTCGAAATCAGAAAAACATATATATGGGAGCTATATCTAAATCTGAACCGATTTCAACCAAATTTGGCACGCATAGCAACAATGCTAATTCTACTCCCTGTGCAAAATTTCAACTAAATCGGAGCAAAAAATCGGCCTCTGTGGTCATATGAGTGTAAATCGGCCGAAAGCTATATATTGGAGCTATATCTAAATCTGAACCGATTTCAACCAAATTTGGCACGCATAGCTACAATGCTAATTCTACTCCCTCTGCAAAATTTCAACTGAATCGGTCTCTGTGGTCATATGAGTGTAAATCGGCCGAAAGCTATATATTGGAGCTATATCTAAATCTGAACCGATTTCAACCAAATTTGGAATGCATAGCTACAATGCTAATTCTACTCCCTGTGCAAAATTTCAACTAAATCGGAGCAAAAAATTGGCCTCTGTGGTCATATGAGTGTAAATCGGCCGAAAGCTATATCTAAATCTGAACCGATTTCAACGAAATTTGGCACGCATAGCAACAATGCTAATTCTACTCCCTGTGCAAAATTTCAACTAAATCGGAGTTAAAAATTGGCCTCTGTGGTCATATGAGTGTAAATCGGGCGAACGCTATATATGGGAGATATATCTAAATCTGAACCGATTTCAACCAAATTTGGCACACATAGCTACAATGCTAATTCTACTCCCTGTGCAAAATTGCAACCAAATTGGGGTAAAACTCTGGCTTCTGGGACCGTATTAGTCCAAATATATATATATGGGCGCTATATCTAAATCTGGACCGATTTCTTCCAAAATCAATAGGGATCTATTCTGAGCCAAAACACATACTTGTGCCAAATTTGAAGTCGATTGGACTAAAACTGCGACCTAGACTTTGATTACAAAAATGTGTTCACGGACAGACGGACATCGCTATATCGACTCAAGAGCCCACCCTGAGCATTTTTGCCAAAGACACCCTGTGTCTATCTCGTCTCCTTCTGGGTGTTGCAAACATATGCACTTATAATGCCCTGTTCCACAGTGTGGCGCAGGGTATAAAAAGAGGGCACTAAAGCATAGTTAACTATATTTTAGTTCTTGGAAATTGTTGTTTTAGTTAAAATGTTCGGAATATGAGCAAGTTTCCACTTTAGTTATTTTTTACTTTATTTACATGAACTAAAAAAGTGAAAAAGCAAGAATATATGGTCGAAAGTTCGTACACGCCGACTCTTATGTATCCTCCATCATGAATTGCAAACTAAAAACTGCCACCATGGTGCAATGGTTAGCTTCGACCAAAAATCAAAAAAGTTTTCCAATGCTGGATTATGCCCTCTCAGTAATGCTGTTGACGTTTCTGAGTGTTTTGAAGCTTCTCTTAAGGGTAACTTACAATTTTCCGCGACAAATAAATACAAAAATCTTTGCGTTAATTTTACCGGTAACTATTTCACCGGTTAAATTACGGTGTGGAGTAAAAAGTAGAAACCAAAGACAAATACAATCTGGCAACACTGGCGCGACTTGCACTGATGAGATGTTCTGGATAGAAAACCAGTGCAACGATGTTCTGGATAGCCCATACAAATGTTGCATCCAATGCTAAAAGAAAACAGCCCTATTGGAGTCAAAAAAAACAGCAATTTCTTCCCAGAAAAAAAAAATTTGGAAGTTCTTCCAAAGGCACAACTTTAAAAGCACTTCCAGAAGATGCACTCCCAATGGTGTTCTTTATTTTAACTACCCAGGAAGTTCTTTTAATTCAATTTTTTATAATTTGGTTTTTTCATACTTTTAATGGATAATTTTAACTTTTTTGTTTCAAATAGGTTAAAACAGAGTAAGAATTCATATAATGGTACAAATTATTTAAGTTTTACCGACAAAAATGCTAAATCCAATCGGAAAAAATTGTGAATTTTTGCAAATATTTGAGGACAAACGTTTCCGACAAGCGTTAGAATCCATTAAAAATTATAAAAATTATTTATTTGACAAAATATCACAGAATTTTTTAATTTACATCCAAAATATTGAATTCGGATCACACCTAAAGAAGTGATGCAAATTCAGTGCAACGGCTGTTAAAATGGAGGACTTCCGTCCTATGACAAGCCCATGTTAAATTCATCGCTTCTGCGTCAATTTTGCACCACTTCCGGATCCAAAAAGAACATTTTCATTACTTTTTTGGCGGCGCTTTTTTTGCTGGGTTGTTATTTGTTGAGTTATATGAAGATAACTAGTGATGAATAACAAATTGATACAGGATGGCAACACTATCCTATTTTCCGCCACGAGTGTGTAAATATCAAAGATTATAGATTCAGGAAGATACTGAGGAGATCGAACCATTTACCGGGTTAGTTTAATACTCGAACCAAACGGGTATACGATAAGTATTGACTTATCATTAAAATGCAAATAAAAAGAAATTAAGTGCACGAAATAAATTTCCTTAAATGGGAAAATGTAATTTTTTTGTTGTTGCCTAAAATGTAACATTATTTCATTAAGAAAATTGAGTTTTTCATTTAAAAAATAAAAACGAAAAACAAATAAAAAAATTAGAAACATGTATGGAACTAACATGGTAAATGCATCATTTGGTATGACGCAAGCCAATTTCCTATCTTCCACTTACACACTTATTTACAGTATGTCAAGAAAGTGTTTTGACAATAGGATAAAACTTATGTTTTGTTCCAAAATTAAATATAATTTAATTTTAAAAAATATTTTATTATGTATTTTGCAAATTATACATATTTTATTTTTCTCAAAACGAATTAACATTTAGATTTTTACTTCAATTATTTCTGGAATTTGAAATATTTGGCAATGTCAAAAGACTTTCTTGACATACTGTACGTGTATTTCTTATGGGAAGCCCAAAATCCTCGACGGCTAGCGGCGTGTCGCCAAATTAAAATCTATTCTAATTCCTAGACGGAAAATGGTATATTTTATCTTCAAATAACTTAACAAAAAACAAGATATTACATGATTTAATTCAACTCCTTTATTAAATGTAGAAAAATCATGCTATTTCGAAAATAAAAAGAGGAAATTTTTGCCGACAAGTTTATTGTAGTTTTCGTTCCGGCAAAAAATGTTTCGCCTACCGCTATGGATATATATACACAATAAAATCTATTCTAATTCCTTAGCGGAATATGGTATAGTGTTGCCATCGCTTATCAATGTTTTTAAACTCACCACTGGCATTGTTGTTGCCTGGCCAAGTGCAGATATTTTTTCTAGAAATAACTCAACAAATAACAAGTATATACGACCGTAAGTTCGGCCAGGCCGAAGCTTATGTACCCTCCACCATGGATTGCGTAGAAACTTCTACTGAAGACGGTCATCCACAATCGAATTACTTGGGTTGCGGTAACTTTTGCTGATGACAAGGTATCTTAAAACTTCCTAATACCGTAATATATACCACGTACATATATATTAAACTTAAAATGGTCGATTAAATACGTATATAATTAAGTTTGACAAAATTTTCTATAGAAATAAAATTTTGAAAAAATAAAATTTTGGCAACATTTTCTATAGAAGTAAAATTTGGACAAAATTTTCTATAGAAATACGATTTTAACAAAATTTTCTATAGAAATAAAATTTTGCCAAAATTTTCTATAGAAATAAAATGTGACAAAATTTTCTATAGGAATAAAATTTCGACAAAATTTTCTATAGAAATAAAATTTTGACAAAATTTTCTATAGAAATAAAACTTTGCTAGATTATTTTTGCTCAAGTGACAAGCATGATTATGAACCGATATGGACCAATTTTTGTGTGATTGGGGATGGGCTATATATAACTATAGGCCGATATGGACCAATTTTGGCATGGTTAGTAGCGGCCATATACTAACACCACGTTGCAAATTTCAACCGGATCGGATGAATTTTGCTCGTCCAAGTGGCTCCGGAGTTCAAATCTGGGGATCGGTTTATATAGGGGCTATATATAATTATGGACTGATATGGACGAATTTTTGCATGGTTGTTAGAGACCATATACTAACACCACGTACCAAATTTCAACCGGATTGGATGAATTTTGCTCCTCTAAGAGGCTCCGGAGTTCAAATCTGTGGATCGGTTTAAATGGGGGCTATATATAATTATGGACCGATGTGGACCAATTTTTGCATGGTTATTAAAGACCATATACTAACACCATGTACCAAATTTCAGCCGGATCGGATGAAATTTGCTTCTCTTAGAGCAATCGCAAGCCAAATTTGGGGGTCCGTTTATATGGGGGCTATACGTAAAAGTGGACCGATATGGACCAATTTTTGCATGGTTATTAGAGACCATATACTAACACCATGTACTAAATTTCAGCCGGATCGGATGAATTTTGCTCCTCTAAGAGGCTCCGGAGTTCAAATCTGTGGATCGGTTTATATGGGGGCTATATATAATTATGGACCGATGTGGACCAATTTTTGCATGGTTATTAGAGACCATATACTAACACCATGTACCAAATTTCAGCCGGATCGGATGAAATTTGCTTCTCTTAGAGCAATCGCAAGCCAAATTTGGGGGTCCGTTTATATGGGGGCTATACGTAAAAGTGGACCGATATGGCCCATTTGCAATACCATCCGACCTACATCAATAGCAACTACTTTTGCCCAGTTTCAAGTCGATAGCTTGTTTCGTTCGGAAGTTAGCGTGATTTCAACAGACGGACGGACGGACGTACATGCTCAGATCGACGGACGTACATGCTCAGATCGATCCCTTTATGGGGTCTTAGAGCAATATTTCGATGTGTTACGAACGGAATGACAAAGTTAATATACCCCCATCCTATGGTGGAGGGTATAACAAGCCATTGCATGTTTTTATTCAACTTCATTGTTTAATATTGAATAAGCATGCTGTATTGACAACAAAAACGCTAGGAACATAAAAAAGAGAATATTCGCCGACAAGCTCATTGTATTTGTCGTTGCGACAAAAATGTTTGGCCTACCCTCTATTGCTATGGTTATATTTACAGTGTAAATTTTACACACATAGACGACAGACAAGCACTTGTTTGCGTGCATTTCTTATGGGATGCCCAAAATTCCAATTCCTTGGCAGAAAATGGGATAGTGTTGCCATCACTAATCAAATTTTTGAAACCACCGCAAGGCATTGTTGTAGCCTGGCCACGTGGAAATTCTGTTTTGTTGAAATAACTCAACAAATAACAATGTGTCACATATTTTTATTCAACTTCAAAGTTTAATATTGACAGATCGTGCTATATTAACAACAAACAAGTATATACGGCAGTAAGTTCGGCCGAATCTTAAATACCCACCACCATAAATAAAATATTAGGGTTTCCTTGAAATTTCAGGGGGGTTTGATGACAGACCAAGCAGAGCAGTTCAACCAGTACATTCCCGAAGATTAATTTAAAGATTTTACCTATGAAGACTATATCAGATTCTGGATATGTAATCTTAAATCAGTAGATTTTCACCCGAGAAGTAAAATCTCGAAATTTTACATTGAGTTTCAAGCAATTTTCATGATCAGTGCGCCTCCTATACCTCCAAGAAGTGAAATCGGTCTATATGGAGGCCTTACCAAATGTGAGCCTAAAATACCAGCATATTTACAATTTCAGGCAAATTGGATAAACACTACGGTTTCTAGAAACCCAAGGAGTTAAATTGGGAGCCACCGTGGTGCAATGGTTAGCATGCCCGCCTTGCATACACAAGGTCGTGGGTTCGATTCCTACTACGACCGAACACCAAAAAGTTTTTCAGCGGTGGATTATCCCACCTCAGTAATGCTGGTGACATTTCTGAGGGTTTCAAAGCTTCTCTAAGTGGTTTCACTAGAATGTGGAACGCCGTTCGGACTCGGCTATAAAAAGGAGTCATTGAGCTTAACATGGAATCGGGCAGCACTCAGTGATAAGAGAGAAGTTCACCACTGTGGTATCACAATGGACTGAATAGTTTAAGTGAGCCTGATATATCGGGCTGCCACATAACCTAACCTAACCTAAATCGGGAGATCGTTCTTATGGGGGCTATACTAAAACATGGACCGATACTCACAGTTTTCGGCACACCTCTTTATGGTCCGAAAATACCTCTAGATTTCCAATTTCAGGCAAATTTGATACAAACTTCGGATTCTAGAAGCCCAAGAAGTAAAATCGGGAGATCGGTCTATATGGGAGCTATACCAAAACATGAACCGATACTCACCATTTTTGGCACACCTCTTTATGGTCCGAAAATACCTCTAGATTTCCAACTTCAGGCCAATTGGAGGAAAACTACGGTTTCTATAAGTACAAGAAGTAAAATCGGGAAGCGGTCTATATGGGGACTATATCAAAACATGGACCGATACTCACCATTTTCGGCACCCCTCTTTATGGTCCTAAAATACCTCTATATTTCCAATTTCAGGCAAATTGGATAAAAACTACGGTTTCTATAAGACCAAGACCCCAAATCTGGAGTTCGGTTTATATGGGGACCATACCAAATCATGGACCGATGCTCACCATTTTTGGCACACCTCTTTATGGTTCTAAATGGGATACAAACTTCGGATTCTAGAAGCCCAAGAAGTAAAATCGGGAGATCGGTCCATATGGGGGCTATACCAAAACATGAACCGATACTCACCATTTTCGGCACACCTCTTTATGGTCCGAAAATACCTCTAGATTTTCAATTTCAGGCAAATTGGATGAAAACTACGGTTTCTATAAGCACAAGAAATAAAATCGGGAAATCGGTCTATATGGGGGCTATACCAAAACATGGACCGATACTCACCATTTTCGGCACCCCTATTTATGGTCCTAAAATACCTCTAGATTTCCAATTCCAGGCAAATTAGATAAAAACTACGGTCGGTTTATATGAGGACTATATCAAAACCTGGACCGTATTTCTTTCAATTTTGCATTTAAAAACCCTGAACACCCCTCATTTTGAAGGTGTGTGTGTGTAGAATGTTGCTCCTCTTTTGATTTTGAAATTCACTCTTCAGTTGTCAAAATGCCGTCCAAGCAAGAAGAGCAGCGTATCAAAATTTTGCTCGCGCATCGCGAAAATCCGAGCTACTCGCACGCAAAGCTTGCAAAATCGCTAAAAGTTGCCAAATCAACCGTTACAAATGTAATTAAAGTGTTTGGGGAACGTTTGTCGACAGCCAGGAAGTCTGGATCGGGGGGAATCGAAAACCGGAAGCCGCTGAGACGACAAAGAGAGTTGCCGGTAGTTTCAAGCGAAACCCTAACCTCTCTCTCCGAGATGCCTCAAATAAGCTGGGTGTATCGTCTACAACCGTGCATCGAGCCAAAAAACGAGCCGGACTATCGACTTACAAGAAGGTAGTGACTCCAAATCGCGATGATAAACAAAATACGACGGCCACAGCGCGATCCCCGACGATGCTGACGAAGTTTGACTGCGTGGTAATGGACGACGAAACCTACGTCAAAGCCGACTACAAGCAGCTTCCGGGACAGGAGTTTTATACGGCAAAAGAAAGGGGAAAGGTAGCAGATATTTTCAAGCACATAAAACTGTCAAAGTTCGCAAAGAAATATCTGCTTTGGCAAGCCATCTGTACCTGTGGCTTGAAAAGCAGCATTTTCATAGCTTCCGGGACTGTCAACCAAGAAATTTACGTGAAATAGTGTTTGAATAAACGTCTGCTGCCTTTCCTGAAGAAACACGGTTGTTCCGTACTGTTTTGGCCGGATTTGGCATCTTCCCATTACGGTAAAGAGGCCATGGAGTGGTACGCCGCCAACAACGTGCAGGTGGTTCCCAAGGACAAGAACCCTCCCAACACGCCAGAGCTCCGCCCAATTGAGAAATACTGGGCTATTGTCAAGCGGAACCTAAAGAAGACAAAAAAACTGCTAAGGACGAGCAGCAGTTCAAGGCAAACTGGCTTTCTGCGGCGAAGAAGGTGGACAAGGTGGCTGTACAAAATCTGATGGCAGATGTCAAGCGTGAGGCCCGGCAATTCGGATTTGGAAAAGCGAAAGCCTAACTGAATATTTTTCCTGAATTTTATACTAATTGAACTTGAAAAAGAAATTTAATTTTGATTTTTTAAATAAACGATTTCACCGGTTTTCACGCGTTTCCCCTTGACCAAATTTTGACCGTATCACCATTTATATGGACCAATTTTGCCAAATTAAAACGATGAGGCTGCAGAAGTAAAATGTGTGACCTGAAGATTCAAGGTTTTCGTTCGGAACTTACGATGAATAAAAGATGGGCGGACGGACGGACGGACAAAAAAAGTTGTTCACTAATATGAAATATATTGTGAAACGATATGAAAATATGAAGTGAATATTTATTTATTGTACCTTAAATTATCTCAATTTAAGCTTTAATTTGAGCAGATGGGCGGACGGTCATAGCAAGATTGACTCAGAATTTCACCACGGCCAAGAATATTATATACTTAATTTTTTCTATATCGTTTCACAATTTATTTCATATTGATTTTTATTTTATTTATTTATTTATTTATTACATATTTATACTTATAAGTAAATTACAAGCATAAAGGATAAAGCTATGACAACGGAGGTCTTAAGCTTTAGCGACTGCGTATATAAGTTTATTATAGTATTTAATACAAGTTTGTGGTTCTAGACATCTATTAACGAAAATTCATTCAAAAAATACAGGTGTGAACTATAATATATTATTATAAAAATTACCAAAAATTAAAAGAGAAAAAAAAAATATGTAATTGTTATATATATTATATGTTATAGAATACGAATTGTTGAAATTGTTGAATATGATGTACAATTTTTTGTTTGCTCACTGTATATTCTTGGCCGTGGTGAAATTCTGAGTCAATCTAGCTATGTCCGTCCGCCCAACTGTTAAATTAAAGCTTAAATTGAGATAATTTAAGGTAAAATAAATATTCACTTCATATTTTCATATCGTTTCACAATCTATTTCATATTAGTGTACAACTTTTTTGCTCACTGTATATTCTCATGGCGTCTGAGACCAATATTTCGATGATTTACAAACGGAATGACAAAGTATACAACCCATTAATGTATTCATTCATTTTGTACTCAAAACAAAATTTACCAAATATCAATGGGGGGCTTGATTCTTCAGGAGGCTCCTGAAGCCAAATTTTCATCAAAACAAAATAAATTTTTTTTCATCTACATTTGATGAGATGTGACTTTTCTTATGCATTTTACTACTAAAAATAACGGGATTTCTCAAAAACTGTTCCATAGATTTTTTTTACATTTTTTTGAATTCAGCAGATCAAAATATATAGAAGTCATCAAATGTACATTTTCAGTGTAAACTAGTGTTATCAATCCGTGATCTAGATGATTGAAGCAAATTCAACTAAAATTTGATTGTGTCCGCCCTAGGGATCTATAAATCGAAAATCGATTAATCGATTATTCGAATTTTGGCATGAAAATCTAAAAAAATCGAAATCGATTATTAACCTAAAAATAATCGCAAAATCGATTTTAGATTTTCATCTAATTTTTAATTTTGACTATCAAAACTCGATTTTGGTGTTTTCTGTTTTCATATTCATTGGTTTCAATTTAATTGAAAAATACCGAGATATTTCTTCATTTTTATTTATAGAATTCTATTACCAATAAGAATAAAAATATTGATTTGATTAAGTTAAATATCAAATTGGTTTAAATGAATCCTTTGTGTTTTCAATTTCCTTGAATTTATTTTGTGAAATAATGATAAATGATTCGTACATGTTGAAAATTTTATACTTAACATTTTAAAAATATATTAAACAAATTTAAAAAAAAATTAACATGTTTGACTAGAACACTAATTTTTGCATTTCTCTCCAACTCGCAAAAACAAAATAGATTTCATAAAATCGAATATTTTGTATAATCATTATTTCTATGAAATTCGATTACGAAAAATCGAATATTGGAATTTTGTATGGTAAAAATAATCGAAAATCGATTTTTGATTAAAAGTCAATAATCGAAAAGTCGAAAAATCAATTATTGGTTTGTACTATAGATCGCAAGTCCGCCCCGTTATTATTTTATTTTATTATATTTTTGCATATGTTGAAAATTTAAAATCTCTTTAAAATTGTTGTTGTTGCTGTGGTTAATAAATGTGCATTGCTGCGTGCATGAGACAAAAAGCACTAAAAATATAAACGCGTTAATTATTGTTAAATGTGTCGTTTTCATGTTTACCTCTTCATCTGGAATTATGTACAATAATCTATCATCACAAATATCATCAATGACTGCACTGTGAGTACCAACCAATTAAATATATAGATGACATCATCATAATCGTTATAATATATACAAAGTATGGGACAATACAATTATGTGGTGAAAAAACCGGAAAGTACACGCAAAGAAAAAAAACCGTTTGGAAAACTGATACCCCAAATCTTGCTGCTTTGTTGCAATTTTTTGAATTATTCCAAAATCACAGTCAATTTCGTTTATGTCAAGCACTGCTACCCTTTGACTTTATTACCCTGTTTCTGTATATCGAACGACAACCCAGTCGATAGAAAAGTAGTCACTAGAATTCGAATCAATTTGGGTTTTTCCATTTTTGAAAGTTCGTTTTACATTGATTATCAAAAATGAGTATTTTCAAATTTTTGGTCCGAGAATTAATTTAAATTTTAACAATAATTTTTACTTCTTTAACGCATATTGGGATATGTTCCAATATTCGGAATTACAAATCACAAAGTTTTATTTGCGATTCCGAATATTGAGACATAGGTCATTGTATATGTCCGTATCCTGCACGACAACAAAATATGAAGTGACATGCCTTTCGAAATACAGGAACAAAAATCAATTTTCTTTCGCTTGGAATACGAAAGAAATCTTTTGTTAGATATACAGAGGCAGGGCAATTGTATTCAATTTATGAATTTTATTTATACATAGATGTGAAGTTATCTTATTTGTGTTATTGTCCATTGTTATACCTCGAATGTTTTATTTCAATGTTATTGTATTTTATCTTAATGGGTTAAGCTAATATTGTCCTCAATGTTAATCGTGACATTATAACGTTATCTTATCTAAACAAATGCATAGAACTAAATCAATTTTATATGGACAAATGTTCAGCAAACGCATATTTTCCATAATCGAAAATTTCGATTTTCATTGTGCCATATGGTATGATTAAAGCTCTTGAATTCTTTTGTAAATAAAGAATGTACATTGATAATAAATATAGCCAATAAAAATTCACTGGAATTTTGCATTGTTCTTTTCTATTATAATATAACATTTTGGGCTGTAGTAACAAATGGAATGCATCTTTTGGGTAAATAAATTAGCCGAATTACGGCAAATGTGTAGCAATTACAATTCTCGCGTTTAGAGCACCTTACACCGTTGACAGACGCTCGCGTATAAGTTTTGCCCTTACACTACATAAGCAAACAACATAGCAACATGCGAAATATAAGAAGAAGCATAAACAATCAAGAAGGAAGTCTGTTTAAGAAAAAGGACGAACAATATAAAAAGCCGCGTATATGGGCAATACAATGGTTCCCCAAGAGATCCACATACTCATGTAAGCAACTACTAGATAAGTTACAAATTACTTCTCGCCCAGATTTCCTTCGAAGGAAGAAGATTTTTTACACTATTTTGGTTGAAATGTACGTAATTCTAAAAATTCCAATCAGAATTGGTGATCCATAGCTTTGCATTTCCATTGTTGAAATCCTTGTTTTTATAATGAAAATAAATTTGAACCTAAAGATTTGCGAGTTCCGTGCAACATGCAAACCAGTGCTGCCGCTACTACTTCAATCGAAGTATTTTGCTTCATTTTCACAAAATTTACTTCGTCACTCCTTCTTCCAAAAATCTGCTCCACTTTTTGTTCTGCTTCAAATTTTTAAATTTTTCCCCATATTACCCCTATATATAATTATGGACCTATATATAGTTATGGACCGATGTGGACCAATTTTTGCATGGTTGTAAGAGATCGTATACTGAAACCATGTACCAAATTTCAGCTGGATCGGATGAAATTTGCTTCCCTTAAAGTCCCCGCAAGCCAAATTTGGGGGTCCGTTTATATGGGGGCTATACGTAAAAGTGGACCGAAATGGCCGATTTTCAATACCATCCGACCTACATCAATAACAACTACTTGTGCCAAGTTTCAAGTCGATAGCTTCTTTCGTTCGGAAGTTAGCGTGATTTCAACAGACGGACTACTTCAATTTTATTCAATCTACTCCACTTTTTTCCAAAATCTACTTCACTCAATTTTTCACTAGCGGCAGCACTGATGCAAACATGACCTTATACTTTGTCTACGCAACATGTTGAGTCGTACAGTTTATCTGGCCGTGTAAGGTGCTCTTTACAGATTTTTTAAATGTATAACACACCACAAACAACGCGATGAAATACCATAAATTTTCGCCCCGCTTTGTCTAATAGGTCTGTTCGCGTACTTTTCCAGTGAAAATATCCAGTAAAAACTAGCAAGAGAGTAAGAGTGTATTTGTTTAAAATTGCTGGAAAGTACTCGAACGACATCTAGTAACTATTTGCACATTCAAATTTACAAATTCTAGAATATTAAAAACAAAAACCGGATCCCCTTTTTTAACTTCCAGTTGTAGTTGAGGAACATGTACATTGTACTGGTGCTTTGTTTGTTATCAACAACCAGTTGGCTACGTATGCTATGGTTTGCAAGATTTTACTGGGGAAAAATCTCTGGCAAAAATTTGCAATTTCTCTATCTAATAACTATCAAATGTAGTCGGGTACTCGAACGGAGCTAATGATTGCTGTTGACACAACTTTGCCATTGTTAAACTGAAGAAGAAAACAGGAGGAAATTTTGCCAACATTTCATTTGTATAGGAAATTTTGTCAGAAAACCCTTTCTATAGGAAAGTTTGTTAGAATTTCATTTTTATACGAAATCTTGTCAAAATTTCATTTCTATAAGGAATTTTTGAAAAATTTAATTTCTATAGGAAAACATGTCAACATTTCATTTCTATAGGGCATGGACGGTTCAATGACATCATCATCCATCCGTCCAACTGAAAGGAACTGTATTCTCAAATCGGAATATTTAAATATAGCATAGTAGGTACTTACTACGATTATCAGGTGTGATTAGGGTTTTCTTTTTCCCGGACTTTTTACATTCCCGGGAAAGCGGGAATTTTTTTCGAATTTCCCGGGATCCCGGTCAAAGAGAAATCTGCTTTGATGTGGCATACATTTAGACATTGGAATAAATTAGAAATCGCCTAAAGCTATGGTTATAGGGCGCTACCTTGACAACTAACAAGTTATATTCTGTTGATCTCTTACATCAGCCATAAGTCATACTAAAATACGAAATATTTTGTAATACAAAATTTTTTTACAATGATTAAGACAGTGTCTTTTGGTATAGTTTTCGGAAGCACACTATTAGTATAGAGGGATTTTTTTAACATTAAAGAACTGTTTGGAAATGAAAGTAACTTATTTCGATTTCACCATCGTAAAACGGGGTCACTATATGCACATATTCGGTCAATTATCCCAAAAGAGAAACACTATCGCCTAATACCTCATTCACATTACACTTCCAAAATCCACTTTAACTAGATTTTAACTGTCATTTGCCCTATAAATAAGGGGTTTAAAATAAATTTTTAATAGATTTCGAGCCTAACATGTATGAGGTATAAATTTGAAATTACAATAACTATCTTAATAAAGCTTAGAATTTTCATATTTCATTAAAACATACTTGCAATAATTATGAAATTTTGAAATTATGCAATTGCAAACGTGGGTTACATAAGGTACGGGACATTTCACCTTTATAAAGGTTTACTCAGTCTACCAGTCTATCGGAATGCTGGTTTATAGATATACGGCAATCATAAATTAG
Organism: Haematobia irritans; assembly: GCF_050003625.1. NCBI lineage: Eukaryota > Metazoa > Arthropoda > Insecta > Diptera > Muscidae > Haematobia > Haematobia irritans. The sequence goes on from NC_134401.1 coordinate 56,960,885, forward strand.
GAGGAGCAACTCTCTTTTTAACAATTGGGAGCCCGTTAGAATCTGGGCTAGAACCTACGACTATGTGTGTCCCACACGTCAACTACTACTACTTGGTACCATAGTCATTCACATTATTCTTTTAAAAACCACTTTAACTAGATTTCAACTGTCATTTGCAATATAAAACCCTCTATTATATATAAAATATTGTAAAAAAAATCCCGAAAAAATAGCAAATTCCCGGGATCCCGTTCCCGGGGAAAAACCCCTAGGTGTGATGGTATCAAGCTACCATGCAACGAAATTCAACGATATCCATTGGGCTGTCCACTTCAGGGCCCAGTAGACGGGCTTCGTCTGAATGTAACAATTTGGGCAATGAGAAAAAGTTATCAACGGAGAGCAAGGATTGCAAGGATAATGAAAAAAGTAGATTCTGCATGAAAGGGTAAAAAGAGAATAATAACAAGTATATACGGCCGTAAGTTCGGCCAGGCCGAATCTTATGTACCCTCCACCATGGATTGCGTAGAAACTTCTACGAAAGACTGTCATTCACAATCGAATTACTTGGGTTGTGGTATCTTAAAACTTCTTAACATCGTTTTCTAAATTGTGAGTTAGTCCATACGTGGTATATATTAGACAAAAAAGTTATGTATAGTTAAGTCTACAAATAATTACGAATCGATATGGACTTTTTGCACGGTACGTAGAGAGCCAGAATTGAAATACGGGGTCGCTTATATGGGGGCTATATAGAATTGTGCACTTGATATGGACAAATTTTTGTGTGATTGGGGATCGATTTATCTGAGGGCTATATATAACTATAGACCGATATGGACCTAGTTAGGCATGGATATTAACGGCCATATAATACTAGCACAATGTACCAAATTTCAACTCACTCGGATGAAATTGCTCCTCCAAGAGGCTCCAAAACCAAATCTAGGGATCGGTTTATATGGGAGCTATATATGATTATGGACTGATATGGACCACTTTTGGCGTGGTTGTTAAATATCATATACTACCACCACGTACCAAATTTCAGCCAGATCGGATGAATTTTGCTTCTCCAAAAGGCACCGGAAGTCAAATCTGGGGATCGGTTTATATGGGGGCTATATATAATTATGGACTGATATGAACCAATTCCTGCAGGGTTGTTGGATACCATATACTAACATCACGTACCAAATTTCAACCGAATCGAATGAATTTTGCTCTTCCAAGGGGCTCCGGAGGTCATATCTGGGGATCGGTTTATATGGGGGCTATATATAATTATTGACCGATTTCGACCAATTTTTGCATGGGTATTTGAGACCATATACTAACACCACGTACCAAATTTCAACTGAATCAGATGAATTTTGGTCTTCCAAGAGGCTCCGGAGGTCAAATCTGGTGATCGGTTTATATGGGGGCTATATATAATTATGGACCGATGTGGACCAATTTTTGCTTGGTTGTTAGAGACCATATACTCACACCATGTACCAAATTTCAGCCGGATCGGATGAAATTTGCTACTCTTAGAGGCTCCGCAAGCAAAATAGCGGGATCGGTTTATATGGGGACTATATATAATTATGAACCGATGTGGACCAATTTTTGCATGGTTGTTAGAGATCATATGCTGACACCATGTACCAAATTTCAGCCTGATCGGATGAAATTCGCTTCTCTTAGAGGCCTCGAAAGCCAAATTTGGGAGTTCGTTTATATGGGGGCTATACGTAAAAGTGGACCGATATGGCCCATTTGCAATACCATCCGACCTACATCAATAACAACTATTTGTGCCAAGTTTCAAGTCGATAGCTTGTTTCGTTCGGAAGTTAGCGTGATTTCAACAGACGGACGGACGGACATGCTCAGATCGACTCAGAATTTCACCACGACCCAGAATATATATACTTTATGGGGTCTTAGAGCAATATTTCGATGTGTTACAAACGGAATGACAAAGTTAATATACCCCCATCCTATGGTGGAGGGTATAAAAAATTGGAAGTTGTTCCACAAACATTTCTTTTAAATCGCATCCCGGAATCCCCCATCGATTTTTTTTTTCAACTTCCGATGCAGTCCTTTTGGACAAACATTTCTTTTAACGCGCATCACGAGATCCCCCATTGATTTTTAAGCACTTCCGATGCAGTTATTTTGGACAAGTACTAGAAAGTACGCTATTGGGCTATTTTAAGTGCAAATTTAAGTTTTGGACAATTAAAGTTCACAATAAAATCCCAGCTGGCATTTGAATCTATACCGTTTGACAGTTTTTTACTTCCATGGAAGTTCTTTTGATAGGTGTTTTGCAAATTATGAAAATTTCTTTGTTGATTTTTAATGGAAAAAACATACACTGAAAAAAAAGTGAACCCACCAGGAAGAAAACTTTCGGTTAATTTTAGAAAATTTTGAATAATTGTAGGAAATTTTAACTACAGTGGCTCACATCGAAAGTCGGGCAAGTTATTATAAACAAGTTATCACCTAGTTTAAACATGTTGATTCACTTTTTTTTCAAATTCATTTCAAACATTTATAAAGTTACTTAGTATACAACAAACTTAAATTTAAATATCGCTGTAACTTTTGTTTGTAACTGTACTACAAGAGCTTATTTGAAAAAAAACTATGAAATATACTCACACCGAAAGTCGGGCAAAGCAAACTCGAAGAAAATGGCACATGTTCTACCGTTATATTTGAGCATTACTTATTATTTTTGGTTTGGAAAATCATTAGTTGATCTCAAGCCGCCATCCAAATACAAAGTTTCGAAATTTACTCAAATTTTTAATACAATGTCGCGTAGAATTAAACAGTCCACATTGGAAGAACGAAAAATTGTTATTAATAATTATTAAGAAGGAAAGATCGAGCGCGAAATTGCTAATATCGTTAGCAAAAGCAAGTCGACAGTCCATGACATTATCAAAAGATATAAGGAAGACGAAAGAATATCAAACAAACAACGTGCAGCAGTAAAAAAGAAACTTAGTCCAAGAGACGAAAAGTTCATAGTACGTGAAGTACAAAAGGATCCATTTATTTCCGCTCCAAAACTTGCCACAATCGTCAAAAATAATTTTGGAATAGAAGTACATGCAGAAACGGTGCGAAGGGTACTACGGAAAAATAATTTAAATGGCAGAGTAGCCCGTAAAAAGCCATGCATCAGTGAGAAAAATAGGAAAGATCGGTTAGAATTCGCACATGAGCACATTTCGAAGGATTTTTCATTTTGGAGCACGGTAGAATTTGTAAAACATGCTAGCCGAATATTTCCATTAGTATTTTCATATTTTACAGGTCCTCTTTACTGATGAGAGCAAATTTAACTTGTTTGGCTCCGATGGTCGTCGTTATGTTTGGCGTAAGCGGAATGAAGAATTTTGTCATAAGAACACTAAGAAGACAGTGAAGCACGGAGGCTTATCAGTGATGGTGTGGGGCTGCATGTCAGCTTCAGGTGTCGGAAACCTTCATTTTATAGAAGGTATAATGGATAAAAACATTTATCTCGACATTTTGAAAGCAAATGTTAAGGAAAGCGCACGCAAGTTGGGTATTGCCGATAATTTTAAATTTTATCAGGACAATGACCCAAAACACACATCGCTGATAGCAAAAACCTGGCTATTGTATAATTATCCTAAGGTAATTAAAACCCCTGCTCAAAGTCCTGACCTTAATGTAATCGAGCATTTGTGGGTTGAACTTGGGTGCCGAATGCAAAATAGACTGTGCACTAATAAAAATCAATTAAAAGCTGCATTACAGGAAGAATGGAACCAAATAAGTCCTGATGTCTGTAAAAAAATTGGTTGAATCTATCCCAAAGAGAATAAAGGATGTCGAAACTCAAAAAGGATATGCAACAAAATACTAAATAATGCATACAAAATAAAAATTATGAGTTTGCCCGACTTTCGCTGTGAGCATAGTTTTAAGGTTTTTCTGAATATTTCGTTTTTAAGCTTGTTATAACTACATTGGAGTAGATATTTTTTTACATTATTATATTCCTTAATAAAGGCTTTATTTAATTTTAAAAACTATTTCCGAAAACGTTAAAAAAAACTTTTTTGTGAGGTGTACAATTTTATCACATAGTTTGCCCGACTTTCAATGTGAGCCACTGTAAACAGTATTACAAACGTTGGCATCACGCCGATGTCATAAAAATAAGTAAATAATTTTCGACAAATTCAAGAAAATTTATTAGACATAACTCAGTTTTTTCACTTGTTAAAGAAAATTTTGTAGCTTGAAGAGAAAACTTGGAGTTCAAAATGGCAAGAATGTCTTTAGTGATATACGAAGTTCATGATGGACGCATTTTTGGTAAAATTTACAAATTTAAAGAAATTCTGAACTATTTTGTGGAAGACACGAATTTAGTTAATCTTTATGCTTCAGTTGAGTATATTTTTTTCCTCGAGTTTAGTAAATTTAACTAACGTACACAAAAAATTATTAGAGTAAAGAAAACCTTCTCCAAACATAATAATTCCGTGAACTAAAATAAAGTTAAATTGGCTTTAGTGAAATATAGAGTTCACTTTTTTTTGAGTGTATTTACACAAAAATATATGCCGAAAATAACAAAATGAAAACGATGCATAACATAAAAAAATATTTTTTTTTAGAAAAATATTTCATAAAAAATTTCCGCTGGTTAGATTTCATGCATAATATTAAAGAACATCTCAGGAAGGAGTTTGAATGTCATGCCGTGGTGTCATATTTCATATCACAAACATTTGAATAGACGTCTTGATGCATCGTGTTTTGTTTTTTTTATTTATAAAAATTTGATAATAAGAAAATAAAAGTGAAACAGAAAATACTGATAAAACTAACAAATAAAATTGGAGAAAATAATTGTGTTTTTTTAGTTTTTTTTTTTAATTTTATCGTCCAAATAACTTCCAAGGCAAAAATTCTAAAGCAATGCAAAGGAGTACTTCGGTCTTATGAAAAGCCCATGTAAAATTCATTGCAGATGATCAAACTTTGCAATATTGGAGATCCAAACCACTTTTTTGGAAGCTCTTTTTTTGCTGGGATATACTGTAATTTTCTCCATAGATATTTCAAATAAAAATCTCTAGAAAAGGACAAAAAGGCCAACGAAATTTCGAGAAGTTTATTTTGTATACTCTTTTTATTTTCCTTTATAAAAAGTTGACCTACAACTTCAAAAAAAAAATCGCTTCTGTAACATATACCCCAAACACAAATATATATGCTTCAAGCATATATATTTTCAGGATTGCTCCAAACAAAATATTGTTTGTATGGTTCAAACATCCCAGCAAAAAAAGCGTCACCAAAAAAGTAATGAAAATTGTCTTTTTGGATCCGGAAGTGGTGCAAATTGACGCAGAAGCGATGAATTTAACATGGGCTTGTCATAGGACGGAAGTCCTCCATTTCAACAGCCATTGGAAGAACTTCCAAAGGCACTTTAAAAGGCATACACGGGTAGAACAAAAATTTAATGAAATTTTCTTTGTGTATATATATTTTTAAGGCGCCAATTGGTTACTTCCATTCTTTTACTTGCAGCATACTCTCTAGGTCTCTCTTTCTAAACACATATGGGTGAATAATCTGAAATGGCTCCTTTTCTTTGAGAAAAATGGGACAGTCATCATAATCAAATAAAAGCAAAAAAACATATTGGGATTTATTATATTAATCACTTAGATGCTATTGGTGAATGTTCATTAAATTTTAGCTGTTTTTAAGAGTTTTATTTTCCACGGAACTGACCGAATTAGCACGGGACGTAGCCTTTCCTTCTCTGCCTTAACTTTTCGTTTTTCAGCAGCAGATTTTGTTGGAGCCATTTGAAAGCTTTAATTAAAGTTATCATTATAAAATAAATAAGTATAAAAATATGTTTAAATATACATATACATATTTATTGTATGAAAATATCAGTCCCGTGGTAGTCATTCCCGTGGCTAATAACTTAACCACGGGACTGATAAAAATTACGTATTTTTGGCTTAAAACTGTCAAAAAAACATATATACTTGTAAATAAATAGCAAGCCTAAATCTGTAAGAAATACGGTAGCTTACTTGTATGTTAATAATAATTTAATTTATTCAAAAGAAAAATAACACTTTCCACGGGACTTATAACTTTACGGAACAAGCACTGACTGCGACCACTCCGACGAAAATAATTCGCAAACTAAAATAGAAGTACAATTTCTTCGAGAACCTTCAATGAGAACAAAACTTCAGCGCGAGAGAAACACTACAAATTGCACATAACGGTGGTTACCTTTTTTTTAAAGCAGAAAACCACACCAGGCACGGGACTGAGAGAAATTGTTCCGGACAAAAGTCAATGATTTTTATAATTCCTTTAAATTAATTTAATTTAATCATAAAAGAGTATATGTGATTTGAAGTGATAGAGCATAAATTCATTTTTAATATTTACATACATACTAAACATGTTTTCTTTTGCTATGTCTGCTTTGGACACACCACGGGACTGAGATTATGTGTACTGTCTTCTTTTTTTTCGATATTAACAAATTAAAATTTTTAAAAACTAATACGTGGGTTATTTTAACAAATATAATAAGCTGCTTAGAACATATTTAGAAAAAAATAAAAAACAATTTTAAACAGCCGGACACAGAAAGGAGTCATTTAAGATTATTCACCCATATATGTTTATAGGCTATTTATAAGTTAATATATGTTTGCTTCCAAGCATATTATATTTACAACATTTTATGTCCCAAACATAATATGTTGTAACATATTAACATATATGTCCCAAACATGTTATGCTAGTTTATGAACATTGTATGCTTGCACTTAAAAATATTGTGTTATAAAATTTGAGTTCCAAACATATAATTTGTACACCCAAACATATGAAAAACAGTCTTTTTCATCCGTGTAGACAGCCAACTAAAATAAATAAAAACCTGATAAAATTAAGTGGTCATAAAATGAAAGCAGAAAGCTTCCCATTAGTTATCTCAATTTATTTAAATTTATTTAAAATCTCTATTTATTTAAATTCATTTAAAATAAACACTTATTCCTCCGACAGGCAGACGTGGTGGTTCCAAGTTTTGAAATATTTACATTTTCAAACATAAACGAATTATTCACTAAAATGCCACACGGCATTTTTATATTTATACGTTTTTTCAAAATTTCTTTTGCTGTTAAAAGCTGTGAATTCGGAATATTCATATGTACTTATAGTGTTATAGAAATGACCATGTAGTTCAGATAGCAGGTGCAAACAAAAATGTTTTTCTTATCACATAAATACACTTACTGGTATTATTTGCTTATATTGTGGATTTAGTTAATAACGAGAAAATGTTGATGAGTGAATACGGAAGGGGCTCATCATGTTAGAAGGAATATTCTATATTTGGTGTTACAGTCAATTTTATGTGTAAACTGACATGAGTGTGGTTTTGGCAGAGCTATCGTAAATAGCATATACAATTATAAGTTGAATAATCATTTTCTCACACAGGAAGGTTGATCTTCAGAGAGTTGGGATTATGGTTAAGATACACTTATTGTGTGTGGTGGCATTTGTGTTATTTTAAGCTTCCACAAAAGTAGTTTGGATCCCCAACTTGTGAGTAGTTCAAACTTGGATCATCTCCAATGAATTTTACATGGGCTTTGTATGAGACAGAAGTACTGCCTTTTCGTATCCTTTGCATTTCTTTGGAAGTTGTGTCTTGGAAGTTTATTTGGATGAAGAACTTTAAAAAACTAAAAAACAAAAACTATTTTTTTGCCTATTTAAATTTTTGCTTTTATCAGCACACACATAAACATATTTTTTGTCTAAAATCAAGAAATTTAATGATCCAATTAATTTTTAATTGACATATTTTCAATCACAGAAATGATAGTATCAACTAATAAATTATAAATTATAATTGATAGTATCAATTAAAAAATTAAATGAAAGTCAATTAAAAAATTAATTGATCCAATTAAATACCTAATACTATTAATTTTTGTGATTGATTTTTGTTTCAATTAAAAAATTGTTGAATCAATTAAAGTTTTAATTGAATATTTTTTAAAACTCAATTAAGACAATAATTGGAAAATTTTTCGTGAAATTTTTTCTGTGTATTTTTCTTACACTTGTAACATTCTACATTATCTAATTTTTACAGTTTGAAAAACTTTTTCGCTCCGTCGTCTATTGGAACCAGAACAGAACGCCTTAGCACACTCAGTTACAAGCGTCATCGAACACGACGCATCGAAACGTCAATTCAAATGTTTGTGATATGATCGTAATATGACACCAAGGCATTCCAACTACTTCTCGAGATGTTTTTTATTTTTTGAATGAAAAAATAAGTAACATAGGTTCAAATCTCGTCAGTGCCAAACATTTTTTATCATTTTTTTTATTGTTTTATGTTCCGATCCCAGATTTGTCTTGCGGAACTTCTTAGAGAAGCAAATTTGGTACGTGGTGTTTATATATGCACGCAGAGAAGAAACATGATTGTCACAATCATATTCGAAGAGCAAAATAATATGATAGGAGCTATTTTTGCGGCGACCATGTAACATTTTCACCTGCAACCATGTTAGCTCAGTGAACATAGTTATAAGAAAAATAAAATTGTTCTAATCTAAAATGTTATTATATTGATAAAAAGAATTTTGTTTGAATCAAAATAAAATGGTCACGATCTAAAATGTTATGGTATTCGTCAAAAATGTTTTTCTTCCAGTTGAAAGAACATGGTCACAACCTAAAATATTTTGATCTTTATGAAAAAACTTTTTTCATCGTCGAAAAAAGGACGCCAATTGAGAAAAGAAAACACAAAATTAACTTTATTTATTTGTTTTTATTTATTTATAAACTAATTCATTGTTTATTTGCATTTATAATGTCGTGCAAGCAAACATCACATATTTTTACACTCTATTTTGGTTCAATTTCAACAATAAGTAATCATTCCATATTTACTTCGTGCCCATCAAATTTAAAAATTCAGGCATCATGTAACTGCAAATAAAAATAAATTATCCATAAGCAAAATGCAGAACAAAAACCAGGTAAATTTTTTTCAATTACACTTTCCTTTTTTGTGTTCACATATAACCACGTGCCACTTCTGAATAAATAAATTAACACAAAACACAGTAATTCCGTATTCTCCGTCCATTCGAAGTAACAATCAACACGCGACTGACGCGCAAAATGAAAATTATGTGTACCTACTCAATGTTTTTATAAAATTCTTTTTGCTGCAAAAAAGTTAAAAAATTAAATGGTCACGAAAAAATATACATGGTCTTTATAGCCATGTAATGGTTCTAGACATGTCTATTCCTAACCTATAAAAATACTTTTTTCTCTGCAAAAAAGTAAAAAAATTGAATGGTCAGGTACATGATTTCCCGACCATGTAATGGTCTCAAATTCTATCATTTAAATAATAGAACATGTTTGCGGCATTTGAGAACCATTTAAATGCTTATTGCCAATATATATTTTTCTCCGCTCGAAAATTATTTTTACAAAGACAAAATACATGGTTTTCGCGACAATTACATACTCTAGATAAGCATTAAATGTATGCGGCAACCATGTCCAAACATGTTTTTTCTGTGCGTGTGGGCTCTAACTTCCATGCAAAAATTGGCCTATATCGGCCCATATTTATTTATTGCCCCCATATAAACCGATCCCTAAATTTTGCTTGCGGAACCTCTAGGAGGAGCAAAATTAATCTTAAGTAGGAGTTTCTACACAATCCATGGTGGAAGGTACGTAACTTCACGCAGAGAAGAAACATGATTGTCACAATAATATGATAGGAGCTATTTTTGCGTCGACCATGTAACATTTTCACCTGCAACCATGTTGGCTAAGAGAAGAAACATGATTGTCACAATAATATGATAGGAGCTATTTTTGCGTCGACCATGTAACATTTTCACCTGCAACCATGTTGGCATGGTTCTAAGAAAAATAAAATTGTCCTCATCTAAAATGTTTTTATATTGATAAAAAAAAAAAAAAATTTTGTTTCCATTAAAAGACAATGGTCAGGATCTAAAATGTTATGGTATTCGTCAAAAATGTTTTTCTTCCAGTTAAAAGAACATGGTCACAACCTAAAATGTTTTGATCTTTATGAAAAAACTTTTTTCGTCGTCGAGAAAAGGAGGCCACTTGAGAAAAGAAAAAACAAAATTAACTTTATTTATTTGTTTTTTATTTATTTATAAACTAATTCATTGTTTATTTGTACTTATAATGTCGTGCAAGCAAACATCACATATTTTTAAACACTCTATTTTGGTTCAATTTCAACAATAAGTAATCATTCCATATTTACTTCGTGCCGATCAAATGTACCAACGCAAACATCATCAAAAAAGTTAAAAAATTAAATGGTCACGAAAAAATGTAAATGGTCTTTTTGGCCATTTAATGGTTCTAGACATGTCTATACCTAATCTATAAAAATACTTTTTTCCCTGTAAAAAATTGAATGGTCAGGTACATGATTTTCCTGACCATTTGATGGTCTCAAATTCTATCATTCAAACGATAGAACATGTTTGCGGTATTTGAGAACCATTCAAATGCTTATTGCCACCATACATTTTTCTCCGCCCGAAAACTATATTTACAAAGACAAAATACATGGTTTTCGCGACAATTACATGCTCTAGAAAAGCATTAAATGGATGCGGCAACCATGTCCAAACATGGTTTTTCTGTTCGTGTTGATTATGCTTGCGGATCCTCTAGGGGGAGTAAAATTCATCTTAAGTAGAAGTTTCTACGCAATCCATGGTGGAAGGTACGTAACTTACTTGTTTTCGGTGCACATTTTTGTAGAAATATATTTTTTCCCTTTAAACTCAATAAAAATTTTAAATTTCTAGTCATTTGCAAAACCTTCTCAAATGAACTTCCATGGAAGTGAAAAAGTCAACAGGCACAAGTTTAAATCCCAACTATGGTGAAATGTTTAATTTTATGTTCATATTTGTTTACTTTTTTGTTGATCTTCTACTCTTTTTGCGATTTGGTGCAAAAGAACTTCATCGGAAGGGGAATAAATTAATGGAGGATTCGGGAAAAGAAATTTTTGTGGAACCACTTTCAATTTCTTTTTTTTTTTTGCTGGACGAGTTAAAGGGTGATACGGTCAAAATTTGGTCAATATAAACTTGACATATTTCTTTCAATTTTGCATTTAAAAAACCTGAACACCCCTCATTTTGAAGGTGTGTGTGTGTGTAGAATGTTGCTCCTATTTTGATTTTGGAATTCACTCTTCAGTTGTCAAAATGCCGTCCAAGCAAGAAGAGCAGCGTATCAAAATTTTGCTCGCGCATCGCGAAAATACGAGCTACTCGCACGCAAAGCTGGCAAAATCGCTAAAAGTTGCCAAATCAACCGTTACAAATGTAATTAAAGTGTTTGGGGAACGTTTGTCGACAGCCAGGAAGTCTGGATCGGGGGGAAATCGAAAACCGGAAGCCGCTGAGACGACAAAGAGAGTTGTCGCTAGTTTCAAGCGAAACCCTCACCTCTCTCTCCGAGATGCCGCAAATAAGCTGGGTGTATCGTCTACAACCATGCATCGAGCCAAAAAACGAGCCGGACTATCGACTTACAAGAAGGGTGTGACTCCAAATCGCGATGATAAACAAAACACGACGGCCAAAGCGCGATCCCGGAGGCTGTACACGACGATGCTGACGAAGATTGACTGCGTGGTAATGGACGACGAAACCTACGTCAAAGCCGACTACAAGCAGCTTCCGGGACAGGAGTTTTATGCGGAAAAAGGAAAGGGAAAGGTAGCAGCTATTTTCAACAGCGTTGTCAATTTAGCTTTTTTCCCGCTAGATTTGGCTTTTTTTGAAGACGTTTAGCGGGAAAAAAATGCATTTAGCTTTTAGCTTTTTTTCTGGCTTTTTTTCATGACCCTTTTAGCTATTTTTGGCTTTTTTTATTTTCTACATGTTCCTATTGAAATATGGATAAAACTTCGTTTTTATCTAAGTCTTGCTGCCAGAATAAGGTTTTCCGTATATTTCAAAGCTCAATTGAAGCCTTAATAATTATTCCAGCCATTTTGCAGCAAATACACCTTGTTGTAAAGTTTTTTCCTCGTATTCATAAAAGTTATCGTAAACTTTAAATCTACTATTACCATACAAATTCCTTATATAAACTGTCAGTAAATTATCAGGAATAATAGCATTTGACTCGTTATCCTCGTTATCCAAAGATCTTTAAAATACGAACGCGAATTTTGGTTATAATAGCATTTGTGAATTTCTCTTATATAAACAGTTTTCCTTGTCCAAAAGCCGATAAAGTCGTTTTGTCCTTCTAGTTAAGTGATTCAACTTAAAAATGGGTATCTTTTCATGAAAGAAGGCTAGGGTCAATTCTAAGAAATTCTTAAAATTAATTAAATAGTCTTTAAATTTGTGGAGTTTTTGTATCTTGACCACAAACCAAAATAGCGTTCAAAAATAGAAGAGGTTTTTCAACATTTTATTTTAAAAACGTATACACAGAATAATTTCTACTTAAAGTCGAGACTGAATTTGGAAATTTAAGTTGTCGTTAGCACGTTTTTAAAGCACTGTGATAGCTCATGAAGAAAAAGCTGAAAAAAACGAATAAATTCAAATTTGACTCTGAAACAATACCAAAATCATTAGTGTACAAAATCTTTGGACCTAACATAGAAATAATTAAGGAAATAAAGTTTTGAATGTGGTATTATTTTTTTTAACATCAAAAAAATGCCATAAAAAATTCGTAGTGATAGGATCAAAACAAATCTGCTATTTATTAATGGAATGGATTTACATTTACGAAAATTGGACAATAGGTTTGTATGGGAAATTTTCGAATAAAAGTTATTCAATATAAACTTGCAAGACAGTTAGAATGGGTTTTAAATATATGACATAGATTTTCTTACAGTCTCACAGAAATGGAAATAAAATGAATACAATTAAAATAATATGCATTTTAAGTGAAATAAAGCCTTTAAGTTTGTTAAATTTCAATCAAAAATGTGACTTTTGATACAAAAAAATTTAGCTTTTTTTCTAGCTATTTTTTAACATTTTTTAGCTTTTTTTGGCTATTTTTTTGTACATATCTAGCGGTTTTTGGTGAAACAATTCTGGCAACGCTGATTTTCAAGCACATAAAACTGTCAAAGTTCGCAAAGAAATATCTGGTTTGGCAAGTCATCTGTACCTGTGGCTTGAAAAGCAGCATTTTCATAGCTTCCGAGACTGTCAACCAAGAAATTTACGTGAAAGAGTGTTTGAATAAACGTCTGCTGCCTTTCCTGAAGAAACACGGTTGTTCCGTACTGTTTTGGCCGGATTTGGCATCTTGTCATTACGGTAAAAAGGCCATGGAGTGGTACGCCGCCAACAACGTGCAGGTGGTTCCCAAGGACAAGAACCCTCCCAACACGCCAGAGCTCCGCCCAATTGAGAAATACTGGGCTATTGTCAAGCGGAACCTAAAGAAGACCAAAAAAACTGCTAAGGACGAGCAGCAGTTCAAGGCAAACTGGCTTTCTGTGGCGAAGAAGGTGGACAAGGTGGCTGTACAAAATCTGATGGCAGGTGTTAAGCGTGAGGCCCGGCAATTCGGATTTGGAAAAGCGAAAGCCTAACTGAATATTTTTCCTGAATTTTATACTAATTGAACTTGAAAAAGAAATTTAATTTGATTTTTTAAATAAACGATTTCACCGATTTACACGCGTTTTCCCTTGGCCAAATTTTGACCGTATCACCTTTTAAGCGATCACAAAATCACAAATTTTTTTCCTTCCGGTTGAAATTTTGAACGTGATGTTAGTATATATCCTCTAACAATACTGCAAAAATGGATTCATAATTAAACGATGATCGCGTGATACAACCAACCTGGAAAGAAATAACTTTAAACAACAACTAAATTCTCAGATTTATGGTTATATATACTCACATAGAAAGTTGGATTCTTTGTTAGTTTGATACTGAATTTCGTATTGTCTTAGTAACGATTTCGTTTGGTACTGAATCCAATATCGATTTTGTAATGGCATAGTAAAGAATTTATATCTTGGACTAATAAAACATGTTTCTCTTTAAATGTTGGTCGTTGCAAAAACAAAAAACAGAAACGATTCAGAAAATCACATCTGTTCTAAATTAGTTGTTTCTTTCTCATATACCATATCTTATCAGAAAAAGAGCCTAATTTGAAATAAATTATAATGAATTATTAATTAATAAAATTTTGGTTAATAAATTTAATCTTTGTTTTTGCAGCATTATCATTGATTGCCATGGGCGTTATTGGTTTTTGCATCCACTATGCCATAGCACTGGTAATATTAAATAAAGAGATTACACCAAGCGTCGGTATGCTATATCCAAGAGAATCAGAGACCCGCGAGGTTCGCTCCCTAGATGGATTATGGAATTTTGTAAAATCGGATCCCACCAATCCCACGCAAGGTGTACGGGACAGATGGTTTGCCGATGACCTAAGTCGTGTGCAGGAAACTATTCCAATGCCTGTTCCGGCCAGTTATAATGATATAACCACCGAAAATGATCTGAGAGATCATGTGGGGACTGTATGGTATGATCGAAAATTTTTTGTGCCACGTTCGTGGGCAGATAAACAGAGAGTATGGTTGCGATTTGGTAGTGTTCACTACGAGGCATTTGTGGTAAGTGTTGGCAGAAAAATACATGATTGAAATCAATCCATAAATATTCATATTGTGCCCTCCAATAGTATGTTAATGGCGAAATGGCGGTACGCCATGAAATGGGTCACTTACCATTTGAAGCAGAGATAACGAATTTTGTGAAATTTGGCGAAGAGAACCGTATAACGGTAATGTGTGATAATGCCCTTATACAAACCACTGTGCCTCAGGGTAAAATTACCGAAGTAGCCAGGTATAGTATTTTTTCGATGTTTTTTGTAAGAATATATGTTAAGAATTGTATTCCATTTGACAGAGATAATGGCGTTGCGATAGTACAAACATATTCATTTGATTTCTTCAATTATGCTGGTATTCACCGATCTGTGCATTTATATACAACACCCTTGACATATATTGAAGAAATGGAAATAACCACAGACTTGTCAAAGGATAATAGTGGTACGTATCAAAATATCTATCTTCCATATATGTACACTGAAGAAAATTTTAAGCGGTAGCAACGATTTATTGTTTTTACAAACGATTTTGATATAGATTACGAGCGAGAAATTTTTACATTTCTCTTTTAAATTTGAGTATTGCTTACTTGATATGGAGAATTAAAGTCGTTAAAAAGATATTGAATCTTCGGATTAAAGATAAAAAGCTTTAAATATAGAATAAGATTTACTTTGAGGCATTTGTTAATATATCGCAAATAGAGAATAGAAATTAGATAAATCAGCTCTCTACCCTAACTTTAAAATTATAGAACCTAGATTTAAAGCTTGATAGATTCCTAAGAACCAACATCTTTGGCTTGGAAACAATACTAAAATCTTTAAAGGGAGGCCTAAGTCTTTAGATCAAAGTAAACTTGTAAACTTTGAGTATATTTGTAGCTTTAATGTCATCCAATTTTAAGACGATTACAACGATTGTTTTAAAATTTTTGACAAATTGATAATAAGTAAAGATACCCATTTTAAAGTGATATAACTATTAACAAGTATATACGGCCGTAAGTTCGGCCAGGCCGAATCTTATGTACCCTCCACCATGGATTGCGTAGAAACTTATACGAAAGACTGTCATCCACAATCGAATTACTTGGGTTGTGGTATCTTAAAACTTCTTAACATCGTTTTCTAAATTGTGAGTTAGTCCATACGTGGTATATATTAGACAAAAAAGTTATGTATAGTTAAGTCTACAAATAATTACGAATCGATGTGGAGTTTTTGCACAGTACGTAGGGAGCCAGAATTGAAATATGGGGGTCGCTTATATGGGGGCTATCTACAATTATGAACTTGATATGGACCAATTTTTGTGTGATTGGAAATCGATTTATCTGAGGGATATATATAACTATAGACCGATATGGACCTAGTTAGGCATGGTTGGTAACGACCATATACTAGCACAATGTACCAAATTTCAACTCACTCGGATGATTTGGCTTGGTACATTGGTTCCTCCAAGAGGCTCCAAAACCAAATCTCGGGATCGGTTTATATGGGGCTATATATGATTATGGACTGATATGGACCACTTTTGGCATGGTTGTTAAATATCATATACAATCACCACGTTCCAAATTTCAAGCAGATCGGATGAATTTTGCTTCTCCAAAAGGCACCGGATGTCAAATCTGGGGTTCAGTTTATTTGGGATCTATATATAATTATGGGCTGATAGGAACCAATTCCTGCATGGTTGTTGGATACCATATACTAACATCACGTACCAAATTTCAACCGAATGGGAAGAACTTCCAACGGGCTCTGGAGGTAAAATCTGGGGATCGGTTTATATGGGGCCTATATATAATTATGGACCGATACTGACCAATTTTTGCATGGGAGTTTGAGGCCATATATTAACCCCACGTACCAAATTTCAACTGAATCAGATGAATTTTGGTCTTCCAAAAGGCTCCGGAGGTCAAATCTGGTGATCGGTTTGTATGGGGGCTATATATAATTATGGACCGATGTGGACCAATTTTTGCATATATGTTAGAGACCATATACTAACACCATGTACCAAATTTCAGCCGGATCGGATGAAATTTGCTTCTCTTAGAGGCCCGCAAGCCAAATCGGGGGATCGGTTTAGATGGGGGCTATACATAGTGGACCGATATGGCCCATTTGCAATACCATCCGACCTACATCAATAACAACTACTTGTGCCAAGTTTCAAGTCAATAGCTTGTTTCGTTCGGAAGTTAGCGTGATTTCAACAGACGGACGGACGGACATGCTCAGATCGACTCAGAATTTCACCACGACCCAGAATATATATACTTTATGGAGCAATATTTCGATGTGTTACAAACCGAATGACAAAGTTAATATACCCCCCATCCTATGGTGGAGGGTATAAAAAGGGTGGCTTGTTCACAAATGTTATTACAAAATCAAAAATTACTAATTGTTTGACCGGAGTGAATTTCAGCAAACTACTGACTTTTCAGCAGTATGTCTGATGTTCCAAAATAGCAGATTGTTTGCAGTTTTAGCTAGCTAAAAAGCAGTATTTTGTTTGCTGAAAAACAGCAGACAGCGTTTGCTAGTACCAGCAGTAGTTTTTCAATGAGTATTCCAGATAGGTTAAAAGAGAACCAATAATGTCTATAACTATGATAGGAAAAGTTCGACCACCACGAATTATATACGTACACCCAAAGAAATTTGTCAGTAGAAACTGCAGAAAAGTCTGCTAAAACAGCAAAAAGTCTGCTGATAAAGGGAAAGCAGTTTATTTGCTGTTTGTTTAGCTGAAACAAATAAAAATGTCAACTTAAGGGCTATCGTAACACAATTAATAGAATATTTTATGAAGATCTATAGTATTTGCCCAAAAATCTGGGTACTATTTATCAAATTGAGACATAACAGCAAACAAAATATTTGCTGATCGCATTTAGGAGCTTGTAAGTACATTACAGTGCAAAAATATACCAAAAGCTCTTTTTATACCCACCACCATAGAATGTTGATGGGGGTATAATAAGTTTGTCATTCCGTTTGTAACACATCGAAATATCGATTTCCGACTATATAAAGTATATATATTCTTGGTAAGGGAGAAATTCCAAGACGATATAAGCATGTCCGTCTGTCTGTCTGTTGTAATCACGCTACAGCCTTCAATAATGGCACTATCGTCCTGAAGTTTGGCACAGACTCGTGCTTTGTTTGCAGGCACGTCAAGTTCGAAGATGGGCTATATCGGTCCAAGTTTTGATATAGTCCCCATATAAACCGACCTCCCGATTTGGGGTCTTGGGCTTTTAAAACACGTAGTTTTTATCCACTTTGCCTGAAATTGGAAATCTAGAGGTCTTTTAGGACCATCAAAGAGTGTGTCGAAAATGGTGCCTATCCGTCCATGTTTTGGTATAGCCCCCATTTAGACCGATTTCCGGATTTTGCTTCTTGGGCGTCTAGAAACTGTATTTTTTATCCGATGTGTTTTAGGACCATCAAAGAGTATGTCGAATATGGTGCCTATCGGTCCATGTTTTGGTATAGCCTCCATATAGACCGATTTGTATTTGTATTTACAACCTGATTTGCCTGAAATTGGAAATCTAGAGGTATTTTGGGACAATAAGGTTAGGTTAGGTGGCAGTCCGATGTATCAGGCTCACTTAGACTATTCAGTCCATTGTGATACCACATTGGTGAACTTCTCTCTTATCATTGAGTGCTGCCCGATTCCATGTTAAGCTCAATGACAAGGGACCTCCTTTTTATAGCCGATTCCGAACGGCGTTCCACATTGCAGTGAAACCACTTAGAGAAGCTGTGAAACCCTCAGAAATGTCACCAGCATTACTGAGGTGGGATAATCCACCGTTGAAAAACTTTTTGGTGTTCGGTCGAAGCAGGATTCGAACCCACGACCTTGTGTATGCAAGGCGGGCATGCTAACCATTGCACCACGGTGGCTCCTGGGACCATAAAGAGGTGTGTCGAAAATGGTCCGTATCGGTCCATGTTTTCGTACAGCCCCCATATAGACCTATCTCCAGATTTTATTTTTTGGGCTTCTAGAAACTGTATTTACTATCCGATTTGCCTGAAATCTAGAGGTATTTTATGACCGTAAATAGGTGTGCACAAAATGGGATGTATCGAACCATATTTTGGTATAGCCCCGATATAGACCGATCTCCCGATTTTACTTCTTGGGCGTCTAAATACTCTATTTTCTATCCGATTTGTTTGAAATTGAATATCTAAAGATATTTTAAGAACACAAATAGGTGTGTCGAAAATGGGGAGTATCGATCCAGGTTTTGATATAGCTCCCATATAAACCGATCCCCCGATTTGGGGTCTTGAGCTTCTAGAAACCATAGTTTTATATTCGATTTGTCTAAAATTGGAAATCTAGATGTATTTTAGAACCACAAATATATATGCAGAAAATGGGGTGTATCGGTCCATGTTTCGGTGTAGCCACCTTATAGGCCGATGTCCCAAATTTACTTCTTGGGCTTCTAGAATCGTAGGTTTTATCCAATTTGCTAGAAATTAGAAATCTAGAGGTACTTTAGGACCATAAAGATGTGTGGTATAGCCCCCTTATAGACTGATCGCCCGATTTTACTTCTTGGGCTTCCAGAATTCGTAGTTTTTTTCCCAATTTGTCTGAAATTGGAATTCTAGAGGTATTTGAGGAACATTAAGAGGTGTGTCGAATATTTTTAGTATTGGCACATGTTTTGGTATAGCCCCGATATAGACCTACCTCCCGGATTTATTTCTTGGGCTGCCAGAATCTGTAGTTTTTATCCACTTTGCCTGAAAATGTAAATATACCGGTATTTTAGACCCTCGAAATTTTGTATCGCATTTATTTTTACCGGTCCATTATGTAAGACATTGATCGATCGACCGATTTCACTTCTTGGGGTATATCAGGAGTAAAAAGTAAAATTTCCATATTTTACTCCTCGTTATCATTTAAAAAATGGCGGTAAAATCTATAGATTTAAGATTTCAAATCAAGGCTTTTTTCATCATTTACACGATATTTCTCTAAAATTCAAACAAAATTGGTTCTTATAAATCCAGAATCTGATCTAGTCTTCATAGGTAGAATCTTTAAATTTAAATAAACAACAGACATCGACTGCTATTTTTAGCAGACTTTTTCTTATGAGTGTAACTACATAACAATAAATATTCGAATAATTTCTCTCATTCTAGTTGGATTTGTCTCGT
The DNA here is from genome assembly GCF_050003625.1 of Haematobia irritans. NCBI lineage: Eukaryota > Metazoa > Arthropoda > Insecta > Diptera > Muscidae > Haematobia > Haematobia irritans. The sequence goes on from NC_134401.1 coordinate 56,980,889, forward strand.
ACAAAGTCAAAACTAATGGTACTGCCTCAAACGAAGCTGAAAATAATTTATATGTGCGTATTCAACTCCGCAATAAAGAAGGCGTAATTGTGGCCAATGAAACGTCCAATAATGAACTTAAGGGAGTTTTAGAAGTTCAAAAGGTTATGCCTTGGTGGCCGTATCTTATGCATCCTGAACCTGGTTATCTGTATCAGCTGGAAGTATTTTTACATGGTGTTGATAATGTACTTCACGATGTCTATCGCATAAAAGTGGGTATAAGAACGTTAAGTTGGAATAATACCTCGTTCTTGATTAATGGCAAACCAGTGTATTTCCGGGGTTTTGGCCGACATGAAGATTCCGATGTAAGTTAGCATTTATATTTACATTTTTCAGAAGTTTTGATCTAATCTTGAATGGGATTTTAATTTCGTGTTTTACAGATCCGTGGAAAAGGCTTAGATTTGGCTTTGATGACACGAGATTTTAATCTACTGAAATGGATTGGTGCTAATGCTTATCGTACTTCCCATTATCCTTATTCCGAAGAATCAATGCAATTTGCCGATGAGAATGGTATCATGATAATCGACGAATGTCCCAGTGTTGATACAGAGTAAGTTATTTGAATATATGACTCTCGTGGAATAATCGTTTAATTAAATAGTTAATTTTGCTGAAAGAGCAGTTTCTCATTGCTGCAATACCATATATTTTTAGTTGTAATAGCAGTAGCCAATTTGCTGTTTTAGCAATCGAATGGGGATTGTAATTGGAATAAAAGGATGGTTGATTTTTCGATTTCCTTCCCTTTTCAATTTAATTTCAACCTTCCGTTACTAATGTTAGTATCAATAAGGCGATAGATAGAGTGAATAAAAATCAACACACATTCTTCGGAGAGGTTCAAACAACACGTAATCGGAACGTTGAAACTCAATGAAGAGGAACGATAACCTCTAGATGGCCTATAGAAGAACCATAGATACTAGATCACCGCAGGGAATTTTGTTACTCAAATTTTGTCAAAATTTTATTTTGTCAAAATGTTATTTCTCTAGAAAATTTTGTCAAAATTTTATTTCTATTCAAAATGTGAGCACCTCTTACTTGGAGAGGAATATTTGCATAATCTACCAAAAAATCAAGAATTCTACCAATCTACCAAACAGTAACCAATTTATCATTTTTGGTAGAATTCTACGAACTGTGGCAACCGTGATGGGAAACTCCCAATAATACAGTCTGCATACGACAATCCAGATATGATGAAATCCAGTTGATAAATGAAGTGGAGAGGTCAATCTTATCCAATAATATGTGAAGTAAATTCCAATAGAGTCGTAATAGTGGATAATAACTTTCTGGCATGTATGCAAAACCGAAGAAACGATCTAGTTAACCTTCTACAATATCCCACTTCAAAAGGACTTTATGAAGCGGAGTAATAAGAAAAATCCATGGGATCCCATCAGGGCCTACACTTTTAGAAGCATTAACTCCCTGCAAATATCTAAAAAAAATCACGAAAATTTTTCCAATCAAAGTCTTAATTGAGTTTTAAAAAATATTCAATTAAATATTTAATTGATTTAACAATTTTTTTTAATTGAAACAAAAATTAATAGTATCAATCACAAAAATTAATAGTATCAATTAATTTTTTAATTGACAGTCAATTAATTTTTTAATTGATACTTTCATTTCTGTGATTGAAGACATTTCAATTAAAAAATTAATTGGATCAATTAATTTTGTAATTGAATCAGAAAAAAATTGTTGTGTGTAGACACGGACTATATGTCAAAGAGAGGAACGTCCACTAGACCCAATGACTGAATCTCGTATGGATAGGCATCATCCAAGTCAAAATCGTGACGTACATAATCCAACAAAGCAATCCGCAATGGAGCTATCTCCAAAATAAAATACGCCATCCCTTCGTATCTTCTAGTGCATAGACGATGAATAATGTTACTCCCCAATAAAATCATAAAAGGCTTTAGATCCCTATCATGATCGTCGTTAACCCTACCAATATAACGCCTATAACAAACCGTTGAGTCAATGGTATTATACCTAGTTCTCGCAACAGAGTAACAGTTTATAGCCGAACCAGATCTTTTATACCTAGTCGTGACATTCTTCAATCTTGTTAGTGCATGGGAAACCATGGCGGCATCACAGCACGGTTGGCCCAGTTGGTAGAATTCTAGCAAAAATGGTAGAATTTTTACTATTTGGTAGATTGGTATTATTATTAATATTTAGGTAGATTTTTCAACTAACAGGTTGGCTGATAAGTCCCCGGTCTGACACATAGATGGCGTCGCTAGTATTAAATGCATATTATTTTTATATAGTACCAACCTTCAAATGATTCGTGTCAAAATTTGACATCTGTAAGTCAATTAGTTTGTGAGATAGAGCGTCTTTTGTGAAGCAACTTTTGTTATTGTGAAAAAAAAAATGGAAAAAAAGGAATTTCGTGTTTTGATAAAATACTGTTTTCTGAAGGGAAAAAATACGGTGGAAGCAAAAACTTGGCTTGATAATGAGTTTCTGGACTCTGCCCCAGGGAAATCAACAATAATTGATTGGTATGCAAAATTCAAGCGTGGTGAAATGAGCACGGAGGACGGTGAACGCAATGGACGCCCGAAAGAGGTGGTTACCGACGAAAACATCAAAAAACTCCACAAAATGATTTTGAATGACCGTAAAATGAAGTTGATCGAGGTAGCAGAGGCCTTAAAGATATCAAAGGAACGTGTTGGTCATACCATTCATCAATATTTGGATATCCGGAAGCTCTGTGCAAAATGGGTGCCGCGCGAGCTCAAATTTGACCAAAAACAACAACGTGTTGATGATTCTCAGCGGTATTTGCAGCTGTTAACTCGTAATACACCCGAGGTTTTCCGTCGATATGTGACAATAGATGAAACATGGATCCATCACTACACTCCTGAGTCCAATCGACAGTCGGCTAAGTGGACAGCGATATGTGACAATGGATGAAGCATGGCTCCATCACTACACTCCTGAGTCCAATCGACAGTCGGCTGAGTGGACAGCGACCGGTGAACCGTCTCCGAAGCGTGGAAAGATTCAAAAGTCCCCTGGCAAAGTAATGGCCTCTGTTTTTTGGGATGCGCATGGAATAATTTTTATCGATTATCTTGAGAAGGGAAAAACCATCAACAGTGACTATTATATGGCGTTATTGGAGAGTTTGAAGGTCGAAATCGCGGCAAAACGGCCCCATATGAAGAAGAAACAAGTATATACGGCCGTAAGTTCGGCCAGGCCGAAACTTATATACCCTCCATCATGGATTGCGTAGAAACTTCTTCTAAACACTGCCACCCAGAATCGAATTACTTAAGTTGCGGTAACGCTTGCCGATGGCAAGGTATATTAAAACCTCCTAACACCATCTTTTTAATTGTATGTAAGTCCATACGTGCTATATATTAAATCAAAAAAGATCGACAAAGTATACATAAAATTTTGACAACATTTTCTACAGAAATAAAATTTTAACAAAATTTTCTATAGAAATAAAATTTTCACAAAATTTTCTATGGAAATAAAAATTTTGACAAAATTTTCTATAGAAAGAAAATTTTGACAAAAATTTCTACAGAAATAAAATTTTAACAAAATTTTTTATAGAATAAACTTTTGACAAAATTTTCTATAGAAATAAAATCTTGGTAGATTATTTTTGGCTCGAGTGGCCACCATGATTATGAACCGAATAAAATTTGAACAAAATTTTCTATAGAAATAAAATTTTGACAAAATTTTCTATAGAAATAAAATTTTGACAATGATGAAAATTTTATTATGAAATTTTAACAAAATTTCTCTAGAAATAAAATTTTGACAAAATTTTCTATAGAAATAAAATTTTGGTAGATTATTTTTGGCTCTAGTGGCAACCATGATTATGAACCGATATGGACCAATTTTTGTATGATTGGACCAATTTTGGTATGGTTGTTAGCGACCTATACTAACACCACGTTCCTAATTTGAACCGGATCGGATGAATTTTGCTCCTCCAAAAGGCTCCGGAGGTCAAATCTGGAGAACGTTTTATATGAGGGCTATATATAATTATGGACCGATATGGACCAATTCTGGCACGGTTGTTAAAGATCATTACTAACACCATGTTCCAAATTACAACCGGATTGGATGAAATTTGCTTCTCTTGGAAACTTCGCAAGCCAAATCTGGGGATCGGTTTATATGGGGGCTATATATAATTATGAACCGATGTGGACCAATTTTTGCATAGTTGTTAGAGACCATATACCAATATCATGTACCAAATTTCAGCCGGATCGAATGAAATTTGCTTCTCTTTGAGGCTCCGCAACCCAAATCTGGTGATCGGTTTATATGGACGCTATATATAATTATGGACCGATGTGGACCAATTTTTGAATGGTTGTTAGAGACCATATACCAATACCATGTACCAAATTTCAGCCTGATCGGATGCAATTTGCTTCTCTTTGAGGCTTCGCAAGCCAAATCTGGAGATCGGTTTATATGGGGTCTATATATAATTATGGGCCGATGTGGACCAATTTTTGCATGGTTGTTAGAGACCATATACCAACATCATGTACCAAATTTCAGCCGGATCGGATGAAATTTGCTTCTCTTTGAGGCTCCGCAAGCCAAATCTGGGGATCGGTTTATATGGGAGCTATATATAATTATGGACCGATGTGGACCAATTTTTGCATGATTGTTAGAGATCATATACCAACACCATGTACCAAATTTCAGCCGGATCGGATGAAATACGCTTCTCTTAGAGGCTCCACAAGCCAAATCTGGGGATCGGTTTATATGGGGGCTATATATAATTAAGGACCGATATGGACCTATTTTTGCATGGTTGTTAGAGACCATATACCAAATTTCAGCCGGATCGGATGAAATATGCTTCTGTTAGAGGCTCCACAAGCCAAATTTGGGGGTCCCTTTATACGAAAAAGTGGACCGATATGGCCCATTTTCAATACCATCCAACCTACATCGATAACAACAACTCGTGCCAAGTTTCAAGTCGATAGCTTGTTTCGTTCGGAAGTTAGCGTGATTTCAACAGACGGGCGGACGGACGGACGGACGGACATGCTTAGATCGACTCAGAATTTCACCACGACCCAGAATATATATACTTTATGGGGTCTTAGAGCAATATTTCGATGTGTTATAAACGGAATGACAAAGTTAATATACCCGCATCCTATGATGGAGGGTATAAAAAGTGCTGTTCCACCAAGACAATGCACCGTGCCACAAGCCATTGAGAACGATGGCAAAAATTCATGAATTGGGCTTCGAATTGCTTTCCCACCCACCGTATTCTCCAGATCTGGCCCCCAGCGACTTTTTCTTGTTCTCAGACCTCAAAAGGATGCTCGCAGGGAAAAATTTGGCTGCAATGAAGAGGTGATCGCCGAAACTGAGACCTATTTTGAGGCAAACCCGAAGGATACTACCAAAATGGTATCAAAAAATTGGAAGGCCGTTATAATCGTTATAATGAAGGGAACTATGTTGAATAATAAAAAAGAAATTTTGACAAACAAATGTGTTTTTCTTTGTTAGACCGAGGACTTATCAGCCAATTATTAAAATTTCCATAGAAATAAAATGTTGTCAACATTTTCTATATAAATAATATTTTCATAAAATTTTCCATAAAAATAAAATGTTGACAAAATTTTCTATAGAAATAAAATTTTGAATAAATTTTCTATAAAAATAAAATTTTGAGAAAATTTTCTATAGAAAACAAATTTTGACAAAATTTTCTATGGAAATCAAATTTTGACAAAACTTTCTATAGAAATAAAATTTTAACGAAATTCTCTAAAAATTCAATTTTTTTTAATTTTAATTTTCGTCTTACTTCATATTCCCTTTTTGTGGAAGTAGTAACTTTCCCTTATCGGTGCAAGCTAAAACCGTTAAAGCTCTTAAAATTCAACACATTTACAAAGTATCATACAAAGTATCGAAGAAAAAAACATTTGTTTTATACCAACCACAAGAATTTGACAAAAAAAAAAAAAAACTTGAAAATAAAATTATTAAATTTGGTAGATTTGTGGTAAAATTTTCATCAAATTTGGTAGACTATTTTTGGCATGTGTAGCAACCGTGCTCAACTCAAAGTTCAATTGGTCGACTTTAAAGGTTACAGAGAATTGACTACGACTACCGACGATTTTGACATAAAGTCGACTACTGAGTGGAAGCCTATAATTTGTTGCTGTTGCCACAAAATTTTTTCCCAGCGTGAACATTGTGCTTTTATATTTTTTCCAGTCTACTAAACTTATGTTTTTTTTTGTCATTGTAGAAATTTCAAACAGGAGTTATTGGACAAGCACAAATCATCTATGGAACAATTAATCCATAGAGATCGCAATCATCCCAGTGTTGTTATGTGGTCCATAGCCAATGAACCTCGAACAAATCAATTGAATGCTGGTTCATATTTCCAGTGAGTAAAATCTATCTTTCTAAAAACAATAGGATTTTCTTAACATTTTGAAATATATCAAATTTCTAGATATGTAGCCAACTATACCAGGGAACTGGATCCTTCCCGGCCGGTTACTGCTGCCATAGCCGTGCCTTCATCAGATGATAAAGCTGTAAGGACAATTATTTTGATACAAAATATAAGAACATTTATTTTAAATTCATTTTTAAAATTTAGGCCAAATATTTAGATATAATTAGTTTTAATCGCTACAATGGCTGGTACAGTAATCCTGGACGGTTGGACATGATTACGAAACGTGTTATTGATGAGGCCACCACATGGCACAAAAAGCACAATAAACCAGTCCTAATGTCGGAATATGGTGCCGATACAGTTGAAGGACTACATTTGGTAAGTAACGAAATTTTAAATAAAGTAGGCAAATAATATTCCCAATTTGCCTTTCATTAGTTACCCTCATATGTCTGGTCCGAGGAGTATCAATCGCAATTGTTTTCCCGTCACTTTAAAGCATTTGATCAGCTGCGCAAAGAATCTTGGTTTATAGGAGAATTTGTGTGGAATTTTGCCGATTTCAAAACGGCTCAAAGTGAGTTCATTGTTGTCTTACTGAAAATTGATAACCAACTTTTTGCGTTTGTACTTTACAGCGGTAACCCGTGTTGGAGGTAATAAAAAGGGTATCTTCACCCGCAATCGACAACCCAAGGCTGTGGCCCATCTATTACGCCAACGCTATTTTGCTTTGGGCCGTGAAGTGGATCAATGCAATTTCCCCGAAGATCTTTTCACTTACATTGCCGATGTGGGTCAATCGCGTAATGCCAAACACGATAATACCGATTTATAATTCTAATCGAAAATCTGGGGCCAAAATGCTAGTCGCTCTCTAGATCAATTCTAAACTTTCCATTGCATTTTTTGTGCTTAAAATTTTGCTAAATGTGTATTTACGTTTGTATTTTAAATAAGTTGTCCGATTTTTTATAGAATTATGTATTTATAAACTATTTATACGTATTGTATTATTATCCATGTGTATTTTCTGTACATGTATATATAAAAATAGTAAATTATAGTGAAAATAAACTATTTTTTATATTGAAGAGTTTCATGTTGGATTTTACTGCAGCATATCATTGAATTTAAATGGAAAATATGTTAAGTAAGTAAAAAATGTTGTCAAAATTTTATTTCTATAGAAAATTTTGTCAAAATTTTATTTCTATAGAAAATTTTGTCAAAATATGATTTCTATAGAAAATTTTGTCAAAATTTTATTTCTATTCAAAATGTAAGCACCTCTTACTTGGAGAGGAACCATTGTACCTCGATACTCTCGGGTATGTTAACTTTACCATTCCGTTTGGAACACATCGAAATATTTCTCTCAGACCCCATAAAGTATATATATTTTGAGTCGATCTAGCAATGTCCGCTAAACTTGCTACGACTTGAAACTTGGCACAAGTAGTTGTTATTGATATACGTCGGATGGTATTTCAAGTGGGCCATATCGGATCACTTTTACGTATATAAATCGATATCCAGGTTTGGCTTGTGGAGCCCCTAGGAAGAGCAAAATTCATTCCATCCGGTTAAAATTTGGCGCGTGGTGCTAGTCTGTCGGGCAAAGTTCACCCGATCTAGTTGAAATTTGGTACGAGGGCTCTAACAACCAATCAAAAATTGGTCGTATCGATCAGGGCTGTGGAGTCGGAGTCGGAGTCGGAGTCTTGGAGTCGGAGTCTGAAGATTTGGCTGGAGTCGGAGTCGGAGTCGGAGTCGTAAAAATTTTGCTCGACTCCGACTCCGGCTAAACAAAATTTTTTAAAACACTTCACATTTTTGTAACTAAAATAGTTTTTACGCAAATTAGTTTCCAATGCGTTATGCATTCGATCAATGTACACCATGATTGGAAATGAAAATCAACTTCCACTTACGGCTATCATTTTATGTTTTCTAGAATGTTAGACTAGCAAATGGGCTGGATCGATCCATTTTAATCCCCATATCAAGTTATTTGAAATAATTCGAACAATAATTCGAATTTATTGTTTTTAATTTTATTTTAAGGCTATATACCTACACACATATGACAGAAAAAATTGTCAAAGTTGTTTTTTATAGAAAATTTTGTCACTATTGTATTTGAATGGAATGTTTTGTCAAAATTTAATTTCTATAAAAAAATTATTCGAAATATTATTACTATAGAAATATTTTTTTCTATAGAAAATTATGTCAACATTTATTTCTATAGAAAATAAAAAATAAAACAAGTATATACAGCAGTAAGTTCGTCCGGGCCGAATCATAAATATCCACCACCATGAATCAAATATACTAATTTCCTTAGAAAATTTCATGGGGGTTTGATGACAGATCAGTTTAACCAGTTCCCATCCTGAAAATAAATGCAAAGATTTTACCTATCAGATTCCGGATTTATAAGAACTATTTTTGTTTGAGTTTTAAAGGAATCATAAACATATCCTGTAAATGTGCAAGAAAATTAAGAAAAAATACCTTGATTTGAAATCTAAAATCTATAGTACACCAGCTGTTTTATGATTACGAGAAATAATATCTGGCAAATTTACATTTATGGTAAATGCACCTTCTGTACCCTCAATATCTGAAATCGGTCTATATGGAGGCCTTACCAGCGTTGCAACAACGAATTTTTATTTTGGACCAAATTTTTCCAAAATTCGTACCAGGGGACCAGTTTTCTAATTTAAATTAATATAATTTAAAAGTTACAATTTTTCTAAAATTTTTCTTCGAAAGAAAATTTTTTCAAAATTTTATTTCTATATAAAATTTTGACCTCATTCTATTTCTATCGAAAATTTTGTCCATATTTTATTTCTATAGAAAATTTGGCCCAAATTTTATTTCAATAGATTTCATTTTAGCCAAAATTTCAATTTAGCCAATTTATATAGAAAATGTAGCCAAAGTTTAATTCTATTGAAAATTTAGCCAAAATTTAATTTCTGTAAAAAATTTAGCCAAAATTTTATTTCTATTACATATTTAGCAGAACTCTTTTTCTATAGAAAGTTATCGCAAAATTTTATTTTTTCTTAAAATTTGTACAAAATTTTTGCATAATATTGTATCCCAAAAATTTTTAAGAAGCTTATTTCTATACAAAATTTTGTTAAAATTTTATTTCTATGAAAAATTTTTTAAAATTTTATTTCTTTGAAAATTTTGTTAAAATTTTATTTCTATAGAAATTTTTGTCCAAATGTTATTTCTGAAGAAAAATTCCATTTGGTCTGACCATCGGACCAACTTCAATAATTTTTTGGGTCTATTTTTGTCCAATCGGACTAATGGGGCTACGCCAAAAACATGGAAGGATACGTACAGTATTCAGCACATCTATTGTAGTTCTAGTATATAGACCCCAAAACGGAGGGCCGGTTTATAAGGGGACTATATGAAAAACTGGACCGATACACAATATATTCGGCACATCTCTTAATGTTCCTAGAATACCTCCAGATTTTCAATTTCAGGCAAATTGGATAAAAACTACGGATTATAGAAGTCCAAGAAGTAAACTCGTAACATCGGTCTAAAAGGGGGCTATATCAAAACTTCGTCCGATAATGACCATCTTCGGCACGCCTTGTAATGGTCCTATAATACCTCTAGATTTCCAATTTCAGACAAATTGGATAAAATCTACGGATTCTAGAAGCTCAAGAAATAAAATCGGGAGTTCTGTCTATATGGGAGCTATATTAAAACATGGTCCGATAATCACCATTTTCAGCACTCCTCCTTATAGCCCTAGAATACCTCTAGGTTTCCAATTTCTGGCAAATTGGATAAAAACTACGGTTTTTATAAGCCCAAGACCCCAAATCGGGCGATCGGTTGATATGGGAGCTATATCAAAACCTGGACGGATCTAGCTCATCTTCGACATGACAAACTTATTATACCCCTGTCACCATTCTATGGTGGTGGGTATAAAAATATTTTTATGTAGAAAATTTTGTCAAAAATTTATTTCTATAGAAAATTTAGCCAAAATTTTGCTTCTATAGAAAATTGTGCAAAATTTTATTTACACAAACAATTTTCCAAAATTTCTATTAATAATTTTTTCAAATTTTTTTCTATAGAAAATTGTGCCAAAATTTTGTTACTATAGATTTTTTTATACAAAATTCATACAACATTTTATGTCGATAGAAAATTTAGTCAACATTTTATTTTTATAGAAAATTTAGTCTAAATTTTCTTTCTATAGAAAATTTTGCAGCATTTTATTTCTTTAGAAAATTTTGCAAAATTTTATTTACTACACAAAAAATTTTCCAAAAATTTCTATTGATATTTTTTTCAAAATTTTATTTCTATAGAAAATTTTGTCAAAATTTGTTTACTATAGTTTTTTTTATAGAAAATTTGGTAAAAATTTATTTATATAGAAAATTTTTTCAAACATTTATTTATATAGAGAATTTAGTTCAAATTTTGTTTCTATAGAAAATTTTGCAAACTTTTATTTACTACACAAAAATTTTTCCAAAATTTCTATTTATATTTTTTTTCAAAATTTTATTTCTATAAAACAATTTGTCAAAATTTTATTTATATAGCAAATTTTCTCAAATTTTTTCTTACTGATACTCACTGCTAAGTCGAAAACTGGTAAAAGTGACTCAAATTTTGCTATATAAAAAATTATGAATGTTTCCCAAATATTGCACGAGATTTTGTAGAAGTCTGATTTCAGATTTTATCAAAATGTAGATCTAAATACAAAGTTGTGCAGAGTATGTTACAATCGGCCCGCCCGACTTTAGACTTTCTTTGCATTTTTATTTTTTGCTATAATTGTGTTACGTCCCATAACGTTAGATTTAAATTTTAGGTACAGAGATTTTCTAGAAGTATATACAATTTTATCTAAATCGATTCAGATTCAAATTCATGCATATGGGAATATAACCCTTTATAATAATTTTCGTCCACAAATACATATACTGTCGGTATCTTCTCATATTATGATGGGTATTTATATCATTATTTTATTTATTAAACATTGCCCTAAATTTGAAATAAAGAGTTTAATTGGTATAAATGCGAAATTAAGACCTTTCTTGCACACAAAAATAAATACGATACTTTATATCGATCCATATATATACCCCATATATACCCCCTCAATAGAACTAAAATTAGTGGTACTAAAATGAGATTTAGTTATATTACCCGGAGTCGACTCCGGAGTCGGAGTCGGAGTCGAGCTGATGAAAAATGCTGGAGTCGGAGTCGGAGTCGGAGTCGAGCAAAATTGGCTCGACTCCACAGCCTTGGTATCGATCCATAATTGTATATAGCTCCCATATAAGCCGATCTTCATATTTGCGGAGCCTCTTGGAAGAACAACTTTCAAATTTATACGTGATTCCAGTATAAGCTTTATACTAATCGTGCACTAATTGATCGATTCATAACTATATAAAGCCGCCATATAAACCGATCCAAAAATTTGACTTTTGGAGTCTCACCCGATCCGGTTGAAATTTTGCCCTCTAATTACCGTGCGAAAATTGGACGATATCGTATTTTCTCTAAATAGCGTCTCAGTACTGAGAAGTTGTAGCACTCCAAATTGCTAAATTTAAGGGATGTCACCATCGCTGCAAAATCCATAACAGATCTTACCGTTTTTACGTTACGTTAGCCGCCACCGACAAAAATGGGTCGGCTTCATTCTCTGGTAGCGATGAACATAAATCCAACTTTGACATGCTGGCTGGTTATAATTTTGAAAACAATGTTAAGAAGTTTTAAGATAACTTACCATCGGCAACTGTTACCCTACTCAAGGAATTCGATTTTGGATGGCCAAATTTTCGGCCTATATACTTGTTCTGATTAGGATACATTGCAATTACTCTGTTTGGCAACGCACTCCGGTTTTTGTCTGAAATGAAGAACTTCTCACTGAAATGTGGCAACTATGTCTAAACAGCTGTTTCATCCGCATGTTTCATTTGTTTATCAACAAATTGTTTTAGAAGTTTCGTTGTATTCCAAAAACTATCATGGTTTGTATTGTGTGCCAAGAAGAAACAAATAAATACAAATGTCCCAAGTGTCTTGGTCCTTAGTAAGTAAAACTTTGTGGATTTTTATCATATTCGGTCTATTAATAAGAGTTTATTCCATCTTCAGTTGTTCTCTAAAATGCTATAAAGGGCACAAAGATTCTCCAGAATGTGTGGATAAGGTGAAAGAAAAGGATACTCACGAATCAGACAACCAAGATGAAGAAGATGAACCAACAATACATGAACCATTTAAAACGGAAGATACCGTGCCTAAAGAGAAGCTACAAATGCTTGGTATGCTAGCTTGTTTCTTTATGTATATTCAATTTATATTTTTCCATTTTGTTTTTTTAGGAGACAGCATGCACTTGAAGAATTTACTATACAATCCTCATTTAAGAAATCTTTTGACAGAAATCGATACCGCCCCCAGTGCCTGGAAGGCCATTAGAGCGGCCATGCAAGAACCGTTGTTTTTGGAATTTGCAGATGAATGTCTGAAAATAGTGGAGCCGGCTACAGAAGAAGACTGATGAATAAATTTAAGAAACTTTATACATATATTAAGAGGTAATAGATTAAACTTGCTTGTGTGTACGATCTACAAATAATGCAATAGAATGGTTTAGTATGTACTAGTGAATGGGATAACAAACAACTTGGTATGGAGTAAGTACAAAAGCCCGATAGGATATTTAATATATCCCGGTTGATAAACCTAGAAAGTATATACTACGACAGGATCGTATGTAAGAAATTTTCTTGAATATAAACTAATATAATCTGTCATTACAAATAGATGTAATGACATTATGTTAATGTCTAGATCTATTTATATTTTTTTCTTAGCATTCTCCATTAAATGGATAAAAAGTTTGAGAATATAAGGTTAAAACAAGTATATACGGCCGTAAGTTCGGCCAGGCCGAAGCTTATGTACCCTCCACCATGGATTGCGTAGAAACTTCTACTGAAGCCGATGGCAAGGTATCTTAAAACTTCCCAACACCGTAATATATACCACATAGTCCATACTAAAAAAGGCCGATTAAATACGTATATAATTAAGTTTAAAGTTTCTATATAAGTAAAATTTTGACAAAATATTCTATAGAAATAAAATTTGGAAAAAATTTCTGTAGAAATAAAATTTTGACAAAATTTTCTATAGAAATAAAATTTTGTCAAAGTTTTCTATAGAAATAAAATTTTGTCAAAATTTTATATAGAAATAACATTTTGACAAAATTTTCTATAGAAATAAAATTTTGACAAAATTTTCTATAGAAATAAAATTTTGTCAAAATTTTCTATAGAAATAACATTTTGACTATAGGCCGATATGGACCAATTTTGGCATGGTTATTAGCGGCCTTATACTAACATCACGTCGCAAATTTCAACCGGATCGGATGAGTTTTGCTCCTCCAAGAGGCTCCGGAGATCAAATCTGGGGAACGGTTTATATGGGGGCTATATATAATTATGGACCGATATGGACCAATTCTTGCGTGTTTGTTAGAGACCACATTCTAACACCATGTTACAAATTTCAACCGCATCGGATGAATTTTGCTCCTCCAAGAGGCTTCGGAGGACAAATCTGGGGATCGATTTATATGGGGGCTATATATAATTATGGACCGATATGGACCAATTCTAGCATGGTTGTTAGAGACCATATACTAACACCACGTACCAAATTTCAACCGGATCGGATGAATTTTGCTCCTCTAAGAGGCTCCGGAGGTCAAATCTGGGGATCGGCTTATAGGGGGGCTATATATAATTATGGGTCGATGTGGACCAATTTTTGCATGGTCATTAGAGAACATATACCAACACCATGTACCAAATTTCAGCCGGATCGCATGAAATTGGCTTCTCTTATAGCAATCGCAAGCCAAATTTGGGGGTCCGTTTATATGGGGACTATACTTAAAAGTGGACCGAGATGGACCAATTTTTGCATGGTTGTGTGAGACCATATACTAACACCATGTACCAAATTTCAGCCAGATCGGATGAAATTTGCTTCTCTTAGAGCAATTGCAAGCCAAATTTGGGGGTCCGTTTATATGGGGGCTATACGTAAAAGTAGACCGATATGGACCAATTTTTGCATGGTTGTTAGAGACCATATACTAACACCATGTACCACATTTCAGCCTGATCGGATGAAATTTGCTTCTTTTAGAGCAATCGCAAGCCAAATTTGGGGGTCCGTTTATATGGGGGCTATACGTAAAAGTGGACCGATATGGACCAATTTTTGCATGGTTGTTAGAGACCATATACTAACACCATGTACCAAATTTCAGCCTGATCGAATGAAATTTGCTTCTTTTAGAGCAATCGCAAGCCAAATTTGGGGGTCCGTTTATATGGGGGCTATACGTAAAAGTGGACCGATATGGCCCATTTTCAATACCATCCGACCTACATCAATAACAACTACTGGTGCCAAGTTTCAAGTCGATAGCTTGTTTCGTTCGGAAGTTAGCGTGATTTCAACAGACGGACGGACGGACGGACATGCTCAGATCGACTCAGAATTTCACCACGACCCAGAATATATATGTATATACTTTATGGGGTCTTAGAGCAATATTTCGATGTGTTACAAACGGAATGACAAAGTTAATATACCCCCATCCTATGGTGGAGGGTATAAAAATAGTTTTTTGTTTTTTCTTGCACTCTAGTATCCTTAAAAGCTCCAACAGTGGCTATTTCAACAAACACCAGATATCCTTTTTACAGGAGCCATTTTGCTGTTTGAGCAGGCTTCTTCTGTGTGTTCTGTGATGAGTTCCCCAATTTTGTTAATTGTTTTTCGGCTGCAGGCACATAAAGTTCGTAGATGGCAAACATACGGATCTATCGATTTGACTTTTTGAGCATTTACAGTTTGCTGCGGAATATTTTTTACTATTGCGGCTATATAGGACAATATACCGACATAAAAATCGCAATCTCGATGAGATTTACGTACAACTTGGGATATGTGTTATATATTGATGTTCTGACTGTGGTGTAATAATTTAATTGCTTGAACATTTAAAATACGAAATTTCCATCCTATAAAAGTGCGAATGTAGGTTGTGTCTACCCATATAGACCAATTTCACATTATTATATACGTACTTCCCAACATTGTAATTTTTATCTGATATCGGTCCATATGTTGTTGTAACTGTTTGGTATGTTACCCATTTGTGTATTGCACTTTTGGTACATCATCTTGTATCCAGATCAAGGAACTCTGCGAATAAGGAGAGATTCGTCCAAAGTGATCTGGCGGTGAGTCGGGTAGGGAACAAGGGAACATGTGACGCGTGTCATGTGGCCTATCAATCATTGATAGGTAGGGATTGAGACAGCCGCACTTGCTTGATCTTAGTGGAGCCAAAACTACTCTAGTCTGCCATAGCAAGTCTGTTTCTTCCGGTGCTATGGACGGTGGTCGGACTCCGAGAACAGGATTGTAACTTTTCATCGCTTCAGCTACAGTATCCTTATGAATTCAGTTCAGACCTGTCTTTCCTGGTTGTTGGCTGCCTATCCATATGATGGTAGTTTTAATGCGATAACATTCCAGGAGATGCTATGACAACATATAATTGTGTCTATGCACAGGGAAGATCTTCATCTCCACATAAAGATGATGAATTAGGAGGCATTTGTTATATCGCTTAATTTTGTTTTGTAGAGCTTCGGTGAAGACCAATCCTCCGATTCCACTTATGTTAGGTTAGGTATAGAGGCAGCTCGTTATTTCACGCTCACATAGACTATTTAGCCTATTGCGATACCACGTTAGTGAACTTCTCTCTTATCACAAAGTGCTGCCTGATTCCATGTTTAGCTCAATGAAAAAGGACCTGATTTTATAGCCGAGTCCGAACGGCGTCCCACATTGTTGTGAAACCACTTTAGAGAAGGTTTGAAACACTCAGAACCAGCATTACTTAGAGGGGATAATCCACCGCTGAAAAACTTGTTGGTGCTTGGTTGGTTGAAAGTGGATCGTAATTTGTTCATATATGCTAGAAAATGGAGTCTGCTGTTATTTATTCAATAAATGGGTATTGATTACTGTTTATTTCATCAATCGCCCAGTTTTAACTATATTGCTCTTAATACGGACGTGTTTTCCGGCAGGAATCAGTTCCAGAGCGGACCGAGCTGATTCATATATGTACTTAAAACCGAAAAACAATGAATATAGACTAGATTCGCAATAAAGAATATCGGAGAATCGTTATTTTGTCGATTAGTAAAATATTTCGCTAATACTTAACTCTAAATTTTGTATAGAGAATTTTATTTAGTGTGTGATTTAAATAATATCATTACTGTAACTTAATGTCAATGCACTGCTTGCGTTCCAAATCATCACAGTTTTCCCCATCGATAGCTGGTCGATGAACACGATATCGCCAATGTATTGAATATGGAAGAAAATCCGCTGGCACTTTGCAATCATAGAATTGTTTGCAAAGACCATAATAACGTTCGCGTAGAAAATGGGCAACGGATTTTGGTTGGCGATTGCGTGTGAATACACCTTTCTTATTTCCTCCAACTCTGGTAAAAGCTGCAATTAGGAAAATCAAATGAAGTAATGGCCAATCCAAATTTAGAATTACAGTTCATGCACTTTGACACTATAATTTCTTCACTTACTTTGTTCAGTCTTAAAATCGGCAAAGTTCCATACAAATTCCCCAATAAACCAATCCTGTTTGATCAGAAAATCGAATGCCTTAAAATGTTGAGCAAATAATCCAATTTGATAGTCCTCGGACCAAATGTATTCGGGTAACTGTAAACAAACAATAGAAGATAAAATTTAATGAAGACGTAAACAAGAACAGAATCATTCCAAGCTTACTAAGTGTAGTCCCTCTAGAGTGTCTGCTCCATACTCTGACATCAGTATAGGTCGATTATATTTCCGATTCCAATTTGTAGCTTCCATTTTAACACTGATTGCTATAGTATCCAAATGCCCGGCATTGTGATACCAAGCATTGTAGCGATTGAAACTAATGATATCTAAGAATTGGGCCTATTGGAAAGGTGAGAAATAAATTATTTATATTAAAATAATAATATTAAAGGGGGCATAAGTTATAAGCATTGCAATGTTAAGGGATCAGAATACATATTGTAAATTGAAGGAAATAATTGGCTGAAAATTACCTCTGAGTGAAAAACATCTCTTAAACAAGTAAGGGACATTTAAAGTAGGACGGGCGGTAAAACAAAATTTTTAAAAAATTTTAGAGAAAATTTGTCCCCTGAAGTCTAATATGTCCATTGACAACATCACAGTTGTAAGCTATTCAAACGACTGACTTTATTAATAAACAATGATTACAAGAGTCATTCATTCTTACATTCATTCATACATGCCAAACTTAACATTATTCTTATAAGAGAATTCTAACAGTAATAAGAGTATGCTTAACCTCTCTTATAAATACACTACAAAGTCAAATAAGAGCATATGGGAGACAAATAGGGAGACATATAGGAATTTTAAATAAAGTCGGAACATATATCGAAAAAAGAATATCAGAATAAAATTGTGAATTGTGTCTATACAAGTGAATATCAAGTATTGGATGTAGATGGGATTTATATCATATGAAAGCTTTCTCAAATTAAATTAAACTTTTCTCAATTTAAATGACACTTTTATCAAGGTTGAAAAAGGTTTCACTTGGTGTTAAAAAAGTTTAATTTAATGAGTACTAAGTTCGAGTTTAGCCGCTAAAGTGAAAACTAAATTAATAAAAAAGGCATAAAATTATACATATTTGTTGCAAATATTATTATAACTTGATGGGGAATATCCCAAAGCAAATTTTCACAAAGTTTGTAATCCTTAAAATGGATTATTAAAGAAAAGTAATCGTGAAAAAATGACGATTTTAGCGGCTAAACTCGAACTTAGTATCCACCTTAAAATATAAAAGAATTCACTTCAAGGAAAATGCTGTATCAACTGATAAATTTACCAATTTGTCCTTTTCCATCTCAACGTTTATAGCTGCAGTCAGTGGTCTGGAGGTATCCAAGGTTTTAACATATCTTACTATTTCTCTATGTAATGAAAAGATAAGGAAAGCAATTATTCAAAACAATTTTTAGGCAGTTTATTTAGGGAATTTACATTGTAAAACTAGGCTAAAAATTTACCATTCATATGAGGGTTAATATCTAAAAAAATTGTAATTGCTCTTATGTACAATTTTTTGATAGTTTCTCCTTAAATTATTCACACATTATGTGCTAAAATTAAGTACATATAATTTTTCTTATCACGCCATTTTTTTCGTTTTACATTTTTGAGCCGAAAATTTCAAAGTTTCCTGGGGCTAAGTCGCCCCCCAGAGAATGATTATGGTGCTTTAAAATTTTCAAAACAACGATGAAATACTTACGCAAAATATGGCTCTGATTGGTTTTTAGACGTTCTAGGCTCGTTAGCTATTGACCACATTATGACACTGGGCCGATTTCTATCACGATGCACCAATTGTTCCAATGCAGATTTATGATTGTACAATAGCTCTGCTCCAAAATAACTGCAAGTATATAAAATCAAGAACTACAAAATGGGACATAAATAATTGAAGTAATTTTTGGTATTGTTTTTATGGGTTTTCAATTAAATACCTTACCTTAAACATAAATTTTACTCACTCTGTATCTACACTCGAGCATTCGTCAATGATCATAATGCCATTCTCATCAGCAAATTGCATAGACTCTTCGGAATATGGATAATGTGAAGTGCGATATGCATTGGCCCCAATCCATTTCAGCAAATTGAAATCTCGAGTGAGTAAAGCATAATCTAAACCTTTACCGCGTAACTATTAATCAGGAGAAAATAAAAATATTGACTTAATTGTAAATATCAAATAAAACAAGTGAGTAAAGTAGAAAGTCGGGCGGGGCCGACTATATCATACCCTAAACCACCCCTACTGAATTAGTAAACATAAGCATTTGTGGGGTATCATTGGTATAGGTTTTGGAGAATATAAAAGGGGGTACATGTTTATGGGTGTCTTGTCGCAATCTGAGCAGAAATGTCTAATATTAGGAGCTATAGATTATTTTGCACCAAAAGAGTTAGTATGCCACTAATATTGAGTTCATTATTAAACAAGTAAGTAAAGTAGAAAGTCGGGCGGGGCCGACTATATCATACCCTAAACCACCATTACAGAATTAGTAATCATAAGCATTTGTGGGGTAATATATAGGTCTGGGAGATAAACCGCTGTTGCATATTTAAGAAAATTAAGGGGTACATGCCTATGGGTGCTTTGTGTCAATCTGACTATAGCTCATAGTCAATGTTGCCAGGGAAAATGTTCGGTTTAACCTACAAGGACAAAAGAAGTTCCCTACTTTCCTATACATTCCTAAACAATTTTCCCTACTAAATTTTTCGTTAAATTTAAAAAATTTTACAAAACAAAAATGGTTCTAAGTACTTTAGGGCTGTTTTCTTTTAACACTGGATGCAGCATTTGTATGAGCTATCCAGAACATCGTTGCACTGGTGTTCTATCCAGAACATCCCATCAGTGCAAGTCGAGTCGGTGTTACCAGATTGCATTTTGATAAAGTGACGCTTTTTAGATTCACAATAGCAGTTTATTGTGACTAATTTATCGAATATCATGAAATTCAAAGTGATACAGTGTCATGAATAATCGCAGCAGTACATATTTATAACTATTTGAGCATTTCATACATTAAACATTTAAGATTTCATTGGTTTTCTGTGATTGTTTTTAAACAGCTGATGACAGTGTTGCATATTTTTTGGAGATGTCCTGGATAAAGGAGTACTCTGTTTTCTTTTAGTCCGTGACTGCTTAGGGTATCCAGTGCAAAAAGAAAACAGCCCTTTTATTATCTTAAAACATGAATATGCGACGTATTTAACTTAGAACATAAATTTGTATTACCACCACGGTTGCCACAGTTGGTAGAATTCTACCCAAATTAGTAATCTTTTTTGTTAAATCTTTATAAAAATAAAATTTTGGAAAAAGTTTCTTTAAACAAATGTTTGTGAGAAATTTTTCTATACAAATAAATTTTTGACAATAAATTCTATAGAAATAAAATTTTGAGAAAAAATTCCACAGAAATAAAACCTTGAGAAAATTTTTTATAGAAATAATATTTTGAAAAAAATTTCTATAGAAATACAATTTTGACAAAATGTTCTATAGAAATAAAATGTTGACAAAATTTTCTACAGGAATAAAGTTTACCACACATTGTTAAAGATCAAGCCTTGCCGGCTTCTAATTTCCTCCTCTAGAGCCACCAAAATGTAAAAATTATTACAAATTGTGTTGAGTGAAAATATCCTACATTGTGACCCTACGTCCCTACAAGACGCTAAATATTAGAAAAACACTGCATATAGGGAATTTCCCCTACCTCTAGCAACACTGGCTGTGTTGATATTGCAACTACGGAGTTAGTATGCCACTAATATTGAGCCCATTATTAAAAAAGAGAAAATCGTTAAATTAGTGTGGGTAATAAATACAAATTTGTAAAAATCGAGCAATATTCTTATGTAAGAGCTACAAGTATGTATAAGTACGATCGTCTAGTACATCAAAATTTGAAATTTGAGTAACATTGGTTAATAAATAAGAGTATTATGGCCAAATTTGGGAAAATCGAGCGATGCATATATATGGAAGCTATATCTAAACCTGTACCAATTTGCATAATATTTTGCGGTTTTGAATAATACCACGAAAGGTTACCTTGTGCAAGATTTGAGTAAGATCAGTTAAGAAATGAGGCCTGTATGGTCAAACATAAGGTTATTAGGGGCGAATTTTTCAAAATCGGGTGATACATATATGGGAGCTATATCTACATCTGAATCGATTTCGATGAAATTTTGCACATATAGTTAGTACTATGGAGGACTGGATCTAGCCAACTTTTAGTAAGATCGGTTAAAAAATAAGGGTTCTATGGCCAAATTTGGGAAAATCGGGCTATACATATATATGGGAGCTATATCTAAATCTGAACCGATTTCGATGATTTTTTGCACATATAGTTAGTGCTATAGAAGACTACATTTAGCCCAATTTGAGTACGATCGGTTGATAAAAAAGGGTTTTATGGCCAAATTTAGAAAAATCGGGCGGTACATATATATGAGAGCTATAGCTAAATCTGAACCGATTGCGATGATTTTTTGCACATATAGTTAGTGCTATAGAAGATTATATTTAGCCAAATTTGAGTAAGATCGGTTGATAAATAAAGGTTTTGTGGCCAAATTTGGGAAAATCGGGCGATACATATATATGAGAGCTATATCTAAATCTGAACCGATTTGGATGAAATTTTGCAGACTTGAAGGGCGATGGAAAAGATTACCTTTTGCCAAATTTGGTGACGATCCGTTTGAAAAAGGCGCTAGATCGACTCAGGAGCTGATTCTGAGTCGATCGGTATATATTTTATGGTCTATATTTCTGGTAGGCACATTTTTTGGCCGATCAAACTTATTATACCCTGACCACTATGTAGTTTAGGGTATAAAAAGAGGAAATCGGTCAATTAGTTGTGGGTAATAAATCCAAATTTCTGCAAATAGGACAATAGATTTATGTAAGAGCTATATGTAAGTCTAAATACGATCAGCTAGTACATCCAAATTTGACATTTGAATAACATAGGTTAATAAATAAGAGTATTATGGCCAAATATGACAAAATCGAGTGATGCATATATATGCGACCTATATCTAAATCTGAACCAATTTGTATAATATTTTGCAGGTATGATTGATACCACAGAATGTCACTTTTTGTAAAATTTGAGTACGATCAGTTAGTAAATGAGGCCCCTATGGTCAATAATAAGGTTATTAGGGGCAAATTTTTCAAAATCGGGCGATACATATATATGGGTGCTATATCTAAATTTGAACCGATTTCGATGAAATTTTGCACATACAGTTAGTGCTATAGAAGATTACATTTAGCCAACCTTGGTTACGATCGGTGGATAAATAAGGGTTTTACGGCCAAATTTGGCAAAATCGGGCGATACATATATATGGGAGCTATATCTAAATCTGAACCGATTTCGATGAAATTTCGCACATACAGTTAGAGCTATAGAATATTACATTTAGCCAACTTTGAGTACGATCTGTTGATAAATAAGGGTTTTACGGCCAAATTTGACCAAATCGGGCGATACATATTTATGGGAGCTATATCTAAATTTGATCCGATTTCTTCCAAATTCAATAGCGTTCGTCCTTGTGCCCAAAAAACATCCTGTACCTAATTTCATCCAAATCGGTTAATAATTGCGACCGGAATCCCGTGAACAACAAATACATGGACAGACGGACGGACACCAAGCGCTAGATCGACTCAGGAGGTGATTCTGAATCGATCGGTATATATTTTATGGTATAAAATCAATATTTCTGGTAGGCACATTTTTTGGCCGATCAAACTTATTTATTTACATACCACTCGTGCCAAAAAAAAAAAAAATTTGTCAAAATTATATTTATATAGAAATTTTTTCAAAATATTATATCTATAAAAAATATTTTCAAAATTTTATTTCTATAGAATTTTTTCTCAAAATTTTATTTCCGAAAAATTTATTGTCAAAATTTTATTTCTATAGAAAAATTTCTCGCAAAAATTTGTTTATAGAAACTTTTCCAAAATTTTATTTTTATAGAGATTTAACAAAAAAAAAAAAAAAATACTATTTTGGGTAGAATTCTACCAACTGTGGAAACCGTGGTGGTAATACAAATTTATATTCTATTTAAGTTATATACGTTGCATATTCATGTTTTAAGATAATAAAGTACTTACAAGCATTTTTGTTTTGTAAAATTTGTTTAAATTTAACGAAAAATATTGTAGGTAATGTATGGGAAAGTAGGGAACTTTTTTTTGCCCTTGTAGGGTAAACCGAACATTTTCCCTGGCAACACTGACTATGAGCTATAGTCAGATTGAGACAAAGCACCCATAAACATGTACCCCTTAATTGTCTTAAATATGCTACAGCGGTTTAGCTCCCATACCTATATCAATGTTACCACACAAATGCTTATGTTTACTAATTCAGCAAGTGTGGCTTAGGGTATGATATACTTTCTACTTTACTTACTTATTTAACATTAGGTTCAATTCGGTAGTAAGCGAGTTAATGTAGGATTAAAAATCTTCAGGGTTAAAATCTTTGAATTCATGTAATTTCGGTATCAGTGACGTTGAGATTTTGAAATAGGATAATTTAACTTACATCGGAATCTTCATGCCTTCCAAATCCATGCATGTAAACTTTTCGACCATTCATCAGTAAGTTCTTCTCATCCCATTGGACTTTCCGTATACCAATTTGCATGCGATATACATCGATAAGAGATTCATCTGCTGCTGAGTGTAAATAAACCTCCAAAGTGTAAAGATAGCCATAGACAGGATTCATCAGGTAGGGCCACCATAATTGTGGATCATTTATTTTCAAAGTTCCATTGAAAGGCATTTCCTTGCACAACTGACTTGCTACAATTTCATCAGCAGCTCGTAGCTGTAAATTCAAGTAATACGCATCGTATATGGGTGACTCCTGCATTTCTTCAGCACTAATACCAGCTACTATAACCTTGAAATCAATTAAACCAATATTTCCTTCAAACTCTTCACTGGAATCGTTTTCATGTGAATCCTTCTTTCCATCTTCCGTACTCAAAAGGACATCCGTTACAATGTGTATATCTTTAATATAGACTTTGGGTGTTGTATATAATACCACGGATCTATGTATTCCAGCATAGTTGAAGAAATCGAAACTGTATGTTTGTATGGTTTTGTTGCCAGCATCTGTTAACAGTTTTACCACTTCTCCTTGTGGTATAGTGGATCGGGTTAAAGTGTTGTTGCAAAGAACGTGAAGAATATTTTGTGCTCCGAACTTCAGATTATTGGTAACTTCAACTTCAAAAGGCAGATGACCAATATCATGGCGAATTATTTCAACACCATTTAGCCACTGTAAAATGAAGAATGTAGAAAGATAATTAATTAAAATTTTCGTTCACCGCTGTGATCAATAGGACCGACACACAAAGAAAATAAATTTGTTGTGCCAACCAATTTTATTGCCAACCGAATTATTTGGTCCCATCTACTATCAGAATATAACCGAATATAAGCAACCAATTGTTGTCTGGCACAACAGTACATAAAATTGTTTGGGTAACTAAATTTTGGCCTCATTAACAGTCTAATTGGCAATCAAAACCAATATAATTGCATTCGTTTTTTAAAAGAACTAACTGTTTTTGTCGTGCAACCAATGCTTGCGAAGTTAAAAAACATCCATTGAATTAATTTTTGTTTTTATTTGACTACAATCGGGGTTTTATTAAACAAATGAGTGAATTTAAGTCTACCTATAGACATCGGTTTTTGGAGCCTCCTTAATCTATATTGAATATTCGACTGAACATTAAAATACTCTGCTCTATAGATACGAAGAATTAAAATAACGGAAAAAATCTAAAACACAAGAACTTGCAGATCGAATATAGGGAAGACATCACAATATTGACGGACATAAAAATTCACGTAAAATTCTCTATTTATGGGTATCAAAGAATATCTGAATCAAATATGAGGCACATCCGATAAAATTGCGCATTGTAGATAGTCAAAACATAAAACCAGGGGCTTGGTCTATACAAAAACTACATGACTTTTATGCGTTCGTAAAAAAATTCTAAATTTTTAGACCATCGGATGAAAGTGTTTAACAAGGCAATTTTTGACTCAAAAATTTCAAATGAAAAAAAGCAAGTATATACGGCCGTAAGTTCGGCCAGGCCGAATCTTATGTACCTCCAGGATTGCATAGAAACTTGTACTAAAGACTGTCATTCACAATCGAATTACTTGTGTTGCGGTAACACTTGCCGATGGCAAGGTATCTTAAAACTTCTTCACACCATCTTCTCAATTAGTCCCCATACAGGGACTAAGTACGTATATAATTCAGTTTGACAAAATTTTCTATAGATATTAAATTTTGACAAAATTTTCTATAGTAATAAAATTTTGTTGTTGTTTTTTTGATTTCAGCTTAAAACCATGCATTGACTAAACTACAAGTGTAGCTTAACCAACAGAGGAAAATAATGTTTGTCAAATTTATTTGGGCAAACCCTATAGACTGCAAGATGGTTGGATGGACGCACGTTTCGAAATTACCACATTCCTCATCAGCATCCAGCAAAACTATCAACCAATTATCAGAATAAATTCAGGCAGTTCATTAAACCCAATAATGGACCACACTTGAACCTTCCGAATAAAGGTTTTACATGATAGCCGGCTTATGCCGAAATAAATTCGTACAAACATAACTCTTTTCCTTTGCCACCGTCAAATCATCGATTTGAGTGCAGTTGGCTGGGTTTATTTTGAGCGTGCTTCCTCTTCTTTCTTTCATTCGTTTTGTTTTCACGCAGAGAAGGAATATGATCACCTCAACCATGTTTCAAGAGCAAAATGTTATTTTTGGATGGTGACCATGTAGCATGTTTATGGCAAAAATGTTCTTTTCTCGCCAAAAATAATATGCTTGCCGAAATCAGACACATAATCTCCGAGAAAATAACATGGTTGCGACAAACATGTTACATGGTCACCATTCAAAAATAACATTTTGCTCTTGAAACATGGTTGGGGTGATCATATTCCTTCTCTGGGTGTTATTATTGTTGGCTTTGTTCTTTAATCATTGTTGTTGTTTTTTTATTTCTGCTTAAAACCATATAGTTTAGTCAAAGCATGATTATAAGCTGAAATAAAAAACAACAACAACAATGATTAAAGACAACATTTTTTTATAGTAACAAAATTTTCTATAGTAATAAAATCTTGACAAAATTCTGTGTAGTACAAAAATTTTGACAAAATTTTTTTATAGTAACAAAATTTTGACAAAATTTTCTATAGAATTATAAATTTGGTAGATTATTTTTGCGGATCGGCTATATATAACTATAGACCGATATGGACCAATTTTGGCATGGTTACTAGCGGCCATATACTAGTGCAATGTACCAAATTTCAATCGGATGGGATGAATTTTGCTCCTCCAAGAGCTGCAGAGGTCAAATCTGGGAATCGGTTTAAATGGGGGCTACATAGAATTATGGACCGATATAGACCAATTTTTGCATGGTTGTTAGAGACCATACACTAACACCACGTACTAAATTTCAACCGGATCGGGTGAATTTTGCTCTTCCAAGGGGCTCCGGAGGTTAAATCTGGGGATCGGTTTATATGGCGGTTACATATAATTATTGACCGATATGGACCAATTCCTGCATGGTTATTATAGACCATATACTAACACCAAGTACCAAATTTCAACCGGATCGGGTGAATTTTGCTCATCCAAGAAGCTCCGAACGTCAATTTTGGGGATCGGCTTATATGGGGGCTACATATAATTATGGACCGATGTGGACCAATTTTTGCATAGTTATTAGAGACCATATACATACACCAGCCGGATCGGATGAATTTGCTTCTCATAGAGGCTCCGCAAGCCAAATCTGGGGATCGGTTTATATGAGGGCAATATATAATTATGGACCGATGTGGACAAATTTTTGCGTGGTTGTTGGAGACCATATACTAACACCATGTATTGAATTTCAACCGGATCGCCAAATCTGAGCGTCGGTTTATATGGAGGCTATACGTAAAAGTGGTCCGATATGACCCATTTGCAATACCATCCGACCTACATCAATAACAACTACTTGTGCCAAATTTCAAGTCGATAGCTTGTTTCATTCGGATGTTAGCGTGATTTCAACAGACGGACGGACATGCTTAGATCGACTCGGAATTTCACCACAACCCAGAATATATATACTTTATTGGGTCTTAGAGTAATATTTCGACGTGTTACAAACGGAATGACAAAGTTAATATGCCCTCCTATGGTGAAGGGTATAAAAATGGAGTGATAACTAAAATTAAACATACTTAATTTTAAGACATAATGTGTGAATAATTAAAGGAGAAATTATACAAAAATTGTGCTTAAATGAGCAAAGGAAAGATCCTTTTTGGAAGTTGAACACGCGACCATAAATGCAAATAAGATTGTCATTTCTACACTTAAAAAAATGTGAAGCCAAAACCAAGGAAAATGTAAACTACACTGAAAAAAATATTGTCGTGAGGTCAAAGATTTCATGTCTTTAAAATACGAATGCAAATTTTGCTTAGCACGGAAGACGCAATTCTCTACCATAAAGTTTTTTTCCTTGTCCAAAAGTCGATAAACTTTTCAATGAAGTCGTATTATCCTTATAATAAGCTAAGGCTAAGGTCAACTTGACTTTAATAACTCAGAAAAATTCTTTACATTTAATGAAATTGTCTTTAAATTTGTTGCCTTTTTGCATCTTGACTATAAAGCAAAAAATCGTTCAAATATAGGACATATTTTTCAACACTTCATTTTAAAGACGTTTATTACTTGAAACATATCATAATTTCTACTGGAAGTCAAGTCATAATTTGGAAAATAAAGTTGTCGTTAACTCGGTTTTAAAGGACTTTGATAGCATATGAAGAAAAAAAGCTGAAAAAGCAAAAAATTAAAATTTGCTTCCTAGAAGCAAGTACACAAAACCCAAGTTTAAAAGAGAATTGTGTAATAAAAGTATCCTTACTTGTATTCTCCGCTTCTTTGGCTCGGAATCAATACCAACATTTTTAAAGTAAAGACAAAATCTTTGGAACCGGGCATGCTTTATTTTTTCAGTGTATATTACAAACTCCGCTATCGCGCCGATAAGACCTAACAGGGAAATATATTTCGACAAATTCAAGACACATTTGTTTATTTTTTTTTCACTTGCTAAAGACAATTTCGTAGTTTGAAGGAAAATATTGGAGTTCAAACCTACAAAAATGTCTAAGCTTAAGATGGGCACATTTGTGGTAAAATTTACAAAGTTTAAGAAATTCTCAACTATATTTTGGGAAATACGAATTTAGAAAATCTTAATGCTGCATTTGTGTATAGTTTTGCCACGTTTTTATTTCTTGTAATTAACGTTCACAAAAAATTACAACAGTCAAGGAAATTTTCTCGTATTGCAAAAATTTTAACTAAACCCGAATAATTTCCATGAACTAAAATAGAGTTAAATTGGCTTTAGTGCCCCGGAGGATTCACTTTTGTTGAGTGTAGTTTATCTTGACCCTTAAATGCACATGATCACCGATTCCACCGAAAAAATATATAATATGTAAAATGGCAAAAAAGAACATCTGCGTACCACATGTTTTTCAAAACAATTTTTTTGTATTTATTTTTGTTTACTCTTATATGTGAGATTTACTCTTATATGTGAGACCATTGGCTTCATTGGTGGGAAACACAGATTTGTACATTAGAATTTATTTCATAACAGTACAGTATTTATGTGGTTTTATTTACAAATAAACAATTTGATTTTAGTAGAGAATAGAGATATTTTTACACTACACAGTTTTTTTTACCAACATTACTTTCATCTCTGGCAAATAATATTTAACTTCCAATTTGTAGTTTTTTTTCATTTTTATACCCTCCACCATAGGATATACCCCCCATCCTAACTTTTAACTTTGTCATTCCGTTTGTAACACATCGAAATATTGCTCTAAGACCCCATAAAGTATATATATTCTGGGTCTGAGCATGTCCGTCCGTCCGTCCGTGTGTTGAAATCACGCTAACTTCCGAACGAAACAAGCTATCGGCTTAAAACTTTGCACAAGTAGTTGTTATTGATGTAGGTCGGATGGTATTGCAAATGGGCCATATCGGTCCACTTTTACGTATAGCCCCCATATAAACGGACCCCCCAAATTTGGCTTGCGAATCCTCTAAGAGAAGCAAATTTCATCCGATCCGGCTGAAATTTGGTACATGGTGTTAGTATATGGTCTCTAATAACCAAGCAAAAATTGGTTCATATCGGTCCACGTTTACGTATAGCCCCCATATAAACGGTCCCCCAAATTTGGCTTGAGAATCCTATAAGAGAAGCATATTTCATCCGATCCGGCTGAAATTTGGTACATGGTGTTAGTATATGGTCTCTAACAACCATGCAAAACTTGGTCCACATCGGTCCACTTTTACGTATAGCCCCCATATAAACGGACCTCCAAATTTGGCTTGCAAATCCTCTAAGAGAAGCAAATTTCATCCGATCCGGCTGAAATTTGGTACATGGTGTTAGTATATGGTCTCTAACAACCATGCGAAAATTGGTCCACATTGGTCCACTTTTACGTATAGCCCCCATATAAACGGACCCCCAAATTTGGCTTGCGAATCCTCTAAGAAAAGCAAATTTCATCCGATCCAGCTGAAATTTGGTACATGGTGTTAGTATATGGTCTCTGGCAACGATGCAAGATTGGTCCACATCGGTCCACTTTTACGTATAGCCCCCATATAAACGGACCCCCAAATTTGGCTTGCGAATCATCTAAGAGAAGCAAATTCATCCGATCCGGCTAAAATTTAGTACATGGTGTCAATATATGGTTTCTAATGACCATGCAAAAATTGGTCCACAGCGGTCCATAATTATATATAGCCCCCATATAAACCGATCACCAGATTTGACCTCCGGAGCCTCTTGGAAGACCAAAATTCATCTGATTCAGTTGAAATTTGGTACGTGATGTTAATTTTAGAAAATTTTGAATATTTTTAGAAATTTTTGACTAAACAGTATTACAAACGCTGGCATCACGCTGATGTCATTAAAATAAGTAAATATTTTTCGACAAATTCAAGAAAATTTATTAGACATAATTAAGTTTTTTCACTTGTTAAAGAAAAAATTGTAGTTTGAAGGAAAAAATTGGACTTCAAAATTACAAGAATGTCTTTAGTGACATACGAAGTTCATGATGAACGCATTTGTAGTAAAATTTACAAATTTAAAGAAATTCTGAACTATTTTGTGGAAGACACGAAGTTAGTTAATCTTTATGCTTCATTTGTGTATATTTTTTTCCTCGGCTTTAGTTAATTTAACTAACGTACGCAAAAAAATATTAGAGCAAAGGAAACTTTCTCCAAACATAATAATTCCATTACCTAAAATAAAGTTAAATTGGCTTTAGTGAAATAGAGAGTTCACTTTTTTTTGAGTGTATATAGCCCCCATATAAACCGATCCCGAAATTTGGTTTTGGAGCCTCTTGGAGCAGCATATTTCATACGAGTCAGTTGAAATTTGGTGCATTGTGCTAGTATATGGCCGTTAACAACCATGCCTTACTAGGTCCATATCGGTCTATAGTTATATATAGCCATCAGATAAATCGATCCCCAATCACACAAAAATTGGTCGATATCAAGTTCACAATTGTATATAGCCCCCATATTTAAATTCTGGCTCTCTACGTATTGTCTAATACATACCACGTAAGGACTAACTCAC
This sequence comes from Haematobia irritans, assembly GCF_050003625.1. Classification (NCBI taxonomy): domain Eukaryota; kingdom Metazoa; phylum Arthropoda; class Insecta; order Diptera; family Muscidae; genus Haematobia; species Haematobia irritans. Next base: position 57,012,114 of record NC_134401.1, read on the forward strand.
AATTTAGAAAACGATGTTAAGAAGTTTTATGATACCACAACCCAAGTAATTCGATTGTCGATGACAGTCTTTCGTAGAAGTTTCTACGCAATCCATGGTGGAGGGTACATAAGATTCGGCCTGGCCAAACTTACGGCCGTATATACTTGTTTTTTTTTTTTTTTTTTTTTTTTAATTTTGACTGCATATTACTCCGAAAATACAAAAAAAACGGAAAAAACATATTTTCATAAATAGCGTTATGATGTATTAAATACAACAAACTCGATTTCATAGAATTTAAAGGCGTAACAATTTTAATTCTGGTTGTATCTTAAAGGATGCAGTGCGCATTTAAGGTTTAAAGAAGGGTATTAAGTTCGAGAATATCCGCGTATAAAATTATATGTTTTTGGCACATTTAACCAATTTAATTCGATTTTAGTTAATGGAATTAGCATGGTTTTAGAAAGTTTTCTTAACATTAACAATTTTTTGCATACGTTAGATAAATGAACTAAAAAATGGTAAAACATTATATACAAATGACTCATGATTACATTGTTCAACATTTGTAAACTTTACAATGTGCTTATATTGAACTTCGTATGGCGTTTGAAATCAAGTTAAGTTAAAATTTTCTTAAAGTGGCCAAAATTTTTCTTCCTGATAAAATGAAATTATGAGGAAAAGTAACCACCTTAAATTCATAACAAAATTGAATAAAGGTGTAAACTCAAGCGCACTTTTAGAGACATTTGTATGTCGCAAACGGAAATCTTAAAATTTCAATGAAATTCTTAGCAATTTCAACGAAAATGGTACGTAATTTTTACGAAGAAATATTAACGCAGAATATTTTGTAAAATATTAAAATATTCGTAAAAATTTCTTCACAAAAATCATGAAATGTGAAAAAAGTTTCGTTAAAAGTACGAACTTTTTACGAAGAAAAGTCTATGTAGAATATTTCGTACACATTTCGCACTTTTGTAAAAAGTTCTTCGTAAAATTTACGAAAATCAATGAAAATTTCGTTTTCATTCTTCGTATGAACGAAGAATTTACGAAGACTATTAAACAAAGAAAGTCTCGTTAAATTAACGAAGTAAGCGTGCTTTTTGCAGCGTGCTAACTTAATGCCGGCCTTAAGGACTAAAACATGAAATAAACATATCAATTCCGCCATTTTTAATATTTTTAAACAGATTGTTCACAACTTCTGGTCTACACTGAAAAAAAAATATTTACGTGATATTAAAGATTACGTACCCTTAAATTAAATTTTAGGATGCGCAATTTACAAAATAGTAAGGACAAATTTCTTTAAAATAATGAAATTTTAATTAAAATAAGGTTTGTAATCTTTGCTTCAAAAATGTTTTTCATTAAACTTAGGACACTAATAATCCTTTAAATTCGCATGCCTTTGAACAAAGGCAAATTTTTCTTAAAGTAAAGAAGCACATTTTTGATTTAAAGAGATCGTCCTTCAATTAACTGAAATATTGAATCTTTGGGTCAAAGGTAAAAACCCTTCAAATATAGGCTAAGACTTATTATTAGCATTGTTGGTTTAAATTTTTTTTTGGAATTAATAAAACATTTTGTAATTTGAAGTATCCCTTACAATTCACATTTTTAAACTTGCATTTGTTTGTAGGTGAATAGCTTTATTGATATATCGCGAAAAAAGAATGAAAATTCGATAATTGAGATCTGAATCCTAATTTTAATTTTATTTTTATTGATTTAACGCCAGACAGGTCGCTAAAAATGTCTTTATTAATACCAAAATCCTTAAGGGAAGGTTTCATTAAAATAAGGACATTGTTTAGCGATATATCTGGCTTTAAATCTAGGATCAATAAAATTATAATTAGGACACAGATCTCATTTTTAGAATTTTCGTTCTCTTTTTGCGGTATATTAATAAAACTATATACGTGCAAACAAATGCCAGTTTAAAAATCCAAATTATAACGGATACTTCAAAGTAAAACATTTTTTCTTAACTCCAAAAAAAAAACTTTAAACCAAAGATGCTAAATCCTCAAAATAAGTCTTAGCCTATAAGTGAAGCGTTTTTATCTTAAATCTAAAGATTCAATATTTCAGTTAATTTAAGGAAAATTTCTTTAAATCAAAAACGTGTCCTAAAATACAAAATATGTATCCTAAATTTCTTTTTAATGAAATTATTTTAGCTTTTTATACCCTCCATCATAGGATGGGGGGTATATTTACTTTGTCATTCCGTTTGTAACACATCGAAATATTGCTCTGAGACCCCATAAAGTATATATATTCTGGGTAGTGGTGAAATTCTGAGTCGATCTAAGCATGTCCGTCCGTCCGTCTGTTGAAATCACGCTAGCATCCGAACGAAACAAGCTATAGACTTAAAACTTGGCACAAGTAGTTGTTATTGATGTAGGTCGGATGGTATTGCCAATGGGCCAAATCGGTCCACTTTTACGTATAACCCCCATATAAATGGACCCTCAGATTTGGCTTGCGGAGCCTCTGCGAGAAGCATATTTCATCCGATCCGGCTGAAATTTGGTACATGGTGTTGGTATATGGTCACTAACAACCACACAAAAATTGGTCCACATTGTATAATAGCCCCCATATAAACCGATTCCAAAATTTGGCTTGCGGAGCCTCAAAAAGAAGCAAATTTCATCCGATCCCACTGAAATTTGGTACATGGTGTTGGTATATGGTATCTAACAACCATGCAAAAATTGGTCCACATCGGTCCATAATTATATATAGCTCCCATATAAACCGATCTCCATATTTGGTTTGCGGAGGCTCAAAGAAAAACAAATTTCATCCGGATCCGGTTGAAATTTGGAACATGGTGTTAGTATATGGTCTCTAACAACCGTGCCAGAATTGGTCCATATCCGTCCATAATTATATATAGCCTCCATATAAACCGTTCTCCAGATTTGAGGAGCAAAATTCATCCGATCCGGTTCAAATTTGGAACGTGGTGTAAGTATATGGCCGTTAACAACCATTCCAAAATTGGTCCATACACTGAAAAAACAGTGAACCCTTTTCCATTGCAAAATGAACTAAAATGTAGTAATATTGACCATGATTTAGCCCTTAAGATTTTTTTCAACTTGTCTAGTTTATAATTCTCTTAAATTTTAGTTCATCTATAACATTGTAGTTTAGTTCATTTTTACAACACCATAAGATTTATATACACATACCAAGTTAAAAAGTCAGTATTATTTTGGTTTACTTGCTTATTTTTTGGGAAACCCGATAATAAAAATTGGTTAACAGTCTCTTTAAAATGTCGACGACTAAACTATTTTTAAATCAATCATTCCACAGTACAGAGAAATTAAATAATTAAAGGAACAACAAACCGTTTTACTATTATGACAAATTTCATACATTAAAATTAAACTTTCTTTAAGCTAAATACTTTATTATAAAAACTTATGATGAATGTTCTTAATACAATGTTTTTTGTGAACAAAAATTATGACCACGTGGAACAGAGAGTAGTTCATTTGAACTCGCTTTTTGGACATTTTGACTTATCCTTTTTTTATTCATCGTAGGTAGTTTTTTCACATATCTTGCTGGAAAAAATGGAAACAAAAATGAAAATTGTTAAAAATTAACACCATGTAATGAAATATGATTTTTTAATTCTTCATTTTAGCTTGTAACTTACCATATTTGGGGGCATTTTATCAAATGGTGTAAGGAATTCAACTTTTCTTTGGAAAACATCTCATAATATTTGTACCTGAAACAATTAGAGAAATAATGAAGTGTTCTATATAAACTCATAAAAGTGTGTTGTTATCGATGTGGAGGATATAATAAAATAAATATTGTAGTTGAAAGAAAGCCAAATTTTTCATATAAAACTTACCAATTCTCTATTAAATTGTACGCTGAGGGGAAATATAAAAAGTTGTCCAAATTTATTTGTGTTACTCTGAAATTAAATATTTATTTTTTACATTAAATAAAATTATTAAAAAGGTTTCCAAAGAATCTAATGAAAAAAATAATAATATGCATAAAAAAGAAATATTCTGGCTAACCCTACACAGTCATCATTCGTCAAACTGACGACACGAAATTTCATTTTCGATTTACAATGAATTTTAGTCTACTGGGAAATGGTAAATTTAAGTTATACTAATTCGACCGTTTTATGAATTTTTGTTTTATACTAATTAAAACCAAATTGAATAAGAAAACAAATTGAAGTTTGGTTCACTTTTTCGCTCACGATGAAAATTGTAGCGTCTTGAAATGAGCCGTAGTCAAAATGACGAAGGACGACGTTAATGTACAAAAAATAAGGACGACTATCCAGGGTTAAAAGAAAGTTAAAGAATCCTTACCAATTCACTTATTACAATCAAAGGAGTACTAAAAATTTTTCCAAATTTTTAAGAGGTTATTCTGAAATATGTGTGTGAAGATAAATTCGAATTTGAAATTTGCAGCAAAAACTTAGCCGAGACACAAACCAATACCAAAAATATTTTTCAAATTCGAATTTAGGATTTCAAATTCGAATTTGGATTTTTAGTATTTGGCTTATTATTTAAAAACTAAGCCGCGTGCGATATAGAGAGTAGGCTCATTGGAAAGGGCTTGAGCTCAGCTTTCATAATCACAAAAGTCTTCATTAGAAAAGTATTTGTGAAAAGCGAAAATTTGAAAACAAAATTTTCAACAAATTTTTACAACGGGCCCACTGTGCCAAAACTAAGCCGCGTGCGATATAGGGACTAGGCTCATTGGAAAGGGCTTGAGCTCAGCTTTCATAATCACAAAAGTCTTCATTAGAAAAGTATTTGTGAAAAGCGAAAATTTGAAAACAAAATTTTCAACAAATTTTTACAACGGGCCCACTGTGCCAAAACTAAGCCGCGTGCGATATAGAGACTAGGCTCATTGGAAAGGGCTTGAGCTCAGCTTTCATAATCACAAAAGTCTTCATTAGAAAAGTATTTGTGAAAAGCGAAAATTTGAAAACAAAATTTTCAACAAATTTTTACAATGGGCCCACTGTGCCAAAACTAAGCCGCGTGCGATATAGAGACTAGGCTCATTGGAAAGGGCTTGAGCTCAGCTTTCATACCCACGAAAGTCTTCATTAGAAAAGTATTTGTGAAAAACGCAAATTTGAAAATGCTTTTTCAACAAATTTTTACAACGGAGCCCACTGTGCCAAAACTAAGCCGCGTGCGATATAGAGACTAGGCTCATTGGAAAGGGCTTGAGCTCAGCTTTCATAATCACAAAATTCTTCATTAGAAAAATATTTGTGAAAAGCGAAAATTTGAAAACAAAATTTTCATCAAATTTTTACAACGGGCCCACTGTGCCAAAACTAAGCCGCGTGCGATATAGAGACTAGGCTCATTGGAAAGGGCTTGAGCTCAGCTTTCATAATCACAAAAGTCTTCATTAGAAAAGTATTTGTGAAAAGCGAAAATTTGAAAACAAAATTTTCATCAAATTTTTATAACGGGCCCACTGTGCCAAAACTAAGCCGCGTGCGATATAGAGACTAGGCTCATTGGAAAGGGCTTGAGCTCAGCTTTCATACCCACGAAAGTCTTCATTAGAAAAGTATTTGTGAAAAACGCAAATTTGAAAATGCTTTTTCAACAAATTTTTACAACGGAGCCCACTGTGCCAAAACTAAGCCGCGTGCGATATAGAGACTAGGCTCATTGGAAAGAGCTTGAGCTCAGCTTTCATAATCACAAAAGTCTTCATTAGAAAATTATTTGTGAAAAGCGCAAATTGGAAAATAAAATTTAAAAAGAAATATCAAATTGAAAATAAATAAATCCAATTTATTTATTTAGCATAACATGCCTAATTTTAAAAATACTTCGTTAAATTATTAAATTAAATTTGATATTATTTGTTTATTTAATTTGGTAATTTGACATTACGAAGCAGGTTCAACATTTTCTTTTACATACAAAATGAGCGCTTTTTTAAGAAATGTATGTTATTTTAATTATTTAATTCAATTGGCAGTTCATTAATAATTTAAGACTATTATATAATAATAAATATAACAAATATAAACTCTTAAACAATTGCAAAAGAGATATTTCTTCGACTGGTAAAAAAATTATAATTAAATAAATAAAAGAAAATTATACAATTGATTGTCTCTAATAAAAATTTGAGTTTTCTACCTAAGTCAATCAAATGTTTAATTGAAGCAATTAAAACATAAGTGAAAGTGCCGAAGAAAACAATTGCTTTTTTAACCAAGAATATTTTTTTTCTAATTACTTCTATGATTAATACTATCGTGATTAAAGCAATTTCAATTAGCAAATTAATTGGATCAATTAACTTCGAGATTGAGTCAGAAAAAAAATTCTATGCAATTAAAATTATAATTGAAAATTTAGTACAAACAATTATTATAGTTTCTGTACAAATATCATCATATTCACAAATCCCAGAAAAAGTCCAACTCCAATTGTAATCGGAAAAGACATCTTATGTTCAGTCATACACAGAAAAAAAAATATTTTTGTATTCAATCACAAAAGTAATTGATCCAATTACTTTTTTTAATAGAAATGTCTTCAATCATAGAAATGATAGTAGCAATCTCCAAAGTCAATTAAAAAACCAGTAAGGAAAGTCTAAAGTCGGGCGGGGCCGACTATATTATACCCTGCACCACTTTGTAGATCTGAATTTTCGATACCATATCACATCCGTCAAATGTGTTTGGGGCTATATATAAAGGTTTGTCCCAAATACATACATTTAAATATCACTCGATCTGGAAGAATTTGATAGACTTCTACAAAATCTATAGACTCAAAATTTAAGTCGGCTAATGCACTAGGGTGGAACACAATGTTAGTAAAAAAATATGGGAAACATTTAAATCTGAAGCAATTTTAAGGAAACTTTGCAAAAGTTTATTTATGATTTATCGCTCGATATATATGTATTAGAAGTTTAGGAAAATTAGAGTCATTTTTACAACTTTGCGACTAAGCAGTGGCGATTTTACAAGGAAATTGTTGATATTTTGACCATTTTTGTCGAAATCTGAAAAACATATATATGGGAGCTATATCTAAATCTGAACCGATTTCAACCAAATTTGGCACGCATAGCAACAATGCTAATTGTACTCTCTGTGCAAAATTTCAACTAAATCGGAGCTAAAAATTGGCCTCTGTGGTCATATGAGTGTAAATCGGGCGAAAGCTATATATGGGAGATATATCTAAATCTGAACCAATTTCAACCAAATTTGGCACGCATAGCTACAATGCTAATTCTACTCCCTGTGCAAAATTTCAATAAAACGGAGCAAAAAATTGGCCTCTGTGGTCATATGAGTGTAAATCGGGCGAAAGCTATATATGGGAGATATATCCAAATCTGAACCGATTTCAACCAAATTTGGCACGCATAGTTTCAATGCTAATTCTACTCCCTGTGCAAAATTTCAACTAAATCGGAGTTAAAAATTGGCCTCTGTGGTCATATGAGTGTAAATCGGGCGAAAGCTATATATGGGAGATATATCCAAATCTGAACCGATGTCAACCAAATTTGGCACGCATAGTTTCAATGCTAATTCTACTCCCTGTGCAAAATTTCAACCAAATCGGAGTTAAAAATTGGCCTCTTTGGGCAAATGAGTGTAAATCGGGCGAAAGCTATATATGAGAGCTATATCTAAATCTGAACCGATTTGGCTGGTATTTTGCAAGTTTTTCGAGACCCATAAAATATTCGGATGTACGGAATTTGAGGAAGATCGGTTGATATACACGCCAATTATGACCAGATCGGCGAAAAATATATATGGCAGCTATATCTAAATCTGAACCGATTTTTTCCAAAATCAATAGGGATCGTCTTTGAGCCGAAACAGGACCCTATACCAAATTTTAGGACAATCGGACTAAAACTGCGAGCTGTACTTTGCACACAAAAATACATCAACAGACAGACAGACAGACAGACAGACAGACAGACGGACAGACAGACGGACAGACAGACAGACGGACATCGCTAAATCGACTCAGAATTTAATTCTAAGCCGATCCGTATACTAAAAGGTTGGTCTATGATTACTCCTTCTTGGCGTTACATACAAATGCACAAACTTATTATACCCTGTACCACAGTAGTGGTGAAGGGTATAATTAAGTGATGCAATTAAGAAATTTGTTGAATCAATTGGAAATACGTTTAATTGGAAATACGTTGGTAGTATTTTTTTTTCTGTGTATGGACTGCTATGAGTTTTTAATTAATTTTTAGGCTTTTGCACAAAAAATTTTGTTTACCTTTTTTCTCTCCCTCCCGTTATTCAACGCATAAGCAACGCAGATAACTTCATATATTTTATGTCACATACTATAATTATAAGATTATAAATCTTGTTGTATGTGAGGCAATGAATTAAACTAAACTTTATTGGCTTAATTTAAAATTTAACACTACAATTAATTGTAAATTCCGAGTTAATTAAGTATTTTTGTAATTTCTAATTAATTCTGTGATTGATGCTATCTACTTCTTTATGTAAACAATTTCAATAAAAATAAAATTGCTTCAGTGAAAAAATTGTGTTTTGCTATCGTAATCAATCACACTTTTAAATGAATCAATTGGATTTAATTGAATTAATTAAATTTGCGAGTCGGAAGCGCGAATCAACAAAATCTTCATCACGTAGCAAAAATACGACCAATATATTTTAAATTAAAGTTTTAATTAATAATTTAATTTAAAATCTATTTCATCACAATTTAATTGATTTCATTATTTATTTAATTAAAATAAAAATCAATTGCAAAATTGAATTGGAACAACTAATTTTTTAGTTGTTATAGATGATTGATATTATCATTTTCGTGATAGAAAAAACTTTAATTAAGAATTAAGAATAATTAAGATTGGATCAATTAATTTTGCGATATATCAAAATTTTTTTTTCGCTTTCAAACGCATTGAACATAAAAGTTTATTAGAAGTTATTACAATATTTTATTCGAGCTTATTGGACAGGAAGATTAAGGGAATTGACATCATTAAGTTACTGAAAAGAAAATGCCAGATACCCATCTCGCAAGCCTGACTATACATATATGTTTCAGTGTTGGCCACTACACATTTCCACAGTCTTTAGCGAGATCTGGCCGGGTGAGATGATTCAATTTGGTTCTTTTATGTTAATTTCTTATGAAATTTACATACGAGAATTATTTTTCCCAAATTTAACCATTTTTCACCCGCACTGTGCATCATCTTTTCGTATAACTTTACAATCCCTTAATCTTATTATACCCTTCACCACTACTGTGGTACAGGGTATAATAAGTTTGTGCATTTGTATGTAACGCCAAGAAGGAGTAATCATAGACCAACCTTTTAGTATACGGATCGGCTTAGAATTAAATTCTGAGTCGATTTAGCGATGTCCGTCTGTCTGTCTGTCCGTCTGTCTGTCCGTCTGTCTGTCCGTCTGTCTGTCCGTCTGTCTGTCTGTCTGTCTGTCTGTCTGTTGATGTATTTTTGTGTGCAAAGTACAGCTCGCAGTTTTAGTCCGATTGTCCTAAAATTTGGTATAGGGTCCTGTTTCGGCTCAAAGACGATCCCTATTGATTTTGGAAAAAATCGGTTCAGATTTAGATATAGCTGCCATATATATTTTTCGCCGATCTGGTCATAATTGACGTGTATATCAACCGATCTTCCTCAAATTCCGTACATCCGAATATTTTATGGGTCTCGAAAAACTTGCAAAATACCAGCCAAATCGGTTCAGATTTAGATATAGCTCTCATATATAGCTTTCGCCCGATTTACACTCATTTGCCCAAAGAGGCCAATTTTTAACTCCGATTTGGTTGAAATTTTGCACAGGGAGTAGAATTAGCATTGAAACTATGCGTGCCAAATTTGGTTGACATCGGTTCAGATTTGGATATATCTCCCATATATAGCTTTCGCCCGATTTACACTCATATGACCACAGAGGCCAATTTTTAACTCCGATTTAGTTGAAATTTTGCACAGGGAGTAGAATTAGCATTGAAACTATGCGTGCCAAATTTGGTTGAAATCGGTTCAGATTTGGATATATCTCCCATATATAGCTTTCGCCCGATTTACACTCATATGACCACAGAGGCCAATTTTTTGCTCCGTTTTATTGAAATTTTGCACAGGGAGTAGAATTAGCATTGTAGCTATGCGTGCCAAATTTGGTTGAAATTGGTTAAGATTTAGATATATCTCCCATATATAGCTTTCGCCCGATTTACACTCATATGACCACAGAGGCCAATTTTTAACTCCGATTTAGTTGAAATTTTGCACAGAGAGTACAATTAGCATTGTTGCTATGCGTGCCAAATTTGGTTGAAATCGGTTCAGATTTAGATATAGCTCCCATATATATGTTTTTCAGATTTCGACAAAAATGGTCAAAATATCAACAATTTCCTTGTAAAATCGCCACTGCTTAGTCGCAAAGTTGTAAAAATGACTCTAATTTTCCTAAACTTCTAATACATATATATCGAGCGATAAATCATAAATAAACTTTTGCAAAGTTTCCTTAAAATTGCTTCAGATTTAAATGTTTCCCATATTTATACCCTTCACCACTACTGTGGTACAGGGTATAATAAGTTTGTGCATTTGTATGTAACGCCAAGAAGGAGTAATCATAGACCAACCTTTTAGTATACGGATCGGCTTAGAATTAAATTCAGAGTCGATTTAGCGATGTCCGTCTGTCTGTCTGTCCGTCTGTCTGTCCGTCTGTCTGTCTGTCTGTCTGTCTGTCTGTCTGTTGATGTATTTTTGTGTGCAAAGTACAGCTCGCAGTTTTAGTCCGATTGTCCTAAAATTTGGTATAGGGTCCTGTTTCGGCTCAAAGACGATCCCTATTGATTTTGGAAAAAATCGGTTCAGATTTAGATATAGCTGCCATATATATTTTTCGCCGATCTGGTCATAATTGGCGTGTATATCAACCGATCTTCCTCAAATTCCGTACATCCGAATATTTTATGGGTCTCGAAAAACTTGCAAAATACCAGCCAAATCGGTTCAGATTTAGATATAGCTCTCATATATAGCTTTCGCCCGATTTACACTCATTTGCCCAAAGAGGCCAATTTTTAACTCCGATTTGGTTGAAATTTTGCACAGGGAGTAGAATTAGCATTGAAACTATGCGTGCCAAATTTGGTTGACATCGGTTCAGATTTGGATATATCTCCCATATATAGCTTTCGCCCGATTTACACTCATATGACCACAGAGGCCAATTTTTAACTCCGATTTAGTTGAAATTTTGCACAGGGAGTAGAATTAGCATTGAAACTATGCGTGCCAAATTTGGTTGAAATCGGTTCAGATTTGGATATATCTCCCATATATAGCTTTCGCCCGATTTACACTCATATGACCACAGAGGCCAATTTTTTGCTCCGTTTTATTGAAATTTTGCACAGGGAGTAGAATTAGCATTGTAGCTATGCGTGCCAAATTTGGTTGAAATTGGTTCAGATTTAGATATATCTCCCATATATAGCTTTCGCCCGATTTACACTCATATGACCACAGAGGCCAATTTTTAACTCCGATTTAGTTGAAATTTTGCACAGAGAGTACAATTAGCATTGTTGCTATGCGTGCCAAATTTGGTTGAAATCGGTTCAGATTTAGATATAGCTCCCATATATATGTTTTTCAGATTTCGACAAAAATGGTCAAAATATCAACAATTTCCTTGTAAAATCGCCACTGCTTAGTCGCAAAGTTGTAAAAATGACTCTAATTTTCCTAAACTTCTAATACATATATATCGAGCGATAAATCATAAATAAACTTTTGCAAAGTTTCCTTAAAATTGCTTCAGATTTAAATGTTTCCCATATTTATACCCTTCACCACTACTGTGGTACAGGGTATAATAAGTTTGTGCATTTGTATGTAACGCCAAGAAGGAGTAATCATAGACCAACCTTTTAGTATACGGATCGGCTTAGAATTAAATTCAGAGTCGATTTAGCGATGTCCGTCTGTCTGTCTGTTCGTCTGTCTGTCCGTCTGTCTGTCTGTCTGTCTGTCTGTCTGTTGATGTATTTTTGTGTGCAAAGTACAGCTCGCAGTTTTAGTCCGATTGTCCTAAAATTTGGTATAGGGTCCTGTTTCGGCTCAAAGACGATCCCTATTGATTTTGGAAAAAATCGGTTCAGATTTAGATATAGCTGCCATATATATTTTTCGCCGATCTGGTCATAATTGGCGTGTATATCAACCGATCTTCCTCAAATTCCGTACATCCGAATATTTTATGGGTCTCGAAAAACTTGCAAAATACCAGCCAAATCGGTTCAGATTTAGATATAGCTCTCATATATAGCTTTCGCCCGATTTACACTCATTTGCCCAAAGAGGCCAATTTTTAACTCCGATTTGGTTGAAATTTTGCACAGGGAGTAGAATTAGCATTGAAACTATGCGTGCCAAATTTGGTTGACATCGGTTCAGATTTGGATATATCTCCCATATATAGCTTTCGCCCGATTTACACTCATATGACCACAGAGGCCAATTTTTAACTCCGATTTAGTTGAAATTTTGCACAGGGAGTAGAATTAGCATTGAAACTATGCGTGCCAAATTTGGTTGAAATCGGTTCAGATTTGGATATATCTCCCATATATAGCTTTCGCCCGATTTACACTCATATGACCACAGAGGCCAATTTTTTGCTCCGTTTTATTGAAATTTTGCACAGGGAGTAGAATTAGCATTGTAGCTATGCGTGCCAAATTTGGTTGAAATTGGTTCAGATTTAGATATATCTCCCATATATAGCTTTCGCCCGATTTACACTCATATGACCACAGAGGCCAATTTTTAACTCCGATTTAGTTGAAATTTTGCACAGAGAGTACAATTAGCATTGTTGCTATGCGTGCCAAATTTGGTTGAAATCGGTTCAGATTTAGATATAGCTCCCATATATATGTTTTTCAGATTTCGACAAAAATGGTCAAAATATCAACAATTTCCTTGTAAAATCGCCACTGCTTAGTCGCAAAGTTGTAAAAATGACTCTAATTTTCCTAAACTTCTAATACATATATATCGAGCGATAAATCATAAATAAACTTTTGCAAAGTTTCCTTAAAATTGCTTCAGATTTAAATGTTTCCCATATTTATACCCTTCACCACTACTGTGGTACAGGGTATAATAAGTTTGTGCATTTGTATGTAACGCCAAGAAGGAGTAATCATAGACCAACCTTTTAGTATACGGATCGGCTTAGAATTAAATTCAGAGTCGATTTAGCGATGTCCGTCTGTCTGTCTGTCCGTCTGTCTGTCCGTCTGTCTGTCTGTCTGTCTGTCTGTCTGTCTGTCTGTTGATGTATTTTTGTGTGCAAAGTACAGCTCGCAGTTTTAGTCCGATTGTCCTAAAATTTGGTATAGGGTCCTGTTTCGGCTCAAAGACGATCCCTATTGATTTTGGAAAAAATCGGTTCAGATTTAGATATAGCTGCCATATATATTTTTCGCCGATCTGGTCATAATTGGCGTGTATATCAACCGATCTTCCTCAAATTCCGTACATCCGAATATTTTATGGGTCTCGAAAAACTTGCAAAATACCAGCCAAATCGGTTCAGATTTAGATATAGCTCTCATATATAGCTTTCGCCCGATTTACACTCATTTGCCCAAAGAGGCCAATTTTTAACTCCGATTTGGTTGAAATTTTGCACAGGGAGTAGAATTAGCATTGAAACTATGCGTGCCAAATTTGGTTGACATCGGTTCAGATTTGGATATATCTCCCATATATAGCTTTCGCCCGATTTACACTCATATGACCACAGAGGCCAATTTTTAACTCCGATTTAGTTGAAATTTTGCACAGGGAGTAGAATTAGCATTGAAACTATGCGTGCCAAATTTGGTTGAAATCGGTTCAGATTTGGATATATCTCCCATATATAGCTTTCGCCCGATTTACACTCATATGACCACAGAGGCCAATTTTTTGCTCCGTTTTATTGAAATTTTGCACAGGGAGTAGAATTAGCATTGTAGCTATGCGTGCCAAATTTGGTTGAAATTGGTTCAGATTTAGATATATCTCCCATATATAGCTTTCGCCCGATTTACACTCATATGACCACAGAGGCCAATTTTTAACTCCGATTTAGTTGAAATTTTGCACAGAGAGTACAATTAGCATTGTTGCTATGCGTGCCAAATTTGGTTGAAATCGGTTCAGATTTAGATATAGCTCCCATATATATGTTTTTCAGATTTCGACAAAAATGGTCAAAATATCAACAATTTCCTTGTAAAATCGCCACTGCTTAGTCGCAAAGTTGTAAAAATGACTCTAATTTTCCTAAACTTCTAATACATATATATCGAGCGATAAATCATAAATAAACTTTTGCAAAGTTTCCTTAAAATTGCTTCAGATTTAAATGTTTCCCATATTTATACCCTTCACCACTACTGTGGTACAGGGTATAATAAGTTTGTGCATTTGTATGTAACGCCAAGAAGGAGTAATCATAGACCAACCTTTTAGTATACGGATCGGCTTAGAATTAAATTCTGAGTCGATTTAGCGATGTCCGTCTGTCTGTCTGTCCGTCTGTCTGTCCGTCTGTCTGTCTGTCTGTCTGTCTGTCTGTTGATGTATTTTTGTGTGCAAAGTACAGCTCGCAGTTTTAGTCCGATTGTCCTAAAATTTGGTATAGGGTCCTGTTTCGGCTCAAAGACGATCCCTATTGATTTTGGAAAAAATCGGTTCAGATTTAGATATAGCTGCCATATATATTTTTCGCCGATCTGGTCATAATTGGCGTGTATATCAACCGATCTTCCTCAAATTCCGTACATCCGAATATTTTATGGGTCTCGAAAAACTTGCAAAATACCAGCCAAATCGGTTCAGATTTAGATATAGCTCTCATATATAGCTTTCGCCCGATTTACACTCATTTGCCCAAAGAGGCCAATTTTTAACTCCGATTTGGTTGAAATTTTGCACAGGGAGTAGAATTAGCATTGAAACTATGCGTGCCAAATTTGGTTGACATCGGTTCAGATTTGGATATATCTCCCATATATAGCTTTCGCCCGATTTACACTCATATGACCACAGAGGCCAATTTTTAACTCCGATTTAGTTGAAATTTTGCACAGGGAGTAGAATTAGCATTGAAACTATGCGTGCCAAATTTGGTTGAAATCGGTTCAGATTTGGATATATCTCCCATATATAGCTTTCGCCCGATTTACACTCATATGACCACAGAGGCCAATTTTTTGCTCCGTTTTATTGAAATTTTGCACAGGGAGTAGAATTAGCATTGTAGCTATGCGTGCCAAATTTGGTTGAAATTGGTTCAGATTTAGATATATCTCCCATATATAGCTTTCGCCCGATTTACACTCATATGACCACAGAGGCCAATTTTTAACTCCGATTTAGTTGAAATTTTGCACAGAGAGTACAATTAGCATTGTTGCTATGCGTGCCAAATTTGGTTGAAATCGGTTCAGATTTAGATATAGCTCCCATATATATGTTTTTCAGATTTCGACAAAAATGGTCAAAATATCAACAATTTCCTTGTAAAATCGCCACTGCTTAGTCGCAAAGTTGTAAAAATGACTCTAATTTTCCTAAACTTCTAATACATATATATCGAGCGATAAATCATAAATAAACTTTTGCAAAGTTTCCTTAAAATTGCTTCAGATTTAAATGTTTCCCATATTTATACCCTTCACCACTACTGTGGTACAGGGTATAATAAGTTTGTGCATTTGTATGTAACGCCAAGAAGGAGTAATCATAGACCAACCTTTTAGTATACGGATCGGCTTAGAATTAAATTCAGAGTCGATTTAGCGATGTCCGTCTGTCTGTCTGTCCGTCTGTCTGTCCGTCTGTCTGTCTGTCTGTCTGTCTGTCTGTTGATGTATTTTTGTGTGCAAAGTACAGCTCGCAGTTTTAGTCCGATTGTCCTAAAATTTGGTATAGGGTCCTGTTTCGGCTCAAAGACGATCCCTATTGATTTTGGAAAAAATCGGTTCAGATTTAGATATAGCTGCCATATATATTTTTCGCCGATCTGGTCATAATTGGCGTGTATATCAACCGATCTTCCTCAAATTCCGTACATCCGAATATTTTATGGGTCTCGAAAAACTTGCAAAATACCAGCCAAATCGGTTCAGATTTAGATATAGCTCTCATATATAGCTTTCGCCCGATTTACACTCATTTGCCCAAAGAGGCCAATTTTTAACTCCGATTTGGTTGAAATTTTGCACAGGGAGTAGAATTAGCATTGAAACTATGCGTGCCAAATTTGGTTGACATCGGTTCAGATTTGGATATATCTCCCATATATAGCTTTCGCCCGATTTACACTCATATGACCACAGAGGCCAATTTTTAACTCCGATTTAGTTGAAATTTTGCACAGGGAGTAGAATTAGCATTGAAACTATGCGTGCCAAATTTGGTTGAAATCGGTTCAGATTTGGATATATCTCCCATATATAGCTTTCGCCCGATTTACACTCATATGACCACAGAGGCCAATTTTTTGCTCCGTTTTATTGAAATTTTGCACAGGGAGTAGAATTAGCATTGTAGCTATGCGTGCCAAATTTGGTTGAAATTGGTTCAGATTTAGATATATCTCCCATATATAGCTTTCGCCCGATTTACACTCATATGACCACAGAGGCCAATTTTTAACTCCGATTTAGTTGAAATTTTGCACAGAGAGTACAATTAGCATTGTTGCTATGCGTGCCAAATTTGGTTGAAATCGGTTCAGATTTAGATATAGCTCCCATATATATGTTTTTCAGATTTCGACAAAAATGGTCAAAATATCAACAATTTCCTTGTAAAATCGCCACTGCTTAGTCGCAAAGTTGTAAAAATGACTCTAATTTTCCTAAACTTCTAATACATATATATCGAGCGATAAATCATAAATAAACTTTTGCAAAGTTTCCTTAAAATTGCTTCAGATTTAAATGTTTCCCATATTTATACCCTTCACCACTACTGTGGTACAGGGTATAATAAGTTTGTGCATTTGTATGTAACGCCAAGAAGGAGTAATCATAGACCAACCTTTTAGTATACGGATCGGCTTAGAATTAAATTCAGAGTCGATTTAGCGATGTCCGTCTGTCTGTCTGTCCGTCTGTCTGTCCGTCTGTCTGTCTGTCTGTCTGTCTGTCTGTCTGTTGATGTATTTTTGTGTGCAAAGTACAGCTCGCAGTTTTAGTCCGATTGTCCTAAAATTTGGTATAGGGTCCTGTTTCGGCTCAAAGACGATCCCTATTGATTTTGGAAAAAATCGGTTCAGATTTAGATATAGCTGCCATATATATTTTTCGCCGATCTGGTCATAATTGGCGTGTATATCAACCGATCTTCCTCAAATTCCGTACATCCGAATATTTTATGGGTCTCGAAAAACTTGCAAAATACCAGCCAAATCGGTTCAGATTTAGATATAGCTCTCATATATAGCTTTCGCCCGATTTACACTCATTTGCCCAAAGAGGCCAATTTTTAACTCCGATTTGGTTGAAATTTTGCACAGGGAGTAGAATTAGCATTGAAACTATGCGTGCCAAATTTGGTTGACATCGGTTCAGATTTGGATATATCTCCCATATATAGCTTTCGCCCGATTTACACTCATATGACCACAGAGGCCAATTTTTAACTCCGATTTAGTTGAAATTTTGCACAGGGAGTAGAATTAGCATTGAAACTATGCGTGCCAAATTTGGTTGAAATCGGTTCAGATTTGGATATATCTCCCATATATAGCTTTCGCCCGATTTACACTCATATGACCACAGAGGCCAATTTTTTGCTCCGTTTTATTGAAATTTTGCACAGGGAGTAGAATTAGCATTGTAGCTATGCGTGCCAAATTTGGTTGAAATTGGTTCAGATTTAGATATATCTCCCATATATAGCTTTCGCCCGATTTACACTCATATGACCACAGAGGCCAATTTTTAACTCCGATTTAGTTGAAATTTTGCACAGAGAGTACAATTAGCATTGTTGCTAATTGTACCAAATTTGGTTGAAATCGGTTCAGATTTAGATATAGCTCCCATATATATGTTTTTCAGATTTCGACAAAAATGGTCAAAATATCAACAATTTCCTTGTAAAATCGCCACTGCTTAGTCGCAAAGTTGTAAAAATGACTCTAATTTTCCTAAACTTCTAATACATATATATCGAGCGATAAATCATAAATAAACTTTTGCAAAGTTTCCTTAAAATTGCTTCAGATTTAAATGTTTCCCATATTTTTTTACTAACATTGTGTTCCACCCTAGTGCATTAGCCGACTTAAATTTTGAGTCTATAGATTTTGTAGAAGTCTATCAAATTCTTCCAGATCGAGTGATATTTAAATGTATGTATTTGGGACAAACCTTTATATATAGCCCCAAACACATTTGACGGATGTGATATGGTATCGAAAATTCAGATCTACAAAGTGGTGCAGGGTATAATATAGTCGGCCCCGCCCGACTTTAGACTTTCCTTACTGGTTTTTTACTAACATTGTGTTCCACCCTAGTGCATTAGCCGACTTAAATTTTGAGTCTATAGATTTTGTAGAAGTCTATCAAATTCTTCCAGATCGAGTGATATTTAAATGTATGTATTTGGGACAAACCTTTATATATAGCCCCAAACACATTTGACGGATGTGATATGGTATCGAAAATTCAGATCTACAAAGTGGTGCAGGGTATAATATAGTCGGCCCCGCCCGACTTTAGACTTTCCTTACTGGTTTTTAGATTTCGATTTGTTACTACACTAATGTACCATCAAATCGAAATCTATTTTTAAAGACATTGCTGAATTCACCTGATTGGCGAACGATCACACAATGTCTCGTTTCTAGTCAACAACAATTACTGTGATAACTATATGAAACTTGTTTCTAAGGACACAACAACAATTCTAACGACAATATTAGTAATGTTTTTTTCCTTTTTTTTACGACGGGCTCCTCGTAGCTTACTATTTTTATGTTAGCCTGATATCAATGCAGGCTGGTTCAATGTCCAAATCATTTAAACTAGAAGTTATTACAATATTTTATTCGATAAATTATTGATAAATATCAGCTGTTACCAAAGTGTGAGTCCTACGCAGAAGAAATATCTTCAACACATTTCCTTTGAAAAAGGTGATAGAAGTTGAAAAATTTTCAATTAATAAATTAATTGGTACAAATAACTTTTTAATCAAGATGGAAACATTAAATTAATTAATAATCTTAAAATTTTTAAGTAAAAAACTAATTGATACAATTAACTTTTTAATGAACAAAATTAATTGAGTTTTGCAATCAACATTAATTAAATTTTTAATTTAGTCATTTAAAAAAATAATTCAAATTGACTTCAATTAATTTTTTTTATGTCATTTTCGTGATTTAAGAAATTTCAATTAAATAATTAAATGTATCAATTAATTTCGTGATTGAATCAGAAAAAAATTTTGTGTGTATACAAAAAAGAATATTGACAATATAGAGAATTTTTGTTTTAACATTTAAATAAAACTTTAAAATTTAATTATATCTATATGGTGAAGACTACTGTGGGTCTGAAAGCTGAGCTCAAGCCCTTTCCAATGAGCCTAGTCTCTATATCGCACGCGGCTTAGTTTTGGCACAGTGGGCCCATTGTAAAAATTTGTTGAAAATTTTGTTTTCAAATTTTCGCTTTTCACAAATACTTTTCTAATGAAGACTTTTGTGATTATGAAAGCTGAGCTCAAGCCCTTTCCAATGAGCCTAGTCTCTATATCGCACGCGGCTTAGTTTTGGCACAGTGGGCCCGTTGTAAAAATTTGTTGAAAATTTTGTTTTCAAATTTTCGCTTTTCACAAATACTTTTCTAATGAAGACTTTTGTGATTATGAAAGCTGAGCTCAAGCCCTTTCCAATGAGCCTAGTCTCTATATCGCACGCGGCTTAGTTTTGGCACAGTGGGCCCGTTGTAAAAATTTGTTGAAAATTTTGTTTTCAAATTTTTGCTTTTCACAAATACTTTTCTAATGAAGACTTTTGTGATTATGAAAGCTGAGCTCAAGCCCTTTCCAATGAGCCTACTCTCTATATCGCACGCGGCTTAGTTTTTAAATAATAAGCCAAATACTAAAAATCCAAATTCGAATTTGAAATCCTAAATTCGAATTTGAAAAATATTTTTGGTATTGGTTTGTGTCTCGGCTAAGTTTTTGCTGCAAATTTCAAATTCGAATTTATCTTCACACACATTTCTGAAATTAAATATTTGTTTTTTACATTAAACATATTACATTGGTTTCCAAAAAAATTGATTAAAGAAATGCTAAAATAAGGTATTAAAAACCTGTAATTTTGATGATAAAAAGGTCATAAAAACGTAAATATTCTAGTTGAAAGAAATCCAATTTTTAAAAGAAAACTTACCAATTCTCTATTTTTTAAATTTGATCGAATCCATCCGGAGTTGCTCTGAAATTAAATATTGCTTTTACAACAAAGAAAAACATTAAACTGGTTTCCAAAAAGATTAATTAACAAATAATAATATACATACATAAAAATATTCTTTTTAAAAGAAAGCCATATTAAAAAAATACTTACCAATTTATGAATAAACTATACGCTGAGATATAACAAAAATTTTCCAAATTCATCTGGAATTGAATATTAATTTTTTACATAGAATAATGAAAATTTCAATACACTTTCAATTTCAACATATTTTACTAAATATTCTTAATAACTTTTTTTTAAACTACCGATAAAATATTAATAACTTTCATTTAAAAGGTTTAATAAACAAACGCCAATATATGTCTCAAAAATCCAAAATATGCCATGCCTTTATATTCCCTTGTTGCATGCCTGCTTAAAAGATGCAACAACCCACGCCAACGCCAACTATACAACTGAAGCATGCCAAACACAACCAAGCAAAGCCAAAACATTCCTACAACAACAAAAACACATGTGCCTTTATTGAAAACAACACCTCATCCAGCCAAATAAACCATCCACGAATAACAAACACACACACAAACCACTAAATGAACAAAAATAAAAACAACCCCACGCTCATGTATACACAACAAAACTCAAGTAAAATCATCTTTACATTAATCACATTCCACTATTCCGATAAAGATCTCTGTACTATGCATTAATTCATCGCATCTGCTGACAATTTATTCTAAGAATAATATTCGTAAAGACACACCAGTTTATGAACGATGAAACGTTTAACTTAAAATTTGCAACATTTTCATGAAATGTTATCTCCCATTTTTGACGAAAATATCTATAAATTTAATTACATGTGAACTAAAAATATTTCATTGTGTAATTTTTTACCAACAATTATTAACTATAGGAATTGTCAGTAAGAAATTGCTATCCACTTTCAAGTTCATTTTTCGTAAAAAAATATTTTCTCATACAAAAAAATCGTATAGTAAATGGCAATTATTATTTAAAAAATACTTTACATTTCACAAGTAGTTTTATAGCATGACAAACGAATTTTTAACTACCAGTTAAGAAATTTTTTAAGGAAATTTCCATCGTATTTTGTAGGCCATGAACTAAACGATTGCTACTTAGAATTTGTAAAATTGCCTTTCGAGTAGTTAATTTTCGTTGAAGATACGAAAAATGAACTAAAATTGTGGAAAAATCTTGTAATAAATTATGGTAAAAATCTTCTTAAATTTACGAGACACTTTTTTTCTGTGTATCTGTCTATAGTTATACTCGTATATAGCCGATCCCCAATCACACAAAAATTGGTCCATATCGGTTCATAATCATGATTGCCACTCGAGCCAAAAATAATCTACCAAAATTATATTTCTATAGAAAATTTTGTCAAAATTTCATTTCTATAGAAAATTTTGTCAAAATTTTATTTTTATAGATAATTTTGCCCAAATTTTATTTCTATAGAAAATTTTGTCAAAATTTTATTTTTTTAGAAAATTTTGTCAAACTGAATTGTATACGTATTTAGTCGGTCTTTTTTAATTTAATATATACCACGAATGGACTTACTTATAATTTAGAAGACGGTGTTTTAAGATACCTTGCCATCGGCAAGCGTTACCGCAACCCAAGTAATTCGATTGGGGATGGCAGTGTTTAGAAGAAGTTTCTACGCAATCCATGGTGGAGGGTACATAAGCTTCGGCCTGGCCGAACTTGCGGCCGTATATATTTGTCCTTAATATTTTGTAAATTGCACATTCTAATATTTATTTTGCGTAATCTTTAATACCACGTAAATTTTTTTTTCAGTGTACACAGACAAAATATCCGCAAAAATTTTCCAATTTTAATGGAATTAAAAAAAAATCAATTAGACATATAATTTATTTAAGATTTTTTTTAAATAAAAAAAATATATCACAAAAATTACTCTGTCAATTAATCTTTTAATTACCATTTGTGATTGATATTATTATTTCTGTAATTCAAGAAAACTATTAAAATCTAATTGGATCAATTAATTTCTTGATTGAAGATAAGAAATATTTTTTTTCTGTGTCAAATTAAAAAAAAATGTTGACAGGTTAGCTAAAAATTGAAACCCATGAATAATTTAGTTTAATACCACCAACAATGTTTGTCACCCGATATCCATCGCTTAATTAGCGCTAAATAATTTCAGGTTTTTTTCGTTCTTTAGTAAAATCTGTTAATATTTACTAGTTGGTAATTGACAGTTGGTTGATTCCGATATGAAGAAAGCTTATTCACATACTTACCACAGTTGCCGAATAATGTACACTGCCGAATCTTAACCAAATACGTCTATTCGCAGACCAGTCTGGAGAAACGAAGAACTTACGCTGATACCAAACCCCTCCAACATGATCTCTGAGGGTTTCATCGGTGGTTAAATCATTGTAGCTTGCTGGTACAGGCATTGTTAGAGGGTCTTGAATCTGTAAAATTCCGATTGATCAGCCAATTTTGTGGTGGCGCAAATTTCCTTATCTCTTAATTCAAAAACACTATAATTTCGACTTACCTTATCTAAGCCTGATTCATACCATTTTTCCTCGACACCTCGACTACCATTATTATTGATATCTTTGAGAAACTTCCATATGCCATCTAAGGATCGTACCTCACGTGTTTCCGATTCGAAGGGATACAACAGTCCTACGGTGAGCGGAGGATCTTTTTTCACATTTGATTTGGCTTTTCTCAATTTGGCCCCGTAACCGAAGTGAAGAAGGATAGTTAGGGAAATAAAACACAAATAGCGCCACCACATTGTATTCTTGGAATCAGTGGAGCGAGTGTCAAAGATAAATTAAATTGATCTCGATTGTGGAGTGTGAAATACCCAACTGACCACCACAACAATCAACCAGAGCTGCTGTGTAAACTCAACAATACCGCGACTTCTGTTAGACTGAATGATTTGGCTGACCACTGGGATTGTAGAAACACCTTATCGGCGTTTAGAAAATGAATTCCTCTCGCCTCTCTCAGTTCTCTCAGCATTGCAATGCGTGTTTATGAATTTAATTCTACACAACGTCGCGTTCCCTATTTCATTGAAAAAAAAAAACACACACATTAATTTTGCAATTGTTTGCATTCACTTTAATCCCTTCTCGTTGTAGTTGGTATGGTTGGTTTGACAAATTATTAGTAACATTAAGTTATTTTTCGTTGATTATGACATAAGTGTTATACATTTTCTTTTCCTTCAAAGCATACACGTAACTGTTATAATAGAATATATTTTGTTACAGAATCTAACATGCAAGGTTGTGGAGTCTAAGGATTTTGCTGGAGTTGCAGTTGAACAAAATTTGTTCTGCCCATCATATTAATTTGCTACGTAGACGAATTCGAAATAAAAAAGTCACATTATTTCCGACAATGCATTTATACCCTTTTTCTGTATGTCGAACCAAAACCCAGTCGACTGAAAAGCAGTCACTCGAATTTGAATCAATTTGGGTTTCCTTAATTTTGAAAGTTCATATCGTTTGTATGAGAGTACATTGATTATCAAAAATGAGTATTTTCAAATTTTTGGCCTATGAATTGATTCAAATTTCAAAACTGTTTTTACTTTTTTCTTGACACTTATGGTATATATTCGTTTGCTACTCGACAACAAAATATGAAGTGACTTCCCTGTCGACATAGAGAAACCCAAATATTTTTTTTTATTTGAAATATTCTCGTTCGACATCAGAAACAGGGTATTAATATACTAAAAATTACGAATATTTTGAACATAGACGGCAATATATCAATCGACTTGGAAATTGATAATGCGGATCACTTGTTGGAAAACGATTGTCCTCATATAATTCAGCAAATACGTATGTTGCGTGGCACGTACCTAGCAGTGTGCTATATAAGATAGACTGAAACCGAAACCACTAGAAAAAATTGTGGCGATACTAAATCGGCGTGCCAGAAAGCACATGATGCTTCGGCGTTTAATTGAACTCCCGGACTATCTAGAAGATTTGGACAATGTAGTCTGGGTGTCCAGTCATTGTTAGGCTCAAGCCATACAACCAGAAAAAGTGCCTTGGAAACTAATGGAAAAAATGTTCATAAATTTAGTTTAGCCATTTTATTTCCATTAAGTTAATTTTTTGTGTGAAATAATAAAATTAACTTGTTTCAGTAAAAAAATCCTAAACTGAAAACAGTTAGGAATAACATAGTTCATTAACTAGAATAAGGCATGGAATTTTACTAATACTGTTTTCTTAGCTGGGTATATGAATTTACTACTGAACAAGAAAATTTTATTCACTGATAACAAAGCATTCGTAAAAATAAACAAAAACCGAACTACACTGAAAAAACAGTGAACCCACCAGGAAGAAAACTTTCGGTTAATTTTAGAAAATTTTGAATATTTGTAGAAAATTTTAACTAAACAGTATTACAAGCGTTGGCATCACCCCGATGCCATAAAACTAAGTAAATATTTTTCGACAAATTCAAGAAAATTTATTAGACATAACTAAGTTTTTTCACTTGTTAAAGAAAATTTTGTAGTTTGAAGGAAAAACTTGGAGTTCAAAATTGCAAGAATGTCATTTGTTACATACGAAGTTCATGATGGACGCATTTTTGGTAAAATTTACAAATTTAAAGAAATTCTGAACTATTTTGTGGAAGGCACGAATTTAGTTAATCTTTATGCTTCATTTGAGTATATTTTTTTCCTCGGTTTTAGTTAATTTAACTAACGTACACAAAAAATTATTAGAGTAAAGGAAACTTTCTTCAAACATAATAATTCCATGAACTAAAATAAAGTTAAATTGGCTTTAGTGAAATAGAGAGTTCACTTTTTTTTGAGTGTAAAATCAAGTTTTCTCAAATTTAGTAAAATTTCTTATAAAATGATAACTATGACTTCCTTTATTAAAGAAAGCTTATCATACATACACGCAAAAAAATAATTCTTTCCTCCCAAACGAAATTTTAGACAAACAAAGTTCGTTTCTCATTTGTTTTTCGCTGTAAGGAAGTGTATTTGGAAGAAAAGTATATACTTTTTGTGATAAACGTTTATTCTTTTCCAGGATGTAAACACAATTTCATAAAGATTAACTCAAAAAAAAATTGTCTTCTTGCTAATTGCATTTTCCCTCGCATCTTTCTCACATCCACGAGGTTTTTTAGTTCTTAACACCTTTTCCTGTAATACCAACAATGTAGAAGAAATTATACGAGTTTATAAATTTTTAAATTTTTTTACCTTTCGCCTGGACGTAGAATCGAACTGCGGACCATGCACTTTGTAAGCCAACACACTAACCTCTGAGCTTGTAACTTATATTTATATAGCATAGCTTGCGGCGCCCACTAACCGAATAAACAAAGTTTATTTAACAGAAACAAACATTAAGTTTGGCACCGTGGAGCAGTGGTTGCTACGTCCAACTTGCATGCCAAGGATCATGGGTTCGATCCCTGCTTCGACCAAAGTTTTTTTATTATATATATTCCAGATATGTTCGGAAGATTCCGAAAAAATGTTCAACATTACATTGTAGTATATTAAATTTTGAACTGTAAAATGTGTCTTATTAAAGACCTAAAGTCAGAAAAGAACAGTGTTTGATATAAACGAAATGGACTGTATTGTTGTTTCAAAAATAACTTTTTTATTGAAAAATAAAAATTTTGTAACAAACGAATTTTTTTGGTGATAACAGTTTAACATTTTCGAAGCATTCAAAAACTCTAACAAAAGAAAAACGTTTTCGGTACACGTTTTCCAACCTTTGTTTTTTCTTTGCGTGTACGAATAAGACTTGGCATAGAAAATATTTTAGTTCATTCGTAACAAGAAGTATTCAATCCATTCAAAACTTAAGGCAACACACTTGTTAGAATATAGGAAATTTTCCTATATTTCTTTTATCTACCTGTAATCGATACCTGTCATCGATATGTTTGCGCGTGGGTTGTTTTTTAGTTGGAATCGCGTTGTTATGCTATACGGAGAGATTGTTAAAAACTAATATAGTAAAATAATAAATAACAAATAAAATATTTGTTATTTTAAATTAGTGAGACAATTTTTGGAATTTTCAAAATTATTGTACATAAATTCACTGAAAAAAAATATTGTCGTGAGGTCAAAGATTTCATGTCTTTAAAATACGAAATTTTGCTTAGCATAGAAGACGCATTTCTCTAACATAAAGTTTTTTCCTTGTCCAAAAGTCGATAAACTTTTCAATGAAGTCGTATTGTCCTTATAATTAAGTGATTTCACTTAAAAATGTGTATCATAACATGAAAGAAAAAATGTTTTGGCTAAGATCAACTTGACTTTAATAATTCAGAAAACTTCTTTAAATTTAATGAAATTGTCTTTAAATTTGTTGTCTTTTTGCATCTTGACTACAAAGCAAAAAATCGTTCAAATATAGGACATGTTTTTCAACTCTTTATTTTATAGACGTTTTTTACTTGAAACATAGCATAATTTCTACTGGGAGTCGAGTCTTAATTTGGAAAATAAAGTTGTCGTTAACTCGTTTTTAGAGGAATTCAATAGCATATGAAGAAAACAGCTGAAGAAATGAAAAATTAAAATTTGCTTCCTAGAAGCAAGTACACAAAACCCAAATTTAAAAGAGAATTGAATCTTAAAAGTATCCTTACTTGTAATCAATACCAAAATTTTCAAAGTAAAGACAAAATCTTTGGAACCGGTCATGCTTTATTTTCAGTGTAACAAACAATAAATCTATCAATGTTCGTGATAGTGTATAAAGAACGAATACAGCAACAGAATAACAACCCCTTCATTCGTCTTCATTTTGGAATCTTCAATTATCAGGTAACATTCATATAGTGACGCTAACCTTTTGTGAAAAAATTGGTTTATGATTTTTTATACTTGTAGGTATTGAAATTATAAAAGGAGGACACAATCGTTACGCAGCATCTTCACTGAAAAAACAGTGAACCCACCAGGAAGAAAACTATACTTTTCGACAAATTCAAGAAAATTTATTAGACATAACATAACTAAGTTTTTTTTTTCACTTGTTAAAGAAAATTTTGTTGTTGGAAGGAAAAACTTGGAGTTCAAAATTGCAAGAGTGTCTTTAGTGAAGAAAATCATTACGTTTTACAGTTGGTAACTTTAGTTACATGGAAATTGTAAATAGTGGAATAATAAACTAATATTTCAAGGCCAGTCGATACTGTTGATTCTTAATAAATATATTTAAAATAAGACAATTGAAGAGCCGGAACATAAAAAGGATAAGTCATACAAACGCATGACTTACGTTGAAGGATTCTCAGAGCATTTTTACAAATCGGACGTATATAACAAGGACAAGATTCCAATTGCTTCACGCGCATCGAGAACAGTAAAGGAATTATTCAGCAACACAAAGTCAAAAATAAAGAATGAGGACAGGAGTAATATAGTGTACAAAATTAAATGTAATGGAGACAAGTCAACATATGCCCAAAATTTTGGGAGCCATCGTGGTGCAATGTTAGCATGCCCGCCTTGCATACACAAGGTCGTGGGTTCGATTCCTGCTACGACCGAACACCAAAAAATTTTTCAGCGGTGGATTATCCCACCTCAGTAATGCTGGTGACATTTCTGAGGGTTTCAAAGCTTCTCTAAGTGGTTTCACTGGAATGTGGAACGCCGTTCGGACTCGGCTATAAAAAGGAGGTCCCTTGTCATTGAGCTTAACATGGAATCGGGCAGCACTCAGTGATAAGAGAGAAGTTCACCACTGTGGTATCACAATGGACTGAATAGTCTAAGTGAGCCTGATACATCGGGCTGCCACATAACCCAACCTAACCTAACATATGCCCAATGGCATATGTTGGCACTACAATGACCAAACTTAAGACAAGACTTTCGTCGCATAAATCAGACCTTAAAGCTGTAGACAAATCAGTAGAGCAAAAAACAGCACTTGCAGCTAACTGTGCAACAACAGGACACAAGCCCAACTTCACAGACGTCGAGATACTTGCTCAAGAGAATAATCATAGGCGTAGATACACTCTTGAGATGCTTAATATAATAGATCTCTCTCCTGACAAGAGAATTAATTTAAAAAAAGACACGGAAGAACGCGCGAGAATGTATCGACACATCATAAACAAGCATCGACACAAACGAAGCTTAGTGTACGGTGACTTGCAGAACGAAAAGCATCACACGAACTCACGTTAGTTATTTTTAATATATTATATCTAAAATAATATTGTGATTTGTGAACATTAAAAGTAATTTAATTTTTGTATTTTATGTAGATACAAAATCCCAGAAGATGGTTAGTGGCACTAACCGAAATATTGGAAATAAATATTAAAACAAATCAATAATCGATTGTTTCTATGACCTCAAGCCGAACAAAATTAATAATCAGAATATTTAATATATTAATAAAACATGTCTTATTTTGAAGAAAAAATGCCTATATAAATAAATAAAACTGTATTTAAAAACGAAGGTAAGCAGTTCTAATTTTGAAGTAAAAGGTTTACCACAAATATGTAAGATTTGTCTAAATGAATGAAAAAAGTTCAATAAAATCATTCCATATATGAATTCAATTCAGTTAAATTTTTTCATTCTGTAGTATAGTGGTACATAAATATAGGAAAATCTTAACTAATATATGAAATATATTCTACCTAATTTCTACGAAAATCACATCGTTCAAACAAATACAAATGTCTTTGGCGCTATACGAAGTTGAACTTTCTTCACAATGAGCTCATTCATAGTCACTTATTTCTGGGTGTGGATATCATAACATGAAAGAAAAAATGTTTGGGCTAAGGTCAACTTAACTTTAATAATTCAGAAAAATTCTGTAAATTTAATGAAATTTTCTTTAAATTTGTTGTCTTTTTGCATTTCGACTACAAAGCAAACAAGTGCGTAAAAATAGGAGACTTTTTCAACACTTTATTTTAAAGACGTTTTTTACTTGAAATATATGTTAGCATAATTACTACTGGAAGTCGAGTCTTAATGTAGCAAATAAAGTTGTCGTTAACTCGTTTTTAAAGGACTTTGATACACTCAACAAAAAGTTTACTTGGATCCAAAGATTTTGACATTCCCTTAAAGATTTTGGTATTGATTCCGAACCAAAGATGCGGCTTCTTTAAAATAAAGACATTTTTTAGAGACCTTTCTGGCTTTAAATCTAGGACCAATAAAATTAAAATTAGGATACAGATGGGAGCCTTCGTGGTGCAATGGTTAGCATGTCCGCCTTGCATACACAAGATCGTGGGTTCGATTCCTGCTTCGACCTAACACCAAAAAGTTTTTCAGCGGTGGATTATTCCACCTCAGTAATGCTGGTGACATTTCGGAGTGTTTCAAAGCTTCTCTAAGTGGTTTCACTGCAATGTGGAACGCCGTTCGGACTCGGCTATAAAAAGTAGGTCCCTTGTCATTGAGCTTAACATGGAATCGGGCAGCACTCAGTGATAAGAGAGAAGTTCACCAATGTGGTATCACAATGGACTGAATAGTCTAAGTGAGCCTGATACATCGGGCTGCCACCTAACCTAACCTAGGATACAGATCTCATTTATCAATTTTTCATTCTCTTTTCGCGGTTTATTAATAAAGGTACTCACGTACAAACAAATGCCAGTTTAACGGCCATTTTCTTGTAGCTCCGTTAGACTTTAACTGCCAGTTAAAAGAAAGTAAATTGCAAATATCTTCTCTCCGGTTAACTTTAATTGAAAAATTTTCAGCAGTTAAGTTTCTAACTGGCATATGTAATATATATGCAAGATGACAGATATGTAGATATCACGGTTTAAAAGTTCGTTAGCAAACGTAGCACTAACGGAGCTTCATGAAAATGGGGGTAAAAATCCAAATTATAACGGATACTTGAAAGTAAAAAATGTTTTCTTAATTCCAAAAAAAACTTTAAACCAAAGACGCTAAATCCTCAAAATAAGTCTTAGCCTATATTTGAAGCGTTTTTATCTTGAATTTAAAGTTTCAATATTTCAGTTAATTTAAGGACAATTTCTTTAAATAAAAAATGTGTTTCTTTACTTTAAGGAAAATTAGCCTTAGTTCAAAGATATGCGACTTTAACGGAGGGATGCAAATTTACAAGATTTGTGTCCTAAATTTAATGAAAAAAAATGTTTGAAGCAAAGATTATAAACTTTATTTTAATTAAAATTTCATTATTTTAAAGAAATTTGTCCTTAATATTTTGTCAATTTCGCATCCTAAAATTTAGGTTGCGTAATCTTAAATATCACGTAAATATTTTTTTCAGTGTAGCATATGAAGAAAAACAGCTGAAAAAGCGAAAAATTAAAATTTGCTTCCTAGAAGCAAGTACACAAAACCCAAATTTAAAAGAGTCATAAAAGTATCCTTACTTGTATTCTCCGCTTCTTTGGCTCGGAATCAATACCAAAATTTTTAAAGTAAAGACAAAATCTTTGGAACCGCGCATGCTTTTTTTCAGTGTACTCAGTAGTAAAAAATGAATTGATACAATTAACTTTTTTGTCAAACTCGGAGGACTGAGTCAGTTAAAAAATGTTAGGAAAGGTTGCATCCAGTACTTTTACCACAGTTCGCTGATTGATAAATCATTACATTTTCAAACACAACCAGTTGCGACATCTTATCTTGGCCAAAACTGCCTCTTGTGGCAGAGTAATTTCGATTCGTCACTGCCTCACATATTTGAATGTTCCTCTATATTAGCGGTCGGTACGATTTCTTTACGCGCATTGTCGATGATGAGTCTTTGTTTTGCATAATCATTAGGGGAGTGGGGGTAGATAATGTATCACCACCATTAAAATTGAAAGTGAGAGTTTCTGAGAGCTATATTTGTTGTTGTGCGATAGTAGTTGGGTACAATGATCTTGCATTACTCGCATTACAATAGTCCACCATATGTGCTTAGGTTCTAATTTCTCTTTTTGTTTTGTTGTAGTATTGTTCTTAAAATCATTCATATGTAGATTTTAGTACAATCTGCCTGCATAGAACATTTACGCCAGAAGTTCGTTCGCACGAAATAATTCTTGGTCGTTATCAATTGTTTTGCTGTTGACAATTTAATTACCTTTAGAAAACGCAGTGTCAATTGACATTTTATGGGCAGACGAAATAATCCCAAATTTCCCACAATTTTAACAAAATTCAAGTGTTTTCATGCTCGTTGTGAATATTTAAGAGCAAAACGTAATCAATAGAAATTTTTGTTCCGTTGCCAAATGGGACCCAGGTGAAGTGTTTGAATGCTAAAGCCATATATTGATAAATTCACAAATGATCGTTTTACAGAATGGTCGAAATATCGATTTTCTACAAGTATAAAGTATATACATATGTTCTTTATCAGCATGAAATTTTAAGACGTTATAACGTTGTCCGTCTGTCTGACTGTTATAATCACACTACAGCATTCATTAATTCTATTAAATAAGGTTTCTTTACATTGGCTTGTGTGCGCCCAAAACTCTACTCTATAAATATAGCTGCTTGACTGTATGCGGTGTTTGTACATCGACTGATTAAAATGATCCATTTCGATCAATAACTATCCACTATAGATGTGTTCACGTGAGTAATATTTTACTAACGTTAGGCACACTCACGACGGAAAAATCTTACTCACGCACGATAATTTTTGGTAGGACACTCACGAAAAGAGTATTTTCACGCACGAAATTTTTTAAAGACTCACTCTCACTATTGGAAATGTCGAAACTCAAAAAGGTCCCATGTCCCATGATTCACGAATAATTTTATGAATAATTTACCTGAGGGATCTGACTGAAAACATGAGCATGATTAAAATCGAGAACGTTATTAGACACTTAACCTCCTAGGTGTTACTAATGGTGATTTCGATTGGTAAAAAATATGTTGCATATTTTACACCTTACCCCCATAAATCAAAAATGTTTGTTCGATTGGAAAATTCAGTGCAGCCTACCCAAAATATGCACGTTCGATTGACGAGGTGTTACCCATCGCAAGAGCAAAAGTGCAACCCATTTTACACCGTAGCTGGTCTACGGTGCAGATGGCTACACTTTCAATCAGATGCTGAAGACGCTTTTATTCTTCGACCTAAATAATAGCGTTGTTGCAAATACAAAAGAAAGTGTGTGACGCGTGTATTGTGGTTACTTTTCAATTTCTTCAACACAGCTGATTAATTTACCAAGAAGAAGTACAGTCGAAGCTCTGTTTAACGAATATCCCATTTAGCGAAAAACGAACGTCCAAGTTCTTGACATTGAGTATTAAATAACGAACGGTTGAATAAAATTTACGTTCGATTTAACGAAAATGCTTTTAATCTTAAGAAAATAAACAAAAATCAGCAGTATTTGACGAGTCTGAGAATGGCTTAAATACTTAGGAAATGTCCACAATGTACGGCATTCTCAAGATATTTAGGTTCCATCAAATGTTTGCAAACACATTTTCAATTGCCGGGTAACTAGATAAAGTTAGGTTAGATAGAGTGGCAGCTCCGCTACGGGAAATGGATCTACCCCAGAACCGGTACAGGACCACTCCCTGGTGTGAATAGACCAGTCCCAGTTCTGGTCGAAACGTATGGAAGGGACCGGTCACATTAATACGGGTTTGTCATTGACGGGAGGTAAATTTACACAGCAGGACACATCTTGGACTCCTTCCAAAGTACATGATCTGGGAGGACTTAGTAGGACTGGACAGGTCCTCATGAACCAGTCTGGAACAAAACCTTAGAAACCCGTATTATTTTGATCATCCTAATTGCACCAGAGAGAACAATTTTGACCCATAAGCAAATTTCTAGATCCAATAAAATTTTAAAATGAAGAGAATATACAAATCAATAAATTATATGAAAATTTAAAAACTGCGACAAACTGGAGTACTAGTACTAGTCCTGTGATAAGTCCGTTAGTGGCAATATGCACCAAACTACCGTTAAAAAAACTTTTTTGGTGCTCGGTGGTAACGTTAATCTGGCGTTGAGAGTACATCTATGCCGACAGGAGCAGCATAGTAATGGTGTATATAGGACGTTTTAAGAAGATGTTACTATGAACACTACCTATGCCTGACCCATATTGAAACCGGGGACTGGAAACAAATTAGGCAATTCGTCTAAGAAGTTAGAGCACACAAATATTGACATGGGTGTATAAAGACCTCCATAAGACAGCATATCTTCGATCCTCTTTTCAATCTAACCTAACCTTTATCAGTTTTTAAGGATTATTTAAAGTAATATTTTATAAGTGCCTCTGTAGTTCAATTTTGCCAAATGCTTATGAATTTTTACTAATCTGCTAAAAAAACTACGATTTTCAATAAAAGTTAACATATAACATTCCCGTTCGATTTAACGAATTTTTCTAAATAACGAAAGGGCCTGACAATATATCGTTCGTTAAACCGAGCTTCGACTGTATATCAATTGTTTAGTGCCGCGACAACAAAATTCGATATTAAATATTTGTAATATAATACAAAATGCAAATGCGTTTTTTTTTTGCCCAACACCATTGTAGATGCGCTATTGGAGAGTAGTTCTTCTGACGACGATGAAGAAGTTTCAACATCGTTGCTTGAACAAAAAATGACCAACGGCGAGTTAAAAACTTTGTTGAGGATGTAATTAATTTGTACTCTGAAGTAGAAGTAAGATCATTAAAAATATATAAAATCAAAAGTTTTAACAATTTCCCTTAGTTCAAGAAAAATTTGCGTGTTAGTCGAGATTCCAATAACGAAATATTTTCGCCAAATTTCTTTTGTTTTGATTTTATATCAGCGTTGCACCTTTTTTGTTCATTTTCATACGTAAACGGTGTTGCATTGCAAGGGGTTTCGGCAACACTGTGTTAACACCATAAAATGTTGTACCATTTGTATGTAACAAATTTTTCCCAAACGAAATCACCATAAAATTGTAGATGAATTCAACGCGTAAGCGTCTTATGTTCGTGAGCGTATTATTTTTCCGAAAGTCGTTACTCACGCATACTCACGAAGATATTATTTTCGTGACTAAAGTTCACGCAGAAGATTTGGTTGGTTCATAACGCACAGTCACGCCGTTGGCATTAGCGACTCACGGCAATTTCGTGTCACGTCCACACCTTTAATCTACTATATAAATTTACAGAGTTTAGGTCTGAAACCATATGGTATTTTCATTGTATAAAAATATAAAATCTTATGTTACAAATTATAAAAGTCCGTAGGTAACTAACGTTAAATTTAACTTATTTTTATTGCAAAAAAAAAAAAAAACAAGTATATACGGCCGTAAGTTCGGCCAGGCCGAATCTTATGTACCCTCCACCATGGATTGAGTAGAAACTTCTACGAAAGACTGTCATCCACAATCGAATTACTTGGGTTGTGGTATCTTAAAACTTCTTAACATCGTTTTCTAAATTGTGAGTAAGTCCATACGTGGTAGAGAGCCAGAATTGAAATCTGGGGGTCGCCTATATGGGGGCTATATATACAATTATGAACTTGATATGGACCAATTTTTTGTGAGTGGGGATCGATTTATCTGAGAACTATATATAACTATAGACCGATATGGACCTCGTTAGGCATGGTTGTTAACGGCCATATAAAGGGTGATTCTTTTGAGGTTAGGATTTTCATGCATTAGTATTTGACAGATCACGTGGGATTTCAGACATGGTGTCAAAGAGAAAGATGCTCAGTATGCTTTGACATTTCATCATGAATAGACTTACTAACGAGCCACAACGTCGAATTTTCAGTGAATGGGCCCTAGAAAAGTTGGCAGAAAATCCGCTTTTTTATCGACAAATTTTGTTCAGCGATGAGGCTCATTTCTGGTTGAATGGCTACGTAAATAAGCAAAATTGCCGCATTTGGAGTGAAGAGCAACCAGAAGCCGTTCAAGAACTGCCCATGCATCCCGAAAAATGCACTGTTTGGTGTGGTTTGTACGCTGATGGAATCATTGGACCGTATTTTTTCAAAGATGCTGTTGGACGCAACGTTACGGTGAATGGCGATCGCTATCGTTCGATGTTAACAAACTTTTTGTTGCCAAAAATGGAAGAACTGAACTTGGTTGACATGTGGTTTCAACAAGATGGCGCTACATGCCACACAGCTCGCGATTCTATGGCCATTTTGAGGGAAAACTTCGGAGAACAATTCATCTCAAGAAATGGACCGGTAAGTTGGCCACCAAGATCATGCGATTTGACGCCTTTAGACTATTTGTTGTGGGGCTACGTCAAGTCTAAAGTCTACAGAAATAAGCCAGCAACTATTCCAGCTTTGGAAGACAACATTTCCGAAGAAATTCGGGCTATTCCGGCCGAAATGCTCGAAAAAGTTGCCCAAAATTGGACTTTCCGAATGGACCACCTAAGACGCAGCCGCGGTCAACATTTAAATGAAATTATCTTCAAAAAGTAAATGTCATGGACCAATCTAACGTTTCAAATAAAGAACCGATGAGATTTTGCAAATTTTATGCGTTTTTTTTTTAAAAAAGTTATCAAGCTCTTAACAAATCACCCTTTACTAGCACAATGTATCAAATTTAAACTGACTCGAATGAAATTTGCTCCTCCAAGAGGCTCCAAAACCAAATCTCGGGATCGGTTTATATGGGGGCTATATATGATTATGGACTGATATGGACCGCTTTTGGCATGGCTATTAAATATCATATACTACCACCACGTACCAAATTTCAACCAGATCGGATGAATTTTGATTCTCCAAAAGGCACCGGAGGTCAAATCTGGGGATCGGTTTATGTGGGGCTATATATAATTATGGACTGATATGAACCTATTCCTGCATGGTTGTTGGATAACAAATACTAACATTACGTACCAAATTTCAACCGAATCGGATGAATTTTGGTCTTCCAAGGGGCTCCGGAGGTCAAATCTGGGGATCGGTTTATATGGGGGCTATATATAATTATGGACCGATTTCGACCAATTTTTGCATGGGTGTTTGAGTCCATATATTAACACCACGTACCAAATTTCAACTGCATCAGATGAATTTTTGTCTTCCAAGAGGCTCCGGAGGTCAAATCTGGTGATCGGTTTATATGGAACTATATATAATTATGGACCGATATGGACCATTTTTTGCATGGTCATTTAGAGACCGTATAAAAACACCATGCACCAAATTTCAGCCGGATAGGATTAAATTTGCTTCTCTTAGAGGCTCCACAAGCCAAATCGGGGGATCGGTTTATATGGGGGCTATATATAATTATAGACCGATATGGACCAATTTTTGCATAGTTATTAGAGACCATATACTTACACCATGTACCAAATTTCAGCCGGATCGGATAAAATTTGATTCTCATAGAAGTTCCGAAAGCCAAATCGGGGGATCGGTTTATGTGGGAGCTATATATAATTATGGACCGATGTGGACCAATTTTTGCACGGTTGTTAAAGACCATATGCTAACACCATGTACCAACTTTCAGCCGGATCGGATGAAATTAGCTTCTCTTAGAGGCTCCGAAAGCCTAATCGGGGGATCAGTTTATATGGGAGATATATATAATTATTGACCGATGTGGACCAATTTTTGCATGGTTGTTAGATACCATATAGTAACACCATGTACCAAATTTCAGCCGGATCGGATGAAATTTGCTTCTCTTAGAGGGTCTGCAAGCCAAATTTGGGGGTCCGTTTATATGCGGGTTATACGTAAAAGTGGACCGATATGGCCTATTTGCAATACCATCCGACCTACATCAATAACAACTACTTGTGCCAAGTTTCAAGTCGATAGCTTGTTTCGTTCGGAAGTTAGTGTGATTTCAACAGACGGACGGACGGACGGACGGACATACTCAGATCGACTCAGAATTTCACCACGACCCAGAATATATATACTTTATGGGGTCTTAGAGCAATATTTCGATGTGTTACAAACGGAATGACAAAGTTAATATACCTCCATCCTATGGTGGAGGGTATAAAAATATTTATTTGTAGTTAAATTTTATTTTTTCATCAGCCCAATCAAATTATTCTTTTTGTAAGCATATCTCAATCATTTTATGAACTACACGTGGGTATAATGTTTAATGACCATACACATAAGTTTAATATAAACTAACGCAGAAGAAAATTTTCGTCCAATCACCAAAAATAGTGAAAATGAACAAGTGTATGGATACAATGATCATGATTTGTTGCCAATGATTTTCTTCTTTACTTTCAGTTCATTTTTATACCCCCCACCATAGGATGGGGGTATATTAACTTTGTCATTCCGTTTGTAACACATCGAAATATTGCTCTAAGACCCCATAAAGTATATATATATTCTGGGTCGTGGTGAAATTCTGAGTCGATCTAAGCAGACAGACGGACGGACGGACAAGCCTGTCTGTTGAAATCACGCTAACTTCCGAACGAAACAAGCTATCGACTTGAAACTTGGCACAAGTAGTTGTTATTGATGTAGGTCGGATAGTATTGAAAATGGGCCATATCGGTCCACTTTTACGTATAGCCCCCATATAAAGGGACCCTCAAATTTGGCTTGTGGAGCCTCTAACAGAAGCATATTTCATCCGATCCGGAAATTTGGTACATGGTGTTGGTATATGGTCTCTAACAACCATGCAAAAATTGGTCCACATCGGTCCATAATTATATATAGCCCCCATACAAACCGATCCCCAGATTTGGCTTGCAGAGCCTCAAAGAGAAGCAAATTTCATCCGATCCGGCTGAAATTTGGTACATGATGTTGGTATATGGGCTCTAACAACCGTGCAAAAATTGGTCCAGATCGGTCAATAATTATATATAGCCCCCATATAAACCGATCCCCAGATTTGGGTCGTGGAGTCTCTAAGAGAAGCAAATTTCATCCGATCCGGCTGAAATTTGGTACAGGGTGTTAGTATATGATCTTTAATAACCGTGACAGAATTGGTCCATAGCCCCCATATAAAACGTTCTCCAGATTTGGCATCATGAGCCTCTTGGAGGAGCAAAATTCATCCGATCCGGTTCAAATTTGGAACGTGGTGTTAGTATATGGCCGCTAACAACCATACCAAAATTGGTCCATATCGGTCTATAGTTATATATAGCCGATCTCCAATCACACAAAAATTGGTCCATATCGGTTCATAATCATGGTTGCCACTCGAGCCAAAAAAAAATCTACCCAAATTTTATTTCTATAGAAAATTTTATCAAAATTTTATTTCTATAAAAAATTTTGTCAAAATTTTATTTCTAAAGAAAATTTTGTTAACATTTTATTTGGTTCATAATCAAATTTTCACCATTGTCAAAAATTTTATTTCTATAGAAAATTTTGTCAAAATTTTATTTCTATACAAAATTTTGTTAAAATTTTATTTCTGTAGAAATTTTTGTCAAAATTTTCTTTCTATAGAAAATTTTGTCAAAATTTTTATTTCTATTGAAAATTTTGTGAAAATTTTATTTCTATAGAAAATTTAGTCAAAATTTTATGTCTATTTTGTCAAACTGAATTACATACGTATTTGAACGATCTTTTTTGATTTAATATATACCACGTATGGACTTACATACAACTTAGAAGATGGTGTTAGGAGGTTTTAAGATACCTTGCCATCGGCAAGCGTTACCGCAACTTAAGTAATTCGATTGTGGATGGCAGTGTTTAGAAGAAGTTTCTACGCAATCCATGGTGGAGGGTACATAAGCTTCGACCTGGCCGAACTTACGGCCGTATATACTTGTTTCTTCTATGAGAGGGCGTAATTTTGTGGATTGCATTTAAAAAGTACACCAAGACATTTAATTTTCCTGGTTTTAATAATGCTTTATGAAAATCTCAAAATGTGGAGTAAAATTTATTTCAATTTTCGTCCAAGGTAGTTCATTCCTCCTAAAAAACAGTTTACGTTTTTTTTTCTGTGCGGAAACCGATTTGAACGGATTATCTTGAGTTATGTTCCATCAAATTCACTTGAAATTCTTTATACTAAATTATGTCCTCAAATGTTCATAACAAAGTTACTAAATACCTACAATTAAGTACAATTAACTACAGACCCGATATTACCCGAATTTGCACCATTTTTATCCGTAGCAAAAGCCGTCATGTTATTTATTTACTATACATGACAATCCATTACGAGGATATATTCTGAAAGAAATTATTACATGTGTTTCATGGTGGTGGACATTTAAAACTTGGCCTAAAACACCTCACTCCGCCATATTAATTTTTAGAGTAAATATTAATTTCGTTCAACTCACAGATTTTGTAAGTTCGATAGTTGTCTTTGTCTTTGAAGAAGCTAATCGCGACCAAACCAAATGTATTACACCTTTTTCCACTGTTAAAGTAGAGTTAAAAAGAATTTTTAAATAAAGGGTGATTTGTTAAGAGCTTGATAACTTTTTTAAAAAAAAAAAACGCATAAAATTTGCAAAATCTCATCGGTTCTTTATTTGAAACGTTAGATTGGTCCATGACATTTACTTTTTGAAGATAATTTCATTTAAATGTTGACCGCGGCTGCGTCTTAGGTGGTCCATTCGGAAAGTCCAATTTTGGGCAACTTTTTCGAGCATTTCGGCCGGAATAGCCCGAATTTCTTCGGAAATGTTGTCTTCCAAAGCTGGAATAGTTGCTGGCTTATTTCTGTAGACTTTAGACTTGACGTAGCCCCACAAAAAATAGTCTAAAGGCGTCAAATCGCATGATCTTGGTGGCCAACTTACCGGTCCATTTCTTGAGATGAATTGTTCTCCGAAGTTTTCCCTCAAAATGGCCATAGAATCGCGAGCTGTGTGGCATGTAGCGCCATCTTGTTGAAACCACATGTCAACCAAGTTCAGTTCTTCCATTTTTGGCAACAAAAAGTTTGTTAGCATCGAACGATAGCGATCGCCATTCACCGTAACGTTGCGTCCAACAGCATCTTTGAAAAAATACGGTCCAATGATTCCACCAGCGTACAAACCACACCAAACAGTGCATTTTTCGGGATGCATGGGCAGTTCTTGAACGGCTTCTGGTTGCTCTTCACTCCAAATGCGGCAATTTTGCTTATTTACGTAGCCATTCAACCAGAAATGAGCCTCATCGCTGAACAAAATTTGTCGATAAAAAAGCGGATTTTCTGCCAACTTTTCTAGGGCCCATTCACTGAAAATTCGACGTTGTGGCAGATCGTAAGTCTATTCATGATGAAATGTCAAAGCATACTGAGCATCTTTCTCTTTGACACCATGTCTGAAATCCCACGTGATCTGTCAAATACTAATGCATGAAAATCCTAACCTCAAAAGAATCACCCTTTATTTATGTTTTTTTTCAATTTTTCATATTTCACCCATAACTTGACACTTAGCTTTGAGGTATACATTCCAATGATATATGCTAAAAACTGGCCCA
Source organism: Haematobia irritans (assembly GCF_050003625.1). Lineage (NCBI taxonomy): Eukaryota > Metazoa > Arthropoda > Insecta > Diptera > Muscidae > Haematobia > Haematobia irritans. The sequence goes on from NC_134401.1 coordinate 57,053,249, forward strand.
CAAAGCTCTAAGTGTTAACTAAATAATTTGGAAATGATTTATGGGACTAATGCCCTGCTATTCCTTCAAAAATGTGGCATAAATCTCAAATGCCACATGATGAACCCTCGCCAAACACAAAACAATCCAAAAACCTAAGACGGACAGGCATTTTGGGGCTAATAGGAACAAAGAGGCTCTTTAAAGTACACAAAACAAACAAAATGAAATAAAGACCTGCTTTTAAAACAAAAAACCCAATGTTCTTGCAAGTGAAGCAAATCCCAAATGGAAAGGCAATGCGGTAAAAGCTTTGAGTCAGTCGTCCATCGACCTAATAGGGTTGTTTGGATTACTTTGTGGTGGGGAGGGGAGCCTATTTACAAGGGTAAAGTAATATTAGTAGTGATTGTAAAGATAAAGTATGATGTACATAATCTTACCAGCTCATTACTGCAATGGAAATAGATAACGCGTCCATATTTCCTGACAAAGAACGAGGAGATTTAAGGACGAAATCATATACCATTGAATGAAATATTGCAAATTCTTTACAAATGAAGCTTCGAAGTTTCAATAGTAAATTAGAAAAGTTTAAGAAGAGATTCGGGTCATCTTTGTACCAAGTGCTAATGGTACACATTGAAAAAAAAAAAAAACAGTGAACCCACCAAAAAAGAAGAAGAAAATTTTTGTTTAATTCGTTTTGTTTTGTTACTGTTGGTTTTGTTCTTTAATCATTGTTGTTGTTTTTGATTTCAGCTTAAAACCATGCATTGACTAAACTACAAGTATAGCTTAACCAACAGAGGGAAAGAAAGTTTGTCAAATTTATTTGGGCAAAGCCCTACACGCTCACAAAAAATCGCTTCTGTAACATATACTCCCAAACATATTTTGCTTCAAGCATATACATTTTTGGGTATTGCCCAAACATTTATATGTTTGATCTCTTCCAATATATAATATGTTTGAAAGCATATTGGTCTAAACAATATATGTTTGGGTAGTCTAAGTTCCAAACATTTTGTATTTTTGCATCCAAATTCAATAATGTTGTCTTCCAAAAAACAATATGTTATTATGTGAACATATAATATGTTTGGAAGCATTTTGCACCCAAAAATATTATATGCTTAAAAAAATTCTCCCAAACAATATTGTGCTCAAAATTTTATTTATTTATTTATATATTTACAATCATAATGAATTATGAACATAAACAGGTAATATAGGTGCTAACAACATAGGTTTTCGACCTGAATGCTCAAAATTTTGTTTCTGCCCAATTGTATATTCCCCCACATCTTTCTCACTTCCACGAGATTTTTTAGTTCTTAGCACCTTTTTCTGTAATACAAACATTGTAGAAGAAATTATTCAATTGTATGATTTTTTTTATTTTAATTTTACCTTTTGCCGGACGGGGATTCGAACAGCGGACCACACAGTTTGTAAGGATCAAAGAAGTAGCTGATCAATTGCCCAAGGAAAAATAAAATGTTAATTTTGTAATAACAAGCAACAACCACCAACTTAATTCAATATCGCTCCCTGTTAAATAGCGCTCCAAGCTACTAAACACATATATGTTTATAGACTATTTCTAAATTAATATATGTTTGCATCCAAGCATATAATATTTACAAACATTTTATGTCCCAAACATAATATGTTCTAACATATTAACATATATGTCCCAAACATGTTATGCTAGTTTATGAACATTATATGCTTGCACTTAAAAATATTGTGTTTAAAAACTTGTGTTCCAAACATATAATGTTTATAGCCAAACATATGAAAAACAGTCTTTTTCATCCGTGTATAGACTGCAAGATGGTTGGATGCACGCACGTTTCGGAATTACCACATTCCTCATCAGCATCCTCTACTTGCAGCAAAACTATCAACCAATTATCAGAATAAATACAGACAGTTCATTAAACCCAACAATGAACCACACTTGAACCTTCCGAAAAAGGGTTTTACATGATAGTTTTACATGATATCTCTTTTCCGTTGCCACCGTCAAATCATTGATTTGAGTGCAGTTGGATGTGTTTATTTTGAGCGTGCTTCCTCTTTTTTCATTCGTTTTGTTTTGTTATTGTTGGTTTTAAGTCGGCTATCATGTAAAACCTTTTTTCGGAAGGTTCAAGTGTGGTTCATTGTTGGGTTTAATGAACTGTCTAAATTTATTCTGATAATTGGTTGATAGTTTTGCTGCAAGTAGAGGATGCTGATGAGGAATGTGGTAATTTCGAAACGTGCGTCCATCCAACCATCTTGCAGTCTATAGGGCTTTGCCCAAATAAATTTGACAAACATTCTTTTCCTCTGTTGGTTAAGCTACACTTGTAGTTTAGTCAATGCATGGTTTTAAGCTGAAATCAAAAACAACAACAATGATTTTTGTTTAATTTTAGAAAATTTAAATTATTTCTAGAAAATTTTAACTGAACTGCATTAAAAACGCTGACATCACCCCGACATCACAAAATTAAGTAAATATTTTTCGACAAATTCAAGAAAATTTATTAGACATTATTTTTACTTGATAAAGAATTTTTTTTTTGAAGGAAAAAATTGGAGTTCAAAATTGCAAGAATGTTTTTAAGGCCATACGAAGTTCAAGATGGACACATTTGTAGTAAAATTTACAAATTTAAGGAATTAACGAATTATTTTGTGAGAAGTACGAATTTAGTAAATCTTTTAGCTAACTATCATTTAACTAGCGTACGCAAAAAAATTATAAAACTTAAGGAAATTTTCTCCAAACATAGTAATTCCATGAAATAAAATAAAGTTAAAATGGCTTTATTGAAATAGAGGGTTCACTTTTTTTGAGTGTAAGCGAACAGGTAATAGGGCTGCGTGAGCTTTCGAAAAAAAAAATACACGGAGAGTAGGAATATGATCACCCCAAGAGCATAATTTTACTTTTTCACGGATACATATAACATGTTTGTCGAAATCATGTTATTTTCTCGGAAATGATATATCTTATTTCGGAAAGCATGTTATGTGTGACGAGAAAAAATTATTTTTGCAGAATGTCACATGGTCGCCGTGAAAAAGTAACATGGTGCTCTTGAGGTAATCATATTCCCTCTTTGGGTGTATTATCTGATCTATTTAACAACCTCCAATGATACTCTGACAAAACTCCTTTTCAATAAGAAAATTTGAAACACTTATTTTCGGTTGGCATTAACGGACGGTCCGAGCTAGTGGCCACAAAAAAATATATTTCGTTCACAATCGCACTACTACGAGTACATGTAATAATGGACCTATATTGTCCATATCCAAATTAACTTTCAGAGAGGCCACAAAGAAAATAATTTACTTCGTGCACATTCACATTACTACATCTAATTATGGGCCGATATTGATCATTTTTTGTGGAGTTGTATGAATGTCAAATCTGTACGAACGCAGTAAAAACTGGATAATTAGTTGAGGTGAAATCTAGTTTACCAATAGCATCTGTGCCTTATCCTCAGCGATACCGTATGCTTCAGAATAATGACTTACCACAAAAATACAGTATCGTTTACCATTAATCAAATTTTCATGAGTTGTTTATTTATCACAAACTAAATTTGTTGCTCATATCTCGTCCTCGCTTACTTTAGATCTCGGTAATAGTGCAGAGAAGTAATCTCCTTAGGCCATACCCATGCAACAATAAGCAAGATTTCCATTTAATTGCAATTGATTGCGGTATAGAAAAATATATTTTCTTTTGTGACTGTATGGACAAAACGAGTTTCTGAAGCGATTTAAACGGACGAAAAATACTGTTTTTGATATGTTTGGGTGTAAAAATTATATGTTTGGAACTCGAATTTTTTAAAACAATATTTTTAAGTGCAAGCATATAATGTTCATAAGCTAGCATAACATGTTTGTTAATATGTTAGAACATATTATGTTTGGGACATAAAATGTTTGTAAATATAATATGCTTAGATGCAAACATATATGTGTTTAGAAAGAGAGACCTAGAGAGTATGTTGCAAGTAAAATAAAGGAAGTAACCAATTGGCGCCTTAAAAATATATCCACACAAGAAAATTTCATTAAAATTTGTTTCTACCAGTGTATGCCCTAAGGTGAAACTAACATGTTTGAACAATAAAAACAATATTTTGTTTGGAGCAATCCTGAAAATATATATGCTTGAACCAAAATGTGTTTGGGGAAGCGATTTTTTTTTAGGGCTTAGAAATCATATCTGTAGATCGGTTTCAATTGGGGCTATATCTAACTATGAACCTTCATGATCCAATTTTTGTGTGGATGTGTTAGAGTGAATATGGATATCCCGTGCAGAATTTTAGTCGGATCGGATGAAAAATAGGGTCTTCAGGATACTCAGAGATCTAATTGCTACACGCAAATAATAACAAAAATTGCATAAAAAGTTCTACTAAAGACTGTCATCCACCATCGAATTACTTGGGTTGTGGTGACAGTTCCAAATGGGACACTGGAAAAACACATGCCCGTTTCCAAAGATTTTACACTAACGATTTTGGTATTGATTTCGAGCCAAGGAAGCGGAGAATTCAAATAAGGATACCTTAAGACATAACTCTCTTTTAAATTTTAGCGTACTTGATTCTAGGAAACAAAATTTAATTTAATTTTTTTTTCAGTTTTTCCTTCATGTGCTATCCAAGTTCATTTAAAACGTACACCGTCAGAAAAAATCGCTTCTCTAACATATTTTCCAAACATATTTTGCAGGAAGTACATATATTATTGGATACTGCCGAAACATTAATATGTTTGTTTTATGTGAACATATTATATGTTTGAAAGCATTTTGAGCCCAAAACTATTATATGCTTGGAAGAATTTTCCCCAAAGAAGATTGTGCTCATTCTCTCACATAATTTTCACTTCCACGAAATTTTTTAGTTCTTGGCACCTTTTTCTGTAATACAAATAATGTTGAAGAAATTATTCAATTTTATAATTTTTTTTAATTTTACCTTTCGTCTGGACTGAGAATCGAACCGGGAACGATGCAATTTGTAAGCCAACACACTATCCCCTGGGCTACGTAGCTGTCATAGTTACCAATAGACAATTATCGTTATTTATATAGCATAGTTTGTAGCGCCCACGAGCCGATGCAAACAAAACATTATTCAACAGAAACATATATTTGTTGGCCACGTGGAGCAGTGGTTAGCATGTCCGCCTTGTATGCAAAGGGTCCTGGGTTCAATCCCTACTCCGACCGAACACCAATTTTTTTTTTAATTTTTGTATTTATATTTTTATATTATTAAATTAAATTTTTACAATGAAACTTCGAAAGATTTACAGTCATAAAAGAACAGTGCTTGATATAAACGAAATGGACTGAGCTTTTGGATAAAATATTATTTTTTTATTGCAAAAATAACAATTTTGTAACAAAAAACTGTTTTTGGTATAAAAGCTTGGAATTTTGGAAGGAATTCATTTGAAACTTATGCATTTGAAACTTATCGTGTTTTGTACTTAATTTCATTTTTACCCTTAAGGCCGGCATTAAGTTGGCGTTATCGTTCTAAAATGAATGTTTTGCCTTTTACTTTTCTTTAATAATTCATTTTAAAGAAAATAAACTTTTTCAATTTTTTAGCAAATCTCGAACTTAATGCCCGCTTCCGAATGTCTATTCTCTTTACATGAGTATTCAAATTAAATAATATTTAGACTTAAGCATATCAAATTTTTGGCCTTATTATAAAACAGTTTTCCGAAACAACATACACGCAAAAAAATAATTCTTTCCTCCCAAACGAAATTTTAGACAAACAAAGTTCGTTTCTCATTTGCTTTTCGCTGTAAGGAAGTGTATTTGGAAGAAAAGTATATACTTTTTGTGATAAACGTTTATTCTTTTCCAGGATGTAAAAACAATTTCATAAAGACTAGCTCAAAAAAAAAAACATTATTTTCTTGCTAATTGCATTGTCCCTCACATCTTTCTCACATCCACGAGGATTTTTAGTTCTTAACACCTTTTCTTGTAATACCAACAATGTAGAAGAAATTATACGATTTTAAAAATTTTTAAATTTTTTTTTACCTTTCGCCTGGACGGAGAATCGAACCGCGGACCATGCACATTGTAAGGCAACACACTAACCACTGAGCTATGTACCTGTTATGGTCATCAATAGATAAATATCCATATAAGTTATATTTATATAGCATAGCTTGCGGCGCCCACGAACCGAATAAACAAAGTTTATTTAACAGAAACAAACATTTAGTTTGGCACCGTGGAGCAGTGGTAGCTACGTCCGACTCTCATGCCAAGGGTCGTGGGTTCGATCCCTGCTTCGGCCAAAGTTTTTTTTTGCTTTTTTTTACATATATTCCAGATATATTCGGAAGATTCCGAAAAAATGTTCAACATTACATTGTACTATATTAAATTTTAAACTGTAAAATGTGTCTTATTAAAGACCTAAAGTCAAAAAAGAACAGTGTTTGATATAAACGAAATGGACTGTGTTGTTATTTCAAAAAAACCTTTTTTTATTGAAAAAATAAAAATTTTGTAACAAACGAATTTTTTTGGTGATAAAAGTTTAAAATTTTCGAAGCAATTCAAAAATTCTAACAAAAGAAAAACTTTTTCGGTACACGTTTTCCAAACGTTTTTTTCTTTGCGTGTACAGCATTCATGCCCCAAACATAATATATTCTAAAATATTAACAAAGTGTCCCAAACATTTAGTGCTAGTTTAGGAACATTACATGTTTGCACTTAAATATATTGTGTTTAAAAATTGTGCCCGAAACACATTTTGTTTATATCGGAACATATGAGAAATATATTTTTCTAACAGTGTATTAACAACCTAAATTTCCAAATTAAGTCTCGACTTGAAGAAATTAAGGAATTGTAAAACATCTCCTATTTTTGAAAGCTTGTTTTTTTGTAGTCAACATACAAAAAGACGATTTCATTAATTTTGAACATATTTTCAGAATTATTAAAGCCAAGTGAACAAACGAACATTTTTTAATGTTGGTCGGCGCTATGTGGCGCAGTAGTGGCTGGAATTATTGCTAATGTTTGAATTGAACTTTGGAATGTGTCAAGCAAGAGTTAAATAAAAACTAAGCTTTTCAATAGAAAACAAAAATGGCAAAAAAAAAACAAGTACATACGGCCGTAAGGTCGGCCAGGCCGAAGCTTATGTACCCTCCATCATGGATTGCGTAGAAACTTCTTCTAAACACTGCCATCCACAATCGAATTACTTAAGTTGCGGTAACGCTTGCCGATGGCAAAGTATCTTAAAACCTCCTAACACCATCTTCTAAATTGTATGTAAGTCCATACGTGGTATACATTAAATCAAAAAAGATCGATCCAATACGTATATAATTCAGTTTGACAAAGTAGACATAAAATTTTTACATTTTCTACAGAAATAAAATTTTGACAAAATTTTCTGTAGAAATAAAATCTTGGTAGATTATTTTTGGCTCGAGTGGCAACCATGATTATGAACCGAATAAAATTTGAACAAAATTTTCTATAGAAATAAAATTTTGACAATGATGAAAAATTTATTATGAACCGAATAAAATTTTAACAAAATTTTCTCTAGAAATAAAATTTTGACAAAATTTTCTATAGAAATAAAATTTTGGTAGACTATTTTTGGCTCTAGTGGCAACCATGATTATGAACCGATATGGCCCAATTTTTGTGTGATTGGACCAATTTTGGTATGGTTGTTAGCTCCTCAAAGAGGCTCCGGAGGTCAAATCTGGAGAACGTTTTATATGGGGGCTATATATAATTATGGACCGATATGGACCAATTCTGGCACGCTTGTTAAAGATCATATACTAACACCATGTTCCAAATTACAACCGGATTGGATGAAATTTGCTTCTCTTGGAGACTTCGCAAGCCAAATCTGGGGATCGGTTTTAATGGGCTATATATAATTATGAACCGATGTGGACCAATTTTTGCATGGTTGTTAGAGACCATGATATACCAATATCATGTACCAAATTTCAGGCGGATCGGATGAAATATGCTTCTGTTAGAGGCTCCACAAGCCAAATCTGATGGTCCCTTTATATGGGGGCTATACGTAAAAGTGGCCCATTTTCAATACCATCCGACCTACATCGATAACAACTACTTGTGCCAAGTTCCAAGTCGATAGCTTGTTTGTATCGGAAGTTAGCGTGATTTCAACAGACGGACGGACGGACGGACGGACATGCTTAGATCGACTCAGAATTCCACCACGACCCAGAATATATATACTTTATGGGGTATTAGAGCAATATTTCGATGTGTTACAAACGGAATGACAAAGTTAATATACCCCCATCCTATGATGGAGGGTATAAAAACGCTAAAAGGGTTGTAAAAATCCAGACAAAAGGTTAATGCAAAATGAAATTTTTTCACGCTAACAATTCCAAAAAAAAAATAGATCTAGCGGGCTAAAAATCCAATTGGCATCGCTGTTTACTACGTTAATATTCGAAGAGCAGCTTACAAAATGTTGGTCAGCTTGATTTTGGTTACCATGAAAAATCGACTGAATGAATTTCTGTGAATTAATTAATTTTTAATTTTTACGTTCCTTCTAGGATTATTATTTGCAAAAAATACATATTGTTCATAATAGATGTGACTACTTCCATGATATACATATAAATATTGTTCTCTAAATTACCTCGTTGCATAAGAAATTTTTTCGTATACCTTTTTTATGCTTCTGAGATCCTGTTTTGGCAACATTGTTAGGATTTCTAACCGTTAGACTACAATTTTCCCATCCCTACAATTTTTACTATGCTCATTCTCTATAGTCGTTTTGTGGGTTTAGAGCAATTGTTTTTACTCAGTTGGGTATTTTGTTATGGCGCATTTTCATTCACTTCTCAAACTATCAAAAGTGAGAAATAATTGCTCAAGTGCTGGGCTGAATGATGGCATTATTGTTGTCAAAACTTCCGCGTTGTGAATTTATCTTTAGAGCCATTTGTATATAAAGTGTATATTCTTCCGATAACCAGAAGCCGATCATTGAGGGCTCTTGAAATTTTAGGCATCTAGGCTTTTCGAGTCGTTAAAGAGGGTGGCTCATATGTTTTGCTATCAACTTCTCATCTCATCTCTAAACCGCTTGTTTGACAGATTTATTATTTTAATGTTTAAAAGCCTACAAATGCAATGATTTAAACGGGCACTAGCAACTACATTCTCAAAAAAATGGCCACATATTTATTTTTAAACAAAATATATAGAAATCGACGAGCAATCACGAACATTTACGTTTTGCACGGACGAAAAAGACTGTTTATACCCTTCACCACTACTGTGGTACAGGGTATAATAAGTTTGTGCATTTATATGTAACGCCAAGAAATAGTGGTCATAGACCCATCTTTTAGTATACCGATGGGCTTAGAATTAAATTCTGAGTCGAATTAGCGATGTCCGTCTGTCTGTCTGTCTGTCCGTCCGTCCGTCTGTCGCAATTTAAGTCCGATCGTCCTCAAATTTGGCATAGGGCCGTTTCAAGGGACAGATTTAGATATAGCTGCCATATGTATTTATCCTCGATTTGGTCATAGTTAGCATGTTTATCAACCGATTTTCTTGAAATACCGTACATCCAAATATTTTATGCATCTCGAAAATCTTGCAAAATATCAGCCAAATCGGTTCAGATTTAGATATAGCTCCCATATATATCTTTCGTCCGATTTAGACTCATATGACCACAGAGGCCAAAGTTTACTACCGATCTTCGTGAAATTTTGCACAGAGGGTAGAATTGATATTCTACCAATGCTTTGCAAATTTGATTGAAATCGTTTCAAATTTAGATGTAGCTCCCATATATATCTTTCGTCCGATTTGAACTTATATGGCCACAAAAGCCAGAGTTTTGCCGTGATTTGCTTCAAATTTTGCACAAGGGGTACCTTTAATAGTATCGTTAAGTGTGTCAAATTTTGTTAAAATCGGTTCAGATTTAGATATAGTTCACATATATGTCTTTCGCCCGATTTGAATTTATATGGTCTCAAAAGCCAGAGTTTTGCCCTGACTTACTTCAAATTTTGCACAAGCGGTACTTTTAACGATACTATTATATGTGCCAAATATGGTCAAAATCGATTCAGATTTAGATATAGCTCCCATATATTGTATATTGTTTCGTCCGATTTGAACTTTTATGGCCTCGAAATCCAGGGTTTTACCGTGATTTCCTTCAATTTTCGCACTAGGAGTACGTTTAGTAGTATCGGTAATTGTGCCAAATTTGGTTGAAATCGGTTCAAATTTAGATATAGCTCCGATATATATCTTTCGCCCGATTTGCACTCATATGACCAGGGGGGCGAAGTTATACTCCCATTTACGTGAAATTTCGCATAGATAGCAGAATTATTATTCTCACTATGCATGTCAAATTTAGTCAAAATTGGTTCAGATTGTATATAGCTCCCATATATACGTACACCAGAGTTGGGGAAATATGGTAGACTGTTTCATATTTTAGACCCATTTTCAAAAGGATTTTCCTCCAGTTGACTGGATAGTTTCCTCAGAGAATACAAATATGGCCAAAATTCTCACACTTTACACAAAATTCTGTGATGATTTCCCCATATCTAAGCCATATCCTACACACTGCAATGCCAAAATTTCCACACAACGGATGAGTTTTAAATAAGGCTCCAAGTCGCCCGACTAGACCAAATAATATATCACAACCCACACTTGACCACATATCTTGTCGAGATCTAACCAATATCCTTGTAAAATCGCCTCTGTTGAGTAGCAAAAATTGTAAATATTACTCAAATTTTCCTATATCTCGAATACATATGTATCGTCTGAAAAATCATAAATCTCTTTTGTACAATTGCATTAAAATTTCTCTCGCTTCATATTTCCCATATTTTTTACTAACATTGTGTTTCATCCCAGGGCGTCAGCCGATTTAAATTTTAATTCTAGAGTTTTTGTAGAAGTACAAAAAATTGTTTCCATTAAAAGTATTTGTATCTGGAAATGCAAACTTTTATATAGCTCCCAGCAAATTTTAAGTAGTTGAGATGGTAACACAAATGTTTGTCTACATAGTGGTGAAGGGCATAATATAGTCGGCTCCGCCCGATTTTAGACTTTACTTACTTGTTTTCATATGTTTGGCTGTAAAAATTATATGTTTGGAACTCAAAATTTTTGACACATTATTTTTAAGTGCAAGCATATAATGTTCGTAAACTAGCGTAACATGTTTGTGAAATATATGTTAGAACATACTATGTTTGGGACATAAAATTTATGTAAATATAATAAGTTTGGATGTTTAGAAACAGAGCCTTCAGGTCTCTGCAAGTAAATGAATGGAAGTAACCAATTGGCGCCTTAAATTTCATTTAAAATTTTTTATCAACCAGTGTATGCCTACACTGAAAAAACAGTGAACCCACCAGGAAGAAAACTATCGGTTAATTTTAGAAAATTTTGAATATTTTTAGAAAATTTTAACTAAACAGTATTACAAACGTTGGCATCACGCCGATGTCATAAAAATACGTAAATATTTTTCGACAAATTCAAGAAAATTTATTAGACATAACTAAGTTTTTTCACTTGTTAAAGAAAATTTTGTAGTTTGAAGTAAAAACTTGGAGTTCAAAATTGTAAGAATGTCTTTAGTGACATACGAAGTTCATGATGGATGCATATTTGGTGAAATTTACAAATTTAAAGAAATTCTGAATTATTTTGTGGAAGACACGAATTTAGTTAATCTTTATGGTCCATTTCAGTATATTTTTTTCCTCGGTTTTAGTTAATTTAATTAACGTACACACTTTTTTTGAGTGTAAGGTGAAACATAATATGTTTGAACAATACAAACAATATTTTGTTGGGGCCAATCCTGAAAATATATATGCTTGAAGCAAAATATGTTTGGGGTATATGTTACAGAAGCGTGTTCTTTTGAGGGTGTACATATTCCTCCTTGTTGGACTTTTAGCCACTGTGTTGTGTTGATGTCTTTCATTCGCCTCTCTCATTCGCCATCTTTTTCTTTACACCAAAAACTGCTAGATTTGCCCAAAAAAATAGCTAAAAAACTGAAAAATAGCTAGAAGAAAGCTATTTTTTTGTATCAAAAATCACATTTTTCATTGAAATTTAACAAACATAAAAGCTTTATTTCTCTTAAAATACATATTAATTTAATTGCATTCATTTTAATTCTACTTTTGTGGGACTGTAACAATATATAAGTCATATCAGTAAAAACAATCAATATGTTTCGTTTTAATTGGTTTAAAACCGCTGAATTAATGATAAATTCGTGAACGTGTACATGTTCGCTAATTTTAACCAAGAGAGTAAAACCTATTCTTAATAACTCGCAAGTTTAAACTGAATAACTTTTATTGGAAAATTACCCAAACAAACCTATTGTTGTCCAATTTTAGTAAATGTAATTCCATTCCATTAACAAATAGCAGATTTGTTTTTATCGCGCGTTTAATAATGTTTTGATCCTCTCAATACGATATTTTTTATTGTATCTTTTTGATGTTAAAAAAATAATACCACATTCAAAACTTTATTTCCTTATTTTTTTTTTCTTGCATACACTGAAAAAAGTATGCCCGGTTCCAAAGATTTTGTACACTAATGATTGATTCCGAGTCAAATTTGAATTTATACGTTTTTTCAGCTTTTTCTTCATGTAGTGCTTTAAAAACGACAACTTAAATTTCCAAATTCAAACTCGACTTCAAGTAGAAATTATTCTATTTATCAAGTTTAAAATAAAGTGTTGACAAAACATCTTCTATTTTTGAACGCTTTTTTGGTTTGTGGTCAAGATACAAAAACTCCACAAATTTAAAGACTATTTCATTAATTTTAGGAAATTTTCAGAATTGACCCTAACCTAACAAATTTTTCTTTTTATACCCTCCACCATAGGATGGGGGGTATATTAACTTTGTCATTCCGTTTGTAACACATATTCTGGGTCGTGGTGAAATTCTGAGTCGATCTAAGCATGTCCGTCCGTCCGTCCGTCTGTTGAAATCACGCTATCTACTTGAAACTTGGCACAAGTAGTTGTTGTTGATGTAGGTCGGATGGTATTGCAAATGGGCCATATCGGTCCACTTTTACGTATAGCCCCCATATAAAGGGACACTCAGATTTGGCTTGTGGAGCCTCTAACAGAAGCATATTTCACCCGATCCGGCTGAAATTTAGTACATGGTGTTGGTATATGGTCTCTAACAACCATGCAAAAATTGGTCCACATCGGTCCATAATTATATATAACCCCCATATAAACCGATCCCCAAATTTGGCTGGCGGAGCCTCAAAGAGAAGCAAATTTCATCCGATCCGCCTGAAATTTGGTACATAATGTTGGTATATTGTCTCTAACAACCATGCAAAAATTAGTCCACATCGGTCCATAATTATATATAGCCCCCATATAAACCGATCCCAAGATTTGGCTTGTGGAGCCTCTAACAGAAGCATATTTAATCCGATCCGGCTGAAATTTGGTACATGGTGTTGGTATATGGTCTCTAACAACCGTGCAAAAATTGGTCCACATCGGTCCATAATTATATATAGCCCCCATATAAACCGATCCCCAAATTTGGCTGGCGGAGCCTCAAAGAGAAGCAAATTTCATCCGATCCGCCTGAAATTTGGTACATAATGTTGGTATATTGTCTCTAACAACCATGCAAAAATTAGTCCGCATCGGTCCATAAATATATATAGCCCCCCATATAAAACGTTCTCCAGATTTGACCTCCGGAGCCTCTTGGAGGAGCAAAATGCATCCGATCCGGTTCAAATTTGGAACTTGGTGTTAGTAATCATGGTTGCCACTCGAGCCAAAAATAATCTACCAAAATTTTATTCTATAGAAAATTTTGGCAAAATTTTATTTCTACAGAAAATTTTGTCAAAATTTTATTTCTATAGAAAATTTTGTTAAAATTTTATGTCTATAGAAAATTTTGTAAAATTTTATGTCTATAGAAAATTTTGTCAAAATTTTATTTCTATAGAAAATTTTGTTAAAATTTTATTTCTATAGAAAAATTTGTTAAAATTTTATTTCTGTAGAAAATTTTGTCCAAATTTTCTTTCTATAGAAAATTTTGTTAAAATTTTATTTCTATAAAAAGTTTTGTCAAAATTTTATGTCTATATAAAAACTGAATTATATACGTATGGACTTACATACAATTTAGAAGACGGTGTTAGGAGGTTTTAAGATACCTTGCCATCGGCAAGCGTTACCGCAACTTAAGTAATTCGATTGTGGATGGCAGTGTTTAGAAGAAGTTTCTACGCAATCCATGGTGGAGGGTACATAAGCTTCGGCCTGGCCGAACTTACGGCCGTACATACTTGTTTTTTGTTTTTTTTTTTTTTTTTGAATCCCTTAACGAATTCAGTGACAAAACCACTTTGTCAACTTTTGGACAAGTAAAACAGTTTATATAAGAGAAATTCACAAATGCTTTTATAAGCAAAATTCGCGTTCGTACACAGAGAATACAGATTGGTTGTGACATTCGAATTTATTGCCAACCTCCTTTTGGCGGTTGTAGCTACTATCAGTTGGCAGTTGTGTCACCCGACAGATTAGGTTGACAAAACTAATACAACATATGGTGTTGGTTGGGTCTGCCGACGACATCGGTTGTGGTTACCTTCATCATTCGGTTGTGTTGCCCAACCTTAATAATACGCATGACCGAATTAAAAATCAATTCCTTCCCAATTAAATATTATATTTTTTATTTAAATACATATATTTATATTGGTACAAATAAATAAAAATACAATGTATTTGATATCAAAAGATGAAAATGGCATTTTAGCAATTTTTAGCGATTAAGTTGGTTTTAAATCAGCTCATATACCTTTCTCCATGAATTGGCGAAATCATTCTATGCGGCAAAAAAACTTTGCCAAAAACAAAATAAAAATTGATAAATAAAATGATTCGTATTTTTTCGTCTCGAAAATAGCTAAATACGACAGGAAGATCGACCGCGCCGAATTTTAACTACCCAACACTAGGAGGGAGGGCATATAACAATTTTTCGTGGTGACTCATATCGCAATATATAACATTAACATCTGGACCAATTTAGACGATATGGACGTAAAAGGTTAAAATCTGTTTTATCGGAACTGTTGCAGTTTACAAATGTTTACGGATGACCACATTTGTGTCATTAATATAATGACACATGCTTAATATAATCTTAACGTAGAAAGGTTTGTTAGCTGAAGAAACTGCATCACTTCGTATAAAAAACTGGTGTCCCGCAGTACAATGTGTCCATGGTATAAATGTAGCCGTTTTCCTATGCAAAGACATTTGCCAATTAAGCATATAGAATTGGAAATTGGGATATCCGTTTTCGAGTATATAAAGTAATCAGGACCTACCTAATGTTTCCAATCTTTAAGGTTTTTGTTTGTACCATCGTGGAGTTTCATTTCCCATCAGGTGCGCTTTCACTTCTCACACTATCCTTAACTGATTTCCATGCATATTTGACTCCTTGATCATTGAGAAAGTGAAATTCTATTACATCCTTAGTTCTTCAGATAATTTATTGTTATATTTCTGCCGTTTTAATATGGAATTATTAAAAATACCTCTTCTCTAGAAATAAAAATATTATTTCAATAGAAATGACATTCGAAAAGTATTTTAAAATACATTCGGTTGTGAAAACCATCCGTAAGTGGTGATTTCTAAGTGACAGTTACGACAATTAATTACGGCAAGTTGTGTGATCTGAATTCAAGAAAAAATTTTCAAAATAGAGATATTTAGTTCCTACAACTGTTTGTCTTCTATCACAAACGCAAATCTATTGAAATAGTCGAATCATGGCAGTAGAGACAAACATGTGATTGCGAATACAGAATTTAATTATAGGTTAAATGTAGAAATTTCATTGCTTCAACTGATTTCCAACCAATCTCTTTTCTGTGTGTATGGATGTAGGGAGTGTGTGTAAATCATATCATAAAAATCGGGCGTGAGCACGTGTAAATTTCACTGACATGCACACATCTAATAACTCCTCCACTATTTACCATCTTAATTAATTTTTTAGTCGTCTCAAAATTAATATGAATTTGTATTTAGTTTACTCAAAAAAGAAAATCTCTTGTGTTACTTAAAGTGCCGGACACTGTCGGACCGATACCGACAGTGTCCGGCACATCTGATTATCAAAAACTTCTTTAGAAACATCCGATTCCAAATTGCAACTTTTATGGTGGAAGTTTTTTTAAGTTTGTGAGCATTATATTCTTACACTTAAAAATAATGTGTTAAAAATTGGGGTTCCAGACGTAACTCCTAAGTCCCGAAACTTGGTTGGATTTATGCAGCTAAATTTAGCATTGTTTAGCCGCAAATTGTTTTAGCTTTTTCCAATTATTAACTAAGCATTATTCAAAATATGTTAGTACTTTGTAGAGTAAAAGGTTCCTCAGAAGCAAATTTATCGATGTCCGTCTGTATGTCTTTCTATGTATTTTTGTTTTATTTCCTGGAAACACCCAGAGAAGGTTTGCGATCACCACAAACGTGTTTCAAGAGCATAATGTTAATTTTTCACTGGGAACGAAATTCGAAAAGGCTTCGAATTGTGAAAGTAGTGCCTGGCACAATGGCAAACTGAATGCAATTTCGTCACTAAAGGGTGATACGGTCAAAATTTGGTCAATATAAACTTGACATATTTCTTTCAATTTTGCATTTAAAAAACCTGAACACCCCTCATTTTGAAGGTGTGTGTGTGTAGAATGTTGCTCCTATTTTGATTTTGGAATTCACTCTTCAGTTGTCAAAATGCCGTTCAAGTAAGAAGAGCAGCGTATCAAAATTTTGCTCGCGCATCGCGAAAATCCGAGCTTCTCGCACGCAAAGCTGGCAAAATCGCTAAAAGTTGCCAAATAAACCGTTACAAATGTAATTCAAGTGTTTGGGGAACGTTTGTCGACAGCCAGGAAGTCTGGATCGGGGGGAAATCGAAAACCGGGAGCCGCTGAGACGACAAAGAGAGTTGCCGGTAGTTTCAAGCGAAACCCTAACCTCTCTCTCCGAGATGCCGCAAATAAGCTGGGTGTATCGTCTACAACCATGCATCGAGCCAAAAAACGAGCTATCGACTTACAAGAAGGGTGTGACTCCAAATCGCGATGATAAATAAAATACGACGGCCAAAGCGCGACCCCCGAAGGCTGTACACGACGATGCTGACGAAGTTTGACTGCGTGGTAATGGACGACGAAACCTACGTCAAAGCCGACTACAAGCAGCTTCCGGGACAGGAGTTTTATACGGCAAAAGGAAGGGGAAAGGTAGCAGATATTTTCAAGCACATAAAACTGTCAAACTTCGCAAAGAAATATCTGGTTTGGCAAGCCATCTGTACCTGTGGCTTGAAAAGCAGCATTTTCTTAGCTTCCGGGACTGTCAACCAAGAAATTTACGTGAAAGAGTGTTTGAATAAACGTCTGCTGCCTTTCCTGAAGAAACACGGTTGTTCCGTACTGTTTTGGCCGGATTTGGCATCTTGCCATTACGGTAAAAAGGCCATGGAGTGGTACGCCGCCAACAACGTGCAGGTGGTTCCCAAGGACAAGAACCCTCCCAACACGCCAGAGCTCCGCCCTATTGAGAAATACTGGGCTATTGTCAAGCGGAACCTAAAGAAAACCAAAAAAACTGCTAAGGACGAGCAGCAGTTCAAGGCAAACTGGCTTTCTGCGGCGAAGAAGGTGGACAAGGTGGCTGTACAAAATCTGATGGCAGGTGTTAAGCGTGAGGCCCGGCAATTCGGATTTGGAAAAGCGAAAGCCTAACTGAATATTTTTCCTGAATTTTATACTAATTTGATTTTTTAAATAAACGATTTCACCGATTTACACGCGTTTTCCCTTGACCAAATTTTGACCGTATCACCCTTTACTGACAAACGAGAGTGATGCAGTGTTGGATATACTGTTGATGGTGGCTTGAATAAATGAAAATTTAATAATTTCAATGTTTTTATTCCTATTTTATACCAATGAAATATATATGATATTTCACAGAAGTAAGGAGCACACGAAAATGTTGTTTATATTTAATTATTTTTTCATTTATTTTACGTTCACGTTGTTTGCTCTTTTATATCATTTTCTGTCCATTAAAATGGTATAATTTTTTAGTTTGTTGGCAGCATAAAAAATGAAGACAAATCACTTTTTTTTAGAAAAGAAAACACCATTAGTATAAAATTTCGAAATATTCGATTGAAATAGCATTAAAGGCCCTGTAAAATGCCTCTTAACATCCCCGTGTATAACCAATTCACTCTATTAGAAAATTATTGTGTCTCTGTTTCATAAGCTTTTTTTCATGGCTTTCAACAGATTGGCAAGAATGAATTGCTGCATCGGGGATTCCCCCACTCCACCTATTACGAATTGTTGCACCAAAGAACAATTAAAAGATTTGTAGTGTGTGTCGTTTGGTCATTGGTTTGCTTTGTTTGTATCGTTTTTGCAAACCATTCATTCATCTTTATTTGACATCCTTTTTTTGTGTTGTCTTCCTCTCTGCCAATAGTGAATCGCAGCATCTGCTGCAGTTTGGAACTGATAAAAGAAAATGATTTACTTCGGTTGAATAAATGCGGGCATGAATGAATGAATGAATTGGTGAATACTGCATAATTGTCGAGTAATATTTTTTGATTTGTTTCCAAATCACAGAAATGTTTAGTTTAAGATGAATTATGATATTTATGGTGGCGTTGTGGTCATGGCAATTGTCAATGGTGTTTCCACATTGTGACATGCATTCATCAATCACTGAAATAGGATGGAAATTTCCGTATTCCACTATGGCAACCTACCCTCCAAATCATTAATTTTTCATTCTGACATAATTGTACAAACGGTG
The DNA here is from genome assembly GCF_050003625.1 of Haematobia irritans. Classification (NCBI taxonomy): domain Eukaryota; kingdom Metazoa; phylum Arthropoda; class Insecta; order Diptera; family Muscidae; genus Haematobia; species Haematobia irritans. The sequence goes on from NC_134401.1 coordinate 57,072,283, forward strand.
TGTAGTGATCATTTTATTAATAATTTTGAGCTTCTGCCCCAATTAGTTAAAAAATAATAGTTTTGCCATGGAAAGCACTGCCGCAAGGATTTGTCTTCTATATTGAGTGATTTTGTAATCTGTGTCAGACCAACGTGATTTCCCCAAATTTTTCAACCAAAGGTTTAAAATAAATTATTTGCTAACTATATGGAATTTTTTGTTGTCTTAAATATATTTTCTATGTACGAGGGCGGTTCGGGAACTTCTTACCCTATTAATGAAAGAGAATAGTTAGTTTTTCAAAAACATTTTTATTTTTCAATATAAACTCCTGAAACTTCAATACACTTAGTCCAACGCTTTTCTAACAATTCTATCCCTTGATTAAAATAGTTTTCCTCAAGGTCTTTAAAATAGTGGTTTACAACTGTAATTGCATCTTCATTTGAGGTAAAACGCTTGTCAACAAGGATTGTTTTTAGATTTGGGAACGAGTAAAAGTCACTGGGAGCTAAATCAGGAGAATAAGGTGGGTGGTCAAGCAACTCGTACTTTTATTCGTTGATTTTAGCCATTGTTAAAACACTCTTGTGCGCTGGTGCGTTGTCTTGATGAACAATTATTTTTTTGTGTTGTAAGCCAGGACGTTTTTCTCGAATTTGTACATTTAAATGATCCAAAAGGTTGCAATACTCTGAATTTATTATTTTACCCTTTTGCAGATAGTCAATCAATAAAATACCTTTGAAGTCCCAAAAAACCGTTGCCATAACCTTACCAGCCAATTGAATTGTTTTTGCCTTCTTTGGGGTACTTCCTCCAGCTTCAGTCCATTGTTTGGATTGTTATTTTGTCTCTGCCCAAGCCCGCCTAAAGGCATTGGGCATTAAAGGGTTAATGCCATATCATGCACTTTGGCTACAATTTCTGTTGTTGTTGCTGTTTAAATTCAGCAACCCAATTTTTTACTGTTGCATATGAAGGAGCACTTTCCCCTAACACATTCACCATATCATTATGAGTTTCTTGTCCCGATAAACCTTTTTTATGTAAATATTTAATGACAGCACGCATTTCAAATTTTTCCATTATAAAAAAATTGCGGATGCGTCTGTTTTGAACACCTGTTTCTATATGAAGGAATTGCCAGATCGAAACAAAATTTAACATGTGTTCATAACAGAGATGGAACACCCAGAAAAAAGTGCCTTCGAAACTAAAGGAAAAAATTTTCATCAATATAGTTTATCCATTTTATTTCCATTAAGGTAAATTTTTGTGAAAAATAATAAAATTTACTCGTTTCAGTAAAAAAAATCCTAAACTGTAAGCAGTTAGGATTAGTTCATTAACTAGAATAAGGCATGGAATTTTACTCATACTATTTTCTTCGCTGGGTATAAGAATTTACTACTGAAAAAGAAAATTTTATTCACCGATAACAAAGCATTCGTAAAAATAAACAAAAACCGAACTAAAACCAAGTTTCCTCAAAATTAGTAAAATTTCTTATAAAATGATAATTGCGACTTCCTTTATAATAGAAAGTTTTTCATACATACGAACAACACTTGGCATAGAAAAATATTTTAGTTCATTCGTACTAAGAAGTATGCAATCCTTTCAAAACTTAAGGAAACACACTTGTTAGAATATAGGAAATTTTCCTAAATTTCTATTGTCTACCTGTAATCGATACCTGTCATCGTAATCGATGTGTTTGCGCGTGGGTGTAATCGATATATTTGCGCGTCGGTTGTTTTTTTAGTTGGAATCGCGTTGTTGTGGTATACGGAGAGATTGTTAAAAAAATAATATGGTAATATAATTTAAGAAATAACAAATAAAATATATAAAATATTTGTTATTTTAAATTAGTGAGAAAAATTTTCGTTTTTTTAAATAAATCTATCAATGTTCGTGATAGTGTATAAAGAAAGAAAACACCAGCAGAATAACAACCCTTTCATTTGTCTTCATTTTGGAATCTTCAATTATCAGGTAATATTCAGTGACGCTAACCTTTTGCAACAAAAATGTTTTATGATTTTTTTATATTTGTAGGTATTGAAATTGTAAAAGGAGGACAAAATCGTTAGGCAGCAACTTATTAAAAGTGAAAAGTACAAGAAGAAGAAAAAGTGCGTTTTACAGTTGATAATATCACACGGAAATTGGAAATAGTGGAATAATAAACTAATATTTCAAAGAGATTCGATGCTGTTGATTCTTAATAAATATATTCAATATATTAATAAAACATGTCTTTTATTGAAGATAAAATTGCTTATAGAAATAAATAAAATTGTATTTAAAAACGAAGGTAAGCAGATCTAAATTTGAAGTAAAAGGTTTACCACAAATATGTAAGATTTGTCCAAATGAATGAAAAAAGTTCAATAAAATCATTCCATATATGAATTCAATTCAGTTAAATTTTTTCATTCTGTAGTATAAGGGTACATAAATATAGAAAATGTTAACTAATATATGGAATGCATTATTCCTAATTTCTACGAAAATCACATCGTTCAAACAAATAAAAATGTCTTTGGCGCTATACGAAGTTCAACTTTCTTCACAATGAGTTCATTGTAACTTAAAGAAGGGGTCACTTTTTTCTGGGTGAAGTTTCCAAAACATTGCCCTCGTATATATGGGAGCTATAGCTAAATCTGAACCGATTTCCATGATTTTTTGCACATATAGTTATTGCTATAAAAAATTGCATTAAGTCAACTTTGAGTAAGATCGGTTGATAAATAAGGGTTTTATGGCCAAATTTAGAAAAATCGGGCGGTACATATATATATATATATATATATATATATATATATATATATATATATATATATATATATATATATATATATATATATATATATATATATATATATATATATATATATATATATATATATATATATATATATATATATATATATATATATATATATATATATATATGGGAGCTATAGCTAAATCTGGACCGATTTCGATGATTTGTTGCACATCTATTTAGTGCTATAGAAGATTACATTTAGGCAACTTTGAGTGAGATCGGTTGATAAATAAGGGTTTTGTGGCCAAATTTGGGAAAATCGGGGATACATGTATGCAGACTTGAAGGGCTATGAAAAAGGTTACTTTTTGCCAAATTTGGGTGTTATTTCAACCGTCGAACGGAACGGGCGTGTTTTTTAATAGCGGATAAAATCATCGTAATAAGTACCTACTACGAATTTCAAGTGTGGTGGGATATTAGGCCACCATGCAGAGAAATTCAAAGACATCCACTGGGTTGCTAACTTCAGGGCCCAGTGGACGGGTATCGACTGGAGTTATACATTTGGGCAATGACAAAGAGTTAGGCCCAATTAGTCGACCTGTAGACGGGTCGACAGGTGGCGACAATTGACAAGTCGGACCTTTTCCAAGGTAACGGCATCAAAAGGAGGTAATCCCTCACGAAAGAGATTCAAAGAACGCAGAAATGCTTTGTTTATCCTAAAGAAATTAGGATCAGTCGACCCAAGCACGTTGTCGGCTAAACAAAGCGATTCCTTAAAATGGGCTCAAGGAATTCTTGAGGCTGGAAAAAGGGAACGATCACCGGATGAGCTGCCATCCTCCAAAAGGGATCAACGATCGTTTGCCTCAGTTGCTAAAGACAGCCTTGTGATGGCTATCATAAATAAAGGAGCATTGGACGGTATGGTTCCAAAGCAAAAATGGGGGGAAATTGAGAATGCTTTGTCTGGCGTCTACTCACAGGTGCTGGAAAAGTTTCCCGGCCCAGATCCTCGACACCAAGAGGCTGGTTGGTATCAAGGACGATTTAAGCTAGTCGCATTTGAGGACAAGAGGTCTATAGAATGTTTTAAAGCTGCTCTGATACTAATTGGTGAAGTTTGGGAAGGAGCTGCTCTAGAGTTAGTCGAGAAGAAAGACATACCGGCTAGACCAAGAGCACATGCGTGGATACCTGCAAACCCTCCTGACCCTGAATCTATTTTAAATAGACTGAAACAATGCAATCCAGATCTTCCAACAGCTGATTGGAAGGTTGGCCGTTTGGATGAAGTGGATGGGCCAAGACGGCATGCAATGTTTATATTGAACACTCAGTCTTTGCCACATCTAGCAAAGTCCCAGGGCCGTGTATGTTATGGCTTTCATTATATCCAAATGAAGGTGTATAAAAACGATCAGCTAAAGGATTCAGAAATGGACAAGCCTCTGTCTGAATCAGAAGTAAGCGGATCCTCTTGCGAAGTCGAGGGGGATACCAAGACATTTGAAGACATGGATAGATACCGTATGCGTGAGGAGGCTTCTACTGCCTCAGAACTCACCAAAGTTGAACCTATGGTTATTGCGAGAGTCACCGATATCTCTGAAGAGGACATTCTTGATGACTCGATTGAAGCGGCAGATGTGACGGTTGTTGAAAATCTCGATGGTCCTACGGATCCTCCAGATAAATCTTCATCATTGTAAGGCTGCATGTGCTGCCTTAAAAGTTCTCCTGATGAAAGGGGACATAGATATAGTTCTTATTCAAGAACCATATGTTTATAAAATCAAAATATGTGAATTAAGTACTCCGGGGTTCAAACTATTGCAGTATACTGGTAATGATGTAAATCGAGCCTGTATAATGGCTAAAAACGAGCTCAACTTGTTTCTGCTTCCTTCAATGTGCAATACAGACACTGTCGTTGCAAGTTTAGAAATAGCCAAATGCAAATATTGGGTATCTTCGGTCTACATGGGACATGACAGGGAGATGCCTCCATATGCCGTTAAGATCTTAGTGGAGGAGTCACTGAAAACAAAGACGAAACTCATTATGGGATGCGATGCGAATGCACATCATAGTATATGGGGAAGTAGTGATACTAATGCAAGGGGAGAGTCGCTAATAGAGTTTATTTTGCGTACTAATCTGGTAGTTTGCAACAAGGGAGATGTCCCAACCTTTGTCACTAAAAACAGGCAAGAGGTTTTGGACATCACCTTGGCCTCGCAAGAACTGAATGAAATGATATCTGAGTGGCAGGTTTTAAGTGAACACAGCTTCTCAGATCATCGCTACATCAGTTTCAAATTTGATGTTCATATCACCAAGATCATATTTCCGCCAAATGTTAGGAAAGCTGACTGGAATAGGTATAGGGAATCGTTCAATATGATGATACCGGAAATAACAGAGACAAATATGAGAAATGTGCAAGATATCGAACACGCAGTGGAGCGGATTACTAAGGCCTTCAACATCTCACTGAAAGCTGCATGCCCTAGAGGAAAGCCAAAGGGGAAACATCGACCACCATGGTGGTCTACGGAAATAAGTAATATGAGGAAATCCTGCAGGAAGCTCTTTAACAAGGCAAAGTCCACCAGAGCTTCTGAGGACTGGGACGCTTACAAGAAGATTCTGAGAGGATACAAGCGAGAACTGAGAAAGGCGCAGCATAACTCTTGGAATGATTACTGCAGCAGTATTGAGAATACGTCCGAGGCTTCCAGACTACGGAAGGTTCTAGCATCCACCAACTCCGCTCCAGGTTTCATTAAAACATCGGAGGGCAATTGGACAACGTCCAGTGAGGAGACGCTGGAGGTACTATTGGACACACATTTTCCTGGAAATCAGACGGTTGAACCATGTACTGGCGGTGCCACAGTTGCTCAGCGGTCGTTTCCTGTCGAGGACATTGTATCGGAAACTAGAATAAGATGGGCGCTAAATAGCTTTGGACCATTCAAATCCACTGGACCTGATGGAATTACTCCGGCGGAGTTACAAGCTGTAACTGACAAAATTATCCCCTGGTTGTCGGTGATATATAAAGGATGTATCAACTTATCATATATCCCAGGAAAGTGGAGGGAAACAAAAGTCGTTTTCATACCTAAAGCGGGAAAAGCCTCTCACTCGAGGGCGAAGGATTTCCGACCAATCAGTTTATCCTCATTCCTACTTAAGACTCTGGAGAGGATGATAGATATTTATCTTAGAACTAGCATCGATTCAAGTTTGTTCTCGAAACGAAAGCATGCGTACTCGAAGGGCAGGTCTACTGAGACCGCACTACATGAACTAGTCAGCTTTATTGAAAGCTCACTATCTGTCAGAGAATACACAATCGTGGCGTTTCTAGACATCGAAGGGGCGTTCAATAATGTCCATCCGAGCTCGATATTAAATGGACTGACAACTCTGAATGTTGATCCATGTATACTCAGGCTGTTAGACGAACTGCTAATGAAGAGACGTATTTCAGCCACACTAGGACAAGCAAACATACAAAAGTATGTGAACAGAGGCACTCCCCAAGGAGGAGTTCTATCACCTCTTCTTTGGAATGTTGCTATAAATAGCCTTCTGGTTACTCTAGAAAAAGAAAGGATAAAAGTGGTGGCATACGCAGATGATGTAGCTCTGGCAGTCAGGGGAAAATTCCCATCCACAATCAGAGATATTATTCAGAGGGCCCTCCGGAGGACTGAACAATGGGCGAAAGACAATGGTCTTGGGGTAAATCCTGCAAAGACAGAATTAGTCATGTACTGCAAAGATCGCAAAACTCCCACGGTTAGGCCTATTTCCTTAGGGGGTATTGAAATTCCCTTTGGTGATTGTGCAAAATACCTTGGCGTTATTTTGGACAGGATGCTGAACTTTAAGCTTAATATTGAAGAAAGGGCGAGGAAGGCAACTGTAGTTTTGTACTCGTGCAAAAAGGCAATTGGAAAAAAGTGGGGACTAAAACCAAAAATTGTGCATTGGCTATACACGGCAGTGGTTAGACCTATAATGCTATATGGTGTTGTAGTCTGGTGGCCGGCGCTTCAGAAACCGACTGGTTTAGATAAAGTTCAGCGTATGGCGTGTTTGTGTATTTCAGGCGCATTCAGCAAGACAGGAACAAATTCCCTTAATGTCATGATGCATCTATTGCCTTTAGACATTTTGGCCAAACAGTCAGCTGCAACAACGGCTGTGCGGTTGCGCGAACTATCGCTGTGGTCGGAAAAAGGTTACGGTCACAGTTCTGTCCTCAAAATAATGTCAGATGTGCCTAACGTAGTGGATTACACTTTGGCGAGTCCACTTTTCGACAAAAAGTTTGAGACTCTAATCCCCAACAGTGAGGCGTGGTGCACACATACCCCGGGGAATAAAGAATATATAGATTTCTACACTGATGGCTCCAAATTGGATGGACAAGTGGGTTTCGGAGTATATTCTAATGATCTGGAACTTCAAATAGCGAAAAGATTACCTAATCACTGTAGTGTTTTTCAGGCTGAAATATTAGCAATAAGAGAGGTGGCGAATTGGCTGAGAAGTAATGTTCCAAAAAATGTGGGCATTAATATATACTCAGACAGTCAACCTGCAATAAAATCCTTGGACTCTGTGTTCCTCAACTCGAAAACGGCCATCGATTGCCGCAAATCTCTCAATGAGATGGCTGAGCAGTACAATATTCACCTAATATGGGTGCCTGGCCATAGGAACATTCCGGGGAACTGCGAAGCGGATGAGTTGGCAAGGCTAGGGACTACCTTACATATTCCAGGGGAACTAGAATTTGTTGGTATGCCCCTAGCTACCTGCAAGCTCATGCTGCGTGAGAAGGCTGTTATGATGGCAAATGTTCGATGGGAGAATTGCAAGGGTTGTAACGACACCAAGCAAATATGGCCCCATTTCAACTTAAACCGCACACTAGATATGCTAATGTTCTCGAGACGTCAGGTATCACTCCTGATATCTGCTATAACGGGTCGCTGCCTGATAGGAGATTTTGCAAAAACTATTGGCGCGAAGTATAATGACTATTGTATGAGCTGTCATGATGCGGAGGAAAAAGAATCAATTAAACACCTCTTGTGTGAGTGTCCTGCATTTTGTGTAAAGCGCAAGCAACTTTTAGGAGCATATAGCTTCAGATTACTGGCGGATCTGGAAAACGTTAACTTAAGCAGTCTGCTAATATTTTTGGAACAATCTGGTTGGTTCAACAAAGAAAAATAATCAAGAAGGTTCAGCGGTTAAAACTAGAAGTGCCCATATGTAATAGGTACTTTTAGTTAATGTGGTATCACAATGGACTGAATAGTCTAAGTGAGCCTGAATCTTAATCGGGCTGCCACTTTAACCTAACCTAACCTAACCTAACCAAATTTGGTGACGATCAGTTTGTAAACAAGCACAATGTGACCCCATTTGTCGAAATCGGGCGATACATATATATGGGAGCTATATCTAAAATTGATCCCATTTCTTCCAAATTCAATAGCGTTCGTCCTTGTGCCCAAAAAACTCCCTGTACCAAATTCATCAAAATCGGGTTATAATTGCGACCGGAATCCTGTGAACAACATATACATGGACAGACGGACGGACAGACACCAAGCGCTAGATCGACTCAGGAGGTGATTCTGAGTCGATCGGTATATATTTTATGGGGTTTAAAATCAATATTTCTGTTAGGCACATTTTTTGGCAGATCAAACTTATTATACCCTGACCACTATGTGGTTTAGGGTATAAACAGGTATATTTTTTCAATTACGAGTACACTTCCCTTTTTGTGTTCACATAAAACCACGTGCCACTCCTGAATAAATAAATTAACACAAAACACAGTAAATCCGTATTCTCTGTCTATTCCAAGAAACAATCAACACACGACTGACGCGCAAAATGAAAATCGTGAGTACCTGCTCAATGTTTTTATAAAATTCTTTTCGCTGCAAAAAGTTTAAAAATTAAATGGTCACGAAAGAAATGTACATGGTCTTTATGGCAATGTAATGGTTCTATACGTAACCTATAAAAATACTTTTTTCCCTGCAAAAAAGTCAAAAAATTGAATGGTCAGTTACATGATTTTCCCGACCATGTAATGGTCTCAAATTCTATCATTTAAATAATAGAACATGTTTGCGGCATTTGAGCACCATTTAAATGCTAATTGCCAACATATATTTTTCTCCGCTCGAAAATTATTTTTACAAAGACAAAATACATGGTTTTCGCGACAATTACATACTCTAGATAAGCATTAAATAGAGGCGGCAACCATGTCCAAACATGTTTTTTTCTGTGCGTGTAGAAGATGTTTTTCAATACTATATTTTTAAGACGCTATTTACTTGAAATATGACATAATTTCTGCTTGAAGTCGAGTCTGATTTTTGAAACTTTAGTTAATACGGGTTTTAAAGTACTTTGATAGCATAACATATCAAGGAAAACCCTGAAAGAAGCTAATAATTTAAAATTTGTTTCCTAGAAACAAGTAGGCAAAACTCAAATTTAATAGAAAATTGTGTCTTAAAGATATCCTTATTTCAAATTTCCACTTCTTTTTGCTCGGAATAAATACCAAAATCATTATTGTAAAGACTTTGGAACGGACCATGCTTGTTTTTCAGTGTGGGTATTTTTTCCATACTAGCCTAAAGAACAGTTTTATCTATATTTCTAAAAATTTTTGCACGGTTGTCGTACGACATAGACTTTGATCACAAAAATGTGTTCAAAGACAGACAGACATGGCTAGATCGAGTCAGGGCTGGCCATGAGCATTATTGCCAAAGACACTATATCCCGTCTCCTTTTGGTTGTTGCAAATATATGTGTGGCGCAAGGTATAAATATCCGATATCTACAAAAATATACAAATATGATTTTGTGGCCCACAATAAAGCTACAATACAAATTTTAGTCATTTTGAATGAATGTCGAGACTTCTAATGATCAAGAAATCGTACAAAAATTCGTATGGCAAATCGTATGAAAATTTCAGGCTGGCAAAAATGGTAGACCTTTTGGTACAACCATACTAACTTATTATACCCACCACCATAGAATGGTGACGGGGGTATAATAAGTTTGTCATTCCGTTTGTAACACATCGAAATATCGATTTCCGACTATATAAAGTATATATATTCTTGATCAGGGAGAAATTCTAAGACGATATAACGATGTCCGTCTGTCCGTCTGTCTGTCTGTCTGTTGTAATCACGCTACAGTCTTCAATAATGAAGCAATCGTGCTGAAATTTTGCACAAACTCGTCTTTTGTCTGCAGGCAGGTCAAGTTCGAAGATGGGCTATATCGGTCCAGGTTTTGATAGAGTCCCCATATAAACCGACATCCCGATTTGGGGTCTTGGGCTTATAGAAATCGTAGTTTTTATACAATTTGCCTGAAATTTGAAATCTAGAGGTATTTTATGCTCATAAAGAGGTGTGCCAAAAATGGTGAGTATCGGTCCATGTTTTGATATAGCCCCCATATAGACCGATATCCCGATTTTACTTCTTGGACTTATAGAAACCGCAGTTTATATTCAATTTACCTGAAATTGGAAATCTAGAGGTATTGTAGGACCACAAATACGTGTGCCAATAATTGTGAGTATCGGTCCATATTTTGGTATAGCCCCCATATAGACCGATCTCCCGATTTTACTTCTTGGGCTTCTAGAATCCGAAGTTTTTATCCAATTTGTCTGAAATTGGAAATCTAGAGGTATTTTAGGACCATAAAGAGTTGTGCCGAAAATGATGAGTATCGGTCCATGTTTTGGTAGAGCCCCCATATAGACCGATTTTCTGATTCTTCGTTTTGGGCTTATAGAATCCGTACTTTTTATCCAATTTGCCTGAAATTGGAAATCCAGAGGTTTTTTACGACCACAAAGAGGTATGCCGAAAATAGTGAGTATCGGTCAATGTTTTGATATAGCCCCCCATATAGACCGATCTCCCGATTTTACTTCTTGGGCTTTTAGAAACCGCAGTTTTTATTCAATTTACCTGAAATTGGAAATATAGAGCTATTGTAGGACCACAAATACGTGTGCCACAAATTGTGAGTATCGGTCGATGTTTTGGTATGGTCCCCATATAAAACGACCTAGCGATTTGGGGTCTTGGGCTTATAGAAACCGTAGTTTTTATCCAATTTGAAATTGGAAATCTAGAGGTATTTTGGGGTCATAAAGAGGTGTGCCGTAAACGGTGAGTATCGGTCCATATTTTAGTATAGCCCCCATAGGAACGATCTCCCGATTTAACTCCTTGGGTTTCTAGAAACCGTAGTTTTTATCTGATTTGCCTGAAATTGTAAATATTCTGGTATTTTAGGCTCACAAAAACGTGTATCGGATTAAGTTTTTATCGGTCCATTTGGTAATGCCTCCATATAGACCGACTTCACTTCTTGAGGGTGTAGAAGGCGCAATGATCATGAAAATAGCTTGAAACGCAATGTAGAATTTTCTGATTTTATTTCTACAGATTTAAGATTTCAAATCAAGACGTTATTTTATAATTTTCTTGCACACTTACAAGAGATGTTAATGATTCCTCTAAAACTCAAACAAAAATGGTTCTTATAAATCCAGAATCTGATATAGTCCTCATAGGTGAAATCTTTAAATTTATCTTCGGGAAGTGTCCTCAAGCCCTCCTGAAATTTCAAAGGTTCATGGTGGTGGGTATTTAAGATTCGGCCCGGCCGAACTTAGTGCTGTATATACTTGTTTTTTTATTTTTATGGTGCACATTAAAAGGGATCGATTCACCTTATCTTCTAGTCTAACCTTTCAGAAAACATAGAATAATCTCCATTGTACACTGAAAAAAATATTGACATGGTATTAAAGATTATGCAACCTAAATTTTAGGATACGCAATTTACAAAATGTTAAGGACAAATTTCTTTAAAATAATGACATTTTAATTAAAACGAAGTTTATAATCTTTATTTCAAAAATTTTTATACCCTCCATCATAGGATGGGGGTATATTAACTTTGTCATTCCGTTTGTAACACATCGAAATATTGCTCTAAGACCCCATAAAGTATATATATTCTGGGTCGTGGTGAAATTCTGAGTCGATCTAAGCATGTCCGTCCGTCCGTCCGTCCGTCCGTCCGTCTGTTGAAATCACGCTAACTTCCGAACGAAACAAGCTATCGACTTGAAACTTGGCACAAGTAGTTGTTATCGATGTAGGTCGGACGGTATTGAAAATGGGACATATCGGTCCACTTTTACGTATAGCCCCCACATAAAGGGACCCTCAGATTTGGCTTGTGGAGCCTCTAACAGAAGCATATTTCATCCGATCCGGCTGAAATTTGGTATATGGTGTTGGTATATGGTCTCTAACAATCATGCAAAAATTGGTCCACATCGGTCCATAATTATATATAGCCCCCATATAAACCGATCCCCAGATTTGGCTTGCGGAGCCTCAAAGAGAAGAAAATTTCATCCGATCCGGCTGAAATTTGGTACATGATGTTGGTATATGGTCTCTAACAACCATGCAAAAATTGGTCCATATCGGTCCTTAATTATATATAGCCCCCATATAAACCGATCCCCAGATTTGGCTTGTGGAGCCTCTAAGAGAAGCACATTTCATCCGATCCGGCTGAAATTTGGTACATGGTGTCGGTATATGGTCTCTACCAATCATGCAAAAATTGGTCCACATCGGTCCATAATTATATATAGCCCCCATATAAACCGATCCCCAGATTTGGCTTGCGGAGCCTAAAAGGGAGGTAAATTTCATCCGATCCGGCTGAAATTTGGTACATGATGTTGGTATATGGTCTCTAACAACCATGCAAAAATTGGTCCACATCGGTCCATAATTATATATAGACCCCATATAAACCGATCTCCAGATTTGGCTTGCGAAGCCTCAAAAAGAAGCAAATTTCATCCGATCCGCCTGAAATTTGGTACATGATATTGGTATATGGTCTCTAACAACCATGCCAAAATTGGTCCACATCGGTTCATAATTATATATAGCCCCCATATAAACCGATCCCCAGATTAGGCTTGCGAAGTCTCCAAGAGAAGCAAATTTCATCCAATCCGGTTGTAATTTGGAACATGGTGTTAGTATATGATCTTTAACAACCGTGCCAGAATTGGTCCATATCGGTCCATAATTATATATAGCCCCCATATAAAACGTTCTCCAGATTTGACCTGCGGAGCCTCTTGGAGGAGCAAAATTCATCCGATCCGATTCAAATTAGGAACGTGGTGTTAGTATATGGTCGCTAACAACCATACCAAAATGGTTGCCACTAGAGCCAAAAATAATCTACCAAAATTTTATTTGTATAGAAAATTTTGTCAAAAATTTTATTTCTATAGAAAATTTTGTCAAAATTTTATTCCTAGAGAAAATTTTGTTAACATTTTATTCGGTTCATCATAAAATTTTCATCATTGTCAAAATTTTATTTCTATAGAAAATTTTGTCAAAATTTTATTTCTATAGAAAATTTTGTTCAAATTTTATTCGGTTCATAATCATGGTTGCCACTCGAGCCAAAAATAATCTACCCAGATTTTATTTCTATAGAATATTTTGTCAAAAGTTTATTTCTATAGAAAATTTTGTTAAAATTTTAGTTCTGTAGAAATGTTTGTCAACATTTTCTTTCCATAGGAAATTTTGTCAAAATTTTTAATTCTATAGAAAATTTTGTTAAAATTTTATTTCTGTAGAAAATTTTGTCAAAATTTTATGTCTACTTTGTCAAACTGAATTATATACGTATTGGATCGATCTTTTTTGATTTAATATATACCACGTATGGGCTTACATACAATTTAGAAGATGGTGTTAGGAGGTTTTAAGATACCTTGCCATCGGCAAGCGTTACCGCAACTTAAGTAATTCGATTGTGGATGGCAGTGTATAGAAGAAGTTTCTACGCAATCCATGATGGAGGGTACATAAGCTTCGGTCTGGCCGAACTTACGGCCGTATATACTTGTTTTTTATTAAATTTAGGCCACAAATTTTGTAAGTTTGCGTCCCTCCGTTAAAGTCGCATGTCTTTGAACTAAGGAAAACTTTCCTTAAAATATAGAAATACATTTTTGATCTAAAGAAATGGTCCTTAAATTAACTGAAATATTGAATCTTTAGATTTAAGATAAAAAGCTTCAAATATAGACTAAGAATTACTTTGAGGATTTAGCATCTTTGGTTTAAAGATTTTTTGGAATTAAGAAAACATGAGGTATCCGCTAAAATTTGGATTTTTAAACTGGTATTTGTTTGTAAGTGAATAGTTTTATTAATATACCGCGAAAAGAAAATGAAAATTCGATAAATGAGATCTGAATCCTAATTTTAATTTTATTGGTCCTAGATTTAAGGACAGATACGTCGCTAAAAATGTCTTTATTTTAAAGAAGCCGCATCTTTGACTCGGAATCAATACCAAAATCCTTAAGAAAGGTCAAAATCTTTAAACCTTTGTTGAGTGTAGGAAGTTGTACCGCAATTACATCGATCGAGTGTGGAACTCAATGGAAATAATTTTGTTTCAGTTGTCAAAATTTAAAGTATTTTTTTTCTGAATTTAGGTTTGGCCGGAGTCGGAATCGAGCAGTAAAATCTTCAGACCCCGGACTCTACAGCCCTGGTTAAAACTTGCAAAGTATCTTCAGTGCCAGACGCAAAAAAATAATTCTTTCCTCCCAAACGAAATTTTAGACAAACAAAGTTCGTTTCTCATTTGCTTTTCGCTGTAAGGAAGTGTATTTGGGAGAAAAGTATATACTTTTTGTGATAAATGTTTATTATTTTCCAGGATGTAAAAACAGTTTCATAAGGACAAACTCAAAAAAAAAACATTGTTTTCTTGCTAATTGCATTTTCCCTCACATCTTTCTCACATCCACGATGCTTTTTAGTTCTTAACACCTTTTCCTGTAATACCAACAATGTAGAAGAAATTATACGATTTTATAAATTTTTAAAATTTGTTTTTACCTTTCGCCTGGACGGAGAATCGAACCACGGACCATGCACTTTGTAAGCCAACACACTAACCACTGAGCTATGTACCTACTATGGCCATCAATAGATAAATATCCATATAAGTTATAAATATAAATATAGCATAGCTTGCGGCGCCCACGAACCGAATAAACAAAGTTTATTTAACAGAAACAAACATTTAGCTTCGACCAAAGTTTTTTTTTTGTTTTTTTTTTTTTACATATATTCCAGATGTGTTCGGAAGATTCCGAAAAAATGTTCAACATTACATTGTAGTATATTAAATTTTGAACTGTAAAATGTGTCTTATTAAAGACCTAAAGTCAGAAAAGAACAGTGTTTGATATAAACGAATTGGACTGTGTTGTTGTTTCAAAAATAACTTTTTTTATTGAAAAAATAAAAATTTTGTAACAAACGAATTTTTTTGGTGATAAAAGTTTAAAATTTTCGAAGCAATTCAAAAAACTCTACCAAAAGAAAAACTTTTTCGGTACACGTTTTCCAAACGTTTTTTTTTCTTTGCGTGCATACGAAGTTGAAGTTGGGCGCATTATTGGTAAGATTTTAAGAAATTTTGAACTATTTTGTGGGATACATGAATGTATTTAATCTTTATGCTTCGTTTGTATATAATTTTTCCCTCTTGTTTAGTTAATTTAACTAACGTACGCAAAAAATTTTTAAATTCCTGGAAACTTTCTTAAAACGTAATAAATCAATGAGCTAATATAGAACTAAACTGAAATAATGGAATACAATTAACTTAAATTTCCACACGAGGTAGTTTATTCTTCACATAAAGCAGATAACTTTTTTTGCTGTGTACTAAAGTACGTTAAATGCACTCGGCCCTAGGGATCTATAAATCGAAAATCGATTAATTGAGTATTCGAATTTTGGCATAAAAATCTAAAATAATCGAAATCGATTATTAACCCAAAAATAATCGCAAAATCGATTTTAGATTTTAACTATGTTTTTAATTTTGACTATCAAATATCGATTCTAATTTTTTACTCATTGGTTTCAAGTGAATTGAAATGTACCTAGATATTTCATTTTTATTTCTAGATTCCTGATTTGATTAAATAAAATATGAAAATATGGTGGAAATGAATCCTTTGTGTTCTCAATGTCCTTGAATTTATACTGATAATTATTTGGGGAAATGATAAATGATTCGTACATGTTAAACATTTTATATTGAACATTTTAAAAATATATTAAACAAATTAAAAAAATAACATGTTTGACTGGAATACTAATTTTTGGAACAATTGTTGATAACACTCACAAAAAGACAAATAGATTTCATAAAATCGAATATTTTATAGAATCCTTATTTCTATGAAATTCGATTATGAAAAATCGAATATTCGAATTTTGATTGGTAAAAATAACCGAAAATCGATTTTTGATTAAAAGTCAAAAGTCAAAAATCGAAAAATCGATTATTTGTTTATACTATAGATCCCTACACTGAAAAAACAGAGAACCCACCAGGAAGAAAAATTTCAGTTAATTTTAGAAAATTTTGAATATTTGTAAAAAATTTTAACTAAACAGTATAACAAACGCTGGCATCACGCCGATATCATAAAATTAAGTAAATATTTTTCGACAAATTCAAGACATAATTAAGTTTTTTCACTTGTTAAAGAAAATTTTGTAGTTTGAAGGAAAAAATTGGAGTTCAAAATTGCAAGAATGTCTTTAGTGACATACGAAGTTCATGATGAACGCATTTGTAATAAAATTTACAAATTTAAAGAAATATTGAACTATTTTGTGGAAGACACGAATTTAGTTAATCTTTATGCTTCAGTTGAGTATATTTTTTTCCTCGGGTTTAGTTAATTTAACTAACGTACACAAAAAATTATTACAGTAAAGAAAACTTTCTCCAAACATAATAATTCCATGAACTAAAATAAAGTTAAATTGGCTTTAGTGAAATAGAGAGTTCACTTTTTTTTGAGTGTACTCGGCCCAACAGAGTGTTGAATACTCATCATTGATGATAAATGAATTTAAAATTTTTAATTTAAAAAAGGTATTTACGAAAACATTATATTCCCTCAGAAAAAAGCAACAACATTTTTTATAGCCTATTTTACTTTATTTTGTTTTTCATGAAATTGGTTGACTTCTATTAAATTTTACCAAATGTGACAAAAGTTTTCTTATTTTAATTAGTTTTTTGTTTATGTTAACGATATGGGCAAAAATGAGAAAAAAATGTTTTATACAAATGAAATTTTACTAAATTGGTAAGTAGTGCATAATTTTCTAAAATTGAAGATGTTTACTTAAATTGAACTACATCCCAGCAAAAACAGCGTCGCCAAAAAAGTAGTGAACATTTTCTTTTTGAATCAGGAAGTGGTACAAAATTGGCGCAAAAGCGATAAATTTAGCACGGGCTTGTCATAGGACGGATGTCCACCATTTCAAAAACCGATGCACTGAATTTGCATCACTTTTTAAGGTGTGATTCGAATACTGTATTTAAATTTTGGATGTAAGTTAAAACATTTTGTGATATTTTACCAAATAAATAATTTTTAATGCATTCTAACGATTGTCTGAAATGTTTGACTTCAAATATTTTGAACAATTAGCAATTTTTCCTAGATTGGATCTTTGGATTTTTTGAGATTGGAGATTGAGATTTGGATTGGATTTTTTGAGAAGATTTTAATAACTTTTATCATTTTCTTAATTCTTACACTGTTTTTAACCCATTTGAAATAAAAAAAGTTAAAAATTATCCATTAAAAATATAAAAAAATTGAATTAAAAAAACTTCCTGTGTAGTTAGAATAAAGAACATCTTTGGGAGGACATTTTTGAAAGTGCTTTTAAAGTTGTGCCTTTGGAATAACTTCGAAAGCTTTTAGATGGAATATTGCGCTAAAGACATTTAACAATTTTTAACTCCATTATTTTCCATAAAAATATGAAATTTTTATAAACAACAGAAAAAAAAATATTATTATTGTGTTGTAATAAATTTTCTTCATTTTAACAAAAATTATTAACTTCTTTGTATAATGTGGCAATTAGTAAAATATTTTAGTTAACATTTTCTAAAATGAATCTAAATTTTATTTCGTGGTGCGTTCACTGTTATAAGTGTTTATATGCTCTGTGAAAAATCCATATAAATTTATAAATGAGAAGAACTTTACGTACAAATTCATATTATATTTTATTTTTGTTTGTTTGCATGTGTACCATCCTACGCTCTTTAATTACACCATTCCTCTTGATTGAGCCGAGAAGCCTAAAAGTATGCTTCATATTACCTCAAAAGCCTACTCATTTACACACAAAAGGCACATTAAAGCATCACATTGACAATCACAATTGTATGAAGTGTCCTCCATTTTCATTTCCCCTGGCCCATATCCCATCTTTTTTCGAGAATCCTTACTAAACAACAGGACTTAGCAACAGCATAGACTAACCGCATAGGAAATTTCTGCTTCCTGTTCCATGTAAAGTGTAAAATGTTGCAGTAGAAAATGCATCCTTAGATCTGGATGAGCATAAACGAAAAATGTTAATAAGAGAACATTTGTTTTAATTTTCAAAAACCAACAAAAAAAAAAAAGAAACACTAAATCAAAGAGTCCAGCTAGATGGAACATTTGTGTCTAGACACCTCGAAAAAAGATTATGACGAGCATGATGATGATGATGATTGCTGTTAAATATTCCAAAAACACCCATACAGACATATAAAACAAATTTAGAACGAGTACGTGAATTATGAGTGGTGGTGGTAGCTGCTGGTGGCTTGGCAAAGTGTCTAGAGGTACAAATTGTTTTCTAGTGCTTCTTAATTAAGTGCTGCTCTCTTAGACTAATTATTTGTGTGGCAAATCTCGGTAAGCCTACTTTTGTTGAGCCGAAGAAGAAAAGTTAGCCGTCTATTTTCGAAACAAACAAAATTGAAACTTTCCACAAGTGTCGAGAAAACGAGGGCGTTGTGGCTGGAATGGATTAATGGATGAAGTGTGATGGTATTCAACGTATGCTTCAGCTCATTAGTTCAGGTAAACAGCAGACACAAAACTAAGGAGGTTAGCTGGAAGCGATATCCAAAGTTGTGGTGAATGGTTGTGGCATACTTGCTGGGCGTATATCAACTACATCATTAGACATATTGTTCTCTTTTATCCCTACCTATATGAATAAAAGTACGTTTGGAATTAAATATAGAATTTTGTATACATATATTTAAGGATTAGAAATAAGAAAAACGATTTTGGGTCAGTCTGATCAGTGTTTAGTAATGTAACGTGAAATGTATCAAAAAAAACAACAAGTATATACGGCCGAAAGTTCGGCCAGGTCGAATCTTATGTACCCTCCACCATGGATTGCGTAGAAACTTCTGCGAAAGACTGTCATCCACAATCGAATTACTTGCGTTGTGGTAATACTAACCAATGGCAAGGTATCTTAACACTTCTTAACATCGTTTTATAAATTGTGAGTTAGTCCATACGTGGTATAACATATATTAGACAAAAAAGTTATGTATAGGTAAGTCTACAAATAATTACGAATCGATATGGACTTTTGCGCGGTACGTGGAGAGCCAGAATTGAAATATGGTGGCCGCTTATATGGGGGCTACAATTATGAACTTGATATGGACCAAATTTTGTGTGATTGGGATCGATTTATCTGAGGGCTATATATAACTATAGACCGATATGGACCTAGTTAGGCAAGGTTGTTAACGGCCATATACTAGCACAATGTACCAAATTGCCTCGGATAAAATTTGCTCCTCCAAGAGGCTCCAAAACCAAATCTCGGAATCGGTTTATATGGGGGCTATATATAATTATGGACTGATATGGACCAATACCTGCATGGTTATTAGAGACCATATACTAACACCACACCCTCAAAAAAAATCGCTTCTCTAACATATATTCCAAACATATTTTGCAGGAAGCACATATATTATTGGATACTGCCGAAACATTAATATGTTTGATTTATGTGAACATATTATATGTTTGGAAGCATTTTGAGCCCAAAAATATTATATGCTTGGAAGAATTTTCCCTAAAGAAGATTGTGCTCATTCCCTAACATAATTTTCACTTCCACGAAATTTTTAGTTCTTGGTACCTTTTTCTGTAATACAAATAATGTTGAAGAAATTATTCAATTTTATAAATTTTTTAAAATTTACCTTTCGCCTGGACGGAGAATCGAACCGAGTCACCAGTAGACAATTGTCTTTATAAGTTACATTTATATAGCATAGATTGCAGCGCCCACGAGCCTATGCAAACATAACATTATTTAAAAGAAACATACATTTGTTGGCCACGTGGAGCAGTGGTTAGCATGTCTGCCTTGCATGCAAAGGGTCGTGGGTTCAATTCCTGCTCCGACCGAACCAATTTTTTTTGTAATTTAGACATTTATACACCCTCAAAAAAAATCGCTTCTTTAACATATGTTCCAAACATATTTTGCAGGAAGCACATATATTATTGCATACTGCCGAAACATTAATATGTTTGTTTTATGTGAACATATTATATGTTTGGAAGCATTTTGAGCCAAAAATATTATATGCTTGGAAGAATTTTTCCCAAACACGATTGTGCTCATTCCCTAACATACTCATAATTTTCACTTCCACGAAATTTTTTAGTTATTGGCACCTTTCTCTGTAATACAAATAATGTTGAAGAAATTATTCACTTTTATAAATTTTTTAAATTTTACCTTTCGCCTGCACGGAGAATCGAACCGAGGACCATGCAGTTTGTAAGCCAACACACTATCCACTGGGCTACGTAGCTGTTATAGTCACCAGTAGATAATTATCGTTTTAAGTTACATTTATATAGCATAGTTTGCAGCGCCCACGAGCCTATGCAAACATAACATTATTTAACAGAAACATACATTTGTTTGCCACGTGGAGCAGTGGTTAGCATGTCTGCCTTGCATGCAAAGGGTCGTGGGTTCAATCCCTGCTCCGACCGAACATTTTTTTGTTTTTTTTTTTTTTTTTTAATTTACACATTTATATTTATACTATATTAATTTTTTTAAATGAAACTTCGAAATGTGCGTTATTAAAGATTTATAGTCAGTAACAGTGCTTGATATAAACGAAATTGACTGATTTTTGGATAAAATATTATTTTTTATTGCAAAAATTACAATCTTGTAATAAAAAACTATTTTTGTACAAAACTTTAAAATTTGGAAGGAATTCAAAAACTAACAAAAGAAGAACGTGGAGTCGAGTATAAACATACATACATAATTTCATAATATAAACATAAATTTATTTAGGAGTGAACAGTTTTTTACTAGCATTTAACATTACATACAACATACAAGCAGTTTCACAGAAATTGTTCTCTTTTGACTCTTTTGCTGTGTTATATTGATATCTTTTGTCAACTCTCCCGGTTTCCATCTCTATTTCTTTCTCTATACTCTCTCTGTCGCTTTGAATAAAATATCACAACATATGTATGTTTAGTCGAAATTTGTAAATTTATATATGTTTGTATTCACACATATGATTTTTATGAAACATTCATGCCCCAAACATAATATATTCTAACATATTAACATAGATGTCCCAAACATTTAGTGTTAGTTTAGGAACATTACATGTTCGCACTTAAATATATTATGGTTTAAAATCGTGCCCGAAACACATTTTGTTTATATCGGAACATATGAAAAACATATTTTTATAACAGTGTACTATATTAAATTTTTATAATGAAACTTCGAAATGTGGGTTATTAAAGATTTACAGTCAGAAACAGTGCTTGATATAAATGAAATGGCTTTTGAATAAAATATTATTATTTTTTTTGCAAAAATAACAATTTTATAAAAAAAACTGTTTTTGGTATAAAAGTTTGAAATTTTGGAAGAAAATCAAAAACTCTAACAAAAGAAGAGTATAAACATAAATAAATAATTTTATAATGTACACATAAATTTATTTAGGCATGAACCGTTTTTTACTAGCATTTAACAACATTTTAAATGCCTTTAAAACTTATCGTGTTTTGTACTTAATTTCATTTTTACCTTTAAGGCCGTTAAAAAATGTGTGTCTATAATGTCAAAATGATAAACAAAACACTTGTCCACACATACATAAAATTCTCCGCTCAAGGCGAAAACACATGCGGTTTTTTTCAAATCTCTATGCTCTTTACTCCGAATACTCAAATTAAGTTCAAATTAAATAATATTTAGACTTAAGCATATCAAATTTTTGGCCTTATCATAAAGCAGTTTTCCGAAACAACATACAACCGTTTCACAGAAATTGTAAACATATATATGTTTACTCGAAATTTGTAAATTTGTATATGTTTACATTCACACATATTATTTTTATGAAACATTCATGCCCCAAACATAATATATTTTAACATATTAACATATGTGTTCCAAACATTTAGTGTTAGTTTAGGAACATTACATGTTGGCACTTAAGTATATTGTGTTTAAAAATTGTGCCCGAAACACATTTTGTTTATATCGGAACATATGAAAAACATATTTTTCTAACAGTGCACGTACTAAATTTCAATCAGATCGGATGAAATTTGCTTATCCACCGGAGGTCAAATCTGGGGATGGGTATATATTATTATATATAATTATGGACTGATATGAACCAATTCCTGCATGGTTGTTGGATACCATATACTAACATCACGTACAAAATTTCAACCGAATCGGATTAATTTTGCTCTTTCAAGGGGCTCCGGAGGTCAAATCTAGGGATGGGCTTATATGGGGGCTATATATAATTATGGACCGATTTGGACCAATGTTTGCATGGGTGTTTGAGGCCATATATTAATACCACGTACCAAATTTCAACTGAATCAGATGAATTTTGGTCTTCCAAGAGGCTCCGGAGGTCAAATCTGGGGATCGGTTTATATGGGGACTATATATAATTATGGACCGATGTGGACCAAATTTTGCATAGTTATTAGAGACCATATACTAACACCATGTACCAAATTTCAGCAGGATCGGATGAAATTTGCTTCTCTTAGAGGCTCAAAAAGCCAAATCGGGGGATCGGTTTATATGGCGGCTATATATAATTATGGACCGGTGTGAACCAACCCTCCATCATAGGATGGGGGTATATTAACTTTGTCATTCCGTTTGTAACACATCGAAATATTGCTCTAAGACCCCATAAAGTATATATATTCTGGGTCGTGGTGAAATTCTGAGTCGATCTAAGCATGTCCGTCCGTCCGTCCGTCCGTCTGTTGAAATCACGCTAACTTCCGAACGAAACAAGCTATCGACTTAAAACTTGGCACAAGTAGTTGTTATCGATGTAGGTTGGATGGTATTGAAAATGGGCCATATCGGTCCACTTTTACGTATAGCCCCCATATAAAGGGACCCTCAGATTTGGCTTGTGTAGCCTCTAACAGAACCATATTTCATCCGATCCGGCTGAAATTTGGTACGTGGTGTTGGTATACGGTCTCTAACAATCATTCAAAAATTGGTCCACATTGGTCCATAATTATATATAGCCCCCATATAAACCGATCCCCAGATTTGGCTTGCGGGGCCTCAAAGAGAAGCAAATTTCATCCGATCCGGCTGAAATTTGGTACATGATGTTGGTATATGGTCTCTAACAACCATGCAAAAATTGGTTCACATCGGTCCATAATTATATATAGACCCCATATAAACCGATCTCCAGATTTGGCTTGCGAAGCCTCAAAGAGAAGCAAAGTGCATCCGATCCGGCTGAAATTTGGTACATGGTATTGGTATATGGTCTCTAACAACCGTGCAAAAATTGGTCCACATCGGTCCATAATTATATATAGCGCCCATATAAACCGATCCGCAGATTTGGGTTGCGGAGCTTCAAAGGGAAGCTAATTTCATCCGATCCGCCTGAAATTTGGTACATGATACTGTTTTATGGTCTCTAACAACCTTGCAAAAATTGGTCCACATCGGTTCATAATTATATATAGCCCCCATATAAGCCGATCCCCAGATTTGGCTTGCGAAGTCTCCAAGAGAAGCAAATTTCATCCAATCCGGTTGTAATTTTGAACATGTTGTTAGTATATGATCTTTAACAACCGTGCCAGAATTGGTCCATATCGGTCCATAATTATATATAGCCCCCATATAAAACGTTCTCCAGATTAGACCTCCGAAGCCTCTTGGAGGAGCAAAATTCATCCGATCCGGTTCAAATTAGGAACGTGGTGTTAGTATATGGTCGCTAACAACCATACCAAAATTGGTCCAATCACACAAAAATTGGTCCATATCGGTTAATAATCATGGTTGCCACAAGAGCCAAAAATAATCTATCAAAATTTTATTTATATAGAAGATTTTGTCAAAATATTATTTCTATAGACAATTTTGTCAAAATTTTGAGAAAGATTTTCAAAATTTTATTTCTATAGAAAATTTTGTTCAAATTTTATTCGGTTCATAATCATGGTTGCCATTCGAGCAAAAAATAATCTACCAAGATTTTATTTCTATAGAAAATTTTGTCAAAATTTTTATTTCTATAGAAAATTTTGTCAAAATTTTTATTTCTATAGAAAATTTTGTGAAAATTTTATTTCTATAGAAAATTTTGTTAAAATTTTATTTCTGTAGAAAATTTTGTCAAAATGTTATGTCTACTTTGTCAAACTGAATTATATACGTATTGGATCGATCTTTTTTGATTTAATATATACCACGTATGGACTTACATACAATTTAGAAGATGGTGTTAGGAGGTTTTAAGATACCTTGCCATCGGCAAGCGTTACCGCAACTTAAGTAATTCGATTGTGGATGGCAGTGTTTAGAAGAAGTTTCTACGCAATCCATGATGGAGGGTACATAAGCTTCGGCCTGGCCGAACTTACGGCCGTATATACTTGTTAATATTGAAACATTTTACTGGGTAACTTAAAACTCTTTTACGTAATTGTTAAACGACGCATGTGTCATTTATAACTCTTTTGATTTTTGCTCTGGGCAAAATATGATCAGTTGAGGATTGATTCATAATTGTGTACGTGGATTTTTCATATAATACTTCTCTCAAATTACTATTTTTTTACTATTCTGAAAGACTCATTTATAACTCATTGAAAGGACTCGTTTTGAGACACAACTAACAGGTTGGCTAATAAGTCCCCGGTCTAACAAAGAAAAACACATTTTTTTTTTGTCAAAATTCGTTTTTATTATTCAACGTAGTTCCCTTCAAGAGCGATACAACGATTATAACGACTGTCCAATTTTTTGATACCATTTTGGTAGTACTCCTTCGGTTTTGCCTCAAAATAGGCCTCAGTTTCGGCGAAGAGGTGTCTTCATTGCAGCCAATTTTTTCCCTGCGAGCATCCTTTTCTGAGAACAAGAAAAAGTCGCTGGGGCCAGATATGGAGAATACGGTGAGTGGGAAAGCAATTCGAAGCCCAATTCATGAATTTTTGCCACCGTTCTCAATGACTTGTGGTACGGTGCGTTGTCTTGGTGGAACAACACTTTTTTCTTCTTCATATGGGGCCTTTTTGCCGCGATTTCGACCATCAAACCCTCCAATAACGCCATATAATAGTCACTGTTGATGGTTTTTCGCTTCTCAAGAAAATCGATAAAAATTATTCCATGCGCATCCCAAAAAACAGAGGCCACTACTTTGCCAGCGGACTTTTGAGTCTTTCCACGCTTCGGAGACGGTTCACCGGTCGCTATCCACTCAGCTGACTGTCGATTGTACTCAGGAGTGTAGTGATGGAGCCATGTTTCATCCATTGTCACATATCGACGGAAAAACTCGGGTGTATTACGAGTTAACAGCTGCAAACACCTCTCAGAATCATCAACACGTTGTTGTTTTTGGTCAAATGTGAGCTCGCGCGGCACCCATTTTGCACAGAGCTTCCGCATATCCAAATATCGATAAATGATATAACCAACACGTTCCTTTGATATCTTTAAGGTCTCTGCTATCTCGATCAACTTCATTTTACGGTCATTCAAAATTATTTTGTGGATTTTTTTGATGTTTTCGTCGGTAACCACCTCTTTCGGGCGTCCACGCTTGAATTTTGCATACCAATTAATTATTGTTGATTTATCTGGGGCAGAGCCCGGAAACTCATTATCAAGCCAAGTTTTTGCTTCCACCGTATTTTTTCCCTTCAGAAAACAGTATTTTACCAAAACACGAAATTCCTTTTTTCCATTTTTTTCACAATAACAAAAGTTGCTTCACAAAAGACGCTTTATCTCACAAACTAATTGACTTACAGGCGTCAAATTTTGACACGAATCATTTGAAGGTTGGTACAATATAAAAATAATATGCATTTAATACTAGCGACGCCATCTATGTGTCAAACCGGGGACTTATCAGCCAACCTGTTACTTTACACTGGGGACGCATATGACTCTCAGATTCGCTCAAATTAATAATATCCAGAACACTTATGGAAGAATGCTAGACTTAGTATTTTGTAACGTTTCTGATGTCTATGTCTCCAGAGTAGAACCTTTCGTAAGTCCCGAGGACATATACCATCCTACTCTTTGTATATCTTTAGATTCCTTTAATTTGAATATTGCTTCACCAAATTCTACTCGAATGACACGATTAAATTTTAGGAAATCGGACATAACTGGTCTTAAGGATGCTCTTAGCCGGATTGATTGGTTATTTGAATGCGACAACCTAGTTTCTCAAGTTTCTAGGTTTTATACTATCTTTGATGATCTGATTAGGAGTTTTGTTCCCTTATGTAATAGACGGTCGTATCTTGGACCCCCTTGGTTTACAAGGGAACTACGTCGTGTTCGTAACTTGAGGAATAAGATGTACAGAAGATTTCTATTGAGTGGCAATTCTATAGATTTTCGCAACTACTCAGTTACTAAAAGCAAGTTCGTTAGTCTTAATAAGGACTGTTATGAACGTTATTTGATAAGAATGCGCTATACGTTGAACTCCGACCCTAAAAGTTTTTATAATTTCGTTAATTCGAAAAGAAGAACTCGGACCTTTCCTAGTTTCATGAGGTATAAGGGTACAGTTTCTGATAATGAGAAAGTGATCGCTGATTTTTTCGCTGATTATTTTAAAGAGTCCTATGTTGACAATTGGAATGTTGGATCAGAGTATACTTATTTCATTCCTTCTGTTCCTATATTTTCCCATATTACATTGACGGAATCTGAAGTTCTCGACGGATTGAGATCCTCATCTATAAATTATTGCCCTGGACCTGATGGTATACCTTCTTCCATTCTGAAGGAATGTGCGGATCTTTTATATATTCCACTGACACATCTGTTTAACTTGTTTTTGCGAGCTGGCAATTTCCCAGACATGTGGAATGTCATGTTATTCCCTTGTTCAAGAAAGGTAATAGAACGAACATTGAGAATTATAGATGTATCGCTAAGTTGAGTGTGATACCTAAACTGTTTGAGCTTTTGGTAACTAGGAGAATTTCGTACTCCCTTCGTAATATTATTTCGGAATCCCAACATGGTTTTATGAGAGGTAGATCTACTGTAACTAATTTATTGGAATTTGTTGGTCATGTCTTCGATTCATTCACTCAGAGACGTCAACTGGATGTGATCTATACGGATTTCAGCAAGGCGTTTGACATGGTGAATCATAGGTTATTACTATACAAATTTGATGTTTTGGGATTCCCACCTATCCTTCTGCGCTGGATCGATTCCTACTTGCATGGTAGAACTCAGAGAGATGCATTTAAAGATTGTTTATCTACGCTTATTCATGTGACATCTGGCGTGCCTCAAGGTAGCCACTTAGGACCAGTACTGTTTAATCTATATTTGAACGATCTTCCGTCGGTTATCGTATCATCGAGGATCTTGATGTGCGCAGATGACGTTAAATTGTTTCTTTCACTTGATTCTGCTAGGGATACTTCCCTTCTTCAAGATGACATTGACAGACTAGTCGAATGGTGCGCTTCTAATTGTATGGTACTTAATCTTTTAAAGTGTAAGAAGATGACTTTTTCCCACGGAGCTTGTGAACAGACTGAGTACTGCATTGGGAACTGTGCTGAGATTTAATGATTTAGGCGTTTTGTTGGATTCCCGACTTGATTTCGGTCCTCATATTGAGGAATGTGTAAATAAGGCAATGGGTGTTTTGGGTTTCATTAAGAGATGGTCTAAGGAATTTGTTGATCCTTATTTGACGAAAAGGCTCTTTACGACTCTGGTTAGGCCGATATTGGAGTACGCATGTGTTGTCTGGTCACCAAGTTATCGCTATTATATTGATCGTGTTGAATCTGTCCAGAAGCAGTTTCTTATTTTTGCTTTGAGAGGGCTTGGCTGGAATAATTTATACGACTTGCCTCCTTATTCTCGCCGTCTTTTATTAATTGATCTTCTATCTCTTGAGCGTAGAAGGTTCATGCATTGTATTGTATTTCTCACTAAACTAATTAAAGGAGATACTGATTCACACTACCTAACCTCGAAAATTTGATATAATGTTCCTAATCGCTTAACTAGGAACTTTGTACTCTTAAAGACTGACTTTTGTAGACACAACTATGAATTATTTAATCCGCTTAACGTTTTGTCTAGAAACTATAACTCGGTGTATACATTGTTCTCGTTATCTGAGTCGATTCCTGCCATAAAGGAAACTATACTTAAGTTGGACAATAATGTTGCTGAGCCTAGGGTTGTCGCCTTCTAATTTTCAGGTATACATTGGAGCCTGCTTTATTCATCTAACGGCGGGAGTCCCTATAATACGGTGGCACTTACTGGCCTAAAGGCTCGGAGGGTCCTTTCTGGCCTATTTCTAAAACACACGATGCGCCCATACTCTGACTTCTGGAACTTTAAGCCTTTTTGGCTCAACGGAGTATATGGAGTCCCTTCTGACCCATTTGTTGATATATGTTGAACCCTATCGAGTTCCGCGGAGCCCTTACTGGCTTAACGGGGTCCCTCCTGACCCATCTCGACTAACTAACTTGGAGTCCCATACTCTGGCTTTTGGAACTTTAAGCCTTTTTGGCTCAACGGAGTATATGGAGTCCCTTCTGACCCATTTGTTGATATATGTTGAACCTTATCGAGTTTCGCGGAGCCCTTACTGGCTCAACGGGGTCCCTCCTGACCCATCTCGACTAACTAACTTGGAGTCCCTTCTGACTCGCTGTGGTCCTTACTGACCTATAGGGTCTCTTCTGGCCCAATTGTAATATAGAATTATATTTAATTGAATTGTTATATTTTGTAATGTCCCGGCTGCTATTAGCCGTGTAAATAAATAAATAACAAGTAAGTAAAGTAGAAAGTCGGGCGGGGCCGACTATATCATAACCTAAACCACCATTACAGAATTAGTAATCATAAGCATTTGTGGGGTAACATATAGGTCTGGAAGATAAACCGCAGTTGCATATTTAAGAAAATTAAGGGGTACATGTCTACACCCTCAAAAAAAATCGCCTCTTTAACATATGTTCCAAACATATTTTGCAGGAAGCACATATATTATTGGATACTGCCGAAACATTAATATGTTTGTTTTATGTGAACATATTATATGATTGGAAACATTTTGAGCCCAAAAATATTATATGCTTGGAAGAATTTTTCCCAAAGACGATTGTGCTCATTCCCTAACATACTCGTTATTTTCACTTCCACGAAATATTTTAATTCTTGGCACCTTTTTCTGTAATACAAATAATGTTGAAGAAATTATTCACTTTTTTATTTTTTTTAAATTTTACCTTTCGCCTGCACGGAGAATCGAACCGAGTACCATACAGTTTGTAAGCCAACACACTATCCACTGGGCTACGTAGCTGTTATGGTCACCAGCAGATAATTATCGTTATAAGTTACATTTATATAGCATAGTTTGCAGCGCCCACGAGCCCATGCAAACATAACATTATTTAACAGAAACATACATTTGTTTGCCACGTGGAGCAGTGGCTAGCATGTCTGCCTTGCATGCAAAGGGTCGTGGGTTCAATCCCTGCTCCGACCGAACACTTTTTTTGTTGTTTTTGTTTTAATTTACACATTTATATTTATACTATATAAAATTTTTATAATAAAACTTCGAAATGTGGGTTATTAAAGATTTATAGTCATTAACAGTGCTTGATATAAACGAATTTGACTGATTTTTGGATAAAATATTATTTTTTATTGCAAAAATAACAATTTTGTAACAAAAAAACTGTTTTTGGTACAAAACTTTAAAATTTGGAAGGAATTCAAAAACTTACAAAAGAAGAACGTGGAGTCGAGTATAAACATACATAAATAATTTTATAATATAAATATAAATTTATTTAGGCGTGAGCAGTTTTTTACTAGCATTTAACACCATCGGTCTAAAATGCCTTTTATTTTTTTTAATAATTCATTTTAAAGAAAATAAAAATTTTAAATTGTTTTAGCTGCAAAACTCGAACTTAATGCCCGCTTTTATATTTGAAGGTGGTCGTCAACTCCTCTTGGACTACTTATTGTTTTTATACATTTTACTGTGTAATTTTTTACTATTTTCTCCTTATTTCATTTGACTGTCCCAACTCTAAAAAGAGTATAGTGCCCTTTCGTTATTTTTATGAAGACCCCTCATTTCTTTTAACGAACCAAGAAAAAAATTGTGCCCATAATGCCAAAATGATAAACAAAACACATGTCCACACATACAGAAAATGCTGCTCTCAAGGCGAAAACACAGGCTTTTTTTCAAATGTCTATTCTCTTGGTTCCGAATGTCCATTCTCTTTATTCAAATTAAATAATATTTAAACTTAAGCATATCAAATTTTTTACCTTATCATAAAACAGTTTTCTGAAACAACATACAAGCGGTTTCACAGAAATTGTTCTCTTTTGATTCTTTCGCTGTGTTATGTTGATATCTTTTGTCAACTCTCCCGGTTTCCATCTGTATTTCTTTCTCTATACTCTCTCTGTCGCTTTGAATAAAATATCACAACATATGTATGTTTAGTCGAAATTTGTAAATTTATACATGTTTGCATTCACACATATGATTTTTATAAAACATTCATGCTCCAAACATAATATATTCTAACATATTAACATAGATGTCCCAAACATTTAGTGTTAGTTTAGGAACATTGCATGTTTGCACTTAAATATATTGTGTTTTAAAATTGTGCCCGAAACACATTTTGTTTATATCGGAACATATGAAAAACATATATTTCTAAGAGTGTATGGGTGCTTTGTGTCAATCTGACTATAGCTCATAGCTCATAACTTAGAATATAAATTTGTATTACCACCACGGTTGCCACAGTTGGTAGAATTCTACCCAAAATAGTAATCTTTTTTGTTAAATCTCTAAAAAAATAAAATTTTGGAAAAAGTTTCTATAAACAAATTTTTGTGAGAAATTTTTCTATAGAAATAAAATTTTGACAATAAGTTCTATAGAAATAAAATTTTGAGAAAAAATTCCACAGAAATAAAATTTTGAGAAAATTTTTTATAGAAATAATATTTTGAAAAAAATTTCTATAGAAATACAATTTTGACAACATGTTCTATAGAAATAAAATGTTGACAAAATTCTCTACAGGAATAAAGTTTACCACACATTGTTAAAGATCAAGCCTTGTCGGCTTCTAATTTCCTCATCTAGAGCCACCAAAATGTAAAAATTATTACAAATTGTGTTGTGTGAAAATGTCCTACATTGTGGCCCTACGTCCCTACAAGACGCTAAATATTAGAAAACCCATACATATAAGGAATTTCCCCTACTTCTAGCAACACTGGCCACTAATACCACTAATATTGAGCCCATTATTAAAAAAGAGAAAATCGTTAAATTAGTGTGGGTAATAAATACAAATTTGTAAATGTAAGAGCTACAAGTACGTATAAGTACGATCGGCTAGTACATCAAAATTTGAAATTTGAGTAACATTGGTTAATAAATAAGAGTACTATGGCCAAATTTGGGAAAATCGAGCGATGCATATATATGGAAGCTATATCTAAATCTGAATCAATTTGCATAATATTTTGCGGGTGTGAAATACCACAAAAGGTTACCCTGTGCAAGATTTGAGTAAGATCAGTTAAGAAATGAAGCCTGTATGGTCAAACATAAGGTTATTAGGGGCGAATTTTTCAAAATCGGGTGATACATATATGGGAGCTATATCTACATCTGAACCGAGTTCGATGAAATTTTTCACATATAGTTAGTACTATAGAGGACTAGATCTACACACAGAGAAGATATTAGTTGAAAATCGATTGTTGTAATGAAAATTCTGCATTTACAATGAAATCACAGTTGTGTCAATCTATTTACTTTATTTACAACCATTATTTCGTTTCTGTTTCCATTTGGCGCTTATTATTATAGATTTTTGTTTGTAATACCATTCAAATAGTTGTCTGAACTAATTGCCACTCTTACGAAATTTTTTTATCGAATTCGATACGCACAACCAACCTTATAAATTTTTTATAACTGTCATTTAGTATTCAGCACTAACAATTGGTTTTCAGAGCCGAATTCCTTTGGAAATATTTTTGTATGTCAAACAATTTATTACTAATTCTTCAATGTTGAAGGAAAACGTGTTTTTTTTAATTTAAAGTAAAAACCACAGGAAACGGATTATTTTTCAGCCATATCTAAGTTTATTTGAGTCCTTGGTGGAGAGCCACTCAAACATTTTCACGAACAACTCGCGCAGGCTTGAGGATACTCAATGCTACCAGTTAGATAAATAGTGCGCATCTTAAATTGTTTAGGATCAAATGCAGATTGAGTTGTATTATGTTTTAGATGTGGAACAATTTTATTGTGCGAAAACAATGATAACGACTTTAAAGATCATCTCCACATCTGCCGTTTATCTGTGAAACCCAAAAGGAAGTGACCATGGCGAGTAGATTCTTATTTATTTTTTAAAACTACACTCTAATTTTCTGATTTAATTTGTTGTGGTTTTAGACGGGATGTGTTGGCCAATTTTTCTGATATACCACTATGTACTCAGTTCGGACTCCAATTATAAATACTACTGAACGAAGAGCTCCAAGGATTTAACTCCAATTGCCTTTAATAGTGATCATTGTTTTAAATTGTTATCAATGTATTGTATTTAGGTATAAAGTTATTTTATGTACCTTTATATCATTTAAAAATATAAATAAAATACAATATTTTGAGGAAAAATTAATTTTCAATTCGGTTAAGATGCTAGTAAAGTTGGGTGATACAACCAAATGAACAAGGGACAACGACCAATTGCATTGTCTAATACAACCAACCCCATGTATAGTATTATTTGGATTTCCCATAATTCGATTGAGACGACCGAATTTATCGGGTATCACAACTACCAACAGTTAGTTGCTGCAACTGCCAAAAGGAGGTTGGCAATAAATTCGGTTATCACAACCAATCTGTATTCTCTGTGTAGCCAATTTTTAGTAAGATCGTTTTATAAATAAGGGTTCTATGGCCAAATTTGGGAAAATCGGGCTATACATATATATGGGAGCTATATCTAAAGCTGAACCGATTTCGATGATTTTTTGCACATATAGTTAGTGCACACAGAGAACATATTGGTTGAAAATTGATTGATGTAATAAAAATTCTGCATCTTCAATGAAATCACAGTTGTGTCAATCAATTTACATTATTTGCAACCTTAATTCGTTCCTACTGCCATTTGACGAATATTATTATAGAGTTTTGTTTGTAATACATGTCAAATAGTTGTCTGAACTAAATGTCCCTCTTTTTAAAAATTTTGAATGAATTCGATACGCGCAACCAACATTAGGTGTGTTCCTTTACTTTACTCGTAGTAAAAAGTAGTAAAAGAGAGAAATATTGAAAATCCTCTCAGATTTCTATATTTGTTAAATGTACAGGAACGAAAATATAGTAAAAATTTTAAAAATGTCAAATAAAAAACAAAAGAAGCATTGTGATTTGAATAAATATTTTCAAAATATGTAGGTAAATTAAATACTTTTATATCGAAATTTTTTTGACAAATGGCAGATTTTTTGCAGGAAACTTCGAAATCCTTATTACGATAGAAAGAAGCTATGGTTTTTACTTTGTTATAAAAAGTACTCCTTTTGCAAAATTTTTAATCAAAGTAAAACTCTGGCTTCTGGGCCATAAAGTAGAGTAATAGCGCATATTATCAGGTGGGGTTTTTCATTCCGTTTGTAACACATACAAATAACGAATTCTGACTATAGAAAGTATATATAGTCTTGATCAGGGAGAAATTATAAGACGATGTCACTCTGTCTGGCTATCTGTTGTAATCAGGCTACTTAATGAACCTATAGTGCTGAAATTTTACCAGACACGTTTTTCTTCTACATGCAGGTCAATTTTGAAGATGGAACTACTTCGGCCTAAGTTTCGATTTTGCTTCCATATGAACCGACCCCCCAATTGGGGTCTTCGTGACATAGACATTAAAACTTTTATCCGATTTGCATGAAATTCAAAACGTAGAGGTACTTTTGGTCCATTAAAGGGTGTGCCGAATTTGGTCGGTCAATGTTTTGGTACTTTTTTTCGAAACAAGTGGTATTGGTTCGGCATTGTTTTGAAATTCCAAATTGTGGAGTCTACACGTTAAATCTAAAGCACAAAGGTGCACAAAATTTTCCTCCAGAATACGTAGAATTTTATAAGGAATGTAGTCCTTCTAGACTCAAAATACAGACCCCACTTTGTTCAAATTTCGCAAAAAAATAAATTGTAAGGCCCTATCTCGCAAATATTGGATATATTCGCACACATACACAATCTTTTTATGGTAGTTTATAAGTTCTATCCAGCAAAGCAAAAATCATGAAAATCGGTGCATAATCGCGCGTTTGCCAAGTAACACTAAATTTCATACATCCGAGGTGTCCAACTTCCAACGTCTATAGACCAGCCCGTGAATCCACTAGGGACCTACAAACCTCTATATATAGAGAAAAACATTTCAGCTTTGGCACAAAGAAAAAATTATGATGATATCTTAATCCATTAAAAAGTTACAGAATTATTTCCAAAAAAAAATTTGGAACTACTTTAGTTTGGAAAATTTGAAAACAAATCATTATTTTTGTCATGACATATCTACAACTTTTACTCGAAAGAATTTGTCGAGTAACTTGTAGTAAAAAAATTTTGAAAGAGACATGCATTTTGACATTGTTCTCTTAAAATTGTTTACTACTTTTACCATTTTTTGGGGTTGAGGAACGGTTTCTAGTAAAAACTAGTAAAAGTAGTAACTAGTAGTACGTAAAGGAACACAACTATTAAAAAACCTTCATAACTGTCATTTTGTATTAATAACTTACAATTGATATTCACAACCGTATTCCTTTGGAAATATTTTTCAAATGTCATTAATATTGTTAAAAATTATTCAATGTTGAAGGAAAACGTGTCTTTTCAATTTAAAACAATAAAAATAACTGAAATCAGAGTATTTTCAGCCGGTTCTAAGTTTATTTGAGCTCTTGGTGGATTGCCTATCAAATATTTCCATGAACAACTCGCACAGTGTGTTCTAAGTACACCATATTTGATACAAGTCATATAAGCAGTTCGTATCTTCAATTGTTTAGGATCGAGTTTTTGGTGTGGAACAATTTTATAGTGTTAAAAGGTAAAAGTTTGAACCATGTTACAAATTTAAAGCGGCTCTAATGGGAAAATTCATCTCCACGTCTGTATTTATCTATGGAACACCTAAGAAAGTGATGGTGGCGAGTATGTTCTTATTTATTTTTTAAAACTCCACACTAATTTTCTGATTTAATTTGTTGTGTTTTTAGACTGGCTATGTCATTCCATTTATCATGTGCTCAGTTGGGACGCCATTTATAAATACTTGTATACTAAGAGTTCCAAAGATTTAACTACCATTGCCTGTCAATTCTGCAATCAATGCTGGAGGGTGTACTTTCAAAGGTGTATATTTTTTAATTGTTAATGTATTGTAATTTTATGTACTTTTCTGTCATTCAAAAAATATGAATAAAATGCAATATTCTGAAGGAAAAAATCATTTTCAATTCGGTTAAGGTGCTAGTAAAGTTGGGTGATATAACCAAATAAAGAAAGGAGCAACGACTAATTCTATCGTCTAATACAACCAACTCTATACATAGTATTAGTTGGATTTTCCATAATTCGATTGAGTCGACCGAATTTGTCGGGTGTCACAGCTGCTAACAGATGGTTGCTGCAACTGCCAAAAGGAGGTTGGCAATAAATTCGGTTATCACAACCAATCTGTATTCTCTGTGTGCTATAGAAGACTATATTTAGCCAAATTTGGGTAAGATCGGTTAATAAATAAGGGTTTTATGGCCAAATTTAGAAAAATCGGGTGGTACATATATATGGGAGCTATAACTAAATCTGAACCGATTTCGATGATTTTTTGCACATATAGTTAGTGCTATAGAAGATTATATTTAGCCAAGTTTGAGTAAGATCGGTTGATAAATAAAGGTTTTGTGTCCAAATTTGGGAAATCGGGCGATACATATATATGAGAGCTATATCCAAATCTGAACCGATTTGGATGAAATTTTGCAGACTTGAAGGGCGATGGAAAAGATTACCTTTTGCCAAATTTGGTGCGGATCCGTTTGAAAAAACGCGCAACGTGACCCCATTTGTCGAAATCGGGCGATACATATATATGGGAGCTATATCTAAATTTGATCCGATTTCTTCCAAATTCAAAAGCGTTCGTCCTTGTGCCCAACAAACTCCCTGTACCAAATTTCATCAAAATCGGTTAATAATTGCGACCGGAATCCTGTGAACAACAAATACATGGACAGACGGACGGACGGACACCAAGCGCTAGATCGACTCAGGAGGTGATTCTGAGTCGATCGGTATATATTTTATGGGGTCTAAAATCAATATTTCTGGTAGGCACATTTTTTGGCCGATCAAACTTATTATACCCTGACCACTATGTGGTTTAGGGTATAAAAAATATATATAAAATTGAATACAATGTTTATAAATATTACAGAAAAAGGTGCTAAGAACTAAAATAAATCGTGGAAATGAGAAAGATGTGAGGGAATATACAATTAGGCAGAAAGAAATTCTTGAGCACAATCTTTTTTGGGAGAAAATTCTTCTAAGCATATAATATTTTTGGGTTCAAAATGTTTCCCAACTTATTATATGTTCACATACATATATAGTTTTTAGGAAGAAAACATTATTGACTTTGGATGGAAAAATACAAAATATTTGGAACTTAGACTACCCAAACATATTATATTGTTTAGACCAATTTCTTATTTCAACCGTCGAACGGAACGGGCGTGTTTTTTAATAGCGGATAAAATCATCGTAATAAGTACCTACTACGAATTTCAAGTGTGGTGGGATATTAGGCCACCATGCAGAGAAATTCAAAGACATCCACTGGGTTGCTAACTTCAGGGCCCAGTGGACGAGTATCGGCTGGAGTTATAGATTTGGGCAATGACCAAGAGTTAGGCCCAATTAGTCGACCTGTAGACGGGTCGACAGGTGGCGACAATTTGACAAGTCGGACCTTTTCCAAGGTAACGGCATCAAAAGGAGGTAATCCCTCACGAAAGAGATTCAAAGAACGCAGAAATGCTTTGTTTATCCTAAAGAAATTAGGATCAGTCGACCCAAGCACGTTGTCGGCTAAACAAAGCGATTCCTTAAAATGGGCTCAAGGAATTCTTGAGGCTGGAAAAAGGGAACGATCACCGGATGAGCTGCCATCCTCCAAAAGGGATCAACGATCGTTTGCCTCAGTTGCTAAAGGCAGCCTTGTGATGGCTATCATTAATAAAGGAGCATTGGACGGTATGGTTCCAAAGCAAAAATGGGGGGAAATTGAGAATGCTTTGTCTGGCGTCTACTCACAGGTGCTGGAAAAGTTTCCCGGCCCAGATCCTCGACACCAAGAGGCTGGTTGGTATCAAGGACGATTTAAGCTAGTCGCATTTGAGGACCAGAGGTCTATAGAATGTTTTAAAGCTGCTCTGATACTAATTGGTGAAGTTTGGGAAGGAGCTGCTCTAGAGTTAGTCGAGAAGAAAGACATACCGGCTAGACCAAGAGCACATGCGTGGATACCTGCAAACCCTCCTGACCCTGAATCTATTTTAAATAGACTGAAACAATGCAATCCAGATCTTCCAACAGCTGATTGGAAGGTTGGCCGTTTGGATGAAGTGGATGGGCCAAGACGGCATGCAGTGTTTATATTGAACACTCAGTCTTTGCCACATCTAGCAAAGTCACAGGGCCGTGTATGTTATGGCTTTCATTATATCCAAATGAAGGTGTATAAAAACGATCAGCTAAAGGATTCAGAAATGGACAAGCCTCTGTCTGAATCAGAAGTAAGCGGATCCTCTTGCGAAGTCGAGGGGGATACCAAGACATTTGAAGACATGGATAGATACCGTATGCGTGAGGAGGCTTCTACTGCCTCAGAACTCACCAAAGTTGAACCTATGGTTATTGCGAGAGTCACCGATATCTCTGAAGAGGACATTCTTGATGACTCGATTGAAGCGGCTGATGTGACGGTTGTTGAAAATCTCGATGGTCCTACGGATCCTCCAGATAAATCTTCATCATTGTAAGGCTGCATGTGCTGCCTTAAAAGTTCTCCTGATGAAAGGGGACATAGATATAGTTCTTATTCAAGAACCATATGTTTATAAAAACAAAATATGTGAATTAAGTACTCCGGGGTTCAAACTATTGCAGTATAGTGGTAATGATGTAAATCGAGCCTGTATAATTGCTAAAAACGAGCTCAACTTGTTTCTGCTTCCTTCAATGTGCAATACAGACACTGTCGTTGCCAGTTTAGAAATAGCCAAATGCAAATATTGGGTATCTTCGGTCTACATGGGACATGACAGGGAGATGCCTCCATATGCCGTTAAGACCTTAGTGGAGGAGTCACGGAAAACAAAGACGAAACTCATTATGGGATGCGATGCGAATGCACATCATAGTATATGGGGAAGTTGTGATACTAATGTAAGGGGAGAGTCGCTAATAGAGTTTATTTTGCGTACTAATCTGGTAGTTTGCAACAAGGGAGATGTCCCAACCTTTGTCACTAAAAACAGGCAAGAGGTTTTGGACATCACCTTGGCCTCGCAAGAACTGAATGAAATGATATCTGAGTGGCAGGTTTTAAGTGAACACAGCTTCTCAGATCATCGCTACATCAGTTTCAAATTTGATGTTCATATCACCAAGATCATATTTCCGCCAAATGTTAGGAAAGCTGACTGGAATAGGTATAGGGAATCGTTCAATATGATGATACCGGAAATAACAGAGACAAATATGAGAAATGTGCAAGATATCGAATACGCAGTGGAGCGGATTACTAAGGCCTTCAACATCTCACTGAAAGCTGCATGCCCTAGAGGAAAGCCAAGGGGGAAACATCGACCACCATGGTGGTCTACGGAATTAAGTAATATGAGGAAATCCTGCAGGAAGCTCTTTAACAAGGCAAAGTCCACCAGAGCTTCTGAGGACTGGGACGCTTACAAGAAGATTCTGAGAGGATACAAGCGAGAACTGAGAAAGGCGCAGCATAACTCTTGGAATGATTACTGCAGCAGTATTGAGAATACGTCCGAGGCTTCCAGACTACGGAAGGTTCTAGCATCCACCAACTCCGCTCCAGGTTTCATTAAAACATCGGAGGGCAATTGGACAACGTCCAGTGAGGAGACGCTGGAGGTACTATTGGACACACATTTTCCTGGAAATCAGACGGTTGAACCATGTACTGGCGGTGCCACAGTTGCTCAGCGGTCGTTTCCTGTCGAGGACATTGTATCGGAAACTAGAATAAGATGGGCGCTAAATAGCTTTGGACCATTCAAATCCCCTGGACCTGATGGAATTACTCCGGCGGAGTTACAAGCTGTAACTGACAAAATTATCCCCTGGTTGTCGGTGATATATAAAGGATGTATCAACTTATCATATATCCCAGGAAAGTGGAGGGAAACAAAAGTCGTCTTCATACCTAAAGCGGGAAAAGCCTCTCACTCGAGGGCGAAGGATTTCCGACCAATCAGCTTATCCTCATTCCTACTTAAGACTCTGGAGAGGATGATAGATATTTATCTTAGAACTAGCATCGATTCAAGTTTGTTCTCGAAACGACAGCATGCATACTCGAAGGGCAGGTCTACTGAGACCGCACTACATGAACTAGTCAGCTTTATTGAATGCTCACTATCTGTCAAAGAATACACAATCGTGGCGTTTCTAGACATCGAAGGGACGTTCAATAATGTCCATCCGAGCTCGATATTAAATGGACTGACAACTCTGAATGTTGATCCATGTATACTCAGGCTGTTAGACGAACTGCTAATGAAGAGACGTATTTCAGCCACACTAGGATAAGCAAACATACAAAAGTATGTGAACAGAGGTACTCCCCAAGGAGGAGTTCTATCACCTCTTCTTTGGAATGTTGCTATAAATAGCCTTCTGGTTACTCTAGAAAAAGAAAGGATAAAAGTGGTGGCATACGCAGATGATGTAGCTCTGGCAGTCAGGGGAAAATTCCCATCCACAATCAGAGATATTATTCAGAGGGCCCTCCGGATGACTGAAAAATGGGCGAAAGACAATGGTCTTGGGGTAAATCCCGCAAAGACAGAATTAGTCATGTACTGCAAAGATCGCAAAACTCCCACGGTTAGGCCTATTTCCTTAGGGGGTATTGAAATTCCCTTTGGTGATTGTGCAAAATACCTTGGCGTTATTTTGGACAGGAAGCTGAACTTTAAGCTTAATATTGAAGAAAGGGCGAGGAAGGCAACTGTAGCTTTGTACTCGTGCAAAAAGGCAATAGGAAAAAAGTGGGGACTAAAACCAAAAATTGTGCATTGGCTATACACGGCAGTGGTTAGACCTATAATGCTATATGGTGTTGTAGTCTGGTGGCCGGCACTTCAGAAACCGACTGGTTTAGATAAAGTTCAGCGTATGGCGTGTTTGTGTATTTCAGGCGCATTCAGCAAGACAGGAACAAATTCCCTTAATGTCATGATGCATCTATTGCCTTTAGACATTTTGGCCAAACAGTCAGCTGCAACAACGGCTGTGCGGTTGCGCGAACTATCGCTGTGGTCGGAAAATGGTTACGGTCACAGTTCTGTCCTCAAAATAATGTCAGATGTGCCTAACGTAGTGGATTACACTTTGGCGAGTCCACTTTTCGACAAAAAGTTTGAGACTCTAATCCCCAACAGTGAGGCGTGGTGCACACAGACCCCGGGGAATAAAGAATATATAGATTTCTACACTGATGGCTCCAAATTGGATGGACAAGTGGGTTTCGGAGTATATTCTAATGATTTGGAACTTCAAATAGCGAAAAGATTACCTAATCACTGTAGTGTTTTTCAGGCTGAAATATTAGCAATAAGAGAGGTAGCGAATTGGCTGAGAAGTAATGTTCCAAAAAATGTGGGCATTAATATATACTCAGACAGTCAACCTGCAATAAAATCCTTGGACTCTGTGTTCCTCAACTCGAAAACGGCCATCGATTGCCGCAAATCTCTCAATGAGATGGCTGAGCAGTACAATATTCACCTAATATGGGTGCCTGGCCATAGGAACATACCGGGGAACTGCGAAGCCGATGAGTTGGCAAGGCTAGGGACTACCTTACATATTCCAGGGGAACTAGAATTTGTTGGTATGCCCCTAGCTACCTGCAAGCTCATGCTGCGTGAGAAGGCTGTTATGATGGCAAATGTTCGATGGGAGAATTGCAAAGGTTGTAACGACACCAAGCAAATATGGACCCATTTCAACTTAAACCGCACACTAGATATGCTAATGTTCTCGAGACGTCAGATATCACTCCTGATATCTGCTATAACGGGTCGCTGCCTGATAGGAGATTTTGCAAAAACTATTGGCGCGAAGTATAAT
Source organism: Haematobia irritans (assembly GCF_050003625.1). Taxonomy (NCBI): domain Eukaryota; kingdom Metazoa; phylum Arthropoda; class Insecta; order Diptera; family Muscidae; genus Haematobia; species Haematobia irritans. The sequence goes on from NC_134401.1 coordinate 57,114,254, forward strand.
GACTATTGTATGAGCTGTCATGATGCGGAGGAAAAAGAATCAATTAAACACCTCTTGTGTGAGTGTCCTGCATTTTGTGTAAAGCGCAAGCAACTTTTAGGAGCATATAGCTTCAGATTACTGGCGGATCTGGAAAACGTTAACTTAAGCAGTCTGCTAATGTTTTTGGAACAATCTGGTTGGTTCAACAAAGAAAAATAATCAAGAAGGTTCAGCGGTTAAAACTAGAAGTGCCCATATGTAATAGGTACTTTTAGTTAATGTGGTATCACAATGGACTGAATAGTCTAAGTGAGCCTGAATCTTAATCGGGCTGCCACTTTAACCTAACCTAACCTAACCTAGACCAATATGCTCTGGCTTTTGAGACCATATAAGTCCAAATCGGACGAAAGATATATATGGGAGCTATATCTAAATCTGAACCGATTTTAACCAAATTTGGCACACATAACGACGCCGTTAAACGTACCTCTCGTGCAAAATTCGAAGCAAGTCAGGGCAAAACTCTGGCTCTTGAGGTCATATAAGTGCAAATCGGACGAAAGATGTATATATATCTATATCTATATCTGAACCGATTTTAACCAAATTTGGCAAGCATTGGTAGAATGTCAATTCTACTCTCTGTAGAAATAAATATATCCCCAGATCGGGGATATATTTATTTATATCTGAACCGATTTTTTCAAAATCAATAGCGATTGTCTTTGAGCCAAAGTAAAACTCTGTGCCAAATTTGAGGACGATCGGACTTAAACTGCGAGATGTACTTTGCAGACAAAATTGCATATACAAACAGATGGACGGACAGACAGACATACAGACGGACATCGCTAAATCGACTCAGAATTTAATTCTAAGACGATCGGTATACTAAACGATGGGTCTCAGACTTTTCCTTCTTGGCGTTACATACAAATGCACAAACTTATTATACCTTATACCACAGTAGTGGTGAAGGGTATAAAAATATGAACCAATTTTTATTTTATGGGAATTAAACGCCAATTGAGATTAAAACAAATACAAATTACACTAAAATCAAGCGCATATAAAATAGCATAGAGTACTGTTCGGGATTAAATCAAGTACAGATCGTTTTTGAAACAAGCATGGTAGGATTATATTCAATAATAAGAAAGATTGATCCAAGCCTTGATTCCGCTTAAAACAAGTTTGTTTTGGCTCAAGTTAAGCGATAATTGGGTTTAATATAAGCTTAAATGCGGATTGAATCAAGTACAGATTATGATTAAATAGAGTTTCAATAGGCTTGAATCAAGCACTTTTCGTACTTAAAGGAAGCACAAACACGATTGAAAATTTCTAAAATTAAGAAATCTGTTCTTAATATTTTCGGGATTAAATTAAGAATTTTCTTCTCGGATTTAGAAAATCCGTAGTTACCATACTATTTTGGGTGTGGGGGCTATATATAGTTATACCAATTTTTGCATGGTTTTTAGAGGCTATACACTGACATTTTGTACTAAATTTCAACCGGATCGGATGAAATTTGCTCCTCCAAAAGGGTCAGCAAGCAAAATCTGGGGATCGGTTTATATGGGGCTATATATAATTATGGACCGATATAGACCAATTTTTGCATGGGTGTTAGATGCTATAGATACCATGTACTAAATTTCGGTTTATATGGGGGTCGATTTACAATACCATCCAACCTACATCAATAACAACTACTTGTGCCAAGTTTCAAGTCGATAGCATGTATCGTTCGGAATTTAGCGTGATTTCAACAGACGGATGGACGGACATCGCTAGATCGACTCAGTATTTCACCACAACCTAGTATATATACTTTATGGGGTGTTAGACCAATATTTCGATGTTTTACGAACGGAATGACAAAGTTAATATACATACCCCCCATCCTATGGTGGAGGGTACAAAAAAATCACGAAAAAACATAAAAACCAATTTAAGATTGATTTTTATTCATATTAAATATGGTTGATAATGACTAATTACTAATTAAATATTAATATGTTGATTTGGATAACAATACAAGAACAATATCTACAACAACATCTGCATTCATTTGAAGGGAAATATGTTTATATATGAATTCACATTGAAAGTGGATTTTTAATGTAGTAGACTTCAACTTCTCCAAATATGCTCAGTACATTAAATTGTGCGATTTTGGTTTGGAATTTTGTGTTTATGATTGCTCAATTCGTAAGTACAGATGCAGAATAATTTATTTCTATTGCAGAGTGGTACAGCGAAGCATAAAACCTAACCATTTCTTTGTTAATAATTTATGATTATCGACTTTTGTTGGAAATTGTCATTTTTTTTTATTGCCATCAAAAAGCAAACATCTTGCCAAGCCAAATGGCAAGGATGAAAAAAAAACGCATTGGAAATGAGTTAAAAATACATTTGACTTATATTGCGTCAATAACAAACAATAAAGTCCATATTGTGATTTATGCCATTTAGGGACGTGGACACAACAAGGCATAGATGAATGCGGATATAATTTTTTTTCACAAGTGTCTATAGTCATTCCAGCAGACACTTTAATGCTACTGAGGAAAACATAAGATACTCTGCAACTGAATACCAATGAGTTTGCAAGTGGAAGTGTTATCCTTGCTTTATTGATTTGAGATTTGTGCGATAATGATAAGAATTCGAGTGAAATAAGTCAATAGTAAAACAAATGTGACTTGGCCAAGGGGTTTCTTTTATGTTTCTTATGTCAAAGTCAACTGAGATGTTTTCAACTCAGAAAATATTTTCTTTTCTGCACTGAAAAAAGCATTCTCGGTTACAAAGTTATTGTTTTTCAGTAATGATTTTGGTATTGATTCCCAGCCGAAGAAGCGGAGAATCCAACATCGAAAAAAGTAAAGTGTTTTATAGGAAGAATGAACTAACTCGTGCGAAAATTGAACTAAATTGTACGCCACGTTTTGAGATTTCCACAAAGAGTTGTTAAAACCAGAAAAATTTAATGCCCTCTTAACTACACTTGAAAAAATTACACCCTCTCATAGAAGAAAATCATTGGCGTCAAATCATGACCATTTTAACCATTCAGTATGGGAATCGTACGAAAATTTTATTTTTCTTTAGTTCATTTGCAATTTTTGTGTACGGTCAAACAAATATTTTTATACCCTCCACCATAGGATGGGGGTATATTAAATTTGTCATTCCGTTTGTAACACACCGAAATATTGCTCTAAGACCCAATAAAGTATATATATTCTGGGTCGTGGTAAAATACTGAGTCGATCTGAGCATGTCCGTCCGTCCGTCCGTCTGTTGAAATCACGCTAACTTCCGAACGAAACAAGCTATCGACTTGAAACTTGGCACAAGTAGTTGCTATTGATGTAGGTCGGATGGTATTGCAAATGGGCGATATCGGTCCACTTTTACGTATAGCCCCCATATAAACGGACACCCAAATTTGGCTTGCGATTGCTCAAAGAGAAGCAAATTTCATCCGAAATTTGGTACGTGGTGTTGGTATATGGTCTCTAACAACCATGCAAAAATTGGTCCATATCGGTCCATTTTTCGTATAGCCCCCATCATTGGCGGAGCTAGAAATTTTCTCTGGGGGGGGCTATGCCCCCCCCAGACACCCTTCAAGATTTTGTCCAAAATTCCGAAGCGATAAATTACGCCTAATGATAAAACTATACATCCTCAATTTTATTGCGGTGTTAAAGGCAATATGCAGCAAAATCAATCAAAAACAAAAAAAACTCAATCACAAAAATTAGTTGTATCAATTAATTTTTTAATTGGCTTTGATGATTGATACTATCATTTTTTTTTTGATTGAATACATTTCAATTAAAAACAAGTAAGTAAAGTCTAAAGTCGGGCGGAACCGACTATATTATACCCTTCACCACTATGTAGACAAACATTTGTGTTACCATCTCAACTACTTAAAATTTGCTGGGAGCTATATAAAGGTTTGCATTTCCAGATACAAATACTTTTAATGGAAACAATTTTTTGTACTTCTACAAAAAACCCTAGAATTAAAATTTAAATCGGCTAACGCCCTGGGATGATACACAATGTTAGTAAAAAATATGGGAAATATGAAGCGAGAGAAATTTTAATGCAATTGTACAAAAGAGATTTATGATTTTTCAGGCGATACATATGTATTCGAGATATAGGACAATTAGAGTAATATTTACAATTTTTGCTACTCAGCAGTGGCGATTTTACAAGGATATTGGTTAGATCTCGCCAAGATATGTGTAGGGCGACTTGGAACCTTATTTAAAACTCATCCGTTCTGTGGAAATTTTGGCATTGCAGTGTGTAGGATATGGCTAAGATATGGGGAAATCATCACAGAATTTTGTGTAAACTGTGAGAATTTTGGCCATATTTGTATTCTCTGTGGAAACTATCCAGTCAATTGGAGGAAAATCCCATTGAAAATGGATCTAAAATATGAAACAGTCGACCATATTTCCCCAACTCTGGTGTACGTATATATGGGAGCTATATACAATCTGAACCAATTTTGACTAAATTTGACATGCATAGTTAGAATAATAATTCTGCTATCTATGCGAAATTTCACGTAAATGGGAGTATAACTTTGGGCCCCCTGGTCATATGAGTGCAAATCGGACGGGAGATATATATGGGAGCCATATCTAAATCTGAATCGATTTCAATTTGGCACAATTACCTATACTACTAAACGTACTCCTTGTGCGAAATTTGAAGCAAATCACGGCAAAACCCTGGATTTTGTGGCCATATAAGTTCAAAAAGGACGAAAGATATATATGGGAGCTATATCTAAATGTGAACCGATTTCAATCAAGTGTACCAAGCATTGGTAGAATGCCAATTCTACCCTCTGTGCAAAATTTCATGAAGATCGGTAGTAAACTTTGGGCTCTGTGGTCATATGAGTCTAAATCGGACGAAAGATATATATGGTAGCTATATCTAAATCTGAACCGATTTGGCTGATATTTTGCAAGATTTGCGAGATTCATTAAATATTTGGATGTACAGTATTTCAAGAAAATCGGTTGATAAACACGCTAACTATGACCACATCGTAGATAATTATATATGGCAGCTATATCTAAATCTGAAATCAATAGCAATTGTCTCTGTCTCAAGAAACGGCCCTATGCCAAATTTGAGGACGATCGGACTTAAATTGCGAGCTGTACTTTGTGCACAAAATTACATATACAGACAGACGGACGGACAGACAGACAGACAGACGGACATCGCTAAATCGACTCAGATTTTAATTCTTACCCGATCGGTATACTAAACGATGGGTCTATGACCACTATTTCTTGGCGTTATATACAAATGCACAAACTTATTATACCCTGTACCACAGTAGTGGTGAAGGGTATAATTAATTAGATCAATTAATTTCATGGTTGAAGATAAAAAATATTTTATTGTGTGTGGGAGCCGGTTCCACGACACCGCTATAAATAATCAAATAGCAACTTACCATTATTTAATATAACAAAAAATAAAAGCATTGCTTTAAGTATGTGTTTAAAAAATATTTTATTTAAAATGTGTGTTTTAAAACAGGACTAGAAATCATAAAGCAAAACATAAACTTAACATATTCATCGTGTATAAAAAATACTAAGAATAAAAAATTAAATAAAAAGGCAAAAAATAAATTGAATATTATAAAACGTCTATCTTCGATTAGTTTTAAAAATTCTCTGAGAACAGAATACAACGAAGCAACTGTCGAGAGCAGCGGTGCCAACTCTGTGGATTTTTCGTGATTTTGACGATTTTAGATGGTAAATTGGGCATGTGACGATTCATGATTTTAATCAACGTAGTTATAAATTGACTATTTTTGAAAATGTGCGTCTCAAGTTTCCTTTTAGTGTTTTTATTACGTGTTTTTAGTTGTAATGTAAATATCAATACTAAAAAATATGCTTAACATACTCTCTCTGCCACAATCTTAATTGGATTAAACACATCGCAAAGCTTGAATTAAAATCTAAAACAACTGTAGCTTTGATTATTCTGGGGGGGGCAAGAACTATTCTGGGGGGACATAGCCCCCCCAGCACCCCCCTAGCTACGCCAATGGCCCCCATATAAACGGATCCCCAAATTTGGCTTGCGATCGCTCTAAGAGAAGCAAATTTCATCCGATCAGTCTGAAATTTGGTACATGGTGTTAGTATATGGTCTCTAACAACCATGCAAAAATTGGTCCATATCGGTCCATAATTACATATAGCTCCCATATAAACCGATCCCCCGATTTGGCTTGCGGAGCCTCTAAGAGAACCAAATTTCATCCGATCCGGCTGAAATTTGGTACATGGTGTTGGTATATGTTCTCTAATGACCATGCAAAAATTGGTCCATATCGGTCCATAATTATATATAGCCCCCATATAAATCCATTCCCAGATTTGTCTTCCGGAGCCTCTTGGAGGAGCAAAATTCATCCGATACGGTTGAAATTTGGAACATGGTGTTAGAATGTGCTTTCTAACAAACACGCAAGAATTGGTCCATATCGGTCCATAATTATATATAGCCCCCATATAAACCGTTCCCCAGATTTGATCTCCGGAGCCTCTTGGAGGAGCAAAATTCATCCGATCCGGTTGAAATTTGCAACGTGGTGTTAGTATAAGGCCGCTAATATCCATGCCAAAATTGGTCCATAACGGTCTATAGTTATATATAGCCGATCCCCAATCACACAAAAATTGGTCCATATCGATTCATATTCATGGTTGCCACTCGATCCAAAAATAATCTACCAAAATTTTAGTTTTATGGAAAACATTGTCAAAATGTTATTTCTATAGAAAATGTTGTCAAAATTTTATTTCTATAGAAAATTTTGTCAAAATTTTATTTCTATAGAAAATTTTGTCAAAATTTTATTTCTATAGAAATTTTTTTCCAAATTTTATTTCTATAGAAAATTTTTTCCAAATTTTATTTCTATAGAAACTTTAAACTTATTTATATACGTATTTAATCGGCCTTTTTTAGTTTAATATATACTACGTATGGACTACCATGTAATTTAGAAGACGGTGTTAGGAAGTTTTAAGATACCATGCCATCGGCAAGTGTTACCGCAACCCAAGTAATTCGATTGTGGACGACAGTCTTCAGTAGAAGTTTCTACGCAATCCATGGTGGAGGGTACATAAGCTTCGGCCTGGCCGAACTTACGGCCGAATATACTTGTTAAATTTGAGTTTTGCGTATCTCATACTACAATCAAAAAAAAAAGTCTACTTGGATCCAAAGATTTTGACCTTCCCTTAAGGATTTTGGTATTGATTCCGAGCCAAAGATGAGGCTTCTTTAAAATAAAGACATTTTTAGCGACCTATGTTGCTTTAAATCTAGGATCAATAAAATTAACATTAAGATAGAGATTCACTTTATCGAATATTCATTCCCCATTCTCTCTATAACATATTCATAGAGCTATTCAGGTACAAATAAATGACACTTTAAAAATCCAAATTATAACGGATACATCAACGTACAAAAAGTTTTCTTAATTCCAAAACAACTTTAAACCAAAAAGGCTAAATCCTCAAAACAAATCTTAGCCTATATTTGAGGCGTTTTTATTTTAAATTTAAAATCCAAATTATAACGGATACATCAACGTACAAAAAGTTTTCTTAATTTCAAAACAACTTTAAACCAAAAAGGCTAAATCCTCAAAACAAATCTTAGCCTATATTTGAGGCGTTTTTATCTTAAATTTAAAGATTAAATATTTCAGTTAATTTAAGTACGATTTCTTTAAATCAAAAATGTGTTTGTTTTCTTTAAGGAAAATTTGCCTTAGTTCAAAGATATACGACTTTAACCGAGGGACGCAAATTCCCAAAATTTATGTCCTAAATTTAATAAGAAAATTTTTTGAAGCAAAGATTATAATCTTTATCTTAATTAAAATTTCATTATTTTAAAGAAATTTGTCCTTAGTAATTTGTAAATTGTGCATCCCAAAAATTTAGGTTGCGTAAACTTTAATAATACGTAAATATTTTTTTCAGTGTAGGAAACAATTTTGCTGCTTTTTTCTTCATGAGCTATAAAAGTCCTTTCAAGACGTGTTAATTACAACTTAAATTCCCAAATTCAAACTCGACTTCAAATACAAATTATGCTATTATTCAATTAAAAAATCTCCTATTTTGAAAAAAAAAAAAAATAATTAAAGACTTTAATTTTGAAGAATTATTAAGGCCAAGTTCACCTTAGTCAAAAAAAGTTTTATTTCATGTAAATATACCCAGTTTTAAGTCGAATAACTTAATTATAAGGACAAAAAGCCTTCATTGAAATGTCTATCGATTTAAATTTGGTATTGATTCCAAATCAACGCTTAATCAAAAATTTTACTTGGACCTAAAGATTTTGACCTTCATGTAGAAATTTTGTTATTGATTCAGAGCCACAGGAATGGTTTCTTTAAAAACATAAAGCCATTTTTAGGAATCGATCCAGTCTTAAATTTAGGTTCTATAAAATTAAAATGAAGATACCGGACGCATTCCTTTTTACAATACATTAAGACTAATAAAGAATAAATACATGTGAGATTAAAAATTTAAATTATAACAGACACTTCAAACTACAAAAGTTTTTCTTAATTTCAAACAAATATACACTCAGAAAATTTAACGTCGTAACTACAAGTAAATTCCATAATATTGAGTAGTTCAAGATTTTACTCACAGTTAGTTAAATTTAACTATTGATGAACTAAATTAACTCAGTGGAAGTAAATTGAACTTACAGTCATTACCAGCAAAATGGTTAAGAACTCCCAATGAGTTCGTAAATGGACTGAAGCAAATATAATAATAGGGAATACGTATTTTCTCGAACGTACGAAGAAGTTTCTCAGCGTTACTGAACATTTACTGTACAATATTACGAAGTCTAGTTGGACACGAAATTTCCGTTTTTAGTATAAATAAACTAACGATGAATGTCAATTCTAACTACCGTTGAGTGAATCTTTTTCTAGACAATAGTTCGTCTCCGAAACATGTGCTCGTATGGTGTTTCTAAAAATAGACACCCTTGACTGTGTGTGTTAATGGATAGATGCAACCAAGCAAGAAAAGAATAAACAAAGTCACATTTGGTTGTTGATGAGTATAAGAGCTAAGTGGCCCAGTGGATAGTGTGTTTAGTTAGAAAACTGATGGTACGCGGTTCGATCCTCCGTCCGGACAAAAGGTAAAATTTTATAAAATGATAAAAATAAAATCCAATCAATGATTCTAAAGGATTTGTACTACAGAAGAGTAAGTGGTTTGTACTAAATATAATATGACATGTAGAAATGGGGATCCTCCCCCTTGATGTATCCTTGCTCCAAGTCACCAGGTGGTCCAGGAAATCCGGAACATTAATTTTTTCGTTTTTAAAAAATGTATTATTTAGTTAATTTTTTACTTCTGAATAGTTAAATTTGAACTTGACAAAAGTTAAAACAAATTACTAACGTATAGGAAAATGTTGAACTTACTATGGGTATATGCTTCTTTAGCGACATACGAAGTTCAATATTAACACTGGTTAGTTAAAAATAACTCGCTACTGGGTTCACTCTTCTCTGAGTGTATACGACCGAAAGTTTGACCAGACCTAACTAATCTTACGAGGGATTGCGTACAAATTTTTATTAAAGACTGACATCCACAATCGAACTATTTGAGTTGTGGTAGCAGTTACCAACATTGGCTTCTAAATTCGACCAGATGAAGTTTGCTCCTTCACGTGGCTCCGGAAGTAAAATCTGGAGGTCGGTTTTTATGGGACAAATCTTCAGAATTACCGTTACATAACATATCCTTTTTGAGTTTTTTTTTTAAGTAAATGCTCAATTATGTGAATAATTATACCTAATGGTACCATCATTTATTCTATTTTATTAAGTCTTTAACAGCCAAATGCATTACATTTTGAGACAAGTAAGTAAAGTAGAAAGTCGGGCGGGGCCGACTATATCATACCCTAAACCACCATTACAGAATTAGTAATCATAAGCATCTGTGGGGTAACATATAGGTCTGGAAGATAAACCGCAGTTGCATATTTAAGAAAATTAAGGGGTACATGTCTATGGGTGCTTTGTGTCAATCTGACTATAGCTCATAGCTCATAACTTAGAATATAAATTTGTATTACCACCACGGTTGCCACAGTTGGTAGAATTCTACCCAAAATAGTAATCTTTTTTGTTAAATCTCTACAAAAATAAAATTTTGGAAAAAGTTTCTATAAACAAATTTTTGTGAGAAATTTTTCTATAGAAATAAAATTTTGACAATAAGTTCTATAGAAATAAAATTTTGAGAAAAAATTCCACAGAAATAAAATTTTGAGAAAATTTTTTATAGAAATAATATTTTGAAAAAAAATTTCTATAGAAATACAATTTTGACAACATGTTCTACAGAAATAAAATGTTGACAAAAGTCTCTACAGGAATAAAGTTTACCACACATTGTTAAAGATCAAGCCTTGCCGGCTTCTAATTTCCTCCTCTAGAGCCACCAAAATGTAAAAATTATTACAAATTGTGTTGAGTGAAAATGTCCTACATTGTGGCCCTACGTCCCTACAAGACGCTAAATATTAGAAAAACCCTACATATAGGGAATTTCCCCTACTTCTATCAACACTGGCTGTGTTGATATTGCGCCTACGGAGTTAGTATGCCATTAATATTGAGCCCATTATTAAAAAAAAGAGAAAATCGTTAAATTAGTGTGGGTAATAAATACAAATTTGTAAAAATCGAGCAATATTCTTATGTGAGAGCTACAAGTACGATCGGCTAGTACATCAAAATTTGAAATTTGAGTAACATTGGTTAATAAATAAGAGTACTATGGCCAAATTTGGGAAAATCGAGCGATAAGAAATGAGGCCTGTATGGTCAAACATAAGGTTATTAGGGGCGAATTTTTCAAAATCGGGTGATACATATATGGGAGCTATATCTACATGTGAACCTATTTCGATGAAATTTTGCACGTATAGTTAGTACTATAGAGGACTGGATCTAGCCAAATTTTAGTAAGATCGGTTAATAAATAAGGGTTATACATATATATGGGAGCTATATCTAAATCTGAACCGATTTCGATGATTTTTTGCACATATAGTTAGTGCTATAGAAGACTACATTTAGTCAAATTTGGGTAAGATCGGTTGATAAATAAGGGTTTTATAGCCAAATTTATAAAAATCGGGCGGTACATATATATGGGAGCTATAGCTAAATCTGAACCGATTTCGATGATTTTTTGCACATATAGTTAGTGCTATAGAAGATTATATTTAGCCAACTTTGAGTAAGATCGGTTGATAAATAAAGGTTTTGTGGCCAAATTTGGGAAAATCGGGCGATACATATATATGAGAGCTATATCTAAATCTGAACCGATTTGGATGAAATTTTGCAGACTTGAAGGGCGATGGAAAAGATTACCTTTTGCCAAATTTGGTGACGATCCGTTTGAAAAAACGCGCAACGTGACCCCATTTGTCGAAATTGGGCGATACATATATATGGGAGCTATATCTAAATTTGATCCGATTTCAATAGCGTTCGTCCTTGTGCCCAACAAACTCCCTGTACCAAATTTCATCAAAATCGGTTAATAATTGCGACTGGAATCCTGTGAACAACAAATACATGGACAGACGGACGGACGGACGGACACCAAGCGCTAGATCGACTCAGGAGGTGATTCTGAGTCGATCGGTATATATTTTATGGGGTCTAAAATCAATATTTCTGGTAGGCACATTTTTTGGCCGATCAAACTTATTATACCCTGACCACTATGTGGGTATAAATATCATTTCGAAAATTACCGATAAGTATTTATTATTGTCATTATAAGTTAGTCATTATAACTCAACGCAATGTAATGCAATGTGTAATGACAGCTTTACTCCTAGTAATGTAAATTGCAATGAGATGTGGTTACCTAGTTTTTGCTGAGTATATCTAAATCTGAACCGATTTCAATCACATTTAGCAAAATTGACACTACTAAATGAAGGTGAAACTCCGGCTACTGGGGTCATAACTTAAAATATCTTAAAGTATTTTCCCACCTTTTTATACCCTCCACCATAGGATGAGGGGTATATTAACTTTGTCATTCCGTTTGTAACACATCGAAATATTGCTCTAAGGCCCCATAAAGTATATATATTCAGGGTCGTGGTAAAATTCTGAGTCGATCTGAGCATGTTCGTCCGTCCGTCTGTTGAAATCACGCTAACTTCCGAACGAAACAAGCTATCAACTTGAAACTTGGCACAAGTAGTTGTTATTGATGTAGGTCGGATGGTATTGCAAATGGGCCATATCGGTCCACTTTTACGTATAGCCATGGGGGCTATACGTAAAAGTGGACTATATATATAAACGGACCCCCAAATTTGGCTTGTGAGGCCTCTAAGAGAAGCAAATTTCATCCGATCCGGCTGAAATTTGGTACATGGTGTTAATATATGGTCTCTAACAAAATTGGTCCACATCGGTCCATAATTATATATAGCCCCCATATAAACCGATCCCCCGATTTGGCTTGCGGAGCCTCTAAGAGAAGCAAATTTCATCCGATCCGGCTGAAATTTGGTACATGGTGTTAGTATATTGTCTCTAACAACCATGCAAAAATTGGTCTATATCGGTCCATAATTATATATAGCCTCCATCATTGGCGGAGCTAGACATTTTCTCTATGCCCCCCCCCAGACACCCTTCAAAATTTTGTCGCAATTTCCGAAGCGATAAATTACGCCTATTGATAAAACTATACATCCTCAATTTTATTGCGGTGTTAAAGGCAATATGCAGCAAAATCAATCAAAAACAAAAAAAAACTCAATCACAAAAATTAGTTGTATCAATTAATTTTTTAATTGGCTTTGATGATTGATACTATCATTTTTTTAATTGAATACATTTCAATTAAAAACAAGTAAGTAAAGTCTAAAGTCGGGCGGAACCGACTATATTATACCCTTCAACACTATGTAGACAAACATTTGTGTTACCATCTCAACTACTTAAAATTTGCTGGGAGCTATATAAAGGTTTGCATTTCCAGATACAAATACTTTTAATGGAAACAATTTTTTGTACTTCTACAAAAACTCTAGAATTAAAATTTAAATCGGCTAACGCCCTGGGATGATACACAATGTTAGTAAAAAATATGGGAAATATGAAGCGAGAGAAATTTTAATGCAATTGTACAAAAGAGATTTATGATTTTTCAGGCGATACATATGTATTCGAGATATAGGACAATTAGAGTAATATTTACAATTTTTGCTACTCAGCAGTGGCGATTTTACAAGGATATTGGTTAGATCTCGCCAAGATATGTGTAGGGCGACTTGGAGCCTTATTTAAAACTCATCCGTTCTGTGGAAATTTTGGCATTGCAGTGTGTAGGATATGGCTAAGATATGGGGAAATCATCACAGAATTTTGTGTAAACTGTGAGAATTTTGGCCATATTTGTATTCTCTGTGGAAACTATCCAGTCAATTGGAGGAAAATCCCATTGAAAATGGGTCTAAAATATGAAACAGTCGACCATATTTCCCCAACTCTGGTGTACGTATATATGGGAGCTATATACAACCTGAACCAATTTTGACTTAATTTGGCATGCATAGTTAGAATAATAATTCTGCTATCTATGCGAAATTTCACGTAAATGGGAGTATAACTTTGGGCCCCCTGGTCATATGAGTGCAAATCGGACGGGAGATATATATGGGAGCCATATCTAAATCTGAATCGATTTCAACCAAATTTGGCACAATTACCTATACTACTAAACGTACTCCTTGTGCGAAATTTGAAGCAAATCACGTCAAAACCCTGGATTTTGAGGCCATATAAGTTCAAATCGGACGAAAGATATATATGGGAGCTATATCTAAATGTGAACCGATTTCAATCAAGTGTACCAAGCATTGGTAGAATGCCAATTCTACCCTCTGTGCAAAATTTCATGAAGATCGGTAGTAAACTTTGGGCTCTGTGGTCATATGAGTCTAAATCGGACGAAAGATATATATGGTAGCTATATCTAAATCTGAACCGATTTGGCTGATATTTTGCAAGATTTGCGAGATTCATTAAATATTTGGATGTACAGTATTTCAAGAAAATCGGTTGATAAACACGCTAACTATGACCACATCGTAGATAATTATATATGGCAGCTATATCTAAATCTGAACCGATTTTTTTCCAAAACCAATAGCAATTGTCTCTGTCTCAAGAAACGGCCCTATGCCAAATTTGAGGACGATCGGACTTAAATTGCGAGCTGTACTTTGTGCACAAAATTACATATACAGACAGACGGACGGACAGAGAGACAGACAGACGGACATCGCTAAATCGACTCAGATTTTAATTCTTACCCGATCGGTATACTAAAAGATGGGTTTATGACCACTATTTCTTGGCGTTATATACAAATGCACAAACTTATTATACCCTGTACCACAGTAGTGGTGAAGGGTATAATTAATTAGATCAATTAATTTCATGGTTGAAGACAAAAAATATTTTATTGTGTGTGGGAGCCGGTTCCACGACACCGCTATAAATAATCAAAAAGCAACTTACCATTATTTAATATAACAAAAAATAAAAGCATTGCTTTAAGTATGTGTTTGAAAAATATTTTATTTAAAATGTGTGTTTTAAAACAGGACTAGAAATCATAAAGCAAAACATAAACTTAACATATTCATCGTGTATAAAAAATACTAAGAATAAAAAATTAAATAAAAGGCAAAAAATAAATTGAATATTATAAAACGTCTATCTTCGATTAGTTTTTAAAGATTCTGTGAGAACAGAATACAACGAAGCAACTGTTGAGAGCAGCGGTGCCAACTCTGTGGATTTTTCGTGATTTTGACGATTTTAGATGGTAAATTGGGCATGTGACGATTCATGATTTTAATCAACGTAGTTATAAATTGACTATTTTTGAAAATGTGCGTCTCAAGTTTCCTTTTAGTGTTTTTATTACGTGTTTTTAGTTGTAATGTAAATATCAATACTAAAAAATATGCTTAACATACTCTCTCTGCCACAATCTTAATTGGATTAAACACATCGCAAAGCTTGAATTAAAATATAAAACAACTGTAGCTTTGATTATTCTGGGGGGGCAAGAACTATTCTGGGGGGGGGCATAGCCCCCCAGCACCCCCCTAGCTACGCCAATGGCCTCCATATAAACCGAACACCAGATTTGACCTCCGGAGCCACTTAAAGGACCAAAATTCATCTGATTCAGTTGAAATTTGGTACGTGATGTTAATATATGGCCTCAAACACCCATGCAAAAATTGGTCGATATCGGTCCATAATTATATATAGGCCCCATATAAACCGATCCCCAGATTTGACCTCCGGAGCACCTTGGAAGAGCAAAATTCTTCCATTCGGTTGAAATTTGGTACGTGATGTTAGTATAGGGTATCCAACAACAATGCAGGGATTGGTTCCTATCAGTCCATAATTATATATAACCCCAATATAAACCGATCCTCAGATTTGACCTCCGGTGCCTTTTGGAGAAGCAAAATTCATCCGATCTTGTTGAAATTTGGTACGTGGTAGTAGCATTCGATATTTAACAACCATGTGAGTTGAAATTTGTGGATGACAGTCTTTCGTAGAAGTTTCTACGCAATTCATGGTGGAGGGTACATAAGATTCGGCCTGGCCGAACTTACGGCCGTATATACTTGTTATTTTTTGTTTTTCTTTCTTAATACTTCTTACACTAGGCAAGTACGAGGGCGGTTCGGAATCTTTTTAGCCTATTAATGAAAGAGAATAATTAGTTTTTCAAATATATTTTTATTTTTCAATATAATCTCCTGAAACTTAAATACACTTATTCCAACGCTTTTCTAGCAATGGTGTCCTCCATCCCTGTATTTGTTTTTCGCAGGAATTATTAACCGATTTTGTTCTTTTTTGTACAAGAACGAACGCTATTTAATTTGAAAAAAAAAATCGGATCAAATTTAGATATAGCTTCCATTTACCCTTCATGTGTGTATTATCAGGCAATTCTGTTCTGATTGAGATAAAGCTCCTATAAACGTGTACTGTATATGGAAATACGGCTTATATCCAAAATATATTTCAATGATACCTCACAAATGCTTATGTCTACTAATTCAGTATGGATGGTTTAGGGTATCATATAGTCGGCCCCTTCCGACTTTCTACTTCACTCACTTGTTTTGTGGTAAAGGTTTGAACTCATCGAAAGAAAAAACTGCAACTAAAGAACAACGTTTGCAGTGTTTTTCTTTGCATGCATCTCATTGTGGAGAGTAGAAGAATTTTAAAACAACAGATATCAGCAACGTTAATTACATCTCCCATTCCAGTTTTGGACTTCATAGTTAATAGGATGCCATAATCCTTTGAAGAAGATCAAAGTGTTATTGCAGATTGCCGATATTTTTCTTTATTAGTAAATCCATAAATATATTAAAGTATTTACTTTTGTTTGCAACAAATGGAAAATCTCCATGTATAAATCCTTTTGTGGGTGAATAGTTCCTTAAATTCGCCACGGATTGGTTTTCTTGTTTTTCTGTTTCTCATCGGTAACTTTACATGTTTACTTAATGTGCTTTATCGTGTGCAATAATTGCTTCAATTGTATGACCAATTGTTTGAAGGCAGGCTGTTTCTTTCCCAGAGGGAGTACTCAGCAAATAAAAATCATGAAAAAGCTATAAAACGAATTAAACCCTCCTTTGTGGTTGCCTTCAATGGGGCTGGGCAGCAAAACTGCCTCCTCCAACGCCTGCCATTCAGGTGGAAAATGGGTAAGGAAACCAAAAAACGAAAAAAAAACATCGAAGTGTTTAACAGACTTCTCACTTTGATTTACCACACGCTATAGACGGGGTAATGTTTATTTTTATTTCAATATTTTTTTTGTTCCTTGTGCTCCTTATTTATGGCCCTCCTGTTTCACTGGTGCTCCGCGTTCTTCTTCTTATTCATCGTCATCAAAGGGAATGCTGCTGCCATGAAAAAGTCCTTAACAATAACAACAATGGCGGATATAAAAGTTTAAACCATTTAAGCGATATGTGTTGCGAAACAATAAAAGATTGGAGACCAGGAACAGTACCGCCACCAGTACCAACATGACATCGTAAGGGATTAAAGTTGACTCGGCGGCTTTGGTCCCCCTTTGTTTGGTTTTCAGTTTTTGTTTTTTATTTTTGTATTTCAGTTTCTTTGGCGTTGGCATAGTTTATAGCCATATGCATTGATGTTCCAAATTTTGGGTAAGAACTATAAAAATTGAGTCACAAATACACATCCATTTTGTCTTTCTTCCATATGGTTTACATTTTCTTTCATTCAAATTTCCTTGAATTTGTATAAATCACCATGGAAAGACAGTGGTTGCAGTAGTTGAAGAAATTATCTTAAAATTTCTATATACATATATACCAGGTATATGTCCAGGGTAGCAAATACGATGTTTACCAATTCAAATTACCATATTTTGTTCTACAAAATCTATGTACTTAAAATTTAAATCTAACGTTATGGAACGTAACACAATTTTAACGAAAAATAAAAATGCAAGGAAAGTCTAACGTCGGGAGGGCCGATTATAATATACTCTGCACAACTTTGTATTTAGATCTACATTTTGATAAAATCTCAAATCAGACTTCTACAAAAATCGGGCAATATTTGGGAAATATTTATAATTGTTTAGACAATTTCGCAAAAATGCATTTATGATTCATTCATTGAAAAATTTGAGTCATTTCTACAAGTTTTCGACTTAGCAGCAATTTTTCCAAAATTGTATGCTCACTGAATACAATTTTGGAAACATTTTTGTCTAGTAAATAAAATTTTGCAAAATTTTATATAGAAATAAAATTTTGGAAAATTTTCTACAATAAAAAAATTTTGAGAAAATTTTCTATAGAAATAAAATTTTGGCAAAATTTTCTATAGAAATCAAATTTTGACCAAATTTTCTATAGAAATCAAATTTTTACCAAATATATAGAAATACAATTTTGAATAAAATTTTTATGGAAATAAAATTTGGCAAAATTTTTTAAAGAAATAAAAGTTTGAAAAAATTATCAATAGAAATACAATTAAAAAAAATTGTGTAGCAAACAAAATTTTGCAAAATTTTCTATAGAAATAAAATTTTGCAAAATATTCTATAGAAACAAAATTTTGACTAAATTTTCTATAGAAATAAAATTTTGACTAAATTTTATATGTATAAAAAAATATTTCTATAGTAATAAAATTTTGAATACATTTTTTATAGCAGTGAGTATCAGTGAGCATCAGTAAGAAAAAAAAAATTTACAAAATTTGCTATAGAAATAAAATTTGACAAGTTTTTCTTATAGAAATAAAATTTTGAAAAAATTATCAATAAAAATACAATTTTAGAAAAATTTTTGTTTAGTAATTAAAATTCTGAAAAACTTTTGTGTAGTAAATAAAATTCTGCAAAATATTCTACAGAAACAATTTTGACTAATATAGAAATAAAATTTTGACAAAATTTTCTATAGAAATAAAATGTTGACCAAATTTTCTAATAAAAAAATCTATTACTATAAAATATTGGCAAAATTTTCTATAGAAATAAAATTTTGACTTAAATTTTTATAGAAATAAAATTATCAATAAATATAAAATTTTAAAAAAATTTTTGTGTAACAAACAAAATTTTGCAAAATTTTCTATAGAAATAAAATTTTGTAAAATATTCTATAGAAACAAAATTTTGACTCAATTTTCTATAGAAATAAAATTTTGACTAAATTTTCTATAGAAAAAAAATATTTCTATACACACAAAAAAATTTGTTTCTGATTCAATCACGAAATTAATTGATCCAATTAATTTTTTAATTGAAATGTCTTCAATCACAGAAATGATAGTATCAATTAAAAAATTAATTGAAGGTCAATTAAAAATTAATTGATCCAATTAAAAAATTAATTGATACTATTAATTTTTGTGATTGATTTTTCTTTCAATTAAAAAATTTGTTGATTCCATTAAATTTTTAATTGAATATTTTTTATAACTCAATTAAAATTTTAATTGGAAAATTTTTCGTGAAATGTTTTTCTGTGGAGTAATACAATTTTGAAAAAATTTTTTTATAGAAATAAAATTTTGACAAAATTTCCTATAGAAATTAATTTTGACAAAACTTTTTATAGAAATAATATTTTGACAAAATTTTCTATAAAAAACAACTTTGAAAAAAATTTCTGCCAATATTCCACATATGTATATGCCCTTAAACAAAAATTAAAATAAAAATAATATCGATTGTTCGAAACATTTCAAATAAATTGCTATGGGCATTAAAATTGATCGATTCAGCCCATCTGCCAGTCTAACATTCTAGGAAACATAAAAAGATAGCCGTAATTGGAAGTTGATTTTCATTTACAATCATGCTGTACATTGATCGAATGAACAACGCAATGGAAACTAATTTGCGTAAAAACTTGCTTAGTTACAAAAATGTGAAGTGTTTTAAAAAATTTGGTTTAGCCGGAGTCGGAGTCGAGCAAACTTTTTACGACTCCGACTCCAGCAAAATCTTCAGACTCCGACTCCACAGCCCTGCTTAGAGGCTCCGCAAGCCAAATATGGGGATCGGTTTATATGGGGGCTATATATAAATATGGACCGATGTGGACCAATTTTTGCATGGTTGTTAAAGACCATATACTAACACCATGTACCAAATTTCAGCTGGATCGGATTAAATTTGCTTCTCTTAGAGGCTCCGAAAGCCAAATCGGGGGATCGGTTTATATGGGGGCTATATATAATTATGGACCGATGTGTACCAATTTTTGCATGGTTGTTAGAGACCATATAGTAAAACCATATACCAAATTTCAGCCGGATCGGATGAAATTTGCTTCTCTTAGAGGGTCTGCAAGCCAAATTTGGGGGGTCCGTTTATATGGGGCCTATACGTAAAAGTGGACCGATATGGCCCATTTGCAATACCATCCGACCTACATCAATAACAACTACTTGTGCCAAGTTTCAAGTCGATAGCTTGTTTCGTTCGGAAGTTAGCGTGATTTCAACAGACGGACGCACGGACGGACATGCTCAGATCGACTCAGAATTCCAACACGACCTAGAATATATATGCTTTATGGGGTCTTAGAGCAATATTTCGATGTGTTACAAATGGAATGACAAAGTTAATATACCCTCATTCTATGGTGGAGGGTATAAAAAAGCAACTAAAAGTAGTTCCACACTTTTTCTCAGAAAAAATTGGAGTTGTTCTAAAGGCACAACTTTAAAAGCACTTCCAAAAATGTTCTCACAAAGAAGTTAATTATTTTAACTACGCAGGAAGGTTTTTTTAATTCAATTTTTTATAAATCGTTTTTTCGTATTTTAAATGGACAATTTTTTGTTTTTTTAATTAGACTAACAAAGAGTAAGAGTTAATAAAATAGTGCAAATTATTAAATTTTGCCGTAAAGATTATAAATCCATTCTAGAAAAATCGATCATTTTTGAAAATATTCGAGGTCAAACGTTTCAGACAAGCGTGAAATGCATTAAAAACATATAAAATGTTTTATTTATTTTATTTGGGAAAATATCACAATTTTTTTAATTCACATAATAAAGAAACTAACTTACAATTTAGAGGACAATGTTAAGAAATAAAACTATATATTGCCATCGGCACCTGCTACCGCAGAGGCCTTCCTACGCTTATGTTCCTAGCCTTGCTAACTCATCCGCTTCGCAGTTCCCCGGTAAGGTCCTTTGGCCAGGCACCCATAAATAATTGTTCTCCTTGTGCAAAATTTCAACCAAATTAGGGAAAAACTCTGGCTTTCGGGTCCATATAAGTGCATATCGGGCGAAAGATATATATGGGGGCTATATCTAAATCTGAACCGATTTCTTCCAAAATCAATAGCGTTCTATTCTGACCAAAACATAAACTTGTGCCAAATTTGAAAGCGATTGGACTTAAATTGCGACCTAGACTTTGATCACAAAAATGCGTTCACAAACAGACGGCCGGACGGACATGGCAAGATCGACTCAGGGACCCACCCTGAGCATTATTGCCAAAAACACCATGTGTCTATCTCGTCTCCTGCTGGGTGTTGCAAACATATGCACTAAATTATAATACCCTGTTCCACAACTGAAGAGTGAATTCCAAAATCAAAATAGGAGCAACATTCTACACACACACCTTCAAAATGAGGGTTGTTCAGGTTTTTTAAATGCAAAATTGAAATACGTCAAGTTTATATTGACCAAATTTTGACCGTATCACCCTTTATTAGGTGAATATTGTACCGCTCAGCCATCTCGTTGGGAGATTTGCGGCCGTTTTCGAGTTAAGGAACACAGAGTCCAAGGATTTTATTGCAGGTTGACTGTCTGAGTATACATTAATACCAACATTTGATGGAACATTACTTCTCAGCCAATTCGCCGTATTTGGCACATCTGGCATTGTTTTGAGGACCGCACTGTGGCAGTACCTTTTTTCCGACCATCTCGAGCAACCGCACAGCCGTTGTTGCAGCTGACTATTTGGCCAAAATGTCTACAGGCAATAAATGCAGCGTGACATTACGGGAATCGGTTCCTGTATTACTGAATGCGCCTGAGATACATAAGCACGCCATATTCTGAACTTTACCTAAACTTGTCGGCTGCTGAAGTGCTGTCCACCAGACCACAACACCATGTAGCGTTATAGGTCAAACCACTGCAATGTTTTATTCCTTATTGCACTGCTGTGTTTTAGTCCTTATTGCCTTATTGCACGAGTACAAAGCTAACGTGGCTTTTCTCGCCCTTGAAGTTCAGCTTCATGTCCAAAATAACCCCAAGTTTTAGCACACTCACCAACGGGAATTGCAATACCCCCTAAGGAAATGGGCTTAACCGTGCGAATTTTGCTTTCTTTGCAGTAAATGACTAGGTCTGTCTTTGCAGGATATACCCCAAGACCATTCTCTTTCGCCCATTCTTCAGTTACCCGGAGGGCTTTCTGTATAATATCTATGATTGTGGATGGGAATTTTCCCCTGACTGTTAAAGCTACATCATCTGCGTATGCCAACACTTTTATTCGTTCTTTTTCTAGGGAAATCAGAAGGTTGTTTATAGCCAATCCAAATATGAGGTGATAGAACTCGTCCTTGGGGAGTGCTTCTGTTCACATACCTTTGTATGTTTGCTTGTCCAAGTGTGGTTGAAATACGTCGCTTCGTTAGAAGTTGGTCTAACATCCTAAGTATACCTGGATCAACATTCAGAGTTGCCATTCCATTTAATATCGAGCTAGAAAAGTCACAATTGTGTATTCACTGACAGATAGTTAGCTTTCAATAAAGATTACTAATTCATGTAATGCGGTTTCTAAATATCTATCATTCTCTCCAGAGTCTTAAGAAGGAATGATGATAAGCTGATTGGTCGGAAATCCTTCGCATTCGAATGAGAGGCTTTTTTCGCGACTTTTGTTTCCCTCCAATTTCCTGGAATATATACTAGGATGATACATCCTTTATATATCGCCGACAACCACGGGATAATTCTGTCATTCACTGCTTGTGACTGCGCTGGAAAAATTCCATCAGTTACAGGTGATTTAAAGCCCATTGTATTCTGGATTCCGATACAATTTCCTTGATAGGAAATGACCTCGGTGACACCGCCAGAATATGGTTCAACCGCTTGATTTCCAGAACATACATTTGTCCAATTGTACATACAGCGTCTCCTCACTGGACGTTGTCCAATTGCCCTCTGATTTTTTAACGAAACCTGATGTGGAGTTTGTGGATGCTAGTATCTTCCGTAGTCTGGAAGCCTCGAACGTACTTTCAATACTGCTACAATAATCATTCCAAGAGTTGTGCTGAGCCTTTCTCAGTTCTCTATTATATTGTCTCAGATTCGTCTTGTAAGCGTCCCAATATTCTAGAGCTCTGGTGGACTTTGCTTTGCTTCCTGCAGGATTTTCTCATATTACCTAGCTCCGTAGACCACCACGGCGGTCGTTTTCCCCCCCTTGGCTTTCCTATAGAGCGTGCAGCTTTTAGTGAGATGTTGAAGGCCTTTGACATTCGCTCAATGGTTTGTTCGATATATTTGTCTCTATCCTCTATCGTATCTATACCTATACCTATTCCAATCAGCTCTCCTCACATTTGGTGGAAATATGGTCTTTGAAGTACGAACCGCCAACATCAGGTAGCGCTGAACTGAGAAGCTTTGTTCCCTTAAAACTTGCCACTCAAATATCTTATCATTCAGTTGCGGAGAGGCCAAAGTAACGTCCAAAACCTCTTGCCTATTTTTGGTGACGAAGGTTGATGCATTTCCCTTGTTGTTGACAGTTAGTACGCAAAATAAACTCTATTAGCGACTCTCCCCTTCTATTAGTCTCACTACTTCCCCAAATACTATGATGTGCATTTGCATCACATCCCATAATGAGTTTTGTCTTTGTTTTCAGTGACTCCTCAACCAAGGCATCTCCTTGTCATATCCTATGTACACCGAAGATACCCAATTTTTGCTTTTGGCTATCTTTAGACTGGCTACGACAGGGTCTCCATTGCTTAATGAAGGAAGCAGAACTTCGTTCTTGGCAATTATACATGCTCTATTTATATCTTTACCGGTTTTTGCAACAGTTTGAAACCCGGAGTTCTTAATTCACAGATCTTGTTCTTCTATACATAGGATTCTTTAATAAGAACCACATCTAAAGGGTGATTTGTTAAGAGCTTGATAACTTTTTTTTTAAAAAAAACGCATAAAATTTGCAAAATCTCATCGGTTCTTTATTTGAAACGTTAGATTGGTCCATGACATTTACTTTTTGGAGATAATTTCATTTAAATGTTGACCGCGGCTGCGTCTTAGGTGGTCCATTCGGAAAGTCCAATTTTGGGCAACTTTTTCGAGCATTTCGGCCGGAATAGCCCGAATTTCTTCGGAAATGTTGTCTTCCAAAGCTGGAATAGTTGCTGGCTTATTTCTGTAGACTTTAGACTTGACGTAGCCCCACAAAAAATAGTCTAAAGGCGTCAAATCGCATGATCTTGGTGGCCAACTTACCGGTCCATTTCTTGAGATGAATTGTTCTCCGAAGTTTTCCCTCAAAATGGCCATAGAATCGCGAGCTGTGTGGCATGTAGCGCCATCTTGTTGAAACCACATGTCAACCAAGTTCAGTTCTTCCATTTTTGGCAACAAAAAGTTTGTTAGCATCGAACGATAGCGATCGCCATTCACCGTAACGTTGCGTCCAACAGCATCTTTGAAAAAATACGGTCCAATGATTCCACCAGCGTACAAACCACACCAAACAGAGCATTTTTCGGGATGCATGGGCAGTTCTTGAACGGCTTCTGGTTGCTCTTCACTCCAAATGCGGCAATTTTGCTTATTTACGTAGCCATTCAACCAGAAATGAGCCTCATCGCTGAACAAAATTTGTCGATAAAAAAGCGGATTTTCTGCCAACTTTTCTAGGGCCCATTCACTGAAAATTCGACGTTGTGGCTCGTTAGTAAGTCTATTCATGATGAAATGTCAAAGCATACTGAGCATCTTTCTCTTTGACACCATGTCTGAAATCCCACGTGATCTGTCAAATACTAATGCATGAAAATCCTAACCTCAAAAGAATCACCCTTTATTTCCCCTTTCATCAGAAGGACTTTTAAGCACAAGCAGTCTAACATTGGTGAAAATTTATCTGGAGGTACCGCAGAACCATCCTAATTGTCTACCACCGTCACATCAGACGCTTCGATCGAGTCATCAAGGACTTCCTCTTCACAGATCTCGGTGACTCTCGTAACAATCCGCGGTTAAGCTTTGGTGATGTTTGAGCCTGTAGGAACTTCCCGCATACGATGTTCGTCAATGTCTGCAGTTTTTATGTCGCCTTCGGCTTCGCAAAATTTTTTCACTTCTGACTCTACCGGAGGCTAGTCCGTTTTGGAATCCTTTGGCTGTTTGCTTTTTTATACCTTCATATGGATATCATGAAAGCCATAACTTACACGTCCTTGGGTCTGGGCTAGATGTGGCAACGGCTCAATGTTCAATATACACACCTCCACCGTTACTTTGTTAATGATAGCCATCACAAGTCTATCTGTTTGTATTACTGAAAAAATCTGAGGTTGTCAAAAAGGTGAGTATAGGGGAGTTGATGCTCCCCGGCGATATAACAAAATTATAAAGTTTTTACCACAGGCATCTCTAATGTCTAGTTGACTTAAAAAAGGTTTACATACAAGTCGAACGAGACAACAGAAATTTCGTGTAACGTATTTTTAATTAGAGCAAATAAAAATGATAAGCTATTTAACGATTGTCTCTAAACCTTTTTATAATAACTTTGATCTACCAGAAAAAAGACCCCATAAAATATATACCGATCGACTAAGAATCACCTACTGAATCGATCTACCTATATTTGTTGTTCGCAGGATTCTGGTCGTAATTATTAACTGACTCTGATGAAATTTGGTATGTGGCGTTTTTTATACCCTCCACCATAGGATGGGGGTATATTAACTTTGTCATTCCGTTTGTAACACATCGAAATATTGCTCTAAGACCCCATAAAGTATATATATTCTGGGTCGTGGTGAAATTCTGAGTCGATCTAAGCATGTCCGTCTGTCCGTCCGTCCGTCTGTCCGGCTGTCCGTCCGTCTGTGGAAATCACGCTAACTTCCGAACGAAACAAGCTATCGACTTGAAACTTGGCACAAGTAGTTGTTATTGATGTAGGTCGGATGGTATTGAAAATGGGCCATATCGGACCACGTTTACGCATAGCCCCCATATAAACCGATCCCCAGATTTGACCTCCGGAGCCTCTTGGAGGGGCAAAATTCATCCGATCCGATTGAAATTTGGTACCTGATGTTAGTATATGGTCTCTAACAACCATGCAGAAATTGGTCCATATCGGTCCATAATTATATATAGCCCCCATATAAACCGATCCCCAGATTTGACCTCCGGAGACTTTTGGAGGGGCAAAATTCATCCGATACGGTTGAGATTTGGTACCTGATGTTAGTATACGGCCTCTAACAACCATGCAAAAATTGGTCCATATCGGTCCATAATTATATATAGCTCCCATATAAACCGATCCCCAGATTTGACCACCGGAGCTTTTTGGAGGAGCAAAATTCATCCGATCCGGTTGAAATTTAGTACGTGGTCTTAGTATACGGTTTTTAACAAACATGCAAAAATTGGTCCATATCGGTCCATAATTATATATAGCCCCCATATAAATCGATCCCCAGATTTGACCTCCGGAGCCTCTTGGAGGGGCAAAATTCATCCGATCCGGTTGAAATTTGGTACCTGATGTTAGTTTACGTCCTCTAATAACCATGCAAAAATTGGTCCATATCGGTCCATAATTATATATAGCCCCCATATAAACCGATCCCCAGATTTGACCTCCGGAGCCTCTTGGAAGAGCAAAATTCATCCGATCCAGTTGAAATTTGGTACATGGTGTTAGTATATGGTCTCTAACAACCATGCAAAAATTGGTCCATATCGGTCCATAATTATATATAGTTCCCATATAAACCGTCCCCAGATTTGACGTCCGGAACCTCTTGGAGGAGCAAAAGTCATCCGATATGGTTGAAATTTGGTACATTTTGTCAATATATGGCCTCTAACAGCCATGTAAAAATTGGTCCATATCGGTCTTTAGTTATATATAGCCGATGACTTATTACACAAAAATTGGTCCATATCGCCAAAAATAATCTACCAAAACTTTATTTCCATAGAAAATTTTGTCAAATTTTATTACTATAGAAAGTTTTGTCAAAATTTCATTTCTATAGAAAGTTTTGTCAAAAGTTTATTTCTATACAAATGTTTGTCAAAATTTTATTTCCATAGAAAATTTTGTCAAAATTTTATTTCTATAGAAAATTTTGTAATCTACCAAAACTTTATTTCCATAGAAAATTTTGTCAAATTTTATTACTATAGAAAGTTTTGTTAAAATTTCATTTCTATAGAAAGTTTTGTCAAAAGTTTATTTCTATAGAAATGTTTGTCAAAATTTTATTTCTATAGAAAATTTTGTAAAAAAAATTTATTTCTGTAGAAAATTTTGTCAACATTTTATTTCTATACAAAATTTTGTCAACATTTTATTTCTATAGAAATTTTTGTCAAAATTGTATTGCTATAGAAAATTTTGTCAACATTTTACTTCCATAGAAAATTTTGTCAACATTTTATTTCTATGGAAAATTTTGTCAAGTTTTTATTTCTATAGAAAATTTTGTCAAATTTTTATTTCTATAGAAAATTTTGTCAAAATTTTATTTCTATAGAAAACGTTGTCAAGGTTTCATTTCTATAGAAAATATTGTCAAAATTTTATTTCTATAGAAAATTTTGTCAAACTAGATTATATACGTATTTAATCGGCCTTTTTATACCCTCCATCATAGGATGGGGGTATATTAACTTTGTCATTCCGTTTGTAACACATCGAAATATTGCTCTAAGACCCCATAAAGTATATATATTCTGGGTCGTGGTGAAATTCTGAGTCGATCTAAGCATGTCCGTCCGTCCGTCCGTCTGTTGAAATCACGCTAACTTCCGAACGAAACAAGCTATCGACTTGAAACTTGGCACAAGTAGTTGCTATCGTTGTAGGTCGGATGGTATTGAAAATGGGCCATATCTGTCCACTTTTACGTATAGCCCCCATATAAAGGGACCCTCAGATTTGGCTTGTGGAGCCTCTTACAGAACCATTTTTCATCCGATTCGGCTGAAATTTGGTATATGGTGTTGGTATATGGTCTCTAACAATCATGCAAAAATTGGTCCACATCGGTCCATAATTATATATAGCCCCCATATAAACCGATCCCCAGATTTGGCTTGTGGAGCCTCTAAGAGAAGCATATTACATCCGATCAGGCTGAAATTTGGTACATGATGTTGGTATATGGTCTCTAACAATCATGCAAAAATTGGTCCACATCGGTCCATAATTATATATAGCCCCCATATAAACCGATCCCCAGATTTGGCTTGCGGAGCCTCAAAGAGAAGCAAATTTCATCCGATCCGGCTGAAATTTGGTACATGATGTTGGTATATGGTCTCTAACAACCATGCAAAAATTGGTCCACATCGGTCCATAATTATATATAGCGCCCATATAAACCGATCCCCAGATTTGGGTTGCGGAGCTTCAAAGAGAAGCAAATTGCATCCGATCCGCCTGAAATTTGGTACATGATATTGTTACATGGTCTCTAACAACCATGCAAAAATTGGTCCACATCGGTCCATAATTATATATAGCTCCCATATAAGCCGATACCCAGATTTGGCTTGCGAAGTCTCCAAGAGAAGCAAATTTCATCCAATCCGGTTGTAATTTTGAACATGGTGTTAGTATATGATCTTTAACAACCTGCCAGAATTGGTCCATATCGGTCCATAATTATATATAGCCCCCATATAAAACGTTCTCCAGATTTGACCTCCGGAGCCTCTTGGAGGAGCAAAATTCATCCGATCCGGTTCAAATTAGGAACGTGGTGTTAGTATATGGTCGCTAATAACCATACCAAAATTGGTCCAATCACACAAAAATTGGTCCATATCGGTTCATAATCATGGTTGCCACTAGAGCCAAAAATAATCAACCAAAATTTTATTTCTATAGAAAATTTTGTCAAAATTTTGAGAAAGATTTTCAAAATTTTATATCTATAGAAAATTTTGTTCAAATTTTATTCGGTTCATAATCATGGTTGCCACTCGAGCCAAAAATAATCTACCAAGATTTTATTTCTATACAATATTTTTTTCAAAAGTTTATTTTTATAGAAAATTTTGTCAAAATTGTTATTTCTGTAGAAAATTTTGTGAAAATTTTATTTCTATAGAAAATTTTGTTAAAATTTTATTTCTGTAGAAAATTTTGTAAAAATGTTATGTCTACTTTGTCAAACTGAATTTTATACGTATTGGATCGATCTTTTTTGATTTAATATATACCACGTATGGACTTGCATACAATTTAGAAGGTGGTGTTAGGAGTTTTTAAGATACCTTGGCATCGGCAAGCGTTACCGCAACTTAAGTAATTCGATTGTGGATGACAGCCTTTAGTAGAAGTTCCTACGCACTCCATGGTGGAGGGTACATAAGATTCGGCCTGGCCGAACTTACGTTCGTATATACTTGTTTTTTGTTGGTACAGGGACGCACTTTGTTGATTTTGGAAGAAATCGCATCAAATTTAGATATAGCTGCCAAATACGAGAGCGTTTCGGAAACTTTTTAGCCTATCAATGAAAGAGAAAAGTTTAATTTTTCAAAAATATTTTTATTTTTTAATATAATCTCCTGAAACTTCAATACACTTAGTCCAACGCTTTTCTAGCAATTCTATTCCTTGATTAAAATAGTTTTCCTCAAAGTCTTCAAAATAGTGGTTTACAACTGTAATTTCATCTTCATTTGAGGTAAAACGCTTGCTAGCAACGATTGTTTTTAGATTTGGGAACTAGTAAAAGTCACTGGGAGCTAAATCAGGAGAATAAGGTGGGTGGTCAAGCAACTAGTACTTTAATTCGTTGATTTTAGCCATTGTTAAAACAATCTTGTGCGCTGGTGCGTTGTCTTGATGAAAAATTATTTTTTTTTGTGTTGTAAGCCAGGACGTTTTTCTCGAATTTGTAAATTTTAATAACAATCAATAAAATACCTTTGAAGTCCCAAAAAACCGTTGCCATAACCTTACCAGCCGATTGAATTGTTGTTGCCTTCTTTGGGGCACTTCCTCCATCTTCAGTCCATAGTTTGGATTGTTCTTTTGTCTCTGGAGTATCCATGTCTCATCAACAGTTATGAAACGACGCTTAAAATCCATTTTATTTCGCTTAAAACGATCCAAACAAGCTTGAGAAATGTTCATTCTTATGCGTTTTTGATTGACTGTTAACAAATGCGGCACACATCTTCCTGAAAGCTTTTTCATCTGTAGTTCTTCATGCAAAATTAAATGGACTCGATCATTTGAGATGCCCATGATATTAGCAATTTCACGCACTTTTATTCGTCGATCATTTAATACCATATCATGCACTTTGGCTACAATTTCTGTTGTTGTTGCTGTTTTTGGACGTCCACTACCTGGTTCATCTTCAATGCTTGTACGACCACGTTTAAATTCAGCAACCCAATTTTTTACTGTTGCATATGAAGGAGCACTTTCACCTAACACATTCACCATATCATTATTAATTTCTTGTCCCGATAAACCTTTTTTATGTAAATATAAAAAAGGTAAATATAAAAGAAAAGCACGCATTTCTAATTTTTCCTTGTAAAAAAATTGCGGATGCGTCTTTTTAGAACACCTGTTTCTATATGAAGGAGTTGCCAGATCGAAACAAAATTTAACATATGTTCATAACAGAGATGGACGTTTCCAAAAAACACTTAACGTTTTTCTGTTTATACCGCGCTTATTGTGCTAGGCTAAGAAGTTTCCGAACTGCCCGCGTATATGTATCACCCGATTTCGATAAATGGGGTCAGATTGCGTTCATTTACTAGCCGATAGGCGTCAAATTTGCCACAAAGTAATCCAATTGACCACCCTTTAAGTGTGCCAAATTTCATCGAAATCGGTTCAGATTTAGATATAGCTCCCATATAAATGTAGCGCCCGATTTTCAAAAAATTTCCCCTTATAACATTATTTTTGAACATAACATTATTTTTGAAATCTGGAAAATACCATCGAAATCGGTTCAGATTTATATAGAGCTCCCATAAATACGCATCGATCGATCTTCTAAAATTTGGTCATAATATTCTTGTTATTTATTAACCAATGTTGCTCAAATTTCAAATGTACATGTATTAGCCGAACGTATTTATATAAATCTATTGCCCTATTTTCAGAAATTTGGAATTCTTACCCATACTAATTGAGCGATTTTCTCTTTTTATTTAATAATGGGCTCAATATTGGTGGCATACTAACTCTTTCGGTTCAGAATCAACTAACATATAGCTCCTAATATTAGACATTCCTAAATATGGAAATGAGGTTTATCTCCCAAACCTATACCAATGATACCCCACAAATGCTTATGTTTACTAATTCGGTAGGGGTGGTTTAGGGTATGATATAGTCGGCCCCTTCAGACTTTTTACTTCACTCGCTTGTTAAATGAAAACTTTGCTTGTATAAATTTTCTTTCTCCTGAACAGAAAACTCTTCTTTCAGTGTATTATACATAAGACCAATAATAGGTAATGTCTACATCGCTCGACATATGGAACCACTGTAATTTCCATATCGGAAGAAGAGAATAAAAGTAACCTTTCAAAATAGGTTTGAAGGAAAAAAGAAAACACAAGTGTTGCTATTATCACTCTTGGAAAAGGCACCAAAGTTGGTTTTTGTTAACAAAAACTAAGCCACAAAAACGCGACCAATTCACTACCGGACTAAAGTCACGATATCTTATATTTCAGCTTGAAATGTGATGATAAAACCTGGGATACCTTTTAGCCTAAAAACTCAAAAGTTTTTATAAGCAAATTATATTTGAGCTAAAATTTTCTACTTGTGCCAAAAACTTAATAATGGACGGACGGTAATGACACGAAAATTTGAAGTGGTTGGTCATTGACGCTATTCATCACATGCATTTGGTAACGTGGAATTAAATGAAATTTGCTACAATAGACTAATTTGGTGAAAAGGTAGAAATATGGTTGGCATATTCGAAAAAATGAGTTTCCTTACAAGAACATTAACTGATAAAATAAAGAAATTTTAGGAAGTTACACTAAAGTCAACAAATGGTAGTCCTCCATTTTAGACACATGATAACTTTGACTACATCCAGCATAAAAAAGTACATACGACCAAAGGTTTGGCCAGGCCTAATCTTATATACCACAAAAAAAAAAAAAAAATATTTCCAATTAAAACGTTGATTGCAGTTAAAAAAATGCTTGAGGATTTTTATATTTTAATTACATTTTTAATCGAATCAATTAAAATATTACTTGAAAGTGCCGGAGAAACCAATTATTTTTTAATCAGGATTATTTTTTATTTCCAATTAGTTGTGTGATTGATACTCTCTGTGTACACACTATTATCCACAATCAAATTACTTGGGTTTTGGTAACAATTGCCAATGGCAAGAATTCTTAAAGATTTTTAGCAGTTCCTTCTAAATTATAAGTAAGTCCATATAGAGTTAATGTTTGATAAAAAAAAGGCAAAATAAATATTTGGTCGATTTATATTGAAGCCTCCATGACGCTCCAGAAGTCAAACTGTGGATTGGTTTTATGGGAGCTACTTCCAAAATGTCCTCCCAAAGATGTTCTTTATTTTAACTGCACATTAAGTTCATTTGAGTCAATTTTTTTATAACTCGCTTTTTTCATATTTTTAATGGGAAATTTAAAATTTTATTGTTTCAAGTAGGTTAAAAAGAGATTAAGAACTAATAAAATAGTGCAAATTATTTAAATTCTGCCGAAAAAGAAAATATTTGATGTCAAACATTCCAGACAAGTGTTATAATGCATTAAAATTCATAAAAAATGTAAAAATTATTTATTCGTCAAAAAATCAAAAAACAAAAAACAAGTAAGGAAAGTCTAAAGTCGGGCAGGGCCGATTATATTATACCCTGCACCACTTTGTAGATCTAAATTTTCGATACCATATCACATCCGCCAAATGTGTTGGGTGCTATATATAAAGGTTTGTCCCAAATACATACATTTAAATATCACTCGATTTGGACAGAATTTGATAGACTTTTACAAAATCTATAGACTCAAAATTTAAGTTGGCTAATGCACTAGGGTGGAACACAATTTTAGTAAAAAACAAGTAAGGAAAGTCTAAAGTCAGACGGGGCCGACTATATTATACCCTGCACCACTTTGTAGATCTAAATTTTCGATACCATATCACATCCGTCAAATGTGTTGGGTGCTATATATAAAGGTTTGTCCCAAATACATACATTTAAATATCTCTCGATGTGGACAGAAGTTGATAGACTTTAACAAAATCTATAGACTCAAAATTTAAGTTGGCTAAAGCACTAGGGTGGAACACAATTTTAGTAAAAAATATGAGAAACATTTAAATCTGAAGTAAGTTGAAGGAAACTTCGCAAAAGTTTATTTATGATATATCGCTCGATATATATGTATTAGAAGTTTAGGAAAATTTGAGTCATTTTTACAACTTTTCTACTAAGCAGTGGCGATTTAACAAGGAAAATGTTGGTATTTTGACCATTTTTGTCGAAATCAGAAAAACATATATATGTGAGCTATATCTAAATCTGAACCGATTTCAATCAAATTTGGCACACATGATTATATTACTAATTTTACTCCTAGTGCAAAATTTCAACCAAATTGGGCCAAAGCTCTGGCTTCTGGGGCCATATAAGTCCATATCGGGCGAAAAATATGTATGGAAGCTATATCTAAATCTGAACCGATTTCAATCACTTTTGGCACACATGACTATACTACCAATTGTACTCCTTGTGCAAAATTTCAAGCTAATCGGCATAAAACTCTGGCTTCTGGGTCCATATAAGTGCATATCGGGCGAAAGATATATATGGGAGCTATATCTAAATCTGAACCGGTTTCAATCAAATTTTGCACACTTGACAATACGACTAAGTGTTATGTTTTTACAAAATTTCAAGCAAATCGGTATAAAACTCTGGCTGCTGGGTCCATATTAGTGCATATCGGGCGAAAGATATATATGGGAGCTATATCTAAATCTGAACCGATTTCTTTCAAAATCAATAGGGTTCTATTCTGACCCAAATTAGGAACATGTGCCAAATTTGAAGGCGATTGGACTTAAATTGCGACCTAGACTTTGATCACAAAAATGTGTTCACAGACAGACGGACGGACAGACGGACATGGTTATATCGACTCAGGGACCCACCCTGAGCATTATTGCCAAAGACACCATGTATCTATCTCGTCTCCTTCTGGGTGTTACAAACATATGCACTAACTTATAATACCCTGTTCCACAGTGTGGCGCAGGGTATAAAAAGTCTTAATTCACATTCAAAACACTGGATTCGCATCACACCTTAAGAAGTGATGCTAACGGCTGTTGAAATGGTGGACATCCGTCCAATGCAAGCCCATCCTAGCAAAACAAAAAAAAATCCAAAAATGTTATCCCAAAGATGTTCTTTGTTTTAACTGCACAGGAAGTTCATTTGAGTCAATTTTTTTATAACTAGCTTTTTTCATATTTTTAATGGAAAGTTTAAAATTTTTTGTTTCAAATAGGTTAAAAATAGATTACGAGTTAATAAAAAGGTAAAAATTATTTAAATTTTGCCGCAAAAAATGTCTAATCCATTCTAGAAAAATTGCGAATTTTTGAAAATATTTGATGGCAAACGTTCCAGACAAGCGTTATAATGCATTAAAAATCATAAAAAATGTAAAAATTATTTATTCGTAAAAAAATCACAAAATTTCTTAATTCATATCCAAAACACTGAATTCGCATCACACCTTAAAAACTGATGCAATTTCAGTGCACCGGCTGTTGAAATGGTAGACATCTGTCCTATGACAAGCCCGTGTTAAATTAATCGCTTCTACGCCAATTTTGCACCACTTCCGGATACCAAAAGAAAATTTTCACTACTTTTTTGGTGACGCTTTTTTTGCTGGGATGTTAAATTCATCACTTCAGCGTCAATTGTGCACCACTTCCGAATCCAAAAAGAACATTTTCACTACTTCTTTGTCGACGCTGTTTTTGATGGGTATATAAGGTTCGGGATTGGGCAACCCTAGTTTTGCAATTTGCCACCTGAAATAAAAAAAATTGAACTAAAATCATCCATTTTTATGAACTAAAATAAAATTAAATCGGCTATAAAAAATTTCGTTGTTTTGAGGGGGTAGTGCACACGGCTGCCATTGTAGGTAGAATTCTACCAAAAATGGTAGATTTTTTAGTGTTCGGTAGATTGGTATAGCTCTTGATGTTTTGGTAGATTTTGAAAAATATTCCCTTCCAACTAAGAGGTACTTTACAAATTTTGTATAAAAATAAAATTAGGACAAATTATCTAAAGAAATAAAATTTTGAGAAAATTTTCTATAGAAATAAAATTTTGACAACATTTCATTTAGAAATAAAATTTAGTGAAAATTTTCTATAGAAGTAACATTTTGACAACATTCTACGGAAATAAAATTTTGACAATATTTTCTATAGAAATAAAATTTTGACAAAATTTTCTATGGAAATAAAATTTTGACAATATTTTCTATGGAAATACAATTTTGACAAAATTTTCTATGGAAATACAATTTTGACAATATTTTCTATGGAAATAAAATTTTTTGTTTAGTATTTTTTTTTTGGCAAAATTTTCATAGATTATTTTTGGGTCGAGTGACAACCGTGGTAGTGCATCGGCGAACTTAGTTCAACTTTTGGGTGAGAAAGCTCCATCAAGGAACAGTGTTTATAGATGGTATGGTGAATTTAACCGAGGTCATAGTTTACTTCAAGATGAACTTCGTGAAAGTCGTTCAATATCACGTGTTGTCCAGAGACCATTGATGCTGTGGACCAAGATCGTTGGACCTATCGTGAGATTGGGACAACCTTAGTCATTAATGGAACCGGCATATATTCAATATTGCATGAAAAATTTGTTCGCATTGGATTCTACACATTTTGTCAATAAGCTTAAAAAATGCTCGAGTCGAATGGTCGAAAGAAATACTTGCAAAATACGACATCGTGACAGGTAATGTATCGTGGATTTACGCGTATAAACCGAAAGTAAACGGCAGTCGGCTGTATAGGCCTTTCAAGATGAGACCAATCAAACAAAAGTTGCTCGTGCACAAAGTACTTCCGAGCAAATGATCTCCTGTTTTATCAGGAAAACTGGACATGTCGTAATGGTATCACTACACACAAAAAAAACCTTTGGATCACCCAGTTTTTTTTTTTAAATTTTTATTTTTGCAACAAGAAAAATAATTACAGTTCATTTTGTTTAATCAAGCACTGTTCTTTTCTGACATAAAGTTTTTAATAAGACACATTTGGAAGTTTCATAGTAAAAATTTAATATAGCAGTATGTAATGCGGGACATCTTTTCGAAATCTTGCGAACATTTTTGGAATATGTGTAAAATTGCATTATCTCCTTTTCAAAAAGTTGTGTTTTTGAAGAAAGTGGCCAACATTTTAATAAAGTTTCTTTACATCTGCTTGTGGGTGCCCAAAACTATGCTCTATAAATATAACTGCTTAACTATACGCATTGCCGGTGCGTTGATGGCTATAGCGATCATTTTCTGTTGATGACAATAACAGCTACGTAGCCCAGTAGATAGTGTGTTGGCTTACAAACTGTATGATCCACGGTTCGATTTGTGTTCGATGAGAGAAGATGCAATTAGCCAGAAAATAAAAACAATTAGAGTTAGTCGTTATGAAATTGTTTTACATCCTGTAAAATAATCAAAGTTTATATACTTTCAATGGTTTTAGTTAGATGTTCATATTGATAGGCCTTTGATCAGGCAATAATTCAAAGAAAACTGATGGTGCCAAATTTTCATGTTTTTTCGTGAACTTTAAGTTCAATCAATGGCAGAGATATAGTATAGAAATTTCTTGTATGCATTTGTAAGTGAATGAAGTTGTAGTGCAGCAGAATATCAGTTTAAAAGAATCGTCCCTACAGTCATTGCCAACACACGTATCTATTAAACTTTGAATTAAGGCCAACATGAATCATTTCCTCTAACGAACACCATACAATCGAAATCTTTTGGCAATATCTTGAATTTTTCATTATGAAGAAGACTGTACGAGTGGTCGGATTCTTCATGTCTATATGCAGGCAGAGATAGTCATACAAATTAATTCAGAGTAATATTTAAAGTCATGTATCATTTTGCATAATTACACAGAAAAAAATAAACCATTTTTATGTGAAAAATTAAATACCACGTTCGAGTAAATTGTTTTCCAATTTTTGAGATTTCCATAATGTGTTTTTATAAAAAGGGATATGTTATTAGGTTGGCTGATAAGTCCCCTGTCTGACACATAGATGGCGTCGCTAGTATTGAATGCATATTATTTTTATATAGTACCAACCTTCAAATGATTCGTGTCAAAATTTGATATCTGTAAGTCAATTACAGTAATCCCTCGATTTACGTCGTGATTGGTTCCGGAATTTGACGACGTTAATCGAAACGACGTAAAACGAATTAAAACTTGCTCATACTTACTCCTAACAACTTGAAGAATAAAAGTAATTCAGTCTTTTATCCATAAAAAATAAATAATTAAATATATATCCATAAAGCAAACATAAAAAACAATTCATTATTCCAAAATATCAGTTCATAAACAAATGAAAAACCGTTACGTTGTATACATATAAAAAAACATCGTCACTTCGACAATTGCGTATATATGCAATGTCAATCAGAGTTTGACGAATTTCGGTAAGAATTTCAGTAATAAATGTTGCAATGTCATCATCGTTGGTACTTATTTCACTAATGGAAGGAGTCTCTGATAAAGCTGGCAAAAAAATCGACGACGTAAATCGATGGCAACGTAAATCGAAGTTGGATGGAACAAAAAACTTGACGACGTAAATCGAAACAACGTAAACCGAGACGACGTAAATCGAGGGATTACTGTAGTTTGTGAGATAGAGCGTCTTTTGTGAAGCAACTTTTGTTATTGTGAAAAAAAATGGAAAAAAAGGAATTTCGTGTTTTGATAAAATACTGTTTTCTGAAGGGAAAAAATACGGTGGAAGCAAAAACTTGGCTTGATAATGAGTTTCCGGACTCTGCCCCAAGGACATCAAGACTAATTGATTGGTATGCAAAATTCAAGCGTGGTGAAATGAGCACGGAGGACGGTGAATGCAGTGGACGCTCAAAAGAGGTGGTTACCGACGAAAACATCAAAAAAATCCACAAAATGATTTTGAATGACCGTAAAATGAAGTTGATCGAGATAGCAGAGGCCTTAAAGATATCAAAGGAACGTTTTGGTCATATCATTCATCAATATTTGGATATGCGGAAGCTCTGTGCAAAATGGGTGCCGCGCGAGCTCACATTTGACCAAAAACAACAACGTGTTGATGATTCTGAGCGGTGTTTGCAGCTGTTAACTCGTAATACACCCGAGTTTTTCCGTCGATATGTGACAATGGATGAAACATGGCTCCATCACTGCACTCCTGTGTCCAATCGACAGTCGGCTGAGTGGACAGCGACCGGCGAACCGTCTCCGAAGCGTGGAAAGACTCAAAAGTCCGCTGGCAAAGTAATGGCCTCTGTTTTTTGGGATGCGCATGGAATAATTTTTATCGATTATCTTGAGAAGGGAAAACCATCAACAGTGACTATTATATGGCGTTATTGGAGCGTTTGAAGGTCGAAATCGCAAACGGCCCCATATGAAGAAGAAACAAGTATATACGGCCGTAAATTCGGCCAGGCCGAAGCTTATGTACCCTCCATCATGGATTGCGTAGAAACTTCTTCTAAACACTGCCATCCACAATCGAATTACTTAAGTTGCGGTAACGCTTGCCGATGGCAAGGTATCTTAAAACCTCCTAACATCATCTTCTAAAATGTATGTAAGTCCATACGTGGTACATATTAAATCAAAAAAGATCGATCCAATACGTATATAATTCAGTTTGACAAATTAGACATAAAATTTTGACAAAATTTTCTACAGAAATAAAATTTTAACAAAATTTTCTATAGAAATAAAATTTTCACAAAATTGTCTATAGAAATAAAATTTTGGTGGATTATTTTTGGCTCGAGTGGCAACCATGATTATGAACCGAATAAAATTTGAATAAAATTTTCTATAGAAATACAATTTTGACAATGATGAAAATTTTATTATGAACCGAATAAAATTTTAACAAAATTTTCTCTAGAAATAAAATTTTGACAAAATTTTCTATAGAAATAAAATTTTGACAAAATTTTCTATAGAAATAAAATTTTGACAAAATTTTCTATAGAAATAAAATTTTGACAAAATTTTCTATAGAAATAAAATTTTGGTAAACTATTTTTGTCTCTAGTGGCAACCATGATTGTGAACCGATATGGACCAATTTTAGTGTGATTGGACCAATTTTGGTATGGTTGTTAGCGACCATATACTAACACCACGTTCCTTCTTTGAACCGGATCGGATGAATTTTGCTCCTCCAAGAGGCTCCAGAGGTCAAATCTGGAGAACGTTTTATATGGGGGCTATATATAATTATGGACCGATATGGATCATGTTCCAAATTACATCCGGATTGGATGAAATTTGCTTCTCTTGGAGACTTCGCAAGCCAAATCTGGGGATCGGTTTATATGGGGGCTATATATAATTATGGACCGATGTGGACCAATTTTTGCACGGTTGTTAGAGACCATATACCAATATCATGTACCAAATTTCAGGCGGGTCGGATAAAATTTGCTTCTCTTTGAGGCTCCGCAACCCAAATCTGGGGATCGGTTTATATGGGCGCTATATATAATTATGGACCGATGTGGACCAATTTTTGCACGGTTGTTAGAGACCATATACCAACATCATGTACCAAATTTCAGCCGGATCGGATGAAATTTGCTTCTCTTTGAGGCTCCGCAAGTCAAAATCTGGGGATCGGTTTATATGGGGGCTATATATAATTATGGACCAATGTGGACCAATTTTTGCATGATTGTTAGGGACCATATACCAACACCATGTACCAAATTTCAGCCGGATCGGATGAAATATGCTTCTCTTAGAGGCAAGGCCGTATTCAGGGGCGTGGGGGGGGGGGGGGTGAGGGGGATCAAACCCCCCCCCGAAATGAATGAATATTTTTATATAAATAAATATATATTTTTAACTGCATAGAAAAATCTTATCGAAGATGTTGAAGAAAATCTGGAGGTTTTATTTTGAAAAACGCTTACCTATAAAACTTGCACAAATCATAGAATACTAGTTGAAAAGCCCGTCAAACGACGGTCGAAAAAAACAAATTGTTTTTGTTCTCGCACCACAAATTTCATTTTTGGAAAATGTATTTCTGCTTTTTATGTGTGTTTGTTGTTCTTTTTGTGAACATGACTCGCTTTGTTTGGCCATAGAACAACAACGAAACAGCCAAACACACGTGTGTAAATGAAATGGAGCAAAACCTGCGAAAACCTGCCTAATTTAGCGATGGAAGCAATAAAGAGATATTTCCAAACGTGCATATTTTAAAAATTTTGGTCACTTTGCCAGTTACTCAGGGATGGAAAATACAATTTTTAAGAAAGTACAAAAAAGGTATTTTTTGATCGGAAAGGTACTTGTTACTAAGTTTCAACAAAAATTTAACTTGAATATTATTGTCAAGAGACTGAATTTTAAAGAAAATAAAATTTTAACAAAATTTCCTATATAAATAAAATTTTGCAAACATTTTCTATAGAAATAAAATTTTCCATTCGTTTTGTTTTGTTATAGTTGGTTTTGATCTTTAAGCATTGTTGTTTTTTTGTTGCAGCTTAAAACCATACATTGACT
Source organism: Haematobia irritans (assembly GCF_050003625.1). Taxonomy (NCBI): domain Eukaryota; kingdom Metazoa; phylum Arthropoda; class Insecta; order Diptera; family Muscidae; genus Haematobia; species Haematobia irritans. The sequence goes on from NC_134401.1 coordinate 57,155,170, forward strand.
AAACTACAAGTGTAGTTTAACCAACAGAGGAAAATAATGTTTGTCAAATTTATTTGGGCAAAGACCTATAGACTGCAAGATGGTTGGATGGTTTCGGAATTACCACATTCCTTATCAGCATCCTCTATTTGCAACAAAACTATCAACCAATTATCACTTGAACCCTCCGAAAAAAGGTTTTGTATGATAGCCGGCTTATGCCGAAATAATTTTGCAAAAAAAATCTATAGAAAAAAAGTTTTGCAAAATTTTTCTATAGAATTATTTCTATTTTGCAAATTTTGCAAAAATTTCCCATAGAAATAAAATTTTTACAAAATTTTCAATTGAAATAAAATTTTGACAAAATTTTCTATAAAAATAAAATTTTGCAAAAATTCTGTATAGAAATAAAATGTTGACAACATTTTCTACCGAAATAAAAAATCGATAATATAGAATCGCATTCTTTTTTCGACTAAAACATTCTTGAAGTTCAATAAAATCCTGTTTTGACTATGTCTTTTACAAAATCGAGATTTTCTTCCCACATGAACATGTCTGTTTTGCCATATTTGTAAAAGACTATTAGCAAATAAGGTTGATAAAGACTTTCTCAAAATATTAAAATATTTTGTCAAAGCTATTGTACCATAAATCTGATATCGACTCAAAAATGTCTACACAAAAGGTACTAAATCATTCGCGGGGGTACTACGTTACTGACCGGGGTGAAAAAGTTTTGAAAAAAGTACTATAGTACTGCATTTTCCATCCCTGCAGTTACTACGTGCTCATCCGAACGTTCATTTTCAACAATGAAGAGATTCATGGCTGAACAAGAAGGTTAAATCATGGGGCCATATGATTACAATTTTTTTATTTCGACCAAATTTTAAGATGTCAAAATCATATGTTTATGGTGATTGCAGCTCTCCAAATGACACTGCATAGCAAATGCATCTCAAACAAACTCGAGCATTCATAGCTGGAGAATTGTTCAAAGATGACTTGAGTATCTTGATAACATATTCCAGACCCAAAATACCAAGTACATCAGTTTTTAATCTGCATCATAAACTGTTTTTGTTAATAGATGGCGAATATCCATTTGACTGACTTCCATTATTAACTTTGGTCTCATATCGGCGTTCCTCGGATGAATTATCAACTTCACAATAACTCATAGGTGACGCAATTAAATTTGAACCTTTATTTTTCTCTGGATTTGAATTATTTTTTCAGGACAATTGAAGGAATAAATAATTGCCACTTTTACCAATGCCATACGATTCTTTTATCAGCTGATTTTGACTTCTTAAAATTGTAAACAACATATTGAAATTTGTTGTTTTTGTTATCGTGATTCAACCTCCTTATTCAGCCATGGAAGAGATTAAAGACGTATATTAGAAATTCGACTAGCGAGAGTAGACTCAAATGATTGACATTAATGTCGGTTCATCGCCGAATAAATGTGCCGACTGAAGAAGTCATTGATTTATTTGCTGCCCAAAAAGCCCGTCGGTTCAATTTAATATTATAAAAATATTGTATACATACCTATGCATAATTAAAATTTTCTACACATGAGATTATATGAAAATTTTTTTTTTAAGTTGAACCCCCCCCCGAATTAAAATCCTGGCTACGGCCTTGCTTAGAGGCTCCACTATTCAAATCTGGGGATCGGTTTATATGGGGGCTATATATAATTAAGGACCGATATGGACCAATTTTTGCACGCTTGTTAAAGATCATAAGAACACCATGTTCCAAATTACAACCGGATTGGATGAAATTTGTTTCTCTTGGAGACTTCGAAAGCCAAATCTGGGGATCCGTTTATATGGGGGCTATATATAATTATGAACCGATGTGGACCAATTTTTGCATGGTTGTTAGAGACTCTATACCAATATCTTGTACCAAATTTCAGGCGGATCGGATGAAATTTGCTCCTCTTTGAGGCTCCGGAACCCAAATCTGGAGATCGGTTTATATGGGCGCTATATATAATTATGGACCGATGTGGACCAATTTTTGCATGGTTGTTAGAGACCATATACCAACACCATGTACCAAATCTCAGCCGGATCGGATGCAATTTGCTTCTCTTTGAGGTTTCGCAAGCCAAATCTGTAGATCGGTTTATATGGGGTCTATAAATAATTATGGACCGATGTGGACCAATTTTTGCATGGTTGTTAGAGACCATATACCAACATCATGTACCGAATTTCAGCCGGATCGGATGAAATTTGCTTCTCTTTGAGGCTCCGCAAGCCAAATCTGGGGATCGGTTTATATGGGGGCTATATATAATTATGGACCGATGTGGACCAATTTTTGCATGGTTATTAGAGACCATATACCAACACCATGTACCAAATTTCAGCCGGATCGGATGAAATATGCTTCTCTTAGAGGCTCCACAAGCCAAATCTGGGGATCGGTTTATATGGGGGCTATATATAATTATGGACCGATATGGACCAATTTTTGCATGGTTGTTAGAGACCATATACCAACATCATGTACCAAATTTCAGCCTGATCGGATGAAATTTGCTTCTCTTTTAGGCTCCGCAAGCCAAATCTGGGGATCGGTTTATATGGGGGCTATATATAATTATGGACCGATGTGGACCAATTTTTGCATGGTTGTTAGAGATCATATACCAACACCATGTATCAAATTTCAGCCGGATCGGATGAAATATGCTTCTGTTAGAGGCTCCACAAGCCAAATCTAAGGGTCCCTTTATATGGGGGCTATACGTAAAAGTGGACCGATATGGCCCATTTTCAATACCATCCGACCTACATTGATAGCAACTACTTGTGCCAAGTTTCAAGTCGATAGCTTGTTTCGTTCGGAAGTTAGCGTGATTTCAACAGACGGACGGACGGACATGCTTAGATCGACTCAGAATTTCACCACGACCCAGAATATATATACTTTATGGGGTCTTAGAGCAATATTTCGATGTGTTACAAACGAATATAGAATATATATACTTTATGGGGTCTTAGAGCAATATTTCGATGTGTTACAAACGGAATGACAAAGTTAATATACCCCCATCCTATGATAGAGGGTATAAAAAGTGTTGTTCCACCAAGACAACGCACCGTGCCACAAGTCATTGAGAACGATGGCAAAAATTTATGAATTGGGCTTCGAATTGCTTCCCCACCCACCGTATTCTCCAGATCTGGCCCCCAGCGACTTTTTCTTGTTCTCAGACCTCAAAAGGATGCTCGCAGGGAAAAATTTTGGCTGCAATGAAGAGGTGCTCGCCGAAACTGAGGACTATTTTGAGGCAAAACCGAAGGAGTACAACCAAAATGGTATCAAAATGATTGAATTGGAAGGTCGTTATAATCGTTGTATCGCTCTTGAACTATGTTGAATAATAACAAGTATATACGGCCGTAAGTTCGGCCAGGCCGAAGCTTATGTACCCTCCACCATGGATTGCGTAGAAACTTCATCCACAATCGATTTACTTGGGTTGCGGTAACTTTTGACGATGACAAGTTATCTTAAAACTTCCTAATACCGTAATATATACCGCGTAGTCCATACTAGAGGTGTGCACGTGAGTAATATTTTACTCACACTCACGACGGAAAAATCTTACTCACGCACACTCACGCACGATATTGTTTGGTAGGACTCACGCTCACGCACACTCACGAAAAGAAAATTTGTACTCACGCACACTCACGCACGAAAATGTCGTGACTCACGAAAAATACCGTGACTCACGAAAAATATCGTGACTCACGAAAAATGTCGTGACTCACGAAAAACTTTTTGAGTAATTTACCTTAGCGACGTGTCTGAAAACATGAACACTATTAAAATCGAGAGCGTTATTACACTCTTAACATCCCAGGTGTCACTAAAATTGTAAATGAATTTAACTCTTAAGCGTTTTATTTTGGTGAGCGGGAATATTTTCGTGAGCGTAAATCTTTACTCACGCACACTCACGAAAATAATATTTACGTGACTCACGCTCACGCACGACATTTTGGTTTGTTAATCACGCTCACGCACACTCACGCCGTTGCCATGAGCGTGACTCACGACTCACGCGTGAGTCACGAAAATTTTCGTGAGTCACGACAATTTCGTGTCACGTGCACACCTCTAGTCCATACGTGGTATATATTAAACTTAAAATGGCCGATTAAATACGTATATAATTAGGTTTGACAAAATTTTCTATAGAATCAAAATTTTGACAAAATAAAATTTTGACAACATTTTCTATAAGTAAAATTTGGACAATATTTTCTATAGAAATACGATTTTTACAAAATTTTCTATACACATAATATTTTGACAAAATTTTCTATAGAAATAAAATTTTTACTAAATTTTCAAACGATTTAAAATTCAACATTCTCTATAGAATTAAAATTTTGACAACATTTTCTACAGAAATAAAATTTTGCCAAAATTTTCTATAGAAATAAAATTTGACAACATTTCGACAAATTGTGCTAGATTGGTTTTGCTCGAGTGGCAAGCATGATTATGAACCGATATGGACCAATTTTTGTGTGATTGGGGATCGGCTATATATAACTATAGACCGATATGGACCAATTTTGGCATGGTTATTAGCGGCCATATATTAACACCAAGTTGCAAATTTAAACCAGATCGGATGAATTTTGCTCGTCCAAGTGGTTCCGGAGTTCAAATCTGGGGATCGGTTTATATAGGGGCTATAAATAATTATGGACTGATATGGACAAATCTGGGGATCGGTTTATATGGGAGCTATATATAATTATGGACCGATATGGACCAATTTTTGCATGGTTGTTAGAGACCATATACTAACACCATGTACCAAATTTCAGCCGGATCGGATGAAATTTCCTTCTCTTAGAGCAATCGCAAGCCAAATTTTAGGGTCCGTTTATATGGGGGCTATACGTAAAAGTGGACTGATATGGACCAATTTTCGCACGGTTGTTAGAGACCATATACTAACACCATGTACCAAATTTCAGCCGGATCGGATGAAATTTGCTTCTCTTATAGCAATCGGAATCCAAATTTTAGGGTCCGTTTATATGGGGGCTATACGTAAAAGTGGACTGATATGGACCAATTTTTGCACGGTTGTTAGAGACCATATACTAACACAATGTACCAAATTTCAGCCGGATCGGATGAAATTTGCTTCTCTTAGAGCAATTGCAAGCCAAATTTGGGGGTCTGTTTATATGGGGGCTATACGTAAAAGTAGACCGATATGGACCAATTTTTGCATGGTTGTTAGAGACCATACATTGACACCATGTACCAAATTTCAGCCGGATCGGATGAAATTTGCTTCTCTTAGAGCAATCGCAAGCCAAATTTGGGGGTCCGTTTATATGGGGGCTATACGTAAAAGTGGACCGATATGGACCAATTTTTGCATGGTTGTTAGAGACCATATACTAACACTATGTACCAAATTTCAGTCGGATCGGATGAAATTTGCTTCTCTTAGAGCAATCGCAAGCCAAATTTGGTGGTCCGTTTATATGGGGGCTATACGTAAAAGCGGACCGATATGGCCCATTTGCAATACCATCCGACCTACATCAATAACAACTACTTGTGCCAAGTTTCAAGTCGATAGCTTGTTTCGTTCGAAAGTTAGCGTGATTTCAACAGACGGACGGACGGACGGACGGACATGCTCAGATCGACTCAGAATTTCACCATGACCCAGAATATATATACGTTATGGGGTCTTAGAGCAATATGTCGATGTGTTACAAACGGAATGACAAAGTTAATATACCCCCATCCTATGGTGGAGAATATAAAAACGAATTTTGAAAAAATGTGTTTTTCTTTGTTAGCCCCGGTCTAACAAAGAAAAACACATTTTCATACTGTGGAACAGGGTATTATAAGTTAGTGCATATGTTTGTAACACCCAGAAGGAGACGAGATAGACACATGGTGTCTTTGGCAATAATGCTCAGGGTGGGTCCTTGAGTCGATATTTCCATGTCCGTCTGTCCGTCTGTCCGTCTGTCCGTCTGTCCGTCCGTCCATCCGTCCGTCTGTCTGTGAACACATTTTTGTGATCAAAATCTAGGTCGCAATTTAAGTCCAATCGTCTTCAAATTTGGCAAATGTTGCTAATTTGGGTCAGAATAGAACCCTATTGATTTTGGAAGAAATGGGTTCAGATTTAGATATAGCTCCCATATATATCTTTCGCCCGATATGCACCAATATGGACCCAGCAGCCACTGTTTTATACCGATTTGCTTGAAATTTTGTACGAACGTAACACTTAGTCGTATAGTCAAGTGTGCAAAATTTGATTGAAATCGGTTCAGATTTAGATATAGCTCCCATATATATCTTTCGTCCGATATGGACTTATATGGCCCCAGATGCCAGATTTTTGGCCGAATTTGGTTGAAATTTTGCACTAGGAGTACAATTAGTAGTATAGTCAAGTGTGCAAAATTTGATTGAAATCGGTTCAGATTTAGATATAGCTCCCATAGATATCTTTCGCCCGATATGGACTAATATGGTCCTAAAAGCCAGAGTTTTATCCCAATTAGCTTGAAGTTTTGCACAAGGAGTACAATTGGTAGTATAGTCATGTGTGCCAAATTTGATTGAAATCGGTTCAGATTTAGATATAGCTCCCATATATATCTTTCGCCCGATATGGACTAATATGGTCCTAAAAGCCAGAGTTTTGGCCCAATTTGGTTGAAATTTTGCACAGGGAGTAGATTTAGCATTATGGCTATGCGTGCCAAATTTGGTTGAAATCGATTCAGCTTTAGATATAGCTCCCATATATATCTTTCGCCCGATATGCACTTATATGGACCAAGAAGCCAGAGTTTTATCCCGATTAGCTTGAAACTCTGCACAAGGAGTAAAATTGGTAGTATAGTCATGTGTGCCAAATTTGATTGAAATCGGTTTAGATTTAGATATAGCTTCCATATATATTTTTCGCTCGATATGGACTTATATGGCCCCAGAAGCCAGAGTTTTAGCCCAATTTGGTTGAAATTTTGCACTAGGAGTACAATTAGTAATATAGTCATGTGTGCCAAATTTGATTGAAATCGGTTCAGATTTAGATATAGCTCCCATATATATGTTTTTTCTGATTTCGACAAAAATGGTCAAAATACCAACATTTTCCTTGTTAAATTGCCATTGCTTAGTCGAAAAGTTGTAAAAATGACTCTAATTTTCCTAAACTTCTAAAACATATATATCGAGCGATAAATCATAAATAAACTATTGCGAAGTTTCCTTAAAATTGCTTCAGATTTAAATGTTTCTCATAGTTTTTTACTAAAATTGTGTTCCACCCTAGTGCATTAGCCAACTTAAATTTTGAGTCTATAGATTTTGTAAAAGTCTATCAAATTCTGTCCAAATCGAGTGATATTTAAATTTAAGTTATTTGGACAAACCTTTATATATAGCACCCAACACATTTGACGGATGTGATATGGTATCCAAAATTTAGATCTACAAAGTGGTGCAGGGTATAATATAGTCGGCCCCGCCCGACTTTAGACTTTACTTACTTGGTTTTTGCTAACATTGTGTTCCACCCTAGTGCATTAGCCGACTTACATTTTGAGTCTATAGATTTTGTAGAAGTCTATCAAATTCTGACCAGATCGAGTGAGATTTAAATGTATGTATTTCGGACAAACCTTTATATATAGCCCCCAACACATTCGACGGATGAGATATGGTATCGAAAATTTAGATCTACAAAGTGGCGCAGGGTATAATATAGTCGGCCCCGCCCGACTTTAGACTTTCCTTGCTTGTTTTTACTAACATTGTTTGTCATCCCAGAGCGTTAGCCGATTTAAATTTTAATTGCTGAGAATTTGTGGAAGTGTAAAAAATTTTGTCCAAATCGGTTCAGATTTATATACATGAACATGGCAATATAATCATTTGTACAGCTCCCAACAAATTTTATGAATTTGAGATGGTGTCAAAACAAGTAGGATGCATCCAGAAAAAAGTGTCTTCGAAACTAAAGGAAAAAATGTTCATCAATTTAGTTTAGCCATTTTATTTCCATTAAGTTAAATTTTTGTGTGAAATAATAAAATTTACTTGTTCATTAACTAGAATAAGGAATGGAATTTTACTAATACTGTTTTCTTCGCTGGGTATAGGAATTTACTACTGAAAAAGAAAATTTTATTCACTGATAACAATGCATTCGTAAAAATAAGCAAAAACCGAACTTAAACCAAGTGTCCTTAAATTTAGTAAGATTTCTTATAAAATGATAATTCTGACTTCCTTTATTATAGAAAGCTTATCACATATACGAATAACACTTGGCATAGAAATATATTTTAGTTCATTCATACTAAGATGTATGCAATCCTTTCAAAACTTAAGGAAACATACTGGTTAGAAAATAGGAAATTTTCCTATATCTATTTTGTCTACCTGTAATCGATACCTGTCATCTGTGTAATCGATATGTTTGCGCGTGGGTTGTTTTTTAGTTGGAATCGCGTTGTTATTTATGGTATACGGAGAGATTGTTAAAAAATAATATAGTAAAATAATATAATAAATAAAATGTATAAAATATGTGTTATTTTAAATTTGTGAGAGCAATTTTCGTTTTGAAAATTACTAAACATAAATAACAAACAATAAGACTATCAATGTTCGTGGTGGTGTACAAAGAAAGAAAACACCAACAGAATAACAACCCCTTCATTCATCAGGTAACATTCATTCGTGAAAAAATTGGTTTATAATTTTTTATATTTGTAGGCATTGAAATTGTCAAATGGGGACAAAATCGTTAGGCAGCAACTTATTAAAAGTGAAAGGCACAAGAAGAAGAAATATATTTAATATAGTAATAAATATATTTAATATATTAATAAAACCTGTCTTTTATTAAAAAAATTCTATATAAATAAATAAAATTGTATTTAAAAACGAAGATAATTTTGAAGTAAAAGGTTTACAACAAATATGTAAGATTTGTCCAAATTAATGAAAAAAGTTCAATAAAATCATTCCATATTTGAATTCAATTCAGTTAATTTTTTTCATTCTGTAGTATAAGAGTACATAAATATAGGAAATGTTAACTAATATATAGAATACATTCTACCTAATTTTTATGAAAATCACATCGTTCAAACAAATAAAAATGTCTTTGGCGCTATACGAAGTTCAAATTTCTTCACAATGAGTTCATTTTAACTTAAAGAAGTGGTCACTTTTTTCTGGGTGTGGGTGTGATTATGAAGAAAATCGTGTACATGGATATGTTCATAAGAATGGCTATGAGTTATAAAGCTGATAAGTTTCGTGAGGATAATTGAGTTTTCGTGAGACTGATATTCTAAAAAAGTTGCTGATGCCTGAAATGTTAGTTTGAAACTGAAATATTTTTGATCATCCTCATGCACGATATTGGTTTCCAACGTTATTCAAATATTTTTTATGTGGCGATAATGTTTTTTCGGTAAACCCGATTATCTTAAAGCACCTTTTCATTGAGGAATTATGATACGACACTTTTTAAATATCTTCTCATATTTAGCATTAACCAAATAGACCCAATGGGATCCAGAACGTGATGTTTTATTCTGCCAAAAAATCTCAAGTTAGTCATTAGGAACCTATTAAGTTATGTATGCCCTCCCTCTCTCTGTTGTTGATATTAGTTTCCTTTTAATAATCCCTCAAATAGTACATGTCCACGTCCTCATTCCCTGAAGTATAACCAAATGGAATGCATTCACAGCGACTATGCCATATGTAATTATTGAGAAATCTTTTTTGAGCATTTTTTTCTGTCATGGTGAAGTTTTTTTCGGAAGCTATTTGCATAACATGATTAACGAACTTTATCTAATCGAAGCTAACGCATAAAAGAACCATAAGCCGTAGTCGTTTTTTTTTTTGACTATGACGCACACACATAGACGTACACACGAATAGCAAGAAACTATTGCAACTCTCAATGGTATAGCTGGTCATACATGCACGCATACAATCATTTATTCTCGTGTGAGTGTCATTGTCCTGCGACATTCTCAATGGGAAAATGACTTCATATCTGCAGTGTAAGGTAATAAACAAAAAATTGTCAGGACAAAAAGCTACATTCCATAGTCCTGTTAGCCCCAGCTGGTGTTCTTGGCCAGATTTTTTGTGGGTTCGAAAAAATACTCTTTACTCCCAATACCTGGCACATACTCGCATATGAGGTGACTTATTAGAGTTATTTTTGGTGATCATAGGTATTCGAATAAACCGAATAGGAGAATGTCGGTTATGCAACAAAAATTTTTTCAAAAGCGTTCCGGAGTGCAATATAAAATACGCACAGTACAACAACTCTAGCCCTGGCAGATATACACGCAAAAAAATAATTCTTTCCTCCCAAACGAAATTTTAGACAAACAAAGTTCGTTTCTCATTTGCTTTTCGCTGTAAGGAAGTGTATTTGGAAGAAAATGATATACTTTTTGTGATAAACGTTTATTCCTTTCCAGGATGTAAAAACAATTTCATAAAGACTAACTCAAAAAAAAAAAATACATTGTTTTCTTGCTAATTGCATTTTCCCTCACATCTTTCTCACATCCACGAGGTTTTTTAGCTCTTAACACCTTTTCCTGTAATACCAACAATGTTGAAGAAATTATACGATTTTATAAATTTTTAAAATTTTTTTACCTTTCGCCTGGACGGAGAATCGAACCGCGGACCATGCACTTTGTAAGCCAACACACTATCCACTGAGCTATGTACCTGTTATGGTCATCAATAGATAATTATCGATATAAGTTATATTTATATAGCATAGCTTGCGGCGCCCACGAACCGAATAAACAAAGTTTATTTAACAGAAACAAACATTTAGTTTGGCACCGTGGAGCAGTGGTTGCTACGTCTGACTTGCATGCCAAGGGTCGTGGGTTCGATCCCTGCTTCGCCCAAAGTTTTTTTTTTTTTTTTGTTTTTTTTTTACATATATTCCAGATATGTTCGGAAGATTCCGAAAAAATGTTGAACATTACATTGTACTATATTAAATGTTGAACTGTATTATTAAAGACTTAAAGTCAGAAAAGAACAGTGTTTGATATAAACGAAATGGACTGTGTTGTTGTTTCAAAAATAACTTTTTTTTATTGAAAAAATAAAAATTTTGTAACAAACTAATTTTTTTGGTGATAAAAGTTTAAAATTTCCGAAGCAATTCAAAAAACTCTAATAAAAGAAAAACATTTTCGGTACACGTTTTCCAAACGTTTTTTTTCTTTGCGTGTAGCTTCGACATTTGTCCGGACTACAGTAAAGATACATTTTAAGTATCTACACGCAAAGAAAAAAAACGTTTTCCTTTTGTTTGAGTTTTAGAATTTCTCCGAAAATTTTGTTTTTCAATAAAAAATTATTTTTGAACTAAAAACACAGTCCATTTCGTTTATATCAAGCACTACTCTTTTCTGATTTTAAGTCTTTAATAAGACACATTTTACAGTTTCATTATAAAAATTTAATATAGTAGTATGTAATGTTGAACATCTTTTCGGAATCTCCCGAACATATCTGGAATATATGTAAAAAAAAAAAACAAACAAAAAAAAAACACGACCCTTGATATGCAAGGCGAACGTACTAACCATCAGGGATGGAAAATGCAGTACTATAGTACTATTTTCAATACTTTTTCACCCTCGTCAGTATCGTAGTACCCCCGCGAATGATTTAGTACCTTTTAAGCCGATATCAGATTTATGGTACAATAGTTTTGGTAAAATATTTTAATATTTTGAGAAAGTCTTTAACAAACTTATTTGCTAATAGTCTCTTACAAATTTGGCAAATCAGACAAGTTCATGCGGGTAGAAAATCTCGATTTTGTAAACACTTTAGAACAATATTTCTTGAATTTGAAGAATGTTTTAGTAGCATGTGATTCTATATTACGCTTCCACACGAACACTTTCTAGATAAGAAGTCACGGTCGAAACTTGAGACAAAAATAATCTGCCAACACTTGGAGAAAATCTTATCAAATACTAATAAAACATATTATTTTCCAAAAATATATTTCTTCAAAAAGTTTTATCAAAATTTTTTTCTACAGAAAATTTTGTCAAAATTTTATATCTATCGAAAATTTTGTCAAAATTTATTTCTGTGGAAAATTTTGTCAACATTTTATTTCATTAGAAAATTTTGTCAAGATTTGATTTCTATAGAAAATTTTATCAAAATTTTATTTTTATAGAAATTTTTTGTCAAAATTTTATTTTTATTAAATATTTTGTCAAAAAAAATTTTATAGAAGATTTTGTCAAAAAAAAATTTTATTGAAAATTTTGTCAAAATTTTATTTCGGTAGAAAATTTTGTCAAAATTTTATTTCTTTAGAAAATTGTGTAAAGATTTTATTATTTATAAATTTATTCTTTAAAATTTAGTCTAATGAAGCTCTTGTCAATAATCTTCCAATGGAATTTTTATTGATTTTGGTGAAAAGTACTTTTTCGCTCAAAAAATTACCTTTTTTGTACTTTCTTAAAAATTGTATTTTCCATCCCTGCTAACCATTGGTCCACGGTGACCAACTAAATGTATGTTTCTGTTAAATAACGTTTAATCGGATCGTGGGCGTCGAAAACTATGCTATATAAATATAACTGTTTGACTGTTGATGACAATAACAGCTACGTAGCTGTTATTGTGGTAATTCCGAAACGTGCGTCCATCCAACCATCTTGCAGTCTATAGGTATTTGTCCAAATAATTTTGACAAACCTTCTTTTCCTCTGTTAGTTAAGCCACATGGTTTTAAGCTGAAATCAAAAACAACGGAAAGAATTATTTTTTTTTGCGTGTAGTTGGTTGGGGTTTTACATATAGATTTCGTAGGACAAGACTGTAATGATCAGAGCCCATTGGTCTGAAATGATTGTATCTTTACATAATTAAATTTAATAATTTCATATACTAATTTTCTTTGAGAATGTAGTTTATTCCGGTCTATTGATTGCAGTTTTGCCGTGTAATTTGAAGGCAAAAATTTGTTACGAAAGTTAGGGTCAGTATTAATTTCCTTTTCTTTGGGTGTCATGATGACATCCAAGTTTTCGTCGCCTAACAAGTATATACAGTAGTAAGGTCAGCCTGGCCGAATCTTAAATACCCACCACCATGAATCAAATATATTAGTTTACTTTGAAAACTCTTCGTCGTAGCGGGTTACTTGATAATATATCATTTTAGGTGGTTTTATGACAAATCTTCTCCCATGCAAATCAGTTCAACCAGTACGGTTCCCGAAGAAAAAATTTAAAGATTATACCTATGATGACCAGATCAGATTCTGGATTTATGAGAACCAATTTTGTTTGAGTTTTAGAGAAATCACAAACATATCGTGTATATGATGAAATAACGTCTTGATTTGAAAGCTTAAATCTGTACATTTTTTTCCGCCATTATTTAAATGAATACGATGAGTAAAATCTGGAAATTTTACTTTCAGATTCAAGCAATTTTCATGATCAGTACGCCTGCTATACCTTGAAAGGAGTGTTTTCTTTTCTGAGGAAAAAACTTTTAGACAAGCAAAGTTTTCTTTTGACACAAATTTTTAGAGACAATCGTTGAATCGCTTATCAAAAATTCAGATTAGTTTGCTCTAAACGAAAATACTTTATACGAAAGGGGAATTTCGTTTGTCTAAAATTTCATTCCTGAGGAAAATATTTTTTCTTTTGATGTACCCTCAAGAAGTGAACCGGTAAAAATAAATGCGATACAGATTTTTGAGTGTCTAAAATTCCAGTATATTTACATTTTTGTGCAAATCGCATAAAAACTACGTTTCTAGAAGCCCAAGGAGTTAAATCTGGAGATCGGTCTATGTGGAGGCTATACTAAAACATGGGTCGATACACACCATATTCGGCTGACCTATTTGTGGTCAGCCGGATTCCAGAAATCCTAGAAATAAATTCGGGAGTTAGGTCTATATGGGGCTATACAAAACATGGACCCATACTCACCACCTCTTAATGTTCTTCAAATACCTCTAGAAATACACTTTCAGACGAATTGGGTGAAAACTACGAATTCTAGAAGCCCAAGAGGTAAAATCGGGAGATCAGTCTATATAGGGGCTATACCAAAACATGGACCAATACGGACCATTTTCGACACACCTCTTTATGGTCCTAAGATACGTCTATATTTCTAATTTCCGGCAAATTGGATAAAAATTACGGATTCTAGAAGCCCAAGAAATAAAGTCGGGAGATCGGTTTATATGGGGGCTATACCAAAATATGGACCAATAGGCACCATTTGCGATACACCTATTTGTGATCTTAACATACCTCCAGCTTTTCAATTTCAAGCAAATCGGCTAGAAAATATTGCCTCTGGACACCCAAGAAGTAAAATCGACAGATCGGTCTATATGGGGTTATACCAAACAAGTAAGTAAAGTAGAAAGTCGGGCGGGGCCGACTGTATCATACCCTAAACCACCATTACAGAATTAGTAATCATAAGCATTTGTGGGGTAACATATAGGTCTGGGAGATAAACCGCAGTTGCATATTTAAGAAAATTAAGGGGTACATGTCTATGGGTGCTTTGTGTCAATCTGACTATAGCTCATAGTCAATGTTGCCAGTGAAAATGTTCGGTTTACCCTACAAGGACAAAAAAAGTTCCCTACTTTCCTATACATTCCCAAACAATTTTCCCTACTATATTTTTCGTTAAATTTAAAAAATTTATTATCTTAAAACATGAATATGCAACGTACATAACTTAGAATATAAATTTGTATTACGACCACGGTTGCCACAGTTGGTAGAATTCTACCCAAATTAGTAAATCTTTATAAAAATAAAATTTTGGAAAAAGAGTCAGCCATGGACGTAAGAATAATTTTATGATTAATTTACCTTACCGAAGTGTCTGAAAACATGAGCATTATTAAAATCGAGAGTGTTGTTAAACTCTTAACATCCCAGGTATCACTAAAATTGTAATTGAATTTAACTCTTAAGCGTTTTATGTTGGTGAGCAGGAATACTTTCGTGAGTGTAATTCGTTACTCACGCACACTCACGAATAGAGAACGCACGACATTTTGGTTTGTTAATCACGCTCACGCACACTCACGCTGTTGTCATGAGCGTGACTCACGACTCACGCACGAATCACGAAAATTTTCGTGAGTCACGACAATTTCGTGTCACGTGCACACCTCTAGTTAGTATGCCACTAGGTTAGGTTAGGTTAGGTTAGTTGGCAGCCCGATGTATCAGGCTCACTTAGACTATTCAGTCCATTGTGATACCACATTGGTGAACTTGGTATGCCACTAATATTGAGCCCATTATTAAAAAAGAGAAAATCGTTAAATTAGTGTGGGTAATAAATACAAATTTGTAAAAATCGAGCAATATTCTTATGTAAGAGCTACAAGTACATATAAGTACGATCGGCTAGTACATCAAAATTTGAAATTTGAGTAACATTGGTTAATAAATAAGAGTACTATGGCCAAATTTGGGAAAATCGAGCGATGCATATATATGGAAGCTATATCTAAATCTGAACCAATTTGTCTAATATTTTGCTGGTTTGATTAATACCACAAAAGGTTACCTTGTGCAAAATCAGTTAAGAAATGAGGCCTGTATGGTCAAACATAAGGTTGTTAGGGGCGAATTTTTCAAAATCGGGTGATACATATATGGGAGCTATATATACATCTGAACCGATTTAGATGAAATTTTGCACATATAGTTAGTACTATAGAGGACTGGATCTAGCCAACTTTTAGTAAGATCGGTTAATAAATAAGGGTTCTAAGGCCAAAGTTGGGAAAATCGGGCAGTACATATATATGGGAGCTATAGCTAAATCTGAACCGATTTCGATGATTTTTTGCACATATAGTTAGTGCTATAGAAGACTACATTTAGCCAAATTTGAGTAAGATCAGTTGATAAATAAGGTTTTTATTGCCAAATTTAGAAAAATCGGGCGATACATATATGAAAGCTATATCTAAATCTGAACCGATTTAGATGAAATTTTGCAGACTTGAAGGGCGATGGAAAAGATTACCTTTTGCCAAATTTGGTGACGATCGGTTTGAAAAAAAGCGCAACGTGACCCCATTTGTCGAAATCGGGCGATACATATATATGGGAGCTATATCTAAATTTGATCCGATTTCTTCCAAATTCAATAGCGTTCGTCCTTGTGCCCAAAAAACTCCCTGTACCAAATTTTATCAAAATCGGTTAATAATTGCGACCGGAATCCTGTGAACAACAAATACATGGACAGACGGACGGACACCAAGCGCTAGATCGACTCAGGAGGTGATTCTGAGTCGATCGGTATATATTTTATGGGGTCTAAATCAATATTTCTGGTAGGCACATTTTTTGGCCGATCAAACTTATTATACCCTGACCACTATGTGGTTTAGGGTATAAAAATGGACCGATACACCTAGAGTTCCCATTTCAGGCAAATCGGTTAATAAATATAGTTTATAGAAGCCCAAGAATAAAAATCGGGTGATCGGTCTATATGGCGACTATACGAAACCATTGACCGATAGGGACCATTTTCGACACACCTCTTTATGGTCCTAAGATTTTCAATTTCAGGCAAATCGGATAGAAAATACAGTTTCTAGACGCCCAAGAAGCAAAATCGGTCTATATGGGGGCTATCCCAAACCATGGACCGATACGAACCATTTTCGACACACCTCTTTATGGTCCTAAAATACTTCTAGATTTTCAATTTCAGGCAAATCGGATAGAAAATACAGTTTCTAGACGCCCAAGAAGCAAAATCGGGAGATCGGTCTATATGGGGACTATACCAAGACATGGACCGATACGAACAATTTTCGACACACCTCTTTATGGTCCTAAAATACTTCTAGATTTTCAATTTCAGGCAAATCGGATAGAAAATACAGTTTCTAGACGCCCAAGAAGCAAAATCAGGAGATCGGTCTATATGGGGGCTATACCAAAACATGGACCGATATAGCCCATCTTCGAACTTGACCTGCCTGCAAACAAAAAACGAATCTGTGCCAAAATTCAGGACGATAGCGCCATTATTGAAGGCTGTAGCGCGATTACAACAGACAGACGGACAGACGGACATGCTTATATCGTCTTGGAATTTCTCCCTGATTAAGAATATATATACTTTATATAGTCGGAAATCGATATTTCGATGTGTTACACACGGAATGACAAACTTATTATACCCCCGTCACCATTCTTTGGTGGGTGTAAAAATGGAAGAAAATAATAAAAATCCGGGTATATGTGGCAAAATAATGATTCCTAAAGTAATCCACAATTAATAGATTACAAATTACTTGATGAATTTCACAATACTTCACGACGGATTTTCCATTGAATGGAAGTGGAATTTTTCTACCTGTTTGCCATAATTCTGGTTTAGATTTATATATTTCTTAAATTTCCAACCAGAATTGGCGATCCATCATTAATTTCTTTGCAGAAATGCCTGTTTTTATTGTGAAAATAAATTTGCTTTTGATAATGTTCGATATATATAGAAGTTTTAATTAAAGGGCAGTTTATAATTTTTGTTTTAAAGAGTATTTTTATTTAATTTAGGATACACATTTTCGAAGTAGAACAAATTTTCCTTAAAGTAGAGAAACCCATTATTGATTCACGGAAATAATCTTTAATTGAACTGAGACATTGAATCTTTGGAGTTTTTTTAAATGGTTGAAAAAATTTGGATTTTGAAATTTATGTCTACTTATGGATGAATATTTTTGTTAATATTTCCCGTACGATAGCTTTTGTGACTAACCCCATTTATCTAACGAACTTTTAAATCGCACGGCAAGGTGACAGCCTATATAAACCCTATGTTTTGCTGAAATTTTTTCAGTTAAAGTTAACCGGAGAAAAGATATTGACAATTTATTTTCTGTTCACTTACAGCCTAAAGGAGCTACATGAAAATGGCTGTCAGTGTATTAAGATGTTCTATTAGTGAGCGAACGAACCCACACTCAAAAAAAGTTTACTTGGATCCAAAGATTTTGACCTTCCTTTAAGGATTTTGGTATTGATTCCGAGCCAAAGATGCGGCTTCTTTAAAATAAAGAAATTTTTTAGCCACCTATCTGACTTTAAATCTAGGACCAATAAAATTAAAATTGGGATACAGATCTCATTTATCAAATTTTCATTCTGTTTTCGCGGTTTATTAATAAAGGTACTCACGTACAAACAAATGCCAGTTTAAAAATCCAAATTATAATGGATTCTTCATAGTTAAAAATGTTTTCTTAAATCCAAAAAAAAAAAACAAGTATAAACGGCCGTAAGTTCGGCCAGGCCGAATCTTATGTACCCTCCACCATGGATTGCGTAGAAACTTCTACGAAAGACTGTCATCCACAATCGAATTACTTGGGTTGTGGTATCTTAAAACTTCTTAACATCGTTTTCTAAATTGTGAGGTAGTCCATACGTGGTATATATTAGACAAAAAAGTTATGTATAGTTAAGTCTACAAATAATTAAGAATCGATATGGACTTTTTGCACGGTACGTAGAGAGCCAGAATTGAAATATGGGGGTCGCTTATATGGGGGCTATATACAATTATGAACTTTATATGGACCAATTTTTATGTGATTGGAAATCGATTTATCTGAGGGATATATATAACTATAGACCGATATGGACCTAGTTAGGCATGGTTGTTAACGACCATATTTATACTAGCTCAATGTATAAATTTCAACTCACTCGGATGAAATTTGCTCCTCCAAGAGGCTCCAAAACCAAATCTCGGGATCGGTTTATATGGGGCTATATATGATTATGGACTGATATGGACCACTTTTGGCATGGTTGTTAAATATCATATACGATCACCACGTACCAAATTTTAAGCAGATCGGATGAATTTTGCTTCTCCAAAAGGCACCGGAGGTCAAATCTGGGGGATCGGTTTATGGGCTGATAGGAACCAATTCCTGCATGGTTGTTGGATACCATATACTAACATCACGTACCAAATTTCAACCGAATGGGAATAATTTTGCTCTTCCAAGGGGCTCTGGAGGTCAAATCTGGGGATCGGTTTAAATGGGACCTATATAGAATTATGGACCGATTTCGACCAATTTTTGCATGGGAGTTTGAGGCCATATATTAACACCATGTACAAAATTTCAACTGAATCAGATGAATTTTGGTCTTCCAAGAGGCTCCGGAGGTCAAATCTGGTGATCGGTTTATATGGGGGCTATATATAATTATGGACCGATGTTGACCAATTATGGCATGGTTGTTAGAAACCATATACTAACACCATGTACCAAATTTCAGCCGGATCGGATGAAATTTGCTTCTCTTAGAGGCTTCGCAAGCCAAATCGGGGGATCGGTTTATATGGGGGCTATATATAATTATGGACCGATGTGGACCAATTTTTGCATGGTTGATAGAGACCATATACTAACACCATGTACCAAATTTCAGCCGGATCGGATGAAATTTGCTTCTCTTAGAGGCCTCGCAAGCCAAATCGGGGGATCGGTTTATATGGAGGCTATATATAATTATGGACCGATGTGGACCAATTTTTGCATGGTTGTTAGAGACCATATACTAACACCATGTACCAAATTTCAGCCGGATCGGATGAAATTTGCTTCTCTTAGAGGTCTCGCAAGCCAAATTTGGGGGTCGTTTATATGGGGGCTATACGTAAAAGTGGACCGATATGGCCCATTTGCAATACCATCCGACCTACATCAATAATAACTACTTGTGCCAAGTTTTAAGTCGATAGCTTGTTTCGTTCGGAAGTTAGCGTGATTTCAACAGACGGATGGACGGACGGACGGACATGCTCAGATCGACTCAGAATTTCACCACGACCCAGAATGTATATACTTTATGGGGTCTTAGAGCAATATTTCGATGTGTTACAAACGGAATGACAAAGTTAATATACCCCCCATCCTATGGTGGAGGGTAGAAAAAAACTTTACACCAAAGACGCTAAATCCTCAAAATAAGTCTTAACCTATATTTGAAGCGTTTTTATTTTAAATTTAAAGTTTCAATATTTCAGTTACTTTAAGGACAATTTCTTTAAATCAAAAATGTGTTTCTTTACTTTAAGGAAAATTAGCCTTAGTTCAAAGACATGCGACTGTAACAGAGGGACGCAAATTTACATATTTTGTGTCCTAAATTTAATGAAAAAAATTTTTTGAAGCTAAGAATATAAACTTTATTTTAATAAAAATTTCATTATTTTATAAAAAGTTTTCCTTAATATTTTGTAAATTTCGCATCCTAAAATTTAGGTTGCGTAATATTTAAAATCACGTAAATATTTTTTTCAGTGCATGTTCAACTCAGAGTCGGAGTGAACAATTTTTTAAACACTAGAAAATAAAATTTAATTATATAAAATAAACAAGTATATATGGGCGAAAGTTGGGCCAGGCATATCTACACTGAACAAAAATATTTACGTGATATTAAAGATTACCCAACCTAAGTTTTAGGATGCTCAAGTTACAAAACAATTTTTTTTTTTAAATTATGAAATTTTGAATTATGAAGTTTGAGAATCAATACCAAACTCCGCAAGGGAAGGTCAAAATCTTTGAATCCTAGTAAATTTTTTTTGAGTATACTTAGCACCATGAACTGCGTACAGATTTCTACTAAAGACTTCTTGAAATTGTCAACATATATGACAATATGTCCATATATGTCTATATAATTTACATTGAAAGAACTATCGATATGATATGAAAGCTTTTGCAACCTAAATGTTAGGTCACGAAAGTTACACAATAGTAAGAACAAATTCCTTTAAAATAAAGAAATTTTAATTAAAAGAAAGTTTATCTTGAAATTCGCGTCCCTCTGTTAAAGTCGCATATTTTTGAAATTAGGAAAAATTTCCTTAAATAATAGAAAACCATTTTTGATTTAAGGAAATTAAAGATTTTTAACTGATATATTAAGTCTTTGGATTAAAGATAAACAGCTTCAAGTATAGACTTATATTAAGAATTTTTAATTTTTTTTTATGTTTTATTTGAAATTCAAAAAAAAAAACATTTGTTACTTTGAAGTATCTGTTATAAATTGGATTTTTAAACTGACATTTATTTATACCACACATGGGACGATACCAAAAAATGGACCGATAAACAAAATATTAAGCACACCTGTTTGTGCGCCTAAAATACCTCCAGATTTTGAATTTTTGGCAGATTTTGAAAGTTGGCTATATCAAAACCTGGAACCAGAAGCACAAGAATCCAAATTGAAAGATCAGTCTATATATAGATGTTATACCAAAACATGGACCGATACAAACCATATTAGGCACACCTATTTGTGGATCTACACAAAAAAAATTCCGTAGTTAAACTAACACTAAATTTTTATTGGAAAAAATTTATTTTCTTGTACTTAAATTTTATTATTTTTATCGAAATTTTCCACAGCTTAATGAAATGGTACTTTTTTTAAGTATGTCTGAAAAATATTATGAACTAAACGTGAGTATAAAGTGACCGTACACATAAGTTCAATATGAACTAAAGTAAAAGAAGATTTTCGTACGATTCCCAAAAATAGTAAGAATGAACTACTGTATGATTAAAATGGTCATGGTTTGGCGCCAATGATTTTCTTCTTTACTTTTAACATAGTTAATTTTTTCTTCTTTGAGAGGATGTAATTTCGTGAACTGCAGTTAAAAAGTCCAACAATGCATTAAATTTTCCCGGTTTTAACAACACTTTGTGGAAATCTCAAAATGTGGAGTAACATTTAGTTCAATTTTCGTGGGAGGTAGTTCATTCTTCCTATAAAACAGTTTACTTTTTTCGGTGTAAAATACCTCTAGATTTTGAATTTCAGGCAAATCACAAAAATTGGGGTACATACGGTCTGTTTATATGGAGGCTATATCAAAACCAATATAGCCCGATATGGTCCATCAATAACAACTCCTGTGCAATGTTTAAAATAGATAACTTCTTTCGCTCGAAAGTTAGCGTGATATCAACAAACGGACGACTAGAGCGACTCAGAATTTCACACAGAATATATATACTTTATGGTACACCCAGAAAAAAGTGTCTTCGAAACTAAAGGAAAAAATGTTCATAAATTTAGTTTAGCCATTTTATTTCCATTCAGTTAAATTTTTGTGTCAAATAATAAAATTTACTTGTTTCAGTAAAAAAATCCTAAACTGAAAGCAGTTTGGAATAGTTCATTAACTAGAATAAGGCATGTAATTTTGCTAATACTGTTTTCTTCGCTGGGTACAAGAATTTACTACTGAACAAGAAAATTTTATTCACTGATAACAAAGCGTTCGTAAAAATAAACAAAAAACAGAACTAAAACCAAGTTTCCTCAAATTTAGTAAAGTTTCTTATAAAATGATAAATTTATTTATTTATTTTATTTATTTATATTCCTACTACGAAGTATTCAATCCTTTCAAAACTTAAGGAAACACACTTATTAGAATATAGGAAAATTTCCTACATTTCTTTTATCTACCTGTAATCGATACCTGTCATCGATATGTTTGCGCGTGGGTTGTTTTTTAGTTGGAATCGCGTTGTTATGGTATACGGAGAGATTGTTAAAAAATAATATAGTATAAAAATATAAAACAAAAAACAAATAAAATATATAAAATATTTGTTATTTTAAATTAGTGAGAAAATTTTTCGTTTTTTGAAAATTGGTTTATAAAAAAAGAAAACACCAGCAGAATAACAACCCCTTCATTCGACTTCATTTTGGAATCTTCGATTATCAGGTAATATTCAGTGACGCTAACATTTTGTGAAAAAATTGGTTTGTTTATATTTGTAGGTATTGAAATTGTAAAAGGTGGACAAAATTGCTAGGCAGCAACTTATTCAATGCGAAAGGTACCAGAAGAAGAAAAAAATGTGTTTTAATATTTCAAGGCCAATCGATGCTGTTGATTATAAATAAATATATTTAATATATTAATAAAACATGTCTTTTATTGAAGAAAAAAAATATAAAATTGTATTTAAAAACGAAGATAAGCAGTTCTAATTTTGAAGTAAAAGGTTTACCACAAATATGTAAGATTTATCCAAATGAATGAAAAAGGTTCAATAAAATCATTCCATATATGAATTCAATTCAGTTAAATTTTTTCATTCTGTAGTATAGTAGTACATAAATATAGGACAATGTTAACTAATATATGGAATGCATTCTACCTAATTTCTACGAAAATCATATCGTTCAAACAAATAAAAATGTCTTTGGCGCTATACGAAGTTCAATTTTCTTCACAATAATTTCATTTTAACTTAAAGAAGAGTTCACTTTTTTCTGGGTGTATCTTAGAACAACATTTCGATGTATTACAAACGTAACAAAATAACAAAAGAATTTCTTTAACAGCGGACTCCTTTCGGTGTAGAAATCTCAAAATTGTGTATTCATCGAAATTTCGTAAGCTTTAAATAAAGTTCATGCAATGCTTTTTTAGAAGGCCTGTCCTTCGGGTAATCATGTAATCGTTTTTGGGACAATCTTGAGACGTAAAGAGATCAGAAAATGACTGTTGAACATTTATGTTATTCACAGTTAATGGTTCAGCCTATTTGGAGCCGGTATATAAGTTGAGTTTTTTTACCATTAAATCGTTTCTGTGAAGAGATGTAGTCCCATTGTTAAACTACTTTTTCGTTAAAGTAAATTATAGTATCTTTTACAGTTCAAAATGCTGTCCAAATCGAAATTTAAGTTCCTTAAAATCTTTTATTTTATCTATAATGAGTGTCGAATACTTTGGGTGAAGAGAATCGTTTTGCATTTTTGATCGGTTTAGCGGTTTCCATAATAACCGCTCTAGTAATGGGTTCATAGTATGAACCACAACCTGACCTATGTCCAGCATACGATACATAACTGAGTCCAAAGTGCATCCAACGTAATACCACAACAACTTAACACAAATGTTGTGCAGGTAATTTTAATTATGGTTACACAAATAACATCGGCTGCCACTTCGCAAAAAAAAAAAAAATAAAATAAAATAAAACAGCCCAAAACCTCCACGAAATGATAGCTGCATGGGTCTTGAGTATACTCCAAATGGTTCTATCCATTCCATGCCCTCCCAAGAGCCAGCGGTACTGGCCTACAAGTCAATAGAACAAGAATCGCATGCGACATGCCAAATACGATGGATGCGAGCCAATTGCAAGTGGATTGGAAGCAAAGACAAATTACATAAATTACGAGCAAACGTGTGGACAAATATGACCAATGATCTACAAAAAGGTTGGCAATAATACAAAAGGCCTTGTAATTCAGGCTTCTATGTAACAATGTAGTCATTTGCAGGAAAATATGTCTACTGCCCAGAAAAAAAGTAAATGATTTATAGAAAGAATGAACTGCAAAAATTGAACTAAAATGTACTCCACATTTTGAGATTTCCACAAAGCGTTGTTACAACCAGGAAAATTTAATGCCCTTACTTTTTAACTGCAATTCACAAAATTACACCCTCTCATAGAAGATAAAATGAACTAAAAGTAAAGAAAAAATCATTGGTGCCACATAATGACCATTGTAACCATACTGTAGCTCATTCTTACATTCTCATTTATCATCCATTCTTTATTTAATAGTAAGATTATTAATTTTGTATCTAGAATAGTAGAATTGTCGTATAGTACATTAATATTTTTATTTTGTTTTTAAGGATAATGTGTTTGAAGGAAAATTATTTGCAAACGCCTTCTATACAATCATTATTATTTTTTGTTTTGGGAATCGTACGAACATTTTCTTCTGCGTTAGTTGATAGTGAAATTATGTGTATGGTCATTGAAATTTATACCCATGTTTAGTTCATAAAATGTTTGAGATAGGCTTGGGATAAAGTTAATCATAAGCTCCTTATGTTGAAACTTGATAAGTTTGGCTTCTGCCTTTGTTATTAAATTGGATTACATCTTATTTATCTGGGCGTATACAACAGGTTAAATTTGGTGACACTCTATCCAAAAAGATTTCAGTTAAGTCAGGGGTTCCGCAGGGTACCCATTTAGGCCCCATTCTTTTTAACTTTTTTATAAATGATTTACCAAATGTTACCAAACATTCTTTTATTTTAATGTATGCTGACGACGTGAAAATCTTTAGATCGTTCTCTGATCCCATTGAGTAAGTTTTGTTGCAACATGATCTTGACAGCTTCTCTTTCTGGTGTAATCGGAATTTAATGCAGTTAAATATTAAGCAATGTAAATTAATGTCTTTTTACAGAATAAAATACTTCCCAATTTCATACAAGCTTAATAGCCATAAACTTGAAATAGTAGATTCTTTTCTTGATCTTGATATCATGTTGGATCGTAGACTAACTTTAGGCAGCATATATGCATAATAGTTAACACAGCTCTTAGTTCTCTCGGATTTATGAAACGATGGAGTACGGAATTTGGTGATCTTTCAATAACTAAGAACTTATACATATCCCTTGTTCGGAGTAATCTTGAATATGGATCTGTCATTTGGGATCTGGCATACACCATTTATTCGAATAAAATTGAATCTGTTCAAACACAGTTTCTTTTGTTTCACGTTCGTAGTCACGGATGGAATTTCAATACACTTCCTTCAAATGCGTTTAGGCTCAATATGATTAAACTTCCAACCCTTAGTAGTCGTAGAAAAATGTTGAACATTTCTTTCATAATGAAAATCTTGATGTGTTATATCAATTCCAATTTTATATTTAACCGCCTCCTAATTAATGTTCCTATTAGACCAATAAGGAATTTTCAATTTCTATCAATTCAATTCCCTTTATCCTCTTTATAACATATTTGATTTCTCTGACAATAAACAATCTTGAAAACGAAAACTTATAATACATTTAAACCCTATTTGAATTGTTAAATTATTGTAAAAGTATTCTTTGTATTTATATTTGTATAGAGTAGGCTGTAAGGATATTTGTATCTATAGGCTAAATAAAAACAAGTATATACGACCGTAAGTTCGGCCAGGCCGAATCTTATGTACCCTTCACCATAGATTGCATAGAAACTTGTACTAAAGACTGTCATCCACAATCGAATTACTTGGGTTGCGGTAACACTTGCCGATGGTAAGGTTTCTTCTTAACACCGTCTTCTCAATTGTAAGTTAGTCTATACGAGGTATATATTAAACAAAACAAGTATATACGGCCGTAAGTTCGGCCAGGCCGAAGCTTATGTACCCTACACCATGGATTGCGTAGAAACTTTTTCTACACACTGTCATCCACAATCGAATTACTTGGGTTGCGGTAAAGCTTGCCGAAAATTTTCTATAGAAACTAAATTTGGACAAAATTTTGACCAAATTTTCCATAGAAATAAAGTTTTGACAGTATTTTCTATAGAAATGAAATTTTAACAACATTTTCTATAGAAATAAAATTTTAACAAAATTTTCTATAGAAATAAAATGTTGACAAAATTTTCTATAGGAATAAAATTTTGACAAAATTGTCTATAGAAATAAAATTTTGGTGGATTATTTTTGGCTCGAGTGGCAATCATGATTATGAACTAGAGGTGTGCACGTGACGCGAAATTGTCGTGACTCATGAGTCACGCTGACGGTAACGACGTGGGTGTGCGTGAGCGTGATTAACCAAACAAATGTCGTGTGTGAGCGTGAGTCACGAAAATAGTATCATCGTGAGTGTGCGTGAGTAACGAATTTCGGAAAAAACACGCTCACGAAAATAATCCCGCTTACGAACATAAAATGCTTACGAATTCAATTCATATATAATTTTAGTGACATCTTAAGTGTTAAAAGTTTTATAACGCTCTCGATTTTAATCATACTCATATTTTCAGTCAGGTTCTATAGGTAAATTTCTCATAAAATTATTCGTGAGTCACGACATTTTTCGTGAGTCACGATATTTTTCGTGAGTCACGACATTTAAAAGATTTTCGTGCGTGAGTACAAATTTTCTTTTCGTGAGCGTGAGTCCTACCAAAAAATATCGTACGTGAATAAGATATCTCCGTCGTGAGTGTGCGTGAACGTGAGTAAAATATTACTCACGACCAATTTTTAGTATGGTTGTTAGCGGCCATATACTAACACCGGGTTCCAAATTTGAACCGGATCGGATGAATTTTGCTCCTCCAAGAGGCTCCGGAGGTCAAACCTGGAGAATGGTTTATATGGGGGCTATATATAATTATGGACCGATATGGACCAATTCAGTCATGGTTGTTAGACCATATACTAACACCATGTTTCAAATTTCAGCCGGATCGGAAGAAATTTGCTTCTCTTTGAGGATCCGCAAGTCAAATCTGGGGATCGGCTTATATGGGGGCTATATATAATTATGGACCGATGTGGACCAGTTTTTGCATAGTTGTTAGAGACCATATACCAATACCATGTACCAAATTTCAGCCGGATCGGAAGAAATTTGCTTCTCTTTGAGGCTCCGCAAGCCAAATCTGGGGATTGGTTTATATGGGGGTATATATAATTATGGACCAATGTGGATCAATTTGCGTGGTTGTTAGAGACCATATACCAACACCATGTACCAAATTTCAGCCGGATCGGATGAAATATGTTTCTCGTAGACGCTCCGCAAGCCAAATCTGCAATACCATCCTACCTACGTCGATGACAACTACTTGTGCCAAGTTTCAAGTCGATAGCTTGTTTCGTTCGGAAGTTAGCGTTATTTCAACAGACGGACGGTCGGACGGACCGACGGAGGGACATGCTCAGATCGACTCAAAATTTCGCCACGACCCAGAATATATATACTTTATGGGTTCTTAGAGCAATATTTCGATGTGTTTCAAACGGAATGACAAAGTTAATATACCCCCATCCTATCTTCACCATATAAAGAATTAAAAAAAAAATCAAAGTACCGAAAATCAAATGTTTGGTTCTGATTGTGATGCCTACAATAAAAAGAGTGTAAAGTGGCTAAGGTATTGTATTACAAAATAAAGGGTGATACGGTCAAAATTTGGTCAATATAAACTTGACGTATTTCTTTCAATTTTGCATTTAAAAAACCTGAACACCCCTCATTTTGAAGGTGTGTGTGTGTGTAGAATGTTGCTCCTATTTTGATTTTGGAATTCAATCTTCAGTTGTCAAAATGCCGCCCAAGCAAGAAGAGCAGCGTATCAAAATTTTGCTCGCGCATCGCGAAAATCCGAGCTACTCGCACGCAATGCTGGCAAAATCGCAAAAAGTTGCCAAATCAACCGTTACAAATGTAATTAAAGTGTTTGGGGAACGTTTGTCGACAGCCAGGAAGTCTGGATCGGGGGGAAATCGAAAACCGGAAGCCGCTGAGACGACAAAGAGAGTTGCCGGTAGTTTCAAGCGAAACACTAACCTCTCTCTCCGAGATGTCGCAAATAAGCTGGGTGTATCGTCTACAACCGTGCATCGAGCCAAAAAACGAGCCGCACTATCGACTTACAAGAAGGTAGTGACTCCAAATCGCGATGATAAACAAAATACGACGGCCAAAGCGCGATCCCGGAGGCTGTACACGACGATGCTGACGATGTTTGACTGCGTGGTAATGGACGACGAAACCTACGTCAAAGCAAGCAGCTTCCGGGACAGGAGTTTTATACGGTAAAAGGAAAGGGAAAGGTAGCAGATATTTTCAAGCACATAAAACTATCAAAGTTCGCAAAGAAATATCTGGTTTGGCAAGCCATCTGTACTTGTGGCTTGAAAAGCAGCATTTTCATAGCTTCCGGGACTGTCAACCAAGAAATTTACGTGAAAGAGTGTTTGAATAAACGTCTGCTGCCTTTCCTGAAGAAACACGGTTGTTCCGAACTGTTTTGGCCGGTTTTGGCATCTTGCCATTACGGTAAAAAGGCCATGGAGTGGTACGCCGCCAACAACGTGCAGGTAGTTCCGAAGGACAAGAACCCTCCCAACACGCTAGAGCTCCGCCCAATTGGGAAATACTGGACTATTGTCAAGCGGAACCTAAAGACGACCAAAAAAAATGCTAAGGACGAGCAGTAGTTCAAGGCAAACTGGCTTTCTGCGGCGAAGAAGGTGGACAAGGTGGCTGTACAAAATCTGATGGCAGGTGTCAAGCGTGAGGCCCGGCAATTCGGATTTGGAAAAGCGAAAGCCTAACTGAATATTTTTCCTGAATTTTATACTAATTGAACTTGAAAAAGAAATTTAATTTGATTTTTTAAATAAACGATTTCACCGATTTACACGCGTTTTCCCTTGACCAATTTTTGACCGTATCACCCTTTATAATAATAGTCAAGATTCAAACAAATCCTTGAATTTCGTGTTCCTTTTTAGTGATCGTGAAGTACTAAGCCGCAACCACAATCTACAATATCTAATGGTGTCTACTACTCGTTCCCTTGCCATCAGCCGAAACTAATTTTAATCGGCTTGAAATGCATTATGAGAAGTTAGCTTCGAGAGGTATAAAAGATATTCAAAAGGCCTGAATAGGCCATTTAAGCCAATAGCCCCGATAAGTTTCTCTACCCAGACAAATTCATGTGTGTGTGTTTGCAATCATATAATAGGAAGCATTAGTATTTGTTGGATTGTACATTGGACTAAATGAAAAGGACATTTCGACTTAGTGATGGCAACTATTATGGCGATGATAGTGTTTGTGGTTGTGGCGGCGGTGTCATTATAATCATCAGCATTTGAATGGCTAACTAAAGGACATTGCACACACCGCCACACACACACACACACCGCCAACATATAACACCAAAGGAATTGATTCACTCAAAAGCCATTTCCATCATTGGTAATATGTATGAGACTGCGACTACCCCCTATTACTAACGTAAGCTATATCCGTTAACAAAAGCGGTGTGTAAGCACTCTCATCTTCTACGAACAGTTATTTGTCTGTGTGTGTGTGCGTGTTTAGGTATTGAGTTTCGATGTTTGTATCCTTTTGGCTGTGATTACAAAATCAAAATACAAATTTAATGCACTCCTGTGTAAAACATCGTAAATAAGATAGCATCTCCAGTTGCCAGAAACCCCTTCCAATTGGCATAGGCAGCAGTTACTTGCCCATTCCCGAACATACATATATCAGACGACTAGTCATACGTTACGTTTTCACCTCTATTGCCACAGATACAATGTTCATTGTATGTGGTTTATCCAAACCGTTGGGGTGTTTGTTATGGCATTTACCTGACTATTACCTCAAACTTTGGCTGCTATTTTCGTCCCATTTTAGATGCTGCTGCGTTTTTTTTTGTCTTTTCTATACCATTCGAAGGGTCATACGCAATGTTTACGACACAACCAACTATTCAATCGAAACTTTCAAATAGAAAAAGCGCTCAAACTCAAAAAATACATCTACATTGCTGATTTCATTCAATTTTGTTAGAAAACTAAGCGTTGCACAGTGGCTTGGATGTACTGTATAACAGGTTGGCTGATAAGTCCCCGGTCTAACAAAGAAAAACACATTTTTTTTGTCAAAATTCGTTTCTATTATTCAATATAGTTCCCTTCAAGAGCGATACAACGATTCTAACGACCTTTCAATTTTTTGATACCATTTTGGTAGTACTCCTTCGGTTTTGCCTCAAAATAGGCCTCAGTTTCGGCGATCACCTCTTCAATGCCGCCAAATTTTTTCCCTGCGAGCATCCTTTTGAGGTCTGAGAACAAGAAAATGTCGCTGGGGGTCAGCTCGGGAGAATACGGTGGGTGGGGAAGCAATTCGAAACTCAATTCATGAATTTTTGCCATCGTTCTCAATGACTTGTGGCACGGTGCGTTGTCTTGGTGGAAGAACACCTTTTTCTTCTTCATATGGGGCCGTTTTGCCGCGATTTCGACCTTCAAACGCTCCAATAACGGCATATAATAGTCACTGTTGATGGTTTTTCCCTTCTCAAGATAATCGATAAAAATTATTCCATGCGCATCCCAAAAAAACAGAGACCATTACTTTGACAGCTGACTTTTGCGTCTTTCCACGCTTCGGAGACGGTTCACCGGTCGCTGTCCACTCGGCCGACAGTCGATTGGACTCAGGAGTGCAGTGATGGAGCCATGTTTCATCCATTGTCACATATCGACGGAAAAACTCGTGTGTATTACGAGTTAACAGTTGCAAACACCGCTCAGAATCATCAACACGTTGTTGTTTTTGGTCAAATGTGAGCTCGAGCGGCACCCATTTTGCACAGAGCTTCCGCATATCCAAATATTGATGAATGATATGACCAACACGCTCCTTTGATATCTTTAAGGCCTCTGCTATCTCGATCAACTTCATTTTACGGTCATTCAAAATCATTTTGTGGATTTTTTTGATGTTTTCGTCGGTAACCACCACTTTCGGTCGTCCACTGCATTCACCGTCCTCCGTGCTCATTTCACCACGCTTGAATTTTGCATACCAATCAATCATTGTTGATTTCCCTGGGGCAGAGTCCGGAAACTCATTATCAAGCCAAGTTTTTGCTTCCACAGTATTTTTTCCCTTCAGAAAACAGTATTTTATCAAAACACGAAATTCCTTTTTTTCCATTTTTTTTTCACAATAACAAAAGTTGATTCACAAAAGACGCTCTATCTCACAAACTAATTGACTTACAGACGTCAAATTTTGACACGAATCATTTGAAGTACTATATAAATATAATATGCATTTAATACTAGCGACGCCATCTATGTGTAAGACCGGGGACTTATCAGCCAACCTGTTAATGCCCTCTGCTTTTTGGGATGCGCATGGAATAATTTTTATCGATTATCTTGAGAAGGGTAAAACCATCAACAGTGACTATTATATGGCGTTATTGGAGGGTTTGAAGGTCGAAATCGCGGCAAAACGGCCTCATATGAAGAAGAAAAAAGTGTTGTTCCACCAAGACAACGCACCGTGCCACAAGTCATTGAGAACGATGGCAAAAATTCATGAATTGGGCTTCGAATTGCTTCCCTACCCACCGTATTCTCCAGATCTGGCCCCCAGCGACTTTTTCTTGTTCTCAGACCTCAAAAGGATGCTCGCAGGGAAAAAATTTGACTGCAATGAAGAGGTGATCGCCGAAACTGAGGCCTTTTTTGAGGCAAAACCGAAGGAGTACTACCAAAATGGTATGAAAAAATTGGAAGGTCGTTATAATCGTTGTATCGCTCTTGAAGGGAACTATGTTGAATAATAACAAGTATACACAGCAGTAAATTCGACCGGGCCGAATTTTAAATACCCACCACCATGAATTAAATATGATAGTTTACTTTGAAAACTCTTCGTCGTAGTGGGTTACTTGATACTATATAGAATTGTAGGGGTTTGATGACAAATCTTCTCCCAAGGCAGTTAGCTCCCGAAGAAAAACTTTAAAGATTCTACCAATTTTGTTTGAGTTTTAGAGAAGTTATAAACATATCGTGTATATGATTAAATTACGCCTTGATTTGAAATCTTAAATCTGTAGATTTTTTCCGCCATTATTTAAATAAATACGATGAGTAAAATCTGGAAATTTTACTTTCAGTTTGAAGCAATTTTCATGATCAGTGCGCCTGCTATTTTAGAGAATTTTAGAGTTGAATAAACGAAAATACTTTGTAAGAAAAGGAAATTTCGTTTGTCTAAAATTTCATTATAGATTACTAATTTCTAGCAAATCGGATAAAAACTACGGATTCTAGAAGCCCAAGAAATAAAGCCGGGAGATCGGTGTATATGGGGGCTATACCAAAACATGGACCGATAGGTACCATTTGCTACTCACATATTTTTGACCTTAAAATACCTCCAGAATTTCAAACAAATCGGCTAGAAAACATAGTCTCTAGACACCCAAGAAGTAAAAATTGAGAGATCAGTCTATATGGGGGTTATACCAAAAAATTGACCGATATACCTCAATTTCGGCACATTTATTTGTGGTCTACAAATACCTCTACATTTCGAATTTCAGGCAAATCGGGTAATAAATACAGTTTATAGAAGCTCAAGAATTTCAGGCAAAGCGGATGGTAAATATAGTTTCTAGAAGCCCAAGAAGCAAAATCGGGCGATCGGTCTATATGGGGGCTATACCAAAAAATGGACCGATGGGCACCATTTTCGGCACACCTTTCTATGGTCCCAAAAGAACTCTAGATTTTCAATTTCAGGAAAATCGGATAGAAAATATAGTTTCTAGAAGCCCAAGAAGCAAAATCGGGAGATCAGTCTCTATGGGGCCTATATCAAAACATGGACCGATGAGCACCATTTTCGGCACACCTTTTTATGGTCCTCAAATACCTCTAGATTTCCAATTTCAGGCAAATCGTATTGTAAATATACTTTCTAGAAGCCCTAGAAGCAAAATCGGGATATCGGTCTATATGGGGGCTATACCAAAACATGGACCGATGGGCACCATTTTCGGCACACTTTTTTATGGTCCTCAAATACCTCTATAGTTCCAATTTCAGGCAAATTGGATAAAAACTACGGTTTTTATAGGCCCAAGACTCCAAATCGGGAGGTTGGTTTATATGGAGGCTATATTAAAACATGGACCGATACGGACCATTTTCGACTCACCTCTTTATGGTCCCAAAATACCTCTAGATTTTCAATTTCATACAAATCGGATAGAAAATACTGTTTCTAGACGCGCAAGAAGCAAAATCGGGAGATCGGTCTATATGGGGGCTATACCAAAACATGGAACGATACGGACCATTTTCGACACACCTCTTTATAGTCCTACAATACCTTTAGATTTCCAATTTCAGGCAAATCGGATGGTAAATATAGTTTCTAGACGCCCAAGAAGCAAAATCGGGAGATCGGTCTATATGGGGGCTATATCAAAACATGGACCGATACGGACCATTATCGACACACTTCCTTATGGTCCTAAAATACCTCTAGATTTTCAATTTCAGACAAATCGGATAGAAATTACTGTTTATAGACGCCTAAGAAGCAAAATCGGGAGATCGGTCTATATGGGGGCTATATCAAAACATGGACCGATACGGACCATTTTCGACACACCTCTTTATGGTCCCAAAATACCTCTGGATTTACAATTTCAGGCAAATCTGATAAAAATACGTTTTTATAGGCCCAAGACCCCAAATCGGGAGGTCGGTTTATATGGGGACTATATCAAAACTTGGACCGATATAGCCCATCTTCGAACTTGACCTACCTGCAAAGAAAAAACTAATCTGTGCCAAATTTGGGGACGATAGCGCCGTTATTGAAGGCTGTAGCGTGATTACAAGAGACAGACAGACAGACAGACGGACAGACGGACAGACGGACATGCTTATATCGTCTTAGAATTTCTCCCTGATCAAGAATATATATACTTTATATAGTCGGAAATCGATATTTCGATGTGTTACAAACGGAATGACAAACTTATTATACCCCCGTCACCATTTTATGGTGGTGGGTATAAAAACGAATTTTGACAAAAAAATGTGTTTTTCTTTGTTAGACCGGGGACTTATCACCCAACCTGTTAGAGGAGGAAATTAGAAGCCGGCAAGGCTTGATCTTTAACAATGTGTGGTAACAACAGTTACCACTCGTGCCAAAAAATCTAACAAAATTTGAGGATTACCACAAATCTACCAAACAAATATTTCTATAGAAATTTTTATCAAAACTTTATTCCTTTAGAAAATTTTGTCAACATTTTATTTCTATAGAAAATTTTGTCAAAATTGTATTTCTATAGATTTTTTTTTCAAAATATTATTTCTATAAAAAATTTTCTCAAAATTTAATTTCTATGGAATTTTTTCTCAAAATTTTATTTCTATAGAATTTATTGTCAAAATTTTATTTCTATAGAAAAATTTCTCACAAAAATTTAAGAGATTTAACAAAAAAGATTACTAGTTTGGGTAGAATTCTACCAACTGTGGCAACCGTGGTGGTAATACAAATTTATATTCTAAATTATATCATTGCATATTCATGTTTTAAGATAATAAGGTACTTAGAACCATTTTTGTTTTGTAAATTTTTTTAAATTTAACGAAAAATATTGTAGGGAAAATTGTATGGGAAAGCAGGGAAATTTGTTTGTCCTTGTAGGCTAAACCGAACATTTTCCCTGGCAACATTGACTATGAGCTATAGTCAGATTGACACACAGCACCCATAGACATGTACCCCTTAATTTTCTTAAATATGCAACAGCGGTTTATCTCCCAGACCTGTATCAATGTTACCCCACAAATGTTTATGATTACTAATTCAGTAAGGGTGGTTTAGGGTATGATATAGTCGGCCCCGCCCGACTTTCTACTTTACTTACTTGTTTTAATAAAAATTTCATGCCATGCACGCATCTCTCGTTGAGGTTATGAAAATTTCGTGGAATATCCCAAACATTTATTCTATGACACTGTTTCATCCGAGTGCCAGTATTGTTTTTTGACTTGTGCGATTGGAACCTATTCACATCACCATGCCTTTCACACAACCAGATAGGCTACTCATTTTTTTGTATTACTCAAGTGAGCACCAGTATATGGAACCCCTACCCATATGGGGGTATCGATAGGTAAAACATGATACTCGTTACATATTGCTGCAGTTTGGGAATTGGTTTTTTTTGTTTCGATGGCTTGATGTGCATTCCCTGGCACTTGGAACTGTGTTGCTTTACTCTAATCTATTCGTCCGTCCGTCTGACTATTTTTTCAATTCAGGAGTGTTTATTTTATGGCGTGTTACGCTTGTTATTTTGTAATACTTTACAGATTGTGTTCCAATTTTCTTGTCGTAGTTTGAGTTCTTACAGAGTGAGTGCTGAGGTTGGTTTAACGTTGCTGTTGTTGGTGCAGCCTTTGTCTCCTTTTCCCCAATGTGGTTTTTGAAGATTTTTGCGCATACTTTTGGCCATTTAGCTTTTTCTTCCTTTGCTTTGGCTCTTTTAAAATTTGGCAAAAGTCAAAGGTTGACGATGTTATTCCAAAATAAATAAATGAACATGAATACCTGGTGGTGAATGTGTATCTTTGATCGGGGATATCCTGTGTGTATGTTTAAGCACGCAGTTGATGATAAAGTAGCCGCAACCGTGGTATCAGTTCACGTCTACAGTCGTGGCTATAACCAAAGGAGAGCTTATGCTTTTTAAGGGAATCATTGTGATGCTTCAGTAGTGGCAATGTTGGTGAATTTGTGGCTTAAAAACCCTATGGTCTCAAATTTCCATAACAAAGTCCATAAGTACCTACAATTTACTACAGACTCGATATTAACCGAAAAGTCGAAAATCGGCATTCGAAATTTTTTAAAAGGCAACTGCACTCGAAAAAGTGGACCCTACACGCAAACAAATAATTCTTTCCCCCAAACGAAATTTTAGACAAACAAAGATCGTTTCTCATATGCATTTCGCTGTAAGATAGTTTATTTGGAAGAAAAGTGTATACTTTTTGTGATAAATGTTTAATCTGTTCCAGGAAAATTTCATAAAGACTAACTCAAAAGAACAATCTATTCTGGTTAATTGCATTTTCTCTAACATCTTCCTCATTTCCTTCGAGGTTTTTTTTTGTTCTTAGCACCTTTTTCTGTAATACAAGGAGTGTAGAAGAAATGATTCAATTTTATAAATTTTTAAAATTTTACCTTTCGCCTGGACGGAGACCATACAGTTTGTAATTCAACACACTATCCACTAGGCTACGTAGCTGTTATAGTCTTCAATAGAAAATTATCGTTATAAGTTATAACATATTTATATAGCATAGCTTGCGGCGCCCACGATTAAACAAATTTTATTTAACAGAAATATACATTCATTTGGGCACCGTGGAGCAGTGGTTGGTACGTCCGCCTCGCATACCAAGGGTCCTGGGTTCGATCCCTGCTTCTACCGAACACCAAAAAGTTTTATTTTTATTTTTTTACATACATTCCAGATATGTTCGGAAGATTCCGAAAAGGTGTTCAACATTACGTACTACTATATTAAATTTTTACTATGAAACTCTAAAAGAACATTACTTGATATAAACGAAATGGACCGTGGTGTTGGTTCAAAAATATTTTTTATTGAAAAAATAAAAATTTTGTAACAAACGAATTTTTTTGGTGATAAAAGTGTAAAATTTTCGAAGAAATTCCAAAAACTTTTTTTCGGTACCCGTTTTCCAAACGTTTTTTTTTTTGCGCGTATATGGCACTAAAGCCAAATTTAGTTCATGGAATTACTCGTTTTGCGAAAGTTTCCTTGGCTTTAATAATTTTTGGTGTACGCTAGTTTAGTGATTCACAAAATGGGGGGAAATTATATAGGGTAAGTGCAGCAAATGTGGTATACCTATTTGTTTTTCGAAAGCCAAATTTTTTGTTTTTCTTCGACGAGGCTAAGATTTTACTACATTCATTTTACTAGTGTTAGTCATCCACGCAACTATGAACGAAAAATAAGAAACCTATAATTTCGGATATATTTGCAAATTTATTAAAAAACTCATTAAGCACGAATTCATAAAATGTGCAGGTAATGTGGTACACCATAATGTAGATTTTTTTTTTTGTAAAAAAAATAAATGCAATATGTGTATCGCAATTGCATACATTTTATGCTTATTTAGTACTCGTCAGTTATTTACATCCGAAAATTAATAAATTTAAAATATATCTTCACACAAAACGAAATGATTAAGAACCACAAAAAAAACCTTCGAGAACAGGTAAATGAGAATTCTTTCAACTGGCACAAAGAAAGAGTTGCAAAAATCAAATTGATCTTTGATTGCTTCATTTTCTGACAGCCACAATATATTCAGCTTGGTTTGGTTATTCGTATGTTGTTAGATAGAGAAAAAAGCTACTGTACCACATTACCAGCCTATACCACATTTGCTGCACTTACCCTACAAATGAAGCATAAAGATTTACTAGTTCAGAATTTTTTGAAATTTGTAAATTTTACCAATAATGCGCCCATCTATAACTTCCTTTGGTACTAAAAATATTTTTGCAATCTTTTCCTTTGGACCACGAATTTTCCTTTAACAAGTGAAAAAAAATAATTATGTCGCATAAATTTTCTTGAATTTGTACAACAATGTTTATTTTTTTTTTTGTGAAATCGGCGTGACATCTGTGTTTGTAATACAGTTTAGTTAAAATGTTCTAAAATTAACCAAAATTTTCTTTCCTGGTGGTTCCGATATTTATACCCTTCACCGCTACTGTGGTAAGTTTGTGCATTTGTATGTAACGCCCAGAAGTACTAGTTATAGACCCATCTTTTAGTATCGGCTTAGAATTCAATTCTGAGCCGATTTAGCGAAGTCCGTCTGTCTGTTTGTGTGCAAAGTCTAGCTCGCAATTTACGTCTGATCGTCCTCAAATTTGGCTCAGGGTTTTTTCGGCCCAATTTTTTTTTTTGATTTTGGAAAAAATCGGTTCAGATTTAGATATTGCTGCTATATATATTTATACCAATCTGGTTATAAATGACGTATTTATCAACCTATCCTCTTCCAATTTCGTATATTCGAATGTTTTGCATGTCTCGTAAATTTTGCAGAATACCAGTCAAATCGGTTCAGATTCAGATATACCTCCCATATTTACAATCCTATGGCCCCAGAGGCTAATGTTTTGTTCCGATTTACGTGAAATTTTGCACAGAGAGTAGAATTAACAGTATAAATATGCACACCGAATTTGGTTAAAATCGGTTCAGACTTAGATATAGATCCCATATATAGATTTCGCCCGATTTACACTCCTTGGGGACATAGGAGGCCAAATTTTTACCCAATTAACATTTTTGCGATGCATGCCTAATTTGGTCAAAATCGGTTCAGATATAGATATAACTCCCATATATATCTTTCGCCTGATTTAGATTCATATGACCACGGAGGCCAAAGTTTCATTTCGAAAATTTTGAAGTTTTGCACAGAGAGTGCAATTACAATTTTAGCAATTTGTGCCCAATTCTATCAATATCGGCTCAGAATTAGACAAAGCTCTTGTTTTTATAGATTTAAAAAAAAAAGATTAAAATTTACCTATACTCTAATTCGTATGTACATATCGACTGATAAATCATAAATGCAGATTTGAGAAATTTTATACAATTTAAATATTTCCAATATTTTTACTAATATTGTGGCCCGTCCCGTTCATTAACCAAATAAAATTTTGAGTCCCAAATAATTCGGTCCTGCCAATCGAATGATGGCAAGACATAAAGAGTTGATTTTGCCAACCAATTAATTCTGCTGTAAATATCCTGTTTATTTGATTGTGTCAATCAACTCTAGGAGTTCATATAACCGAATTAAGAAAAATGTGATCGGCTGTAAATACTATATAAAAATGATGGCTACTAAATACTGAAAATTGGTATGAACAACTTATATATAGTTTTAAATATAGAATGTTCCTAACTACAATGGAATTCCAACCAATCTTTTCTCTGTGTGCATATTCCGGATCGTGAAGAAATTCTTAGTCGATCTTAGGCTTGCCAGATGGCCGGGATTCGCCTGGATTGTCCCGGAATTTCGTCTCCAGGAAGTGTCCCGAATCTTTCACAAAATTTGCCAAAAATCCCGGAATTTCAATTACTCAAGGCATATGTTTTCATTTTTTCCATTTCTTAAAAAAGAAAACGATTTGAAATGAAATTGCTTTCAAAAATATTTTTCGTTTTGGATTTTCATATTTTTGTGTGTCCGATTTTGTACCACTTCATTGTAAAAAAATATACTCAAATGCATTTTTATAAATTATATGTGAAGTCTGTACTCCCTGCCAACATTTCAAAGTTCAATTTTATCCCTATCACTACCATAGACTCTTTAGTCACACTGTAACAAGCCCCAACTCTGAAGCGAAATATACCCAAAACCATGTCCATGGTGATATTCCTAGTATCGAAAGGCACTACAAACAAAGCAACGATTGTCACCTCAGAGCTTAAGTTTGTTTGCCAAAACCGAAAGTAATATGTCAGTAAATATGAGTTTAGGTTTCCGTCTTTAAAAAAAAAAACAAATTTTCCAAAAAATATTTACGTTTAATATAAAATCATTGCAGCCATCTTGGGAGAAAATTTCAGAGGATCCAACATATTTAGGAATTTCGAAGTTTGCAGACAATAACGACTACGCCATGGCGTTTATGCAAATTTACCAAGTGATAAAATATGGGCAACTATTTTCGAAAAATGTGACTGTTTTCGGCAAGCATCATCTGGCAACCCTAGTCGATTCAGCGATGTCCGTCCGTCCGTTCAGCTGTTGATCATGCTAATTTTATGAATCACGGTAATTTCCGAAAGCAAATACTTGAAAATTGGCACAATTAATTGTTGCCTGTAAAGCAAATCTGGAGATTTGCTTTACAGACCTCCAGATTTGCTTTACAGAGCCTCCTGGAAGAGCATATATCATCCGAGTAGGTTGAAATTTGGTATATGGGGACTACATATAATTATAGTGGTCTATAATTATATGTAGTCCCCATATAAACCGATCCCCAGATTTGACCTTCCGGACCTCTTGGAGCAGTAAATTTCATCCCATCCCATTTGAAATTCAGTACGTGATGTTAGTATACGCCTTACGGGCAGATAAGACTATAACGGCTTAGGTACTTCTGAGATGGGTATGAGTAGTTCATACAAGTGAACGAACTTAATATGAAAGTTTATGCCATTTACAAAAATTTAAAAAAAAATAAAAAAAAAAATATACAATTTAAAGTTTATTTATCTTATCGCTAAAACAAAGAAACTTCAATTAAAAGAATATTTGTAATCTTTGTTTTAATTTTTTTATTATACCCTCCATCATAGGATGGGGGTATATTAACTTTGTCATTCCGTTTGTAACACATCGAAATATTGCTCTAAGATAAAGTATATATATTCTGGGTCGTGGTGAAATTCTGAGTCGATCTAAGCATGTCCGTCCGTCCGTCTGTTGAAATCACGCTAACTTCCGAACGAAACAAGCTATCGACTTGAAACTTGGCACAAGTAGTTGTTATCGATGTAGGTCGGATGGTATTGAAAATGGGCCATATCGGTCCACTTTTACGTATAGCCCCCATATAAAGGGACCCTCAGATTTGGCTTGTGGAACCTCTAACAGAAGCATATTTAATCCGATCCGGCTGAAATTTGGTACATGGTGTTGGTATATGGTCTCTAACAATCATGCAAAAATTGGTCCACATCGGTCCATAATTATATATAGCCCCCATATAAACCGATCCCCAGATTTGGCTTGCGGAGCCTCAAAGGGAAGAAAATTTCATCCGATCCGGCTGAAATTTGGTACATAATGTTGGTATATGGTCTCTAACAACAATGCAAAAATTGGTCCATATCGGTCCTTAATTATATATAGCCCCCATATAAACCGATCCCCAGATTTGGCTTGTGGAGCCTCTAAGAGAAGCATATTTCATCCGATCCGGCTGAAATTTGGTACATGGTGTTGGCATATGGTCTCTAACAATCATGCAAAAATTGGTCCACATCGGTCCATAATTATATATAGCCCCCATATAAAACGTTCTCCAGATTTGACCTCCGGAGCCTCTTGGAGGAGCAAAATTCATCCGATCCGGTTCAAATTAGGAACGTGGTGTTAGTATATGGACGCTAAGAATTGGTCCAATCACACAAAAATTGGTCCATATGGGTTCATAATCATGGTTGCCACTAGAGCCAAAAATAATCTACCAAAATTTTATTTCTATAGAAAATTTTGTCAAAATTTTATTTCTAGAGAAAATTTTGTTAAAATTTTATTCCGTTCATAATAAAATTTTCATCATTGTCAAAATTTTATTTCTATAGAAAATTTTGTCAACATTTTATTTCTATAGAAAATGTTGTTCAAATTTTATTCGGTTCATAATCATGGTTGCCACTCGAGCCAAAAATAATCTACCAAGATTTTATTTCTATAGAAAATTTTGTCAAAAGTTTATTTCTATAGAAAATTTTGTTAAAATTTTATTTCTGTAGAAATTTTTGTCAAAATTTTCTTTCTATAGAAAATTTTGTCAAAATTTTTATTTCTATAGAAAATATTGTGAAAATTTCATTTCTATAGAAAATTTTGTTATAATTTTATTTCTGTAGAAAATTTTGTCAAAATTTTATGTCTACTTTGTCAAACTGAATTATATACGTATTGGATCGATCTTTTTTGATTTAATATACCACGTATGGACTTACATACAATTTAGAAGATGGTGTTAGGAGGTTTTGAGATACCTTGCCATCGGCAAGCGTTACCGCAACTTAAGTAATTCGATTGTGGATGGCAGTGTTTAGAAGAAGTTTCTACGCAATCCATGATGGAGGGTACATAAGCTTCGGCCTGGCCGAACTTACGGCCGTATATACTTGTTGAATTTAGGATAATTGTACAAGAAAGGCAAATTTTACTTAATGTCCTTCTATATATATCCACTACTGTCTGTATGGACACAAAGTAATGGTAGTGGTATCACAATGGGGTAATTTAATTTATGATGCAGTAAAATTGAAACTCCTCCAGGGAATACATTACTGCTGCAGGCACAACGACCATGTTTAGGTGGTACAACGACGTGCATCTATCATACTCTTATAACTGTATTCCAAGGTAATGCAATACCCTCAACCATCATATAAACAAATGCCCACAGACACACACAATAAAACTAAAACATGTGTCCCCATTGTATAAAGGATTCAAAAATACTGAATTAACTCGAAAGAAAGAAATATTAGTTTGTGGTACGACTTTGATGTCCGGATGTAGGAGCTTTGGCGATCGGAGGAATGGCATTCCCATTGAATGACTTGAATTTCTGGGAGTTATTAGTTAATAAGCATGTACAGATTGGATAAATTAAGAGGAAATATTACTTATAAGAAGATAAAGAATTTACCAAACTCGGACAATAATGAGGGATAATTATTGAACACTGAAAATAATATTGTCGTCAGAACAAAGATTTCTTATCCTTGATATAGGAACGCGATTTTAGCCCAACGAATATTGTTTGGATTTTTTTCGCTCAAAAATGTATTGTTTTTACGATAAACGTTGACG
Source organism: Haematobia irritans (assembly GCF_050003625.1). NCBI lineage: Eukaryota > Metazoa > Arthropoda > Insecta > Diptera > Muscidae > Haematobia > Haematobia irritans. Next base: position 57,198,471 of record NC_134401.1, read on the forward strand.
TATTTTACCAGATGTAATAAGTCTAGCTCATAATTTTTTGCATTTTCTGGATAATTGTATCATTCTTATATGTAAGTTGTAAACCAATTTGAAATAAATTGTGAAACGATGTGAAAAATATAAAGTAAATATATAAATATAAAGTAAATAAATATAAAGTAAATTTATTATAACTTAATTAAAGCTCGGATCTCAAGCATTATAATATAAATTAATAGAACTTGCCGTATAAAGCCAAATTGACTGGTCTTGGTATTCAAATTTGTTGGTAAATCTAGTGTTAAATTAGTTGATGATGATACTGATGATTGTGTACGGAATTGGAATGAAAACTATGTTCAATATGGAAATCTGATAATACATGGATTGGTGAATGTGTTTGTGAAGTGATTTTTTCAACTAAATTTTCAGGCGTGGTATCATCTTTATATTTTTAATGTGTAGACAATAACATAGTTATGCAAGTAGTAAATTCAAATATATATAGATGACACTCTCTGTATCCATATAATGGAGCTGATGATATGTTTCTTATTCTAGTTAAGTTTTAAAATATTCATTAGGAATTGCCAAATGGTCTGCTCTCTCGCGTGCCATCAGTTTTGTCTGTATAAATTACCGAGAGTTTTAGACTCTCTTCATTACGATCAAATTTCTAATATTTAGCGTCCTTTTGTCAACTTTTGATTAATTTACAATGACTGGACTGCTTCTTAATTGTATTTTATTTTATTCAAAACTACTATTTTTTCTGGCCTCGATCAACAAATTGATGGATCACACAAATTATTTTTGTCTGTGGGATAAAAATCCCACACATTTAAGAAATTTGTGAGGTAGCCCAAGATGATAGTTGGAATTAAAATCCCACAGACCGGAAATATCCGTGTTTGATCCCAAGGCGAATGCCAGATAAAAGAGCAATATGTGGTCCTTTTGTTCTCTTCACAACACCCACACACAAAAAAAAAATTTTCTGATTCAATCACGAAATTAATTGATCCAATTAAATTTTTAATTGAAATGTCTTCTATCACGAAAATCATAGTATTAATCACATTTTAATTGGGCATAGAAAAAATTCTTGATTAAAAAATTAATTGATTTCATTACCAAATTTCAATTAATTTTTTAATTGATTCAATTAAAAATTTAATTGATGTTGATTGCAAAACTCAATTAATTTATTAATTAAAAAAAAGGTAACTATTTTCAATTACATTCTGAATTGGCTTAGAATTTTTATTTGGATTAACAATTGATTGTTCGAAAAAAAGCTTTAATTAAACATTTAAAAAAATATTCATCACCTTTCTAACTGACTTAGTCTTCCGAATTTGATTAAAGGTTAACTGTATCAATTAACTTTTTAATTAAAAATTTTAAAATTTTCAATCATTGACTTAATTAACTTAATGTTTCTATCTTGATTAAAAAGTTAATTGTACCAATTAATTTCTTATTTGAAAAAAATTTCAACTTCAATTAACTTTATAATTGGAAATATTTTGGTGATATTTTTTCTGTGCAGAGAAAGTAGCGCAAATTATTATAATCTTCTAATAATTATTTGAAAATATTTTTTTTCCTTCTTGCTTAACAAAAAAAAAAAATCCAGAATACAAACATTATGTATATACTTTTAGACAAAATAAATTATAAATACCTACTATAACTATGAATTGTTAAATTTTCTTTGTAGCCCGTCATACCATCCCAGCAAAAAAAGCGTCGTCAAAAAAGTAATGAAAATGTTCTTTTTGGATCGGGAAGTGGTGTAAAATTGACGCAAAAGCGATGAATTTAACATGGGCTTGTCATAGTACGGAAGTCCTCCATTTCAACAGCCGTTGCACTGAATTTGCATCACTTCTTTAGGTGTGATCTGAATTCAATGTTTTGGATGTAAATTAAAAAATTATGTGATATTTTGTCAAATAAATAATTTCTAATTTTTTTTATAATTCGTTTTGTTTTGTTATTGTTGGTTTTTTCTTTAATCATTGTTGTTGTTGTTGTTTTTTTTTTCTTTTTTTTTTATTTCAGCTTAAAACCATGCATTGACTAAACTACAAGTGTAGCTTAACCAAGATGGTTGGATGGACGCACATTTCGGATTTACCACATTCCTCATCAGCATCATCTACTTGCAGCAAAACTATCAACCAATTATCAGAATAAATTCAAGCAGTTCACTAAACCCAAAAGTAAACCACATCAACCACATAAACCACCTTCCGAAAAAAGGTTTTTTACATCAATAGGGTTCTATTCTCAGCCAAAACACATACTTGTGCCAAATTTGAAGTCAATTGGACTAAAACTGCGACCGAGACTTTGATTACAAAAATGTGTTCACGGACAGACGGGCATGACTATATCGACTCAGGAGCACACCCTGAGCATTTTCGCCAAAGACACCATGTGTCTATCTCGTCTCCTTGTGGGTGTTGCAAACATATGCACTAACTTATAATACCCTGTTCCACAGTGTGGCGCAGGGTATAAAAAAACAACAACAACAATTTTTTTGTCTGAAACGTTTGAGCTCAAATATTTTCAAAAATTCACAATTTTTTCAAATTGGATTTAGCATTTTTTCGACAAAATTTAAATAATTTGTACTATTTTATGAATTATTAAACTGTTTTTAACCAATTTGAAACAAAACAAAAAAGGTGAAATTACCCATTAAAAATATAAAAAAGCATGTTATAGTAAAGTGAATGAAAAGAACTTCCTGTGTAGTTAAAATAAAGAACATCATTGGGAGTACATCTTCTGGATGTGCTTTTGAGTTGTGCCTTTGGAAGAACTTCCAAATTTTTTTGCCGGGATCAACACAAAATTATCGCTATAGCCATCAACGCACAAGCAACGTACACAGTCAAGCAGTTCTATTAATAGACCTCATTGTTGGGCACAGCCAAGCAGATGTAAATAAACTTTATTTAAGGAAAACAAACCACTTTAGTGGGTCCCCTTCTTACAAGCGAAATACAACTTTTGGAAATGGATATAATGTAGGCTAGGTTAGCTATAGTGGCAGCCCGATATTTCAGGCTCACTTAGAGTATTCAGTCCATTGTGATACCACAGCGGTGAACTTCTCTCTTATCACTGAGGGCTGCCCGATTCTATGTTAAGCTCGATGACAAGGGACCTCCGTTTTATATCCGAGTCCGAACGGCGTTCCACATTGCAGTGGAACCACTTAGAGAAGCTTTGAAACACTCAGAAACATGACCAACCACGACCTTGTGTATGCAAGGTGGGCATTCTAACCATTGCACCGCGGTGGCTCCCAGTGTTTCATATAAAAGAATTGGACTGTGTGCGAAAATTATTTAAAAATAAAATGTATTTTTTTAGTGTAAAAATAAAAATTGTGTGAAAATTTTTGTAGTGGTAAAGGTTTGAAAAAGTTCAAAAAAAAGAAGGAATCCCGTTTTCCAAATGTTGTTTTTTCGTTACGTTCACGGTTGTGAAATAGCGGAAAACCGATAAATATCGGGTCTAAAGTAAATTACTGATTTTTACGAACAACAAGTGTTATCCCTTCAAATAGCTAAATTTAAAATGTGCAAATATATAGACTTTTTTAGATTCTGGACCTGCAAAACTCATTTTGTGTCAGTTTTAGAGGAATCTTTAATTTCTCATTTAGGCGTTCACATAAACTGGATGAATATCGACCATCAGATGATTCTAGAACTTAGTTCTGTAAGATCTAACCAAATGAGTAGATCCAAATACATATCTGGGGGCTACAGCATCATATGAAGCTTCCGAAATAATATTGAACACATCTTTGTGTGGGCCCAAAATACCACTAAATTTCAAATTCAGTTTAAGATGCCCTCAAGATGGTAGAGCCATTTTGGTATTGCTCTTTATGAATCAAAAGGCCCTTAATCGTGTGAAAGTTAAGCCTCCTATGCCCTCAAGGAGTCAAATCGGGGGATCATGCGTATCGTAAATATATCTGAGATTACAGTAAATATAATTACAATTGTAGCTTTTAGATTTCAAGAAGTCAAATTGAGGGATTGCTCCAATGTGAATTGTTCTTTAACCAAAAAACATTCACCAGCCTGCAAACAAAAACCCACCTGTGCCATCATAAGAACGTCTGAGAGATTCACATTGATCAGTAATGGTCATTTTCGTTAATAACCATAACCATTTGAAATTTTCCGTTATTCCAATAAATAAGAATTAATGATTGATATGTCATGTATCGATTTTGAGATCAACATTATGAAAGTTTGGCATTTTTCCAATGAATCGTTTCTTTATATTTACTTTTGTTAGTTGGATACTAACATTTCTGTATCTCAAAATCATAATCCAAATAAATTCTTCTCAAATTAACCCATACCATACCGTAAATTAGAATTACTTTGCCCTTTTCTCCCCTGTATTTCCTATATTGTGATGTTTCGTAATCGAAAATACCACAAACTCTTGATGGTTACATATCAACCTCATTTTGCTCGAATGATAAGCATTTGACCCTTCAAAGAGGTATCGCCTAACCACCAGTAATAATCTCTGGAGTAAATTCAATTAAATAAATGGAAAAAGTACTGCAGTTTATTAAAAAGTCTTTGCTTACACAATCCACTTTGGGTCACAAAACAATCCTTGCCCAATGTTCGGCCCTAGAAAAAGAAAAACCACACCAGCGAAAGGGTCACTCTGTGTCATAACATTTGAGAACGAACGCCCATTAAGATGACGCTGACCATCCTTACCAATGCAGCAGTATTAGCTATGGCCAACCATACTACCAACAATCTCGTAGGGACGCGTATTGTTGACCATAAAGTCAACACTGGTTGCATTCATGTTCGAAGCACCCAAATGAAAACCACAGCAAAGGTTACAAGTAAAGCCCTGTAACTTATACTTCGCACCAGGACCTGTGGTATAAAAGATGTTGCTGCATTTTGTTTTCAATCTGTTGAGAGCAAGGAACATTTGGATCTGGGGGAGAACAAAAAACACGATATTCAATTTGGCCAACTGTGACGTATACGGCAGACGCGAAAAAAAACTCACCAAAGGACTTCCAAATTTACCAAAACTCTCAGGTCGCGTTTATTGGCCTAAGTATGGAAGGGTTGGAAACATGGTTAGTGGTACACTATGTTGTTACTTATTATTGTTGTTTATTGTTGCTCGGCACAGTGGGGGACAGGTGTTACTTTATGCTGTTAGCAAATATTTTCAATTTGCGAAAATCTCTCTCGTCGCTTTGTTAGATTTTTTTTCATCAAAAGACTGCGAGAGTCATAAACGCAATCCAACTACTTTTTCGATTGAAATAGATTTAAATAATTAGGGTAGCAATCACAGAATTAATGGGAAATAAAGAAGTACATAACACCGAAAATTTGGTCAGGCCATCACCATATAATGGTGATGGGGGTATAATAAAATTGTGATTCCGTTTGCAACACATCGAAATATCGATTTCCGAGTTCTAACCGAACCCGGCCCGCTTCACTGCATCTTGCAGATATTTTGAAAACTGAAAAACTATTTATTAAACAAGTAGATACGGCCGAAAGTTCGGCCAGGCCGAATCCTTTGTACCCTCCACCATGGATTGCATAGAAACTTGTACTAAAGACTGTCATCCATCGAATTACTTGGGTGGCGATAACACTTGCCGATGGCAAGGTATCTTAAAACTTCTTAACATCGTCTTCTCCATTGTAAGTTAGTCCATACGGGGTATATATTAAGCAAAAAAAAGACCGATTACATACGCAAATAATTCAGTTTGACAAAATTTTCTATAGAAATAAAATTTTGACAAAATTTTCTATAGAAATAAAATCCAATGAAGGACTGGGGAATTCTTCCCCAGTCTTCTTCTTCCTTGAATATGAGCTAAATTATTAGTTTTTGTACCCAAAATAATAGCAACAACCGAATTCCAATTACACCCAACAATAAACAATGCAGCAATTTTAAATTAAGCCAAACGAAGTTTCAACAACCCACAAAACGGCGAAGAAAGCAACTTCAGGGAGTGATGGCAACAACAATGATGTGAAGTCTGAGTATGATTTACCCGCTTTCACAAAAGTTGAAGGTAGCACCAGTAATCATAAGTTTTATTGGGTATAGTAATAAAATTTTGACAAAATTTTGTATAGTAAAAAAAATTTTGACAAAATTTTCTATAGAAATAAAATTTTGGTAGATTATTTTTTGGGATCGGCTATATATAACTATAGACAGATATGGGCCAATTTTGGCATGGCTGTTAGCAGCCATATACTAGCGCAATATACCAAATTTCACCACGTACTTTGCTCCTCCAATAGCTCCGGAGGTCAAATCTGGGGATCGGTTTAAATGGGGGTTATATATAATTAAGACTGGTGTGGACCAATTTTTGCATGGTTGTTAGAGACCATATACTGACACCACGTACCAAATTTCTACCGGATCGGGTGAATTTTGCTCTTCCAAGGGGCTCCGGAAGTCAAATCTGGGTATCGGTTTATATGGGGGCTATATATAATTATGGACCGATGTAAACCAATTTTTGCATGGTTGTTAGAGACCATATACTAACACCATGTACCAAATTTCAGCCGGATTGGATAAAATTTTCTTCTCTTAGAGGCTCCGCAAGCCAAATCTGGGGATCGGTTTATATGGGGGCTATACGTAAAAGTGGTCCGATATGGTCCATTTTCAATACCATCTGACCTAAATCAATAAAAACTACTTGTGCCAAATTTCAAGTCGATAGCTTGTTTCATTCGGAAGTTAGCGTGATTTCAACAGACGGACGTACGGATATGTTTAGATCGACTCAGAATTTCATCACGACCCACAATATATACTTTTCTTAGGCAATAGTTCGATGTGTTACAAACGGAATGACAAAGTTAATATACCCCCATCCTATGGTGGAGGGTATAAAAATATTACACTTTTAAGGAACATTGTGCGCTACACTGAAAAAATATTTACGTGGTGTTAAAGACTACGCAGCCTACATTTTATGATGCGCAATTTAAATAAAATTAAGAACAAATTTCTTTGATATACTGACATTTTAATTAAAAGAAAGTTTATAATATTTGTTTCAAAGTATTTTTTTTAATTTACGTGCCTTCGTTAAAGTAGTATGTATGGATTTAAAGAAATCGCCCTTAAATTAACTGAAATATTCAATCGTTAAAGTGAGTACTATGTTCGGCTTTTCACCAAAACACTAAATTAAAAATACAAAAATATAACATATATGAAGACGATTATATTTTTACCAAGTCTCGTCAAATAAAGGATGGTAAAGATCCAAGGAATTGATTGCAAATAATTTTATATATCTAAAATAATTAATTTAAAAAGGTAACCGTGAAAACAAGCTGGTTTTCAGCTTGAAAACTGAACACAGTACTCAGCTTTAGATACAAAATAAAACAAGTAAGGAAAGTCTAAAGTCGGGCGGGGCAGACTATATTATACCCTGTACCACTTTGTAGATCTAAATTTTCGATACCATATCACATCCGTCAAATGTGTTGGGGGCTATATATAAAGGTTTGTCCCACACTGAAAAAAATATTGTCGTGGGGTCAAAGATTTCATGTCTTTAAAATACGAATGCAAAATTTGCTTAGAATAGAAGACACATTTCTCTAATATAAAGTTTTTATACCCTCCACCATAGGATGGGGGTATATTAACTTTGTATTCCGTTTGTAACACATCGAAATATTGGTCTAAGACCCCATAAAGTATATATATTCTGGGTCGTGGTGAAATTCTGAGTCGATCTGAGCATGTCCGTCCGTCCGTCTGTTGAAATCACGCTAACTTCCGAACGAAACAAGTTATCGACTTGAAACTTGGCACAAGTAGTTGTTATTGATGTAGGTCGGATGGTATTGCAAATGGGCCATATCGGTCCACTTTTACGTATAGCCCCCATATAAACGGACCCCCAAATTTGGCTTGCGAGACCTCTAAGAGAAGCAAATTTCATCCGATCCGGCTGAAATTTGGTACATGGTGTTAGTATATGGTCTCTAACAACCATGCAAAAATTGGTCCACATCGGTCCATAATTATATATAGCCCCCATATAAACCGATCCCCCGATTTGGCTTTCGGAGCCTTTAAGGGAAGCAAATTTCATCCGATCCGGCTGAAATTTTGTACATGGTGTTAGTATATAGTCTCTAATGACCATGCAAAAATTGGTCCACATCGGTCCATAATTATATATAGGCCCCATACAAACCGATCATTAGATTTGACCTCCGGAGCCTCTTGGAAGACCAAAATTCATCTGATTCAGTTGAAATTTGGTACGTGGTGTAAGTATATGGTCTCTAACAACCATGCACGAATTGGTCCATATCGGTCCATAATTATATATAGCCCCTATATAAACCAATCCCCAGATTTGACCTCCGGTGCCTTTTGGAGAAGCAAAATTCATCCAATCCGGTTGAAATTTGGTACGTGGTGTTATTATATGGTCCCTAACAACCATGCCAAAATAGTCCATATCGGTCTATAGTTATATATAGCCGATCCCCAATAACACAAAAATTGGTCCATATCGATTCATAATCATGGTTGCCACTCGAGCCAAAAATAATCTATCAAAATTTTATTTCTATCGAACATTTTGTTCTATTGAACATATGTCAAAATTTTATTCCTATAGAAAATTTTGTCAAATTTTATTTCTATAGAAAATGTTGTCAAAATTTTAGTTCTATAGAGTATGTTGTCAATATTTTAATTCTTTGACAATTTTGTCAAAATTTTATTTCTATAGAAAATTTTGTCAAAATTTTATTTCTATAGAAAGTTTTGTCAAAAGTTTATTTCTATAGAATTTTTTTTTCAAACTTAATTATATACGTATTTAATCGGCCTTTTTTGTTTAATATATATCCCGTATGGACTACCTTGCAATTTAGAAGACGGCGCTAGGAAGTTTTAAGATACATTGCCATCGGCAAGTGTTGCCGCAACCCAAGTAATTTAATTGTGGATGACCGTCTTTAGTAGAAGTTTCTACGCTATCCATGGTAGAGGGTACGTAAGCTTCGGCCTGGCCGAACTTACGGCCGTATATGCTTGTTTTCCTTGTCCAAAAGTCGATAAACTTTTCAATGAAGTCGTATTGTCCTTATAATTAAATGATTTTACTTAAGAATGGGTATCATAACATGAAAGAAAAGAAATTTGGACTAAGGTCAACTTGACTTTAATAATTCAGAAAAATTCTTTAAAATTAATGAAATTGTCTTTAAATTTGTTGTCTTTTTGCATCTTGACTACAAACCAAAAAATCGTTCAAATATAAAGGGTGATTCTTTTGAGGTTAGGATTTTCATGCATTAGTATTTGACAGATCACGTGGGATTTCAGACATGGTGTCAAAGAGAAAGATGCTCAGTATGCTTTGACATTTCATCATGAATAGACTTACTAACGAGCAACGCTTGCAAATCATTGAATTTTATTACCTAGAAAAGTTGGCAGAAAATCCGCTTTTTTATCGACAAATTTTGTTCAGCGATGAGGCTCATTTCTGGTTGAATGGCTACGTAAATAAGCAAAATTGCCGCATTTGGAGTGAAGAGCAACCAGAAGCCGTTCAAGAACTGCCCATGCATCCCGAAAAATGCACTGTTTGGTGTGGTTTGTACGCTGGTGGAATCATTGGACCGTATTTTTTCAAAGATGCTGTTGGACGCAACGTTACGGTGAATGGCGATCGCTATCGTTCGATGCTAACAAACTTTTTGTTGCCAAAAATGGAAGAACTGAACTTGGTTGACATGTGGTTTCAACAAGATGGCGCTACATGCCACACAGCTCGCGATTCTATGGCCATTTTGAGGGAAAACTTCGGAGAACAATTCATCTCAAGAAATGGACCGGTAAGTTGGCCACCAAGATCATGCGATTTGACGCCTTTAGACTATTTTTTGTGGGGCTACGTCAAGTCTAAAGTCTACAGAAATAAGCCAGCAACTATTCCAGCTTTGGAAGACAACATTTCCGAAGAAATTCGGGCTATTCCGGCCGAAATGCTCGAAAAAGTTGCCCAAAATTGGACTTTCCGAATGGACCACCTAAGACGCAGCCGCGGTCAACATTTAAATGAAATTATCTTCAAAAAGTAAATGTCATGGACCAATCTAACGTTTCAAATAAAGAACCGATGAGATTTTGCAAATTTTAGGCGTTTTTTTTAAAAAAAAGTTATCAAGCTCTTAACAAATCACCCTTTAGTACATGTTTTTCAACACTTTATTTTAAAGACGCTTTTTACTTGAAACATAACATAACTTCTACTGGAAATCGAGTCTTAATTTGGAAAAAAAGTTGTCGTTAACTTGTTTTTAAAGGGCTTTGATAACATGCAAAGGAAAAAAGCTGAAAAAGCGAAAAAAAATTAATTTGCTTCCTAGAAGCAAGTACACAAAACCCAAATTTAAAAGAGAATTGTGTCTTAAAAGTATCCTTACTTGTATTCTCCGCTTCTTTAGCTCGGAATCAATACCAAAATTTTTAAAGTAAAGACAAAATCTTTGGAACCGGGCATGCTTTTTTTTCAGTGCAAATACATACATTTAAATATCACTCGATCTGGACAGAATTTGATAGACTTCTACAAAATCTATAGACTCAAAATTTAAGTCGGCTAACGCACTAGGGTGGAACACAATGTTAGTAAAAAAATATGGGAAACATTTAAATCTGAAGCAATTTTAAGGAAACTTCGCAAAAGTTTATTTATGATTTATCGCTCGATATATATGTATTAGAAGTTTAGGAAAATTAGAGTCATTTTTACAACTTTTCGACTAAGCAGTGGCGATTTTACAAGGAAAATGTTGGTATTTTGACCATTTTTGTCGAAATCAGAAAAACATATGTATTGGGAGCTATATCTAAATCTGAACCGATTACAACCAAATTTCGCACGCATAGCTATAATGCTAATTCTACTCCCTGTGAGTAAAAATAAAAGATTGGCCACTGTGGTCATATGAGTGTAAATCGGGCGAACGATATATATGGGAGCTATATCTAAATCTGAACCGATTTCAATAAAATTTGGCACACATGACTACACTACTAAATGTACTCCTAGTGCAAAATTTCAACCAAATTAGGGTAAAACTCTGGATTGTGGGACCGTATTAGTCCATATCGGGCGAAAGATATATATGGGAGCTATATCTAAATCTGAACCGATTTCAATAAAATTTGGCACACTTGACTATAGTACTAATTGTTCTTCTTGTGCAAAATTTTAGGCAAATTAGGGTAAACTCTGTCTTCTGGGGCCATATAAGTCCATATCGGGCGAAATATATATATGGGAGCTATATCTAAATCTGAACCGATTTCTTCCAAAATCAATAGGGTTCTATTCTGAGCCAAATCACATACTTGTTCACGGACAGACGGACATGGCTATATCGACTCAGAAGCCCACCCTGAGCATTTTTGAAAATTTGTCTGTAAGTGAATGGCTTTATTAATATATCGCAAAAAGAAAATGAAAATTCCATAAATGCGATCTGTATCCTACTTTTAATTTTATTGATCCTAGATTTAAAGCTACATAGGTCCCTAATTTTTTGTTATTTTTGGCTCGAAATTATTTCAAAAATCCTTAAGGTAAGTTCAAAATCCTTGGAAACTTTTTTGGTGAATGTAACTAAGTCAACCATATCCTTCGCATAATAAGCCTTCCGAAAAAAATTCAAAGGATTTGAAGGTATTTTCGAAATTCACGTCAATACGGATTTATAGAAGTTCACCAATGTGGTATCACAATGGACTGAATAGTCTAAGGGAGCCTGATACATCGGGCTGCCACCTAACCTTCCTCATGTCTGGAATCCATGGGGAGTTTCCTATTTCAACTGCATAAAAACACTATGTTTCTTGTCAACTAAATCAGAGCACGTAAATAATTAAAAGCGCTTAAAAACTGATAATAATACAATTTTTTCAAATGTCGTTATATCATTGCATGTACCGTAGTACGGTATAACGGTAATTTATTAGTCTGCCATTACTGGTTATTTTTATGGTGTACGGAAACGTAAAAATATTGTCCAAAATGGTTGGAAAGACAGCTATTTCGGAATTCCACATCCTCATCAGCTCCCTTTATTGGACGATCTACTCATTTTAATTATTAGACCATATTGGTCAAGCGTTCTTCTCTTGCAAAGAACAATTTTTATTTTTGTATTTAAAAAATCTGGCAAGAAGGAGCTTCGGGTGCAAAAAATTAAGTATTTAATTCCCATACAGGGACCACACTCCATCTTCCCTCAACATTTCAAGAAATTGTGAAAAACTTTCAATTTTCAATCCTGCAAGGAAAATCACGTATCCTGCATTCAAATACTCAAGTTTTTCTACGTTTCCTGTAAATTTAAAAAATTAAAGAAGTTTAGATTTTATCTATTGTATTAAAAGATGGCCTCGCCTTCCCCGATAAAATATTGTTTTTTGCCCAGAGACAACCCTAAACTTCCCTGAAATTTCAAGAAATACGAGAACTTTCCATATTCAAAATGTCGGGCTCCCCGTTGCCCGACCATATATCGAAAAATATAGTAGCGAATCTTTATCTCGACGCCACCTTTAACTTGGGTCCAATTTTCAAAATATCGGGCAAGGGGCGGGGGTCCGCCCCCACGACCAAATCTCACAAAATGAGGTAAACTATTTTCACCACATAAGCATCCTTTATGTTCTCTGAAAATTTTAAGTACAGTGAAACATCTCAAAAGTAGACACCCACGGTCGCCTAAATTTTGTCCACTTTTGGGAGGTGTACACTTATGAGAGGCTAATTTTAATGAGTAGCACCCATATAAACCGATCTCCAGATTTGGTTTGCGGAGCCTCTAAGAGAAGCAAATTTCAACGGATCCGGTTGAAATTTGGTACGTGATGTTAGTATATGGTCTCTAACAACCATGCAAAAGTTGGTCCATAACGGTCTTAATTATATATAACCCCCAATTAAACCGATCTGGTGAAGAGCTCCGGAGGCTCTTGGAGGAGCAAAATTCATCCCATCCGGTTGAAATTTGGTACGTGGTGAAATTTGGTACATTGCGCTAGTATATGGCCGCTAACAACCATGCCAAAATTGCTCTATCGGTCTATAGTTATAAAGGGTGGTTAAAATTTCAAGGGCCGATGTTGATTTTGAATAAAACACAAACTATTTAGGAAATTATTGTAATTTTATTTTATTATGATATATTGGTATTACTCAATTATGTATGAAACAAAATATCGGCCACCGCGACCTCGGTGGCACACCTTCATCCTATGGTCAAAATTTTCGATGACGCTGAGGCATAATGGAGGTTCTATGCCTTTAATGTGCCGAATTATCTCATCCTTTAGCTCTTGAATTGTTGCTGGCTTATCGACGTACACATTTTCTTTCAAATAAACCCAAAGCAAAAAGTCCAACGGTGTCAAATCACATGATCTTGGCGGCCAATTGACATCGCCATTACGTGAGATAACACGGCCATTGAATTTGTTGCGCAAAAGAGCCATTGTTTCGTTAGCTGTGTGGCAAGTGGCACCGTCCTGCTGAAACCACATATCGTCCACATCCATCTATCTTCCAATTCGGGCCATTAAAAGTTCGTTATCATCTCACGATAGCGAACACCATTCACAGTAACTGCCTGACCGGCCTCATTTTGGAAAAAATACGGCCCGATGATGCCGCCAGCCCATAAACCGCACCAAACAGTCACTTTTTGTGGGTGCATTGGTTTTTCGACAATCACTCTTGGATTCTCATTCGCCCAAATGCGGCAATTCTGTTTATTGACGAATCCATTGAGGTGAAAATGTGCCTCATCACTGAAGATGATTTTCTTCGAAAATTGATCATCCTGTTGCCATTTCTTGGAACCATTCTGCCCATTCACTACGTCCATGGTTCAAATTGAGTAAGTCTGAAATAGAGAAATGTCAAATAAAATTCGGAAAAAAACTTGGCGTTTAGGTGTGGTTCACATTCAACATCGGTGCTTAAAATTTAACCACCCTTTATATAGCCGATCCCCAAAAATAATCTACCAAAATTTTATTTCTATAGAAAGTTTTGTCAAAATTTTATTACTATAGAAAATTTTGTCAAAATGTTATTACTATAGAAAATTTTGTCAAAATGTTATCACTATACAAAATTTTGTCAAGATTTTATTTCTATAAAAAAAATTATCAAAATTTTATTTCTATAGAAATTTTTGTCAAACGGTGTTAAGAAGTTTTAAGATACCTTGCCATCGGCAAGTGTTACCGCAACCCAAGTAGTTCGATTGTGGATGACAGTTATTAGTACAAGTTTCTATGTTTCAGATCATTCTAAAGAATTCATATTTAAAATCAAGTCGTTACTTCATCATTTTGCACGATTAAACAAGTATTTTCATAGGCAAAAATGTCGGAAAGTAAAAAAGTTTTGAATCAGTTTAGATTTGTTCGAAGTTTGATTTGCACGAATTATGGCCTTCAAAATACAGACAATGCCATCAAAAACTGCACGAAAGTGGCTCTGCGGTAATTTACCTTATTCCCGGCCAAGCGCCGTTTTGAGATGATCAACATTTATTTCTAGCGCCTTAGTTACCTTACTCTCCAAAATTCCAAATCCATATTCCACTGTGCGGTAAAAGTGAAGCGAAGAATGTCTTTTTAAGGCATTCTTGGTTGGTGTGTGCTGGCACTTTCGTGCAAGTGAAGCTACTACTTGACACTTTATAGTCTTTTTTGTGCATCGGTGAGTTTTTGCACCTGTTGGAACTTCAAGGGCTTCAGTCCAAGCTCGTGTTAAAATATGTGTTACACCAATTTAGGCGATATGTTCAGCTCAGGAGTAAGATTCCTACACGCAAAGAAAAAAAACGTTTGGAAAACGTGTAACGAAAACGTTTTTCTTTTGTTAGAGTTTTTTGAATTGCTTTGAAAATTTTAAACTTTTATCACCAAAAAAATTCGTTTGTTACAAAATTTTTATTTTTTCAATAAAAAAAGTTATTTTTGAAACAACAACACAGTCCATTTCGTTTATATCAAACACTGTTCTTTTCTGACTTTAGGTCTTTAATAAGAAACATTTTACAGTTCAAAATTTAATATAGTACAATGTAATGTTGAACATTTTTTCGGGATCTTCCGAACATATCTGGAATATATGTACAAAAAAAAAACAAAAAAAACTTTGGTCGAAGCAGGGATCGAACCCACGACCCTTGCATGCAAGTCGAACGTAGCAACCACTGCTCCACGGTGCCAAACTAAATGTTTGTTTCTGTTAAATAAACTTTGTTTATTCGGTTCGTGGGCGCCGCAAGTTATGCTATATAAATATAACTTATATGGATAATTATCTATTGATGACCATAACAGGTACATAGCTCAGTGGTTAGTGTGTTAGCTTACAAAGTCCGCGGTTCGATTCTCCGTCCAGGCGAAAGGTAAAAAAAATTAAAAATTTATAAAATCGTTTAATTTCTTCTACATTGTTGGTATTACAGGAAAAGGTGTTACGAACTAAAAAACCTCGTGGATGTGTGAAAGATGTGAGGGAAAATGCAATTAGCAATAGTTAGTCTTTACGAAATTGTTTTTACATCCTGGAAAAGAATAAACGTTTATCACAAAAAGTATATACTTTTCTTCCAAATACACTTCCTTACAGCGAAAAGCAAATGAGAAACGAACTTTGTTTGTCTAAAATTTCGTTTGGGAGGAAAGAATTATTTTTTTGCGTGTACTACTGCCGCATGAATTTCGATCAAATCTGGCCTTCATTTTCGGATAATTTCTGGTGTTGTAACTACACTGCCAGTACTGGTTTTTGAAATTTAATTAAATCATAATATTAATATTTTTTATGTGTAGGAAAATCTATTTTTATTATATAGAGCATTGAATATAAACATTAGTGACCATGAGAACCCATTGTGTCCAAAGACATACTCTATATACGTAAGTGAGTATGTCTGAGTGTTATCATTTTTTCAACAGATTTGTATGTAAGCGTATAAGTGAGGTCCTGGTTATAATAGCTCCAATTTTCATTTATGCTCATCTTTTGTACGCCCTCTTTACAGGGCCAAGAGATGCAATGCAAGTCAATGCCGCGGCATGTGTTCCCAACTGCAATCATGCATGTCGTTGGCCACAGCGGCTTTAAAGAGTTTCTGCTTGCTCCATGGGATTTTGCGGTCACTCGTCACCCAACAACCAACAAATTAAGGAAGACGAAGTACGCTACGCTACCATAAAACGCGGTTGTAAATGCGACAAAAATTCCAATTGAAGCGAAAAAAATGAGTCCACACCGCAGTCATTCTTGCAAATTTTCCATGCAACGCTCCACAGGATATAGCGCATCGAGTTTGCACAAGACCCACCAGGTGGATTGCACCTTGTTGTGCATAGAAAAGACAAATCTTGCCAACAAGGAAACCTCAAGTGGAGATTTGTGATGAATATTCATCTTTTTGGCATTCACGAATGTTGCCGGGTTTGTGGTGGCTTGTTTTCCATTTAGTCGGGTATGATAGCATATCATTGCCGTAATAGCCGCAAATTATCCTGTGGTGAAGCAGTTGGTCTTCTTGAGGTTGCATTTAGAAGATGCGAAGGTGTGTCCGCAGGTATTTCATTTGAGGAAGGATGTAGGATTTATGATTATGTGCGTATGTACGATGGTGTTGACTTCCACAAAAAATTGGCTGTGAGTGAAAATCTGTCAACAGGATGGTCTCCTTGCCAGCATGTGTTAAATGGGTAGTTATTATTTATTGAAATGTTTTGTGGTTAAGTCAAGTTGGGAAAATAATGGTCCCGATTTGATTTGGTTAATATGTCATTGACCACTGATCCAAATTATACCAAGTTTGGCAGGCAGGGCTGAAACTATGCTCATCATGGATCTATTCACACAACGAAAAAATATTGTGGTGAGGCCAAAGATTTCTTCTCCTTAAACTAAGAATGCGAATTTGAATAAAAATTACATTCATTCTCCGTGTTAACTAGAAAGCCAGAAGTGAAATATGGGCGTTGGTTTATATGGGGGCTATATATAATTATGGACCAATTTATGCGTGGTTGTTGGAGGCCATATATTAATACAACGCACCGAATTTCAACTTGATCCCATGAAACTTGCCTCTCCAAGAGGCCCCTAAAGCCAAATCTGGGGATCGGTTTATAAGGGGGCTATATATAATTATGGACCGATATGGACCAAGTATTGTATGGCTGTTAGAGTCCATATGCTAGCTCAACGTACACAATTGTAATCGAATCGAATATTAGTTTATTGTTCCACTGTTTGCAATTTCCATGTAATGTTATCAACTGTAAAACTTATTTTTCCCCTCTTCTTGTAACTTCCTGCTTTAATAACCCAGCAACAAAATTTGGAAGTACTTCTAAAGGCACAACTTTAAAAGCACTTCCAAAAATGTCCTTCTATAGATGTTCTTTATTTTAACTACTCAAGAAGTTCTTTTAATTCAATTTTTATAACTCGCTTTTTTGCATACTTTTAAAGAGCAATTTTAACATTTTTTTTCTCAAATATGTTAAAAACAGGGTAAGGATTAATAAAATGGTATAAATTATTTAAATTTTGCCGAAAAAATTTCTAAATTCATTCTAGAAAAATTGCAAATTTTTTTAAATATTTGGGGTCAAGGGTTTCAGACAAGCATTAAAAATTATAAAAATTAATTATATGTCAAAATACCACAACATTTTTTAATTCCAAAACACTGAATTCGGAACACATCTAAAAAAGTAATGCATATTCAGTGCAACGGCTATTAAA
Organism: Haematobia irritans; assembly: GCF_050003625.1. Lineage (NCBI taxonomy): Eukaryota > Metazoa > Arthropoda > Insecta > Diptera > Muscidae > Haematobia > Haematobia irritans. The sequence goes on from NC_134401.1 coordinate 57,216,379, forward strand.
ATGGTGGACATCCGTCCTATGAACAAAAAGAACATTTGCACTACTTCTTGGCGATGCTTTTTTTGCTGGGAAGTGGCTGCCTTTGTCCTCCTTTTACAATTTCAATACCTATAAATAAAAAAATCATAAACCAATTTTTTCACAAAAGGTTAGCATCACTGATTAATTATCTGATAATTGAAGATTCCAAAATGAATACGAATGAATGGGGTTGTTATTTTGCTGATGTTTTCTTTCTTTATATACCATCACGAACATTGATAGACTTACCCCCATTTTCATGAAGCTCCGTTAGTGCTACGTTAGCTAACGAACTTTTAAACCGTGATATCTACATATCTGTCATCTTGCGTATATATTCCATATGCCAGTTAGAAACTTAACTGCTGAAAATTTTTCAGTTAAAGTTAACCGGAGAAAAGATATTTCCATTTTTCTTTCTGTTAACTGGCAGTTAAAGCCTAACGGAGCTACATGAAAATGGCCGTTAGTGTTTGTTGTTTATGTATAATAATTTTCAAAAAATGAAAAATTTTCTCACTAAATATAAAATAACAAATATTTCATATATAAAATTCAATGCATGTTTGTTTGTATGTTCCGGGTAGGCTCGGAAACGGATTTACTTGAAACTATCATAGATCGTAGGGGGCGCTCATGTGGTGAAAATAGGGTACCTCATTTTTTGACAGCAGGTCACGGAGTGGAACCTCCCTTTTGTGCGACTTTTTGAAAATTGGACCAAAGTTGACCGATTGGCTTGAAATTGAAATTTTCATTGAAGGTTGGGGTTGACATCTAGGCAAAGATACTTTATGCTGCTACTTTATTTTTGATATTTGGTCGAGGAGGGGGACCTCACTTTTTTTTTAAGTACAGTAAAAGATTAAAATCTCTAAAATACCTGAGATTTACAGAGAACATGCGGTGAGGTCATGAAATTACGAGTGGCTACCTGGTGTGTTCATTTGTGGACGGGGAGGGGAACATCCCCCTTACCCGACTCTTTGAAACAAACAAAATTAAAACTGAAAAAACAAAAATTCTCAAGTTTTCTTGAAATTTACAAAGGCCGTGGGGGGAGGTTATGACATCAATGGGGTGTACCTGTTGTTAGGATATTTGGACGGGAGGGGAACCTTCTCCTTGCCCCACACTTGAAGGAAAGTTTATAGATTTTCTTGGAATTTTCAGGGAAGGTTAAGGGTGCTATTCACTTCGGTGTTTGTTGATATTTTATACGGGAAAGTGACATCCCTTTAGAACAATAGAGCAAACTTTAACCTTCTCCGATCTACTTGAAATATACAAGGAATTAGAGGTGTGCATCTGATTAACCAACCAAATGTCGTGCGTGAGCGTGAGTCACGAAAATAATATCTTCGTGAGTATGCGTGAGTAACGAATTTCGGAAAAACACGCTCACGAAAATAATCCCGCTGACGAACATAAATTGCTTACGAGTTGAATTCATTTATAATTTCAGTGACATCCTATATGGTAAGAGTTTTATAACGCACTCGATTTTAACCGTACTCATGTTTTCAGTCAGGTTCTAAAGGTAAATCACTCATAAAATCATTCGTGAGTCACGAGGTTTTTCGTGAGTCACGACATTTTTCGTGAGTCACGATATTTAAAAGATTTTCGTGCGTGAGTATAAATTTTCTTTTCGTGAGCGTGAGTCCTAACAAAAAATATGGTGCGTGAGTGTGCGTGGGCATGAGCAAAATATTACTCACGTGCACACCTCTACAAGGAATGTGATTTGTAAATTAGTACATGATTTTTCGATATATGGATGGGGAAGGGGAATAGTGAAATAAACTTTGTCGATTTACTTGGAATTTAGAGGGACCGTTGGATAGTTTGAGAATTTAATATAGGGTACGTGATTTTCTGGTATCTGGTCGGAGTGGAGCGAAGGTGGGAGAGGGTTCCTTTTTGTCCGATTTTTTGAAAATTGAAAATAAAGGTTTGTCCATAAATGGGAACTGGGTATATAATTTTATGATTTTTTTCACAGGCCACGCTTTTTAAGTAAAAAATTAAAATTTATATGAACTTGGCAGACAACGTTGAGGGTGCATCATTTTTCGGTGTATGTTCGAGAAAGACATGTTCTCCATCTCAAATATTTTAACAAACATTCTTTTTCTCTGTTGGTGAAGCTACTCTTGTAGTTTAGTCAACGCAATGGTTTATAAGCTGAGATCAAAACAACAAATATGATTGAAGTACAAACCAACAATAACAAAACAAAACTAATGAAGTAAGAGGAAGCATGCTCAAAATAAACCCAGCCAACAGCACTCATATCAATGATATGAGTTTGGCAAAGGAAAAGACATATGCTTGCAAATTTGTTTAGGCAGTAGCCGAAAATGGGGAAATTGAGAACGCGATGTCTGGTGTCTACTCAGAGGTGCGAAAAAAGTTTCCCGGACCAAGTCCTCGACGGAAAGATGGTGGATGGTATCAAGGACGATATAAGTTAATAGCATTTGCGGACCAGAGGTCTATGGATTGCTTTAAAGCTGCTTTGATGCTAATTGGTGAAGTATGGGAAGGAGCCGCTTTGGAGTTAGTCGATAAAAAAGACATACCGGCTAAACCTAGAGCACATGCATGAATACCTGCAAATCCTCCTGATCCTGAGTCGATACTAAACAGACTAAAGGAATGTAACCCGGATCTTCCAACCGCCGATTGGAAGGTTGGTCGTTTGGATGAGGTGGATGGACCAAGACGACATGCCGTGTTTATATTGAACATTGAGTCGCTGCCACATCTAGCCCAGACCCAAGGACTTGTACGTTATGACTTTCATGATATCCAATGAAGGTATACAAAAGCGATCAGCCAAAGGATTCCAAAACGGATAAGCCTCCGGTAGTCAGAAGTGAAAAAATCTTGCGAAGCCGAAGGAGACATAAAAACTGCAGACATTGACGAACATCGTATGCGGGAAGTTCCTACAGGCTCAAGCATCACCAAAGCTGAACCGCGGATTGTTGCGAGAGTCAACGAGATCTGTGAAGAGGAAGCCCTTGATGACTCAATTGAAGCGGCTGATGTGACGGTGGTTGAAAATTTGGATGGTTCTACGGTTCCTCCAAATAAATCTTCACCATTGTAAGGCCGCTTGTGCTACCTTAAAAGTTCTCCAGATGAAAGGAGACATAGATATAGTTCTTATTCAAAAACCATACATAACATATATAAGAATAAGATATGTGAATTAAGCACTCCAAGTTTCAAACTTTTGCATAATACCGGTAAAGATAAAAATCGAGCATGTATAATTGCTAAGAACGAACTAAACTTGTTTCTGTTTCCTTCTTTAGCATTCCCGCCTTCATTAGGTTAGGTTAGGTTAGGTTAGGTGGCAGCCCGATGTATCAAGCTCACTTAGACTATTCAGTCCATTGTGATACCACATTGGTGAACCCGCCTTCATTAGCATGCCCGCCTTGCATACACAAAGTCGTGGGTTCGATTCCTGCTTCGACCGAACACCAAAAAAGTTTTTCAGCGGTGGATTATCCCACCTCAGTATTGCTGGTGACATTTCTGAGGGTTTCAAAACTTCTCTAAGTGGTTTCACTGCAATGTGGAACGCCGTTCGGACTCGGCTATAAAAAGGAGGTCCCTTGTCATTGAGCTTAACATGGAATCGGGCAGCACTCAGTGATAAGAGAGAAGTTCACCAATGTGGTATCACAATGGACTGAATAGTCTAAGTGAGCCTGATACATCAGGCTGCCACCTAACCTAACCTTCCTTCATTAAGCAATGCAGACACTGTCGTAGCCAGTCTAGAGATATTCAAATGCAAATACTGGGTATATTCGGTCTACATGGGACATGATAGGGAGATGCTTCCATGTGCCGTTAAGACCGTAGTTGAGAAGTCACTGAAAACAAAATTGGTGGAAAGGGAACCACCTTTCCCAGAGATTTGTTAAGGCAGACCGTTTTACATCTGCATATCCGCCGTATTTATATCTATAAACGAAAAAGCAAGTTGTCCGATTTGTTGGAAAGGATTCAAATCTTTTCGATTTTTTTTTCAGCACGAAGGATATCTTTGTCTAAGTTAACGCAAAATGTTCCTATAAATACGCTGCGGAAGGCGCAGTGAAGCGGGCCTGGTTACGCTAGTTTATTATATTATTGTACTATGTTATTTTTTAACAATCTCTCCGTATACCATAACAACACGATTTCAACTAAAAAAAAAAAAACAACCCACGCAACATATCGATTACATCGATGACAGGTATCGATTACAGGTATATAAAGAATTATAGGAAAAATTCCTATATTCTAACAAGTCTGTTTCCCTACATTTTGAAAGGATTGAATACTTCTTAGTACGAATGAACTAAAATATTTTTCTATGCCAAGAGTTACCCATATGTATGATAAGTTTTCTATAATAAAGAAAGTCAGAAATATCATTTTATAAGAAATTTTACTAAATTTGAGGAAACTTGGTTTTAGTTTGTTTTTGGTTATTTTTACAAATGCTTTGTTATTAGTGAATAAAATGTTCTTGTTCAGTAGTAAATTCTTATACCCAGCGAAGAAAACAGTATTATGTTAGTAAAATTCCATTCTAGTTAATGAACTATTCCTAACTGCTCTCAGTTAATTACTTTTTTTACAGAAACAAGTGAATTTTATTATTTCACACAAAAATTTAACTTAATGGAAGTAAAATGGCTAAACTAAAATGATGAACATTTTTCCCTTAGTTTCGAAGGCACCTTTTTCTGGGTGTATGGACCGCTAAATCATATAGCGAAGTTTCCTAAAAATTGGATTAGATTTGTATATTTCCCATATTTGTTTATTAACAGCCCATGGCATTAGCCGACTTAAATTTTAAGTCTATAGATTATGTAGAAGTCTAACAAATTTTGTACAGATTGGGTCAGATTTAAGTATATGTATATGGGAACAGAACTCTTTATATATATATAGCACCCAACACATTGGATATGCTATCGAAAATGTGGATCTACAAAGTGGTGCAGGGTATAATATAGTCGGTCTCGCCCGACTTTAGACTTTCCTTACCTGTTTTTGACTAACATTGTGTTCCGCCTTAGGACATGAGTTGATTTAAATTTTAAGTCTAAGGATTTTGTAGAAGTCTAACAAATTTGGTCCAAATCGAGTCAGATTTAGTAGACCTTTAAATAGTACATCCACAAAGTGGTGCGGGGTATATTGTAATCGGCATCCCCCCGACTTTAGACTTCCCTTACTTCTTTTTCTATCTACCTAGATTTTGATATGCAAGAATTTGAACCTGATCGAATTTGGTACACTCAAACTACCGTAACTTATCCGGAAAGATTTTGTAGGTAGATTTATTTAGATTCATGAACGCAATACGTGTTGAGGACACATAAGATTTGACCTTGCCGTTCTTTCGACCCTATATAGTTATTGGTTCTAATACAATTAATTATAATATATAATGCCACCACGTTCAGTTATCCGAATATTGTCGTTAATCACAGCCTTGGTCTGCAACATCTAATTCGGATTAGTTAGCTTTGCGATGCATAATCCATAATCCATTTATTTGGAAGTACAGCAATTTGGTTTGGTTAATAGTAATGTCATAAAATTCATAATGCATTCAGTTATGTGCTATAGTCATAATCCAAATTACAATCTACAGGCCATAGCCTGAAACGACTTTAATTCAAGTATTATGTCCATTGCATTTTTAAGAACAATCATCCGACCGCTGATAAAACGCTTGTGGTGAGACTTTGTTATTCTCAATAAATAGCCCGAACGTAATTATCAGCTGTTAATATTCATAAGCCCTTTACGGTGGCAATTGAATTTGGTTTAAGGGCATAAATTGCAATATGATTATCCAAAAATTACGGTATCAAGCAAAGCCACCTCCGAAAATTGAGTGAACCACAGCTATAACCGAACACAGGCAATGCAAATGGATCAGAGTCAACCAACTTACCCAGCTAGCGACAAGGGCTTATGATGAAAATCATATTTTAAATTGAAACTGCAGTCAAGAGAAACTGCAACAGAAATTATACAATTTAAATAGAGTTTATAAATAAATGTTTACCATTAATATGCAATCAGGATATCAGGCTGAAGCTGAGTGTTCACCCTATGACACTGAAGGTGGTGTGAGAAATTAGACTCGCAAAAAAAACTAAGTAAAAATTTCATTACGATGATAAGTGAAAAATCAACTGTGTTGAATTGCCTTTTGATAATTGAAAGTTTGAAAAAATGGGGTAAAAGATTTAATTTTTATATTTTTTTACTAATTTAGGAACTCATTGTATCTACACGCTCACAAAAAATCGCTTCTGTAACATATACTCCCAAACATATTTTGCTTCAAGCATATATATTTTTGGGTATTGCCCAAACATTTATATGTTTGATCTCTTCCAATATATAATATGTTTGAAAGCATATTGGTCTAAACAATATATGTTTGGGTAGTCTAAGTTCCAAACATTTTGTATTTTTGCATCCAAATTCAATAATGCTGTCTTCCAAAAAACAATATGTTATTATGTGAAAATATAATATGTTTGGAAGCATTTTGCACCCAAAAATATTATATGCTCAAAAAAAAATCTCCCAAACAATATTGTGCTCAAAATTTTTTTTATTTATTTATATATTTACAATCATAATGAATTATGAAAAAAACAGGTAATATAGGTGCTAACAACATAGGTTTTCGACCTGAATGCTTAAAATTTTGTTTCTGCCCAATTGTATATTCCCCCACATCTTTCTCACTTCCACGAGATTTTTTAGTTCTTAGCACCTTTTTCTGTAATACAAACATTGTAGAAGAAATTATTCAATTGTATGATTTTTTTTATTTGAATTTTACCTTTTGCCGGACGGGGATTCGAACAGCGGACCACACAGTTTGTAAGGATCAAAGAAGTAGCAGATCAATTGCCCAAGGAAAAATAAAATGTTAATTTTGTAATAACAAGCAACAACCACCAACTTAATTCAATATCGCTCCCTGTTAAATAGCGCTCCAAGCTACTAAACACATATATGTTTATAGGCTATTTCTAAATTAATATATGTTTGCATCCAAGCATATTATATTTACAAACATTTTATGTCCCAAACATAATATGTTCTAACATATTAACATATATGTCCCAAACATGTTATGCTAGTTTAGGAACATTATATGCTTGCACTCAAAAATATTGTGTTTAAAAATTTGTGTTCCAAACATATAATGTTTATAGCCAAACATATGAAAAACAGTCTTTTTCATCCGTGTACACACTAAAAAAAAAGCATACCCGGTTCGAAAGATTCTGCCTTTACACTGATGATATTGATTCCACAGAAGCGGAGAATTGATGTAAGGATATATTTAAATTTGAGTTTTGCGTACTTGATTCTAGGACACAAATTTTAATTTTTTGGTATTTTCTGATTTGTTCATGTGCTAGCAGAGTTCTTTAGAGACGTGTTAATGACAACTAAAATTTCCAAAGAATCGAATTCTAGTAGGTAGTATACAAAAGCAAAAAAAAGAGCTTCCAATCTGTGATCCGTAAGTAGTGAAAACTTGGATCATCTTCAATGAATTTTACATAGTAGGCTTATCATAGGATGGAAACATAATAATATTTCGGCAATATCCAATAATATATGTGCTTCCTGCAAAATATGTTTGGAGCATATGTTAGAGAAGCTATTTTTTTTGAGTGTGTATATATATTTGTAAAAAATATCTGTTTTTTTTTGGGAGCCACCGTGGTGCAATGGTTAGCATGCCCGCCTTGCATACACAAGGTCGTGGTTTCGATTCCTGATTCGACCGAACACCAAAAAATTTTCAGCGGTGGATTATCCCACCTCAGTAATTCTGGGGTTTCAAGCTTCTCTAAGTGTGGTTTCACTGCAATGTGGAACGCCGTTCGGACTCGGCTATAAAAAGGAGGTCCTTTGTCATTGAGCTTAACATGGAATCGGGCAGCACTTAGTGATAAGAGAGAAGTTCACAATGGACTGAATAGTCTAAGTGAGCCTGAAACATCGGGCTGCCACCAAACCTAACCTAACCTAAACTCCCATAAAAGTGTACTCCTTAATGTTCTTAAATATGGAAATGCGGTTTATGTTACCCTTCAGTAGGGGTGGTTCAGGGTGTGATATAGTCGGCCCGCCCGATTTTCTACTTTACTTACTTGTTAATGGGTAATTTTAACTTTTTTTGTTTCAAATGGGTAAAAAAAAACAGAATAAGAATTAATAAAATGGTGCAAATTATTTAAATTTTGTCGAAAAAAATGCTAACTCGAAAGTGCGAATTTTTGAAAATATTTGGGGTCAAACTGGATTTGTTGTCTTTTTGCAACTTGACCACAAAACAAAAAATTGTTCAAATATAGGACATGTCTTTCAACATTTTATTTTAAATACGTTTTTTACTTGAAAAATAGCATAATTTGTACTTGAAGTCGGGTCTTAATTTGGAAAAAAAAGTTGTCGTTAACTCCATTTTAAAGGACTTTGATAGCATATGAAAAAAACTGAAAAAGCGAACAATTAAAATTTGCTTCCTAGAAGCAAGAACACAAACCCCAAATTTAAAAGAGAATTGTGTCTTAAAAGTGTCCTTACTTGTATTCTCCGCTTCTTTGGCTCGGAATCAATACCAAAATTTTTAAAGTAAAGACAAAACCTACGGTATGGTGGATATGTATTAGAACCAAGTTCAGGTTGCAGCTCACTTTCTAAACTACTTGACTGCACGCTTAGAGATTTATTTCATTGACATTTCATATTATTGTTTTCAAGCTTACAAAGTATTCTGATCTATTGCATTCAAGAGTGATAATACGTTTGCTTTATGTTAGGCTGGAAAACCACAAGTGGCTACCGTTAGAGCCCTCCAGCATTTAAATATGAATAAATCTTTTGCTTCTGGTACCATTGTTCGTTGCCGTGATACTGGCAGAGTTGCAATACGAAAAAACGGTAATATAAATGGTCCCAAAGCTGGAGGACAGAATGGAATCAGCCGAGGAGTTGCTTTGCTTGCACGAATGTGGCCAATTGCCAAATTTGGGGTTTTTCTGATAAGAAGCCATTTCAAATTGAGCAGTTTGTGAACAAACAGAATGATCAGATTTACATGTCAATGAGATCAGCTTAAAATGTACACCTTCGGTTGGCCACCCGAACTCAAGTGCCGCATTGGCCACTGTATTCACATATAGTCACTTCCCAATCGTATTTATGGGCTATTGATTCAATACAAATGCCGAATATTATCGGGCAAATGGCCTAAAGACAGTATTAAAGCCCTGAGCAGACAAACATTTAGGCCCCAGATCATGGAAATGTGTACAGGACTCAGCACAATCGCACTCATCACTAATGACTTAAAACAGGCGGTTCCTCGCTTAATTTCTACTGCACCAAAATCACTCTATTCAATTTGTTGAAGTTTTGTGCCTGAGACATTTTGCAGAGTAAGGTGTGCACTAAATACCGCATATATAGTTTTTTTCTTGTCGAAAAGTCGATAAATTTTTTATCTTAACAGGAAAGAAATTTTTGTTTGACATAGTTCAACATGGCTTTAATATTTCTGTAAAATTCTTCAAAATTAATGAAATCCTCTTTAAATTTGTTGACTTTTTGTATCTTGACTACAAAACAAAAAAGCATTTAAAAGTAACATATTACAACAGAGGTCCTTTTGCACAAACGATTCTTCTTATATTTTTTGGGGGTAATTGTAATAGGTTATAGACTATCATTTCTTAGCATGGTATTATTGCACTTAACGAATATTTTTTTACACAAAAAGGAATTTCGTTTGTGTTCCAGAGGGTTCTTAAGTCTTGTTAGATGTAGGCGTCTATTACAGCGATCGCCCTTTGTTTTCCACACTAATGTGGTTTTCTTTTCTTACAAAGATATGCGGACTTTTTTTGCATTTGGCACCGAAAATGAACTTAGGTTCTTTCTAAAAAAACAGGCAAAAGTGCGAAAAGGCTGTTGTGAAAATAGTGCCACGCATAGAGACAATTTGCGGGCATTTTCAGCCCGAGAGCGTTGCGATTGCCCTGTTTGGTCCTTTGAATTCTTTTCTGCCCGTTGAAATAATAACATTTTTTTAGGTTGCTGGCAACATTTTAAATATGCGCATTCTCTTAAAAAAAAGAAGAAAAATCACTTATTTTAGAAAAGAAAACACCATTAGATTGCGGCATTTTGTTTCGCAATGAAAGTTTAGGTTAACGAGTTTCATTTTATTGTTGAAGTTATTTGTGGAAGTACCAACAATCTGCAATGTTTACAACCTTTGCAACACTGAAGGAAGAGTTTTCCTTTCAGAGGAATGAAATTTTAGACAAACTATATTTTCTTTTAATACTAAACAAGTATATACGGCCGTAAGTTCGGCCAGGCCGAAGCTTATGTACCCTCCATCATGGATTGCGTAGAAACTTCTTCTAAACACTGCCATCCACAATCGAATTACTTAAGTTGCGGTAACGCTTGCCGATGGCAAGGTATCTTAAAACCTCCTAACACCATCTTCTAAATTGTATGTAAGTCCATACGTGGTATATATTAAATCAAAAATGATCGATCCAATACGTATATAATTCAGTTTGACAAAGTAGACATAACATTTTGACAAAATTTTCTACAGAAATAAAATTTTAACAAAATTTTCTATAGAAATAAAATTTTCACAAAATTTTCTATAGAAATAAAAATTTTGACAAAATTTTCTATAGAAATAAACTTTTGACAAAATATTGTATAGAAATAAAATCTTGGTAGATTATTTTTTGCTCGAGTGGCAACCATGATTATGAACCCAATAAAATTTGAACAAAATTTTCTATAGAAATAAAATTTTGAAAATCTTTCTCAAAATTTTGACAAAATTTTCTATATAAATAAAATTTTGGTAGGTTATTTTTGGCTCTAGTGGCAACCATGATTATGAACCGATATGGACCAATTTTTGTGTGATTGGACCAATTTTGGTATGGTTGTTAGGCTCCGGAGGTCAAATCTGGAGAACGTTTTATATGGGGGCTATATATAATTATGGACCGATATGGACCAATTCTGGCACGGTTGTTAAAGATCATATACTAACACCATGTTCAAAATTACAACCAGATTTGATGAAATTTGCTTCTCTTGGAGACTTCGCAAGCCAAATCTGGGGATCGGCTTATATGGGGGCTATATATAATTATGAACCGATGTGGACCAATTTTTGCATGGTTGTTAGAGACCATATAGCAATATCATGTACCAAATATCAGGCGGATCGGATGAAATTTGCTTCTCTTTGAAGCTCCGCAACCCAAATCTGGGGATCAGTTTATATGGGCGCTATATATAATTATGGACCGATGTGGACCAATTTTTGCACGGTTGTTAGAGACCATATACCAATACCATGTAACAAATTTCAGCCGGATCGGATGCAATTTGCTTCTCTTTGAGGCTTCGCAAACAAAATCTGGAGATCGGTTTATATGGGGTCTATATATAATTATGAACCGATGTGGACCAATTTTTGCATGGTTGTTAGAGACCATATACCATCATCATGTACCAAATTTCAGCCGGATCGGATGAAATTTGCTTCTCTTTGAGGCTCCGCAAGCCAAATCTGGGGATCGGTTTATATGGGGGCTATATATAATTATGGACCGATGTGGACCAATTTTTGAATGATTGTTAGGGACCATATACCAACACCATGTACCAAATTTCAGCCGGATCGGATGAAATATGCTTCTCTTAGAGGCTCCACAAGCCAAATCTGGGGATCGGTTTATATGGGAGCTATATATAATTAAGGACCGATATGGACCAATTTTTGCATGGTTGTTAGAGACCATATACCAACATCATGTACCAAATTTCAGCCGGATCGGATGAAATTTGCTTCTCTTTGAGGCTCCGCAAGCCAAATCTGGGGATCGGTTTATATGGGGGCTATATATAATTATGGACCGATGTGGACCAATTTTTGCATGATTGTTAGAGAAGTTAGCGTGATTTCAACAGACGGACGGACGTACGGACGGACGGACGGACGGACGGACGGACGGACGGACGGACGGACGGACGGACATGCTTAGATCGACTCAGAATTTCACCACGACCCAGAATATATATACTTTATGGGGTCTTAGAGCAATATTTCGATGTGTTACAAACGGAATGACAAAGTTAATATACCCCCATCCTATGATGGAGGGTATAAAAACTTAGAACTTTTCCTACGATGTTTATTTTTTCTTCGCTGAGACAACATTATAAATAAATCACATAACTATTATTTGATTTAAAATTTTGTTTTGTGAGTTGCATGCAGCTTCAAGCAAATTAGTTACAGGCTATAATTATTTGAGTGTATACAATTGAAACAGGAAGAAATACAGACAGACAATCAGGTGAAATGTTTAAAATGAATTTGGGCTGAATATAAATAATAATGAGCTATATAAGGTGGCATGAGGACCCTGCTATTACAGCAGGATGGCTGCAATGACCAGAGGCTGAAAATGCCAAAATATAATTTGTGAATGTTGTTGCTTTGTAACTCATATATAAAGAGCCAATTTCGTTTAGCAATGGGCTACTTGTAGTGTAAAGTGCAGCGTAAATGTGAACAAATTGGAAATGCAATTTGCATGAGCCTTAGAGTGTTCCGAAATAAATATTAGGTTGTGAGAGGAATATCAATTTTCGAACGGTAAGTAGAGAACCAAATTTCAATCGCATCGGATGAAATTATTTCCTCCATGAGGCTACAGAAGTCGCATTTAAGGATCGGTTTATATATACTTATGGACTGATTTGGACCAATTTTGGCATGTTTGTTAGATGGTAAATACTAACATCAGGCACTGAATTTCAACCGGATCGGATGATATTTTCTCCTATAAAAGGTTTCGGAGGTAAAATCTGGGGATCTGTTAGAATGGGTTCTATACCTAAAAGCAGTGCGATATGGTTCATTTGCAATACCATGCCATCTACAATTCGGCTTCTTCACGCATCCACTGAGAAGAAAATGTTCCTGTTCTGCAAGATAAGTTTCGTTGAAAATCAATACCATCCGATCTACATCAATCGAAACTAATTGTGTAAAGTTTTAAGGCATTATCTTGTTTCGTTCGAAAGTTATCTTAATTTCAACAGACGGATGGACGGACGAATAACGCCAGAATTTAGCCACGACCCAGAATATATATATATATATATATATATATACTTTATGGGCTCTGAGACCAATATTTCGTTAAAAATGGAATGACAATGCTATTATTATTCAAAAAACTTAAGATATAAAGTAGTGATGGTATTTTTCAAACTTGATCCTAAAACCAAATGCAATTTGGACTATAATTTTTTTCGAACGTTTTTCAAAAAAAGTACGAAAGTTTTTCATAAAAAGTACGAAACATATTCATAAAAAGATCGAAATTGTTTCATAAAAATTACGAATTTGTTTCTAACAAACTACGAAAAATTTGGAAGAACTGTTTTTCGTAAAAAGTACGAAATATTTCGTTAAATTCTTAGTTAGTCCACACTCATACAAAAAATAATGTACGGCGTGCTTATTTCAAAACGATTCGTTCATGAAAGTTAATCAACACACATATGGTGTCAAACTGAGAACAGGCGGTGTCAATCTGACAACTATAAAATGACACCATGCGTTGTCAAAACAACCAGCGTTCCTGACCTGACGTTATGGTTACGACTTTATAAACAAAATTAAAAAAAAGATTTCCGCTAGCGTGACTCGAACCTGTATTTTCTGCACCATACGCGTTAACAGTCTCCTTAGCACATTGCACCACCGAGGGAGTTGCCATAATAACGTCTAACGATTATTTTAAGACTTCTCGTGGCCAAAGAAAAACGGATGCCGTTCATGAAATCGTGAACGCCCGTGGACGAAATTGTGAACATTCCGTTTTGATGTTTTGTGAACGTTTCAGTTTCATTTTGTCACCGTCCGTTCACGACTATGGGACGTAATTTTTTTCTATTAGTGCATATGGACAAAAAAGTACGAATTTGTTCTTTACAAACTACGAAAAATTTGGAAAAACTTTTCTTCGTAAAAAGTACTTTCGTACTTTTAACGAAAAGTTTCTTTGATTGTAAAACAATGACAAAATTCGTACTTTTAATGAAATTTGTCGTTCTTTTTACGAAGAGAATTCTTTCGGTGTAAACAATTTGGCCTTTTACTCTACCGCAAAATGAGTTGTTTGAGATATTAAAGTAGCAAATTTCATCCGATTCGGTTGCCATGAAAAAATTTTCCATATCGGTCTATAAATGTATATAGCCCTCATATAAACCGATCCTCAGATTTAATTTCCGGATTTCCACCTCCAGGAAGTGTAAATTTCATTATATCCGGTTGAAATTTGATACACGCTGGTTTTTTCACAACGCTATTAAATTTGGAAAAATCGGATCAAATTTAGAGATAGCTCCCATATATATGTATCGCCCGATTTCGACAAATGGGGTCACATTGCGCTTTTTTGCTAACCAATTGTCGTCAAATTTGGCACAATGTAATTTAATTCAGTGTGCAATATTTCATCGAAATACGTTCAGATTTAAATATAGCTCCCAAATTTTCCATTATTTATTAACCGATCTTACTCAAAGTTGGTTAAATCAAATCTTCTATAGCACTAACACTATGTGCAAAAAATCATCTAAATCGGTTCAGATTTAAATATAGGTCCCATATATATGTATCGCCCGATTATTTGTCTAAATTTAGCCACAATACTCATAGTTATTAACGGATCTGCGGCACAAAATTAATTCATATCGGTTCATAATTTTTTATAGACTCCTCTATATAAACCGATTTAGAACTGAATTGATTTATCTAGGTATTTTATGCGCCTCTGTTTGTCTAACATACACAGAAAAAACGTGTCTTGTAAATTTATGGACCATTTTAACTTCCACCTACTTCAAAAAATTTACTGTAATATAGTTCACTTTTCGTCACCACAACGAAATTTAACTTAGCTAAAGGAAAACTTATAAAATTTCAGTAAATGTTTTTTAGTTCACTAAATAGGAAATTAATTAATTAAATTTCCAACACAATAGTTAATGCATCGTTGATTGTATTATAAAACCAGTAAGGAAAGTCTAAAGTCGGGCGGGGCCGACTATATTATACCCTGCACCACTTTGTAGATCTAAATTTTCGATACCATATCACATCCGTCAAATGTGTTGGGGGCTATATATAAAGGTTTGTCCCAAATACATACATTTAAATATCACTCGATCTGTAAGAATTTGATAGACTTCTACAAAATCTATAGACTCAAAATTTATGTCGGCTAATGCACTAGGGTGGAATACAGTGTTAGTAAAAAATATGGGAAACATTTAAATCTGAAGCAATTTTAGGGAAACTTCGCAAAAGTTTATTTATGATTTATCGCTCTATATATACATATTAGAAGTTTAGGAAAATTAGAGTCATTTTTACAACTTATCGACTAAGCAGTGGCGATTTTACAAGGAAAATGTTGGTATTTTGACCATTTTTGTCGAAATCAGAAAAACATATATATGGGAGCTATATCTAAATCTGAACCGATTTCAACCAAATTTGGCACGCATAGCTGCAATGCTAATTCTACTCCCTGTGTAAAATTTCAACTAAATTGGAGTTAAAAATTGGCCTCTGTGGTCATATGAGTGTAAATCGGGCGAAAGCTTTATATGGGAGATATATCCAAATCTGAACAGATTTCAAGCAAATTTGGCCCGCAAAGTTACAACGCTAATTCTACTCCCTATGCAAAATTTCAACTAAATCGGAGCAAAAAATTGGCCTCTGTTGGCAAATGAGTGTAAATCGGGCGAAAGCTATATATGGGAGCTATATCTAAATCTGAACCGATTTTGCTGATATTTTGCAAGTTTTTCGAGACTCATAAAATATTCGGATGTACGGAATTTGAGGAAGATCGGTTGATATACACGCCAATTATGACCAGATCGGTGAAAAATATATATGGCAGCTATATCTACATCTGAACCGATTTTTTCCAAAATCAATAGGGATCGTCTTTGAGCCGAAACAGGACCCTATACCAAATTTTAGGACAATCGGACTAAAACTGCGAGCTGTACTTTGCACACAAAAATACATCAACAGACAGACAGACGGACATCGCTAAATCGACTCAGAATTTACTTCTAAGCCGATCCGTATACTAAAAGGTTGGTCTATGATTACTCCTTCTTGGCGTTACATACAAATGCACAAACTTATTATACCCTGTACCACAGTAGTGGTGAAGGGTATAAAAATATGGGAAACATATAAATCTGAAGCAATTTTAAGGAAATTTCGCAAAAGTTTATTTATGATTTATCGCTCGATATATATGTATTAGAAGTTTAAGAAAATTAGGGTAATTTTTTTCAACTATTCGACTAAGCAGTGGCGATTTTACAAGGAAAATGTTGGTATTTTGACCATTTTTGTCGAAATCAGAAAAACATATATATGGGAGCTATATCTAAATCTGAACCGATTTCAACCAAATTTGGCACGCATAGCAACAATGCTAATTCTACTCCCTGTGCAAAATTTAAACTAAATCGGAGCACAAAATTAGCCTCTGTGGTCATATGAGTGTAAATCGGGAGAAAGCTATATATGGGAGCTATATCTAAATCTGAACCGATTTCAACCAAATTTGGCACGCATAGCTACAATGCTCATTCTACTCCCTGTGCAAAATTTCAATTAAATCGGAGTAAAAGATTGGCCTCTGTGGTCATATGAGTGTAAATCGGGCGAAAGCTATATATGGGAGCTATATCTAAATCTGAACCGATTTCCACCAAATTTGACACGCATAGCTATAAGGCTAATTCTACTCCCTGTGCAAAATTTCAACTAAATCGGAGCAAACAATTGGCCTCTGTGGACAAAGGAGTATAAATCGGGCGAAAGCTATATATGGGAGCTATATCTAAATCTGAACCGATTTGGATGATATTTTGCAAGTTTTTCGAGACTCATAAAATATTGGGATGTACGGAATTTGAGGAAGATCGGTTGATATACACGCCAATTATGACCAGATCGGTGAAAAATATATATGGCAGCTATATCTAAATCTGAACCGATTTTTTCCAAAATCAATAGGGATCGTCTTTGAGCCGAAACAGGACCCCATACCATATTTTAGGACAATCGGACTAAAACTGCGAGCTGTACTTTGCACACAAAAATACATCAACAGACAGACGGACAGACAGACAGACAGACAGACGGACATCGCTAAATCGACTCAGAATTTAATTCTAAGACGATCGGTATACTAAACGATGGGTCTCAGACTTTTCCTTCTTGGCGTTACATACAAATGCACAAACTTATTATACCCTGTACCACAGTAGTGGTGAAGGGTATAAATACATAGGCAATATAAAAATCTTACTACGAAATGTGGACAATTTACTAAACAAAATTTTGTATGGAAACAAATTTTTGTAGTAAAAATTAACCACACCACCGATTCGTATGATGGCTTCCTACAGCTTATTCCCCTTTTTATACCCACCACCATAGAATAGTGATGGGGGCATAATAAGTTTGTCATTCCGTTTGTAACTCATCGCAATATCGATTTCCGACTATATAAAGTATATATATTCTTGATCAGGGAGAAATTCGAAGACGATATAAGCATGTCCGTCTGTCTGTTGTAACCACGCTACAGCCTTCAATAATGCCACTATCGTCCTGAAATTTGGCACGGATTCGTTTTTTGTTTGCAAGCAGGTCAAATTTGGAAGATGGGCTATATCGGTCCAAGTTTTGATATAGTCCCCATATACACCGACTTCCCGATTTTTTCCCGAAATTGGAAATCAAGAGGTACTTAAGTAATAAAGAGGTGTGTTAAAAATCGTGAGTATCGGTCCATGCTTTTTACTTCTTGGGCTTCTAGAGTCCGTAGTTTTTATCCAATTTGCATGAAATTTAAAATCTAGAGGTGTTTAACGATCACAAAGAGGTGCGCCAAAAATGGCGAGTATCGGTCAATGTTTTAGTATAGTCCCCGTATAGACCGATCTTCCGATTTTACTTTTTGGTTTGTAGAAATCTGGAGGTTTTGCAGGACTAAAAATAGGTGTGCAAGAAATGATTTTATTGTTTGGGATTCTAGAAACCGTAGTTTTTATTCAATTTGCCTGAAATGTGAAAACTAGAATTATTTTAGGACAATAAGAAGGTGCGCCGAAACGTTGGGTATCGGTCCATGTTTTTGTATAGCCACCATAAGACCGATCCCCCGATTTAACTCCATGGATTTCTCGGAACCTTAGTTTCTATCCGATTTGCCTGAAATTGGAAATATACTGGTATTTTGGACTCACAAAAACGTGTATCGGATTTAGTTTTTATGGGCTCATTTGGTAAGGCCTCCATATAGACCGATTTTTCTTCTTGAGGGTATAGAAGGCGCACTGATCATGAAAACTGCTTGATACTGAAAGTGAAATTTCCAGATTTTACTTCTCGTAATCATCTAAATACAAGTTGTAGATTTCAAATCAAAGCGTTATTTCATAATTTTCGTGCACATGTACAAGATATGTTAATGATCCCTGTAAAACTCAAACAAAAATGGTTCTTATAAATCCGGATATAGTCGTCATAGGTAAAATCTTTAAACTTATCTTCGGGAAGTGTACTAGTTGATCTGCTCTGCTTGGGAGAATATTTGTCATCAAACCCCCCTGAAATTTCAAAGGAAACTACAATATGTGATTCATGGTGGGGGGTATTTAAGATTCGGCTCGGCCGAACTTACTGCTGTATATACTTGTTTATCATAAGTTGGAGTATTTTTCCTCACATCGAAAATTTTAGATAAAGTGGAATAAAAAGTAGTTAATATAAACCTTTAGGGGTGAATGTGAGTTTTTATAGATTCCTCGTAAATTTGGAATATATTTTACCTTATCTTATAGATAGAATTCCAACTAATCAATAAATGTGATACTGGAAAATTAAGTGGGAAGAGAGCAATGAAATGATTGCATCATGTGAGGGAGACAGTGCGGATGAATTTCTAGAATGTTCTTTGTGTGTTGTTGGCATCTTTTGTGGTGATAGTTGTTTTGTTGCATAGCGAGATCAGAAAGGGATTGTTCGTGTGGAGTTGTTATTTTCTTGTTTTTCTTTACGGCAGGTATGTGTCCTTTATAACTATTTGTGTCTTTGAGTTTTATTGCTGCATTCAGTTCTTTTGATGCATTTATGAAGTGCACACGTGGCTTTAAAACTGAGGAGTGAATGGTGTGATGTTAAAGAAAACAAAAACGCTTTATGTTGATACAAAATAAATAACTAAAAAAACAAATCACAGATTAAGGAACAGTATATTTCTGTGAATAGTTTAAATTTAGTGCGGATTTAAAATTGATTTACATGAGAAATATACATCATGAGTGGTAATAGGATGATCTATATTTACCCTACATCTGAATCACAGGCAGCGTTGCCATTTTGGTCCGATCGGACCAAAATTGGTCCAAAAGATTTCTAATTTTTAAATTTGATCCGATGGTCGGACCAAACGGAATTTAGTCCATTTTGGTCCATTTTCATAAAGTTTGTCAATATTATAATTTTTTTTCTAATATTTAAAATTTTTATCACAAATTCAATAGTATGTGCACAGAAAAGATATTGTCGTGAGGCCAAAGATTTCATGTCATTAAAATCCGAATGTGAAGTTAGCATAAAGACGTATTTCTCTGATATAGTTTTTTTCTTGTCCAAAAGTCGATAAAATTTTCAATGAAGTCGTTTTGTCTTTATAGTTAAGTGATTCGACTTAAAATTGGGTATCCTAACATGATAAAAATTTCGTTATACTAACATCAACTTGGCTTTAATACTTCTGAAAAAATCATCAAAAATTGTATTTTCTCTTGTTGATTTTTGCAACTTGAATATAAAACTAAAAAGCGTTTAAAAATAGGACATGTTTGTTTACATTTTACTTTAAAGTCGTTTTTTACTTGAAATATAAAATAATTGGAATAACTTTTGATGTCAACGAAAATTGACTTTAAAATTCCAACTTTTCAAATTTCAAAATTTGAATAGTCGACGTTTTTCTGGTTTGGTCTATTTGAATAAAATCACTATGTACAACAATTAAATACCTTTTTAAGGAATTTTTCTTCGAAATTGGAAATTTGGTCCGCTGGAGGGAATTTTGGTCCAAAATAAAATTTCATAGTGGCAACGCTGATCACAAGTTGGAGATGAAAACACTTTTTTGAATCTCTTTTTTATGTTATGGAAATTACTAAACGTGACACTATGTTCGAGTTTAGCCCCTAAAATCAAAAATAAATGAGCAAAAAAGTATAAAATAATACGTCTTTCATGCAAATTTCAATATAACTTAACAAGTTGGGTGATAAGTCCCCGGACTAACAAAGAAAAACACATTTTTTTTTGTCAAAATTCGTTTTTATTATTCAACATAGTTCGCTTCAAGAGCGATACAACGATTATAACGACCTTCCAATTTTTTGATAGCATTTTGGTAGTACTCCTTCGGGTTTGCCTCAAAATAGGTCTCAGTTTCGGCGATCACCTCTTCATTGCAGCCAAATTTTTTCCCTGCGAGCATCCTTTTGAGGTCTAAGAACAAAAGAAAGTAGCTCGGGGCCAGATTTGGAGAATACGGAGGGTGGGGAAGCAATGCGAAGCCCAATTCATAAATTTTTGCTATCGTTCTCAATGACACGGTGGCACGGTGCGTTGTCTTGGTGGAACAACACTTTTTATACCCTCCATCATAGGATGGGGATATATTAACTTTGTCATTCCGTTTGTAACACATCGAAATATTGCTCTAAGACCCCATAAAGTATATATATTCTGGGTCGTGGTGAAATTCTGAGTCGATCTGAGCATGTCCGTCCGTCCGTCTGTTGAAATCACGCAAACTTCCGAACGAAACAAGCTATCGACTTGAAACTTGGCACAAGTAGTTGTTATCGATGTAGGTCGGATGGTATTGAAAATGGGCCATATCGGTCCACTTTTACGTATAGCCCCCATATAAAGGGACCCTCAGATTTGGCTTGCGAAGCCTCAAAGAGAAGCAAATTGCATCCGATCCGGCTTAAATTTGGTACATGGTATTGGTATATGGTCTCTAACAACCCTGCAAAAATTGGTCCACATCGGTCCATAATTATATATGGCGCCCATATAAACCGATCACCAGATTTGGGTTGCGGAGTCTCAAAGAGAAGCAAATTTCATCCGATCCACCTGAAATTTGGTACATGATATTGGTATATGGTCTCTAACAACCATGAAAAAATTGGTCCACATCGGTTCATAATTATATATAGCCCCCATATAAACCGATACCCAGATTTGGCTTGCGAAGTCTCCAAGAGAAGCAAATTTCATCCAATCCGGTTGTAATTTGGAACATGGTGTTAGTATATGATCTTTAACAACCGTGCCAGAATTGGTCTATATCGGTCCATAATTATATATAGCCCCCATATAAAACGTTCTCCAGATTTGACCTCCGGAGCCTCTTGGAGGAGCAAAATTCATTCGATCCGGTTCAAATTAGGAACGTGGTGTTAGTATATGGTTGCTAACAACCATACCAAAATTGATCCAATCACACAAAAATTGGTACATATCGGTTCATAATCATTGTTGCCACTAGAGCCAAAAATAATCTACCAAAATTTTATTTCTATAGAAAATTTTCTCAAAATTTTATTTCTATAGAAAATTTTGTCAAAATTTTATTTCTAGAGAAAATTTTGTCAAAATTTTATTTCTAGAGAAAATTTTGTTAAAATTTTATTCGGTTCATAATAAAATTTTCATCATTGTCAAAATTTTATTTCTATAGAAAATTTTGTCAAAATTTTATTTCTATAGAAAATTTTGTTCAAATTTTATTCGGTTCATAATCATGGTTGCCACTCCAGCCAAAAATAATCTACCAAGATTTTATTTCTATAGAACATTTTGTCAAAAGTTTATTTCTATAGAAAATTTTGTTAAAATTTTATTTCTGTAGAAATTTTTGTCAAAATTTTTCTTTCTATAGAAAATTTTGTGAAAATTTTTATTTCTAAAGAAAATTTTGTGAAAATTGTATTTCTATAGAAAATTTTGTTAAGATTTTATTTCTGTAGAAATAAAATATCTACTTTGTCAAACTGAATTATATACGTATTGGATCAATCTTTTTTGATTTAATATATACCACGTATGGACTTACATACAATTTAGAAGATGGTGTTAGGAGGTTTTAAGATACCTTGCCATCGGCAAGCGTTACCGCAACTTAAGTAATTCGATTGTGGATGGCAGTGTTTAGAAGAAGTTGCTACGCAATCCATGATGGAGGGTACATAAGCTTCGGCCTGGCCGAACTTACGGTCGTATATACTTGTTTCTTCTTCATATGGGGCCGTTTTGCCGCGATTTCGACCTTCAAACGCTCCAATAACGCCATATAATAGTCACTGTTGATGGTTTTTCCCTTCTCAAGATAATCGATAAAAATTATTCCATGCGCATCAAAAAAAACAGAAGCCATTACTTTGCCAGCGGACTTTTGAGTCTTTCCACGCTTCGGAGACGGTTCACCGGTCGCTGTCCACTCAGCCGACTGTCGATTGGACTCTGGAGTGTAGTGATGGAGCCATGTTTCATTCATTGTCACATATCGACGGAAAAACTCGGGTGTATTACGAGTTAACAGCTGCAAACACCGCTCAGAATCATCAACACGTTGTTGTTTTTGGTCAAATGTGAGCTGCGTGGCACCCATTTTGCACAGAGCTTCCGCATATCCAAATATTGATGAATGATATGACCAATACATTCCTTTGGTGTCTTTTAGGCCTCTGCTCATTTTGTGGATTTTTTTGATGTTTTCATCGGTAACCACCTCTTTCGGGCGTCCACTGGGTTCACCGTCCTCCGTGCTCATTTCACCACGCTTGAATTTTGTATACCAATCAATTATTGTTGATTTCCCTGGGGCATAGTCCGGAAACACATTATCAAGCAAAGTTTTTGCTTCCACCGTATTTTTTCCCTTCAGAAAACAGTATTTTATCAAAACACGAAATTCCTTTTTTCCATTTTTTTTCATAATAACAAAAGTTGCTTCACAAAACACGCTCTATCTCACAAACTAGTTGACTTACAGACGCCAAATTTTGACACGAATCATTTGAAGGTTAGTACTATATAAAAATAATATGAATTTAATACTAGCGACGTCATCTATGTATCAGACCGGGGACTTATCAGCCAACCTGTTAATGAGGAATAGCCCAAAACAGTTTTTTCATAAAGTTTATACTCTTTAAAATGGATAAATAAAGAAAAGTAATCGTGAAAAAATTGAGATTTTAGCGGATAAACACGAACTTAATACCAGTGTTTGAATTTTGCTCAAAAATGAGCTGAAACAAGTATATACAGCAGTAAGTTCGGCCGGGCCGAATCCTAAATACCCACCACCATGAACCAGATATTAGGGTTTCCTTTGAAATTTCAGGAGGGCTAGAGGACTTGAGGACACTTCCCGAAGATAAATTTAAAGATTTCACCTATGAGGACTATATCAGATTCTGGATTTATAAGAACCATTTTTGCTTGAGTTTTAGAGGAATCATTAACATCTCTTGTAAGTGTGCAGGAAAAATATAAAATAACGTCTTGATTTGAAATCTTAAATCTGTAGAAGTAAAATCTGGAAATTTTACATTGAGTTTCAAACAATTTTCATGATCAGTATTTACAATTTCTGACAAATCAGATAAAAACTACGGTTTCTAGAAACCCAAGGAGTTTAATCGGGAGATCGTTCTGATGGGGGCTATACTAAAATATGGACCGATACTCACCGCTTTCGGGACACCTCTTTATGACCCGAAAATACCTATAGATTTCCAATTTCAGGCAAATAGGATAAAAACTTCGGATTCTAGAAGCCCAAGAAGTAAAATCGGGAAATCGGTCTATATGGGGGCTATACAAAAATATGGACCGATACTCACCATTTTCGGCACACCTCTTTATGGTCCCAAAATACCTCTAGATTTCCAATTTCAGACAAATTGGATAAAAACTACGGTTTCTATAAACCCAAGACCCCAAATCGGGAGGTCGTTTTATATGGGGACCATAAGCGTAGGAAGGCCTCTGGGGAGGGGACTTAGAACCCCCCAGAAAAATTTTAGCCCCCCCCCAGAATTTGAAAACCTATTTACGATTTTACATTTTTCTAAAAATTAAACAAGTATATACACAGCAGAAAGTTCCGCTAAAGATTTTCATGCACAATCGAATTACTTTGGTTGTGGTAGCAGTTGCCGATGGCAATGTTTTTAATCTGGTATTTATAAAATAAATCTGTGGTTGAACTTTTGATTTAGTTGAATAACTAAAGCTCCTTTATTATTTTGTTTAGTCTGGTTTAGTCAATTTAATTTAAAAAATAGTAATTGATACTATTTGGGGGCTACACCAAAATATGGACCGATACTCACCATTCTCGGCACACCTCTTTATGGTCCTAAAATACCTCTAGATTTCCAATTTCAGACAAATTGGATAAAAACTACGTTTTCTATAAGCCCAAGACCACAAATCGGGAGATCGCTCTATATGGGGGCTATACCAAAATATTTACGGATACTCACAATTTTTGGCACACGTATTTGTGGTCCTACAATACCTCTAGATTTCCAATTTCAGGTAAATTGAATAAAAACTGCGGTTTCTATTAGCCCAAGAAGTAAAATCGGGAGATCGGTCTATATGGGGGCTATACCAAAACATGGACCGACACTCACCATTTTTGGCACACCTCTTTATGGTCATAAAATACCTCTAGATTTTCAATTTCGCGCAAATTGGATGAAAACTACGGTTTCTATAAGCGAAAGACCCCAAATCGGGAGGTCGGTTTATATGGGGGCTATACCAAAACATGGCCCGATATAGCCCATCTTCGAACTTGACCTGCGCGCAGACAAAAGACGATTCTGTGCCAAATTTCAGGACGATAGCTCCATTATTGAATGCTGTAGCGTGATTACAACAGACAGCCAGACAGACAGACAGACAGACGGACAGACGGACATGCTTATATCGTCTTAGAATTTCTCCCTGATCAAGAATATATATACTTTATATAGTCGGAAATCGATATTTCGATGCGTTACAAACGGAATGACAAACTTATTATACCCCGTCACCATTCTATGGTGGTGGGTATAATAAGCAACGATGAGCCCGTCGTAAAACTAGGAAAAACACGACTAATGTACGCGTTAGAATTGTTGTTGTATCCTGGAAACCAGTTTCTGTAAGTTGTCACATGTTGTTGTAGTTGACTGTAGAAACAATAAGTATTGTTCGACTGTTCACCACTTAGGTGAATTCTAACAGATTAGCTTTCTAAAAATAAATTTCGTGTTGTTGCATTACTATGTAACAAAACGAAATAAAAATAAGATTAAGGGACTTGTAAGTTATATGAAAAGATGATGTACAGTGGGAGAAAAGATGATTCAATTTGTAAGAGGAAATTTCCCAAATGTTTTCTCCATTAGGAGTTAGCATAAAGGACCCAAAATTGAGTTATCTCTCCCAGCCAGATCTATACTAAAGGCTGTGGAAAGGTTCATTCGCCCGAACCGAAACATGTACAGTCCAGGCGTGTATAGATTTGTATCTGGCGTTTTCTTTTCAATGGCTCTATTAACCATGTTCCTTAATCTATATCTGTCCATAAAGCTCGAAAAATAATTGTATAATTAGATAACAATTGGAAAAGCAAGAATTGGAAATAAAAGAAATATGGAAGTGTATAAAAAAGTTTAATGAAACTCAGAATAACCCCCATAAATGTAGAGCGTCCCGGAAGCCGGTAATCAGTCCAGTGTAGAACCAACTACGGTCCATTAAAAGAAAAAGGTTTAAAAAACAATCGAGAATCTTCTTAACAACAGACTCTCGATGTTTTTGAAAAATGTGGTATTGACACCTACATATAAAATTTACAAAAGCTTTAATATCGGAAAGTAAGAGAAATTTTGCATGCAAACAAATTGTTGAAAATCAGTTATTTGACGTACAAAAATGGATATTAATAATTCGCCGTTGTCATATTTTCATGCCAATGAAGAGACTGGGGAAGCTGTTTGTAAAAAATATGTTGGATCGTATATGTGAAGGTCTCGGAAATGTCGATAACGAAAGGAAAATATTTTGCTAATTAAACTTAATTCCTCAAGTATTAAGTCGCTGCGTTTACTAGCATATGTATAAAATATAAATTATCTCCTGTTACTTAGTTTGTTTTTTGTTTTATTTATATTTTTGCAATAAAAACAAATGAATTAAAAACATACATAGTGGGTTACTATCGTGGTTTATTTATTTATTTATTTATTTATTTACAAAATTAGACTTATAGTATAATATAAGAATAATATTACAATAGTGGCATTGGCTACAGAGGCCATCAGCTACTATCGTGGTTTAATATTTAGAGGGTTTCATACAAATTGTATACTAACACAATTAAAAAATTAAATCAGAACTCACATTCATTTCATTTGTATTTCAACTTAAAAGAATACACATATGGCATCACCAATTTCAATTTGTGTCATACATACTACTACATATTTATTGTGTCACATCCCAGTGGCGGAATCGAGAAGGACCTTGCAAATTCAGGCAAGTTAAATGCCTTAAATTGAAAGGAGTTGTGTTTATAAGGCATGTATGTGTACTGATTTTACATTCATCGTAGGCCCTCTAAAATCAGACCTGTAACTAAGCATTGCATTTCATTTACTTTTTCATTTTATACACCCGGACATTCTCTTTGCCTTCTTTATAGAAGTTGTATAGCATGGGTGTTAAAGTTATGCAGGAGGAGATTTGCCTTGGGCTCTCTTTAAAAGAGAGTTTTAAAATTGTTTGCATTCCAATTTAATTATAATTAGAATGCATTTTCAAGGCCTTTCTAAGTCAAACTCTCGTCTCCCAATTACAAATAGAAGTAGACGAAAATCTAATTGGATTGCCTACAACTTCCCAAAATCGGTCATTAGGAATGTGTAAGATTTCGTTGCTATAGTATGTTATTTGTTCCCATAAGAGAAAAGTAACGAAGTTTACCGTAAGAAATCAAAAACAATACCACCTTTATAATAATTTTGTCATGTCCTTCATTAGTTGAATTCTTGATCGGGTGAAATTATCAAGTGTTTCTAATTTCTGGACTGGAAGACCTTCCTGTACTATAGAACACTTTCTTGACGTAGCGCCGCAACATGCCTGTAATAAGAAGGAGGTACTATTTTCAGTAATTATGTAGGAATTCTACTATACACCCCTGTAGAACTCTTTCTGTTTAGAGGGTTGGTGAACACCCTTTTATGTAAGCTACAAAGAAAGCCTTGCCCTCCAGTCTCACCTAATGTTAAATGGAAAGAAAGGTGTAATGTCCTAAGCAGGCCTCTGTAACGCCTAGTCAGGCCTGGAAAAAGGCCTTCCAAGCACATGAAATACACCGCTGGGATATGAAAGAGATGTGTGGGCAAGAGTTTTTCGTTTAAATTAGCTCGAAAAGAGCCTATTTTTCAGTGCCGCTTATTCATTTTGGCGCTTTATTCATAGAGCAAGAGATAAAAACTGAACAGCCCTTTTTTTTGAACAGCTGGAGCTTCGGGGCCATTTCGAACACTGCTTAATACCCACCTTTAATACTAAATGCTATACTGGCTAGTGGAAAAATTTGTCTAATTTTACAATATTTATACCCTTCACCACTACTGTGGTACATGGTATAATTTTGTGCATTTGTATGTAACGCCAAGAAGGAAAAGTCTGAGACCCATCGTTTAGTATACCGATTGTCTTAGTATTAAATTCTGAGTCGATTTAGCGATGTCCGTCTGTCTGTCCGTCTGTCTGTCTGTCTGTCTGTCTGTCCGTCCGTCTGTCTCTTCATGTATTTTTGTGCGCAGAGTACAGGTCGCAGTTTAAGTCCGATCGTCCTCAAATTTGGCATAGGGTCGTTTTTGGGACAAAGAAAATCGCTATTGATTTTGGAAAAAATCGGTTCAGATTTAGATATAGCTGCCATATATATTTATCCCCGATCTGGTCATAATTGGCGTGTTCATCAACCGATGTTCTTCAAATTCAGTACATCCGAATATTTTATGAGTCTCGAAAAACTTGCAAAATATCAGCTAAATCGGTTCAGATTTAAATATAGCTCCCATATATATCTTTCGTCCGATTTAGACTCATATGACCACAGAGGCCAAAGTTTACTACCGATTTTCATGAAATTTTGCATAAAAAGTAGAATTGACATTCTACCAATGCTTGGTAAATTTGATTTAAATCGGTTCAGATATAGATATAGCTCACATATATATCTTTCATCCGATTTGCACTTATATGGCCTCAAAAGCCAGAGCTTTGCCCTGACTTGCTTCAAATTTTGCACGAGAGGTACTTTAAACGGTATCGTTATGTGTGCCAAATTTGGTTAAAATCGGTTCAGATTTAGCTATAGCTCCCATATATATCTGTCGTCCGATTCGGGCTTATAAGGCCTTAAAAGCCAGAGTTTTGCCCTGACTTGCTTCAAATTTTGCACATGGAGTACGTTTAATAGTATCGACAAGTGTGCCAAATTTGGTTGAAATCGGTTCAGATTTATATATCATATATATCTTTCGCTCGATCTACACTCATATGACTACGGGGACCAAAGTTATACTCCCATTTACATGAAATTTTGCAGAAATTGCAGAATTATTATTCTAACTATGCATGTCAAATTTAGTCAAAATCGATTCAGATTATATATAGCTCCCATAATACGTACACCACAGTTGGGGAAATATGGTAGACTGTTTCATAGTTTAGACCCATTTTCAATGGGATTTTCCTCCAATTGAATGGATAGTTTCCACAGAGAATACAAATATGGCCAAAATTATCACACTTTACATAAATTTCTGTGATGATTTCCCCATATCTTAGTCATGTCCTACACACTGTAATGCCAGAATTTCCGCAGAACGGTTGAGATTTAAATAAGGCTCCAAGTCGCCCGACTTGACCTAATAATATATATCAACCCACACTTGACCACATATCTTGGCGAGATCTAACCAATATCCTTGTAAAATCGCCACTGCTGAGTAGCAAAAATTGTAAATATTACTCTAATTGTCCTATATCTCGAATACATATGTATCGCCTGATAAATCATAAATCTCTTTGGTACAATTGCATTAAAATTTCTCTCGTTTCATATTTCCTATATTTGTTACTAACATTGTGTTTCATCCTAGGGCGTTAGCCGATTTCAATTTTAATTCTGGAGTTTTTGTAGAAGTACAAAAAATTGTTTCCATTAAAAGTATTTGTATCTGGAAATGGAAACCTTTTTATAGCTCCCAGCAAATTTTAAGTAGTTGAGATGGTAACACAAATGTTTGTCTACATAGTGGTGAAGGGTAAAATATAGTCGGCTCCGCCCGACTTTAGACTTTCCCAAAAAATTTTTAATTTTTTCGGATAGCAGGAATATTTTGAATGCGTGTGAGTACATTCTTCTCATAGCGTAGTAATAATGCACTAAAATACTATGCAGCACAAGAACTAATTTATAAGAAAATCATGAACTTATGTTATCTGGATAGAAAAAATCTTTGGCGCCAAATCATGGCCATTCTTTCTATAGGTTATTTCATTTTTCGTAAACAATAGTTCACTTTTTTTCGGTGTAGTCTCCATATGGACTAACTTAGAATTTTGAAAGCAATGTAAAGAAGAATTTTGAAAGCAATGTAACAAAAGTAATCCGATTAAGGATGAAAGTCTTTGAACTTTGTACATAAGATTCGACCTGGCTGAACTTTCGGCCATATTTACTTGTTTTTTTGTTTGTTTTTGAATCGGTATACTCTAACATTCCTTTAGCCCTTCTTTGCCTAATGTGATAATTCGTCCTGGCTCATTCGTAATGGTATAGCAAAAAAACAAAAAAGCAGGACTCTGACTGCATGACATATTGACCGCAATCGTAAAATGTTTATACTGGCTATCAACAAAAACAACAGCAACAGCAAAGCTAAGAGAAAAATAAACAATATCTACAAAAACATTGCAGTTGCATCGTCTATGGTTTGTCACACAAACATTGTGGCGAAAAAGTTAATTTTTATGTGGTACCCGGCCAATATTCCTCTTGATGAAAAATTTATGGAGGGGTCGATACAACACCCTCTCCTACTACTTACTCATGGGTTCACATACAAACAAATCCCGATCAAAATAATTTTAAATTAACATGGTGTTGGACATCTAGATTTCAACCGTTCGCAGCTGCTATGCTGATTGGATGTTGAAATCATGAAGGCGTTGGAGTTGTTGATGATTTTTCGGTAAATATGACATTGTTGGTAAATGGTAAATGGAAAATTTTTGCCAAATTAATTTTATAGAATATGGAATGAATCGGCTCGGAAGGTTGATATTAAAAGTAAATATCTACAGCACACATATATGGTATATAGTTGTAATAATAATAATAAAAATTTGCTATAAATGTTGTCTGTCTGCATGATGACCAACCATCATGCACAAAAAATTTTTGATGACCACATCAGACAGATTGTCAGACAGACGGACGAACGGACAAAAGCATCATCACTACCATCACCATCGAGAGCAACAGCAGCAGCAGCATTTTTATTGAGTTACAAAGCGTGTGAATTGCTGCAAATTTGCCAATGAAGCAAATAATTTTTGATTTACTCCATCCATCCAACCATTCAGCCACCATCCATCCAGATGGTTGGAGGTGGAGTATTTTTAAAACCAATAATGATGTGAAAATTGTTGAAATTATTATGAAATATTTGAGCATTAACCACATTATGGTTGCAGTATAAATTGTTAATAATATCAATTACATTGGAGAATTACACTCCAAGCTCATCGAGCACAAATGTATCATTGACTTGGGAATTAATTACAACTATTATCCACAATATTTTAATATACCAGACAATGCGATAGGTAAATTTGGCGCGCGTCGAATCTTTGGCGCCCTCCACAATGAATGGCATAGAAGAAATTCTTTGGAGGACAATGCGAAATGCTACAGCGGTTGTCACTTGTGCCAAGAATTTTAAGGAATTTTTTAACAAAAATCTTATTTTGAGGTTCTTGATCAAATATTTGTGGGGGAAAAAATGTTTTCTTCTACGAAAGAAGTATTGTAATATTATATATTATGATCTCTCCCATTAGCGACAATTTTTCCTATTAAGTTGCTACTTTTAATTATTAGGCCTCTACTCTTAATGTAAGCAGAAAGCGTTCAAAAATAGGAGATTTTACCGACGTTCGCTAACACATTTTAATTGACTTTTGTAGGGCATGAAGAAAAACAAAAACATAAAAAAAGGAAAAACCCAAATTTAAACAAGTATATACGGCCGTAAGTTCGGCCAGGCCGAATCTTATGTACCCTCCACCATGGATGGCGTAGAAACTTCTGCGAAAGACTGTCATCCACAATCGAATTACTCGCGTTGTGGTAAAACTTACCGATGGCAAGGTATCTTAAAACTTCTTCACATCGTTTTCTAAATTGTGAATTAGTCCATACGTGGTATATATTAGACAAAAAAGTTATGTATAGGTAAGTCTACAAATAATTATGAATCGATATGGACTTTTGCACGGTACGTGGAGAACCAGAATTGAAATATGGGGGTCGCTTATATGGACCTAGTTAGGCATGGTTGTTAACGGCCATATAATAGCACAATGCACCAAATTTCAACTGACTCGGATGAAATTTGCTCTTCCAAAACCAAATCTCGGGATCGGTTTATATAGGGGCTATATATGATTATGGTCTGATATGGACCACTATTGGCATGGTTGTTAAATATCATATACTAACACCACGTACCAAATTTCAACCAGATCGGATTAATTTTGTTTCTCCAAGAGGCTCCAAAATGGGTTTATATGGGGCTATATATAATTATGGACTGATATGAACCAATTTTTGCATAGTTGTTAGGGACCATATACTTACACCATGTACCAAATTTCAGCCGGATCGGATGAAATTTGCTTCTCTTAGAGGCTCCGCAAGCCAAATCTGGGGATCGGTTTATATGGGGGCTATATATAATTATGGACCGATTTCGACCACTTTTTGCATGGGTGTTTGAGGCCGTATATTAACACCACGTACCAAATTTCAACTGAATCAGATGAATTTTGGTCTTCCAAGAGGCACCGGAGGTCAAATCTGGGGATCGGTTTATATGGGGGCTATATATGATTATGGGCAGATGTGGACCAATTTTTGCACGTTTGTTAAATACCATATACTAACATCATGTACCGAATTTCAGCCGGATCGGATGAAATTTTCTTCTCTTAGAGGCTCCGCATGCGAAATCTAGGGATCGGTTTATATGGGGGTTATATATACTTATGGACCGATGTGGACCAATTTTTGCATGGTTGTGAGAGACCATATACTAACACCATGTACCAAATTTCAGCCTGATCAGATGACATTTACTTCTCTTAGAGGCTCCGCAAGCCAAATCGGGGGATCGGTTTATATGAGGCTATATATAATTATTGACCGATGTGGACCAATTTTTGCATAGTTATTAGAGACCATATACTTACACCATGTACCAAATTTCAGCCGGATCGGATGAAATTTGCTTCTCTTAGAGGCTCCGCAAGCCAAATCTGGGGGTCCGTTTATATGGGGCTATACGTAAAAGTGGACCGATATGGCCCATTTGCAATACCATCCGACCTACATCAATAACAAGTACTTGCGCCAAGTTTCAAGTCGATAGCTTGTTTCGTTCGGAAGTTAGCGTGATTTGCACAGACGGACGGACGGACGGGCATGCTCAGATCAACTCAGAATTTCACCACGACC
Organism: Haematobia irritans; assembly: GCF_050003625.1. NCBI lineage: Eukaryota > Metazoa > Arthropoda > Insecta > Diptera > Muscidae > Haematobia > Haematobia irritans. Next base: position 57,249,570 of record NC_134401.1, read on the forward strand.
CAGATTATATATACTTTATGGGGTCTTAGAGCAATATTTCGATGTGTTACAAACGGAATGACAAAGTTAATATACCCCCATCCTATGGTGGAGGGTATAAAAAGAGTTGTGTTTTAAGAATATCCTTACTTCAATTCTCCGCTTATTTGGCTCCGAATCAATACCAAATCAGTAGAGTAAAGATTAATTCTTTGGAACCGGACAAGCTCTTTATGCAGTATTAGATGTTAAGCTTTGGTTTTTCATTTAAATTAAGACACTAAAAAAAGAAACTGAATCAACCATAAAAACAATAAATAAATAAAATGTGTGCAAACAAATTTACGTGTATTATTTAACCCTAAAAAGATTAACCTACTGAAAGTCACGGATAAGCTAAACATGCGTCTATATGACGTTTCATAGTTTGTCATCATGTGGACGAAATTTGTGAATTTTTGTTTTAAATTTTTGTACTTACATCGATTCTCTATACAAATCCTTATCATTTAAACACGTTTTTGGATAAACTTTTATTTATTGTGTAACAAACAAATCACATTTCGGTATTCATTTTCATTATGGATAGTGAAAAACTAAAAAACGCACACATCTCTCAGACGTAGATAAGCTGTCTAGGGTTAAATGAGGTGTAAACCTCTAGTGTCATGAAGATATACCAAGGAACTGAACCTAACCTTCAATAGCCTCAGCTCAAATGAATACAGTCCACTAAAAAGTTATATCAGCGTTATTCATTAGGTTATATATGTTCTTGGTCTATTTTGATGTCTCAGATTAATATTCCAATAGTGTTACAAAGACTGTTACAGGCCTAGTTAAGCCCTCATCCTATGATGAAGGGTACAAAAAATTAATTGTGCTATTAAGTCATTTAAAACTGCGGAACTGTGTGCTTATTTGAATGGAAAGTCGAGATATTGAAAACTCATTGAATGATCATTGATGTCACGAGATTCATCGAATACTTGGAATTCCGCAATTAAAATCATAATGTCGTAATGTATGTTAATGCCACAATATTTTCACAACTGGATTATTCCTAAAGTTCAAAAAATATTTAAGGTAAATACAATAAAATTGACAAAAATTTGAAACTCTCATTACCCACAGGATGGCGTGGTGCACACAGACCCCGGGGAGTAAACGATATATAGCCTTCTGCACTGATGGATCCAAATTGGATGGCCAAGTGGGTTTCGGAGTATATTCTAAAGATCTGGAACTTCGAATAGCGAAAAGATTACCTGATCACTGTAGTGTTTTTCAGGCTGAAATATTAGCAATAAGAGAAGTGGTGAATTGGCTGAGAAGTAATGCTCCAAGCAATATTGGCATTAATATATACTCAGACAGTCAACCTGCAATAAAATCCTTGGACTCTGTGTTCCTCAACTCGAAAACGGCCATCGACTGCCGCAAATCTCTCAATGAGATGGCTGAGCAGCACAATATTCACCTAATAAGTGTACCTGGCCATAGGTACATACCGGGGAACTGCAAAGCGGATGAGTCAGCAAGGCTAGGAACTACCTTACATATTCCAGAGGAACTAGAACCTGTTGGTATGCCTATGGTTACTTGCAAGCTCTTACTGCGTTAGAAGGCTGTTATGATGGCAAATGTTCGATGGGACACCAAGCAAATATGGCCCTATTTAAACTTAAACTAGATATGCTAGTTTGCGGTTTAAGTCAGATATCACTCCTGATATCTGCTATAACGGATCGCTGCCTGATAGGCGATTTTGCAGAAACTATTGGCGCGAAGTATAATGGCTACTGTATGAGCTGTCATGATGCGGAGGAAAAGGAAACAATTAAACACCTCTAGTGTCCCGCATTTTGTGTAAGGTGCAAGCGAATTTTAGGGGCATATAGCTTTAGATTAGTGGCGGACCTGGAAAACGTTAACTTAAGCAGTCTGCTAATGTTTTTGGAATAATCTGGTTGGTTTAACAGAAGAAAATAATCGAGAAAATTCACCGGTTAAAACTAGAAGTCCCCATATTTAATTGGTACTTTTAGTTAAATGTGGTATCACAATGGACTGAATAGTCTAAGTGAGCCTGAAACTTCATCGGGCTGCCACTTTAACCTAACCTATAAAATTGTTTTAATGAAACAATCAAAAAATAAAAGTTGGATTTGTATTTGTAAATTTTTGGATAAACGTGAAACAAACTTTGTAGTTCGAATCAAGAACTATATGTTTAAAGTTTATATATTTATTTATTTACACAGCATAATTAGCAGCTGGATACAGGAAAAAAGAGTATAAAGCATGTTTACAAAACATTAAATAGAGAGAAAAAATATGAAACAAAATAAAATATATCTATATAACATATTTTAGAGTTTGTAGGGACAATATAAGATTTATAGGCGGGACTGGAACTAAAAATTTTATAAAAAAGCTATAGTAAGATAAGGCAGGAAGAATTTGATAACATGAATCGGGATAATAGGATGATACTGCAGTAATTTCATTGCAGAAACCAGGATACCAGAAACAGAACGGGATTTGGACGAGGCAAGAAAGTTTTAATAGGTGGAATAAGATATGATGAAAGAGTGTTGTTAATTATGAGTCAGGAACTAAGAAAATCAGAACTAGGATAAGTCAGAAACATGATGATAGCAGGAATAAGAATATCAGGAACGGACACAGGAAATGTATAGTAAAAGGACAGGAGCATAATAGGTAAGATGAAAGGGATGAATTTAGGCCAGACCATTAGGCCAACCCATTTGCTTCGCGCTGTCAACCCCCTCCCCCAAATATATCAATTTCGTTGCGCCACCAACTTAAAACAAATTTTGTTTACCCAAACAAACAGAAATAAATATTAACAAAAGCTGAAAATATGATTAACAATAACTAATTAAATAATTAAAAATAAAAATGTTAATGATTATTAATATAAAAGAGTTTATCAATTAGTGGAAAATTTGGCAATTGTTCCTTTCATTAGCTAGATATGTAATAGTTGGTCTATTACTCATAAAGTACGCCTTAAATCAGTTTCAACATGAAGGCAAGACAGATATTTTGACTTTATGTCTTATGAGATCCTTCAGCGGTATTAAGGAACTGTGCATCCGTGTTGTGCATTCCCCTAACGAATCTATATAATTATTCTTTGTCATCAGGTTGTTTTCCTACGTTATGGAAGGAGAGCTACATTATACCCTTGTACAAGAAGGGAAATAGGACGCAGGGGAATAGCCAAACTAAGTGCTATTCCGAAGCTTTTTGAACGATTGGTTACTGATAGACTCGTTCGCTCATTAAGGTCTATATTTTCGGTGTATCAACACGGTTTTATGAAAGGGAAGTCTACGTCGACAAATCTTTTGGAGTTTACCTCATATATACATGATGCATTCTCAAGGCGTAATCAAGTCGATGTTGTCTATACTGACTTCAGCAAGGCCTTTGATAAGGTTAATCATCGTCTATTGTTGTATAAGTTATCTGCGCTAGGGTTTCCTCCAGCTTTACTATGCTGGATTTCATCCTACTTGTCTGACAAGGTTCAATGCGTTATGTTTAAGGGTCGAACATCTCGTAAGATATCGGTTACATCTGGGATTCCTCAGGGAAGCCATATCGGACCAGTACTGTTCGCTCTTTATCTTGACGATTTGTCATCGGCCATCCATCATTCAAATATATTGATGTATGCGGATGATGTGAAATTATTTTCGTCCATTAGTACGACGGTTGACTCTTGTCGTTTACAGGGAGATCTGGATCTGGTTGTTCGCTGGTGTGACATTAATGGAATGTGTCTTGATTTCGGCAAATGCAAGAAGATGACCTTCTTTCGGTCCAATGCTTTATTGACGGAATATTATATTGACAACGTTAAATTGGAAGACGTTCAAATATTTAATGATTTAGGTGTGTTATTTGATCGCAGACTGAAGTTTGATTCTCATGTTGAGTCAATTGTCTCCAGGGCTATGTCCACACTGGGTTTCATTAAGAGATGGTCGAGGGAATTTAATGATCCTTACCTTTCGAAACGTATCTATACCTACCTTGTCCGTCCGATCCTGGAATATGCGTCTGTCGTTTGGTCTCCCAGTTATCAATGTTATGTTGATAGAGTTGAATCGGTTCAGAAGAGATTTCTACTTTTTGCGTTACGTGGTTTAGGTTGGACTGATCCTCTGGATCTCCCTCCTTATGTAAATCGCTTGAAATTGATAGATTTACCGACTCTGGAGCGAAGACGTTTAGTGTTTGATGTAATTTTTATTAGTAGACTCCTGAAAGGTGAAATCAACTCACAGCAATTGATTAGTAAACTTGACATTAATGTTCCTTCACGTGTTACGCGACAATACATTCCATTGAAACTACCCGTCGTTAGAAATAATTACGAGGAATACAGTTCCTTTTACCGCCTCTGTAGACATTACAATGAATTTAGCAACGTATTTGATTTATCTGATCCGATTCATATTGTTAAACGATTTTTGATACACGTCGTCCAGCATCGTACACCACTTTAAGCTTTTCCATGGAACTTCGTTATAATTCTACCTAAGTCTTTACCCCGTACCCTGGAAAATTGGCTGTCTCGAGAACTGTTCCAGTAAAATTCTCTCCTGTTCTGATCGCATCACTGTTCCTGCCTTCCAAGTTGTTCCTGCTAACCTATATCATCTGTCAGCAAATTGTTCCTGCCTCTACCGTTCTATTTGTCTCTTCAATTTACTGCTTCCTGATTTACTGTTTCCTGATTGTTGTCTCACCAATTCCTATAATCTGATGGATTCGAATGTTCCTGTCACCAGCTTACATTTTTGTTCCCGTTTGTGACAATCCCGTTATTATGCCAACATACATCAGTTTTTTTTCTTCTCAACTTCTTTTTTTCTGGTTGTAATTGTCACATTTTAAAGAAGTTGAGGCTATCTATTTTGTTCATTTTATCCAGTTTTTTTATCCTTACATAATTTTTTTTCTGGTCCGCATTTTTTGTTTAACGTTAAAGTATATATAAACTTATTGTACTAATGAATTTATCTTCAAGCTGGCTTACATAGCTGAATGAATAAATAAATAAATAAATAAATATAGTTATAGTTAACAACCCATTAGAGCATAAAACTAATCCATAAGGATTATATAAGCTATTGTATCAGTGCGGGAAAAGGAATGGTTAAACTTAATCATAAGACGATTCAATGGGCTATTGACCTCGTAGTTGAACCTGAATAATGGTAACTTCAAGGACAAAAATGTCTCATTGGTCGACTTCGTACAAAGAAGTTCAAGTGTCCAATCAAGAAATCTGAGTCAATCATACAATTAACCAACTACACCATATCCGTCCAGCATAAAGGGTGATACGGTCAAAATTTGGTCAAGGAAAAACGCGTGTAAATCGGTGAAATCGTTTATTTAAAAAATCAAATTAAATTTCTTTTTCAAGTTCAATTAGTATAAAATTCAGGAAAAATATTCAGTTAGGCTTTGGCTTTTCCAAATCCGAATTGACGGGCCTCAAGCTTGACATCTGCCATCAGATTTGGTACAGCCATCTTGTCCACCTTCTTCGCCGCAGAAAGCCAGTTTGCCTTGAACTGCTGCTAAGGACAGTTTTTTTGGTCTTCTTTAGGTTCCGCTTGACAATAGCCCAGTATTTCTCAATTGGGCGGAGCTCTGGCGTGTTGGGAGGGTTCTTGTCCTTGGGAACCACCTGAACGTTGTTGGCGGCGTACCACTCCATGGCCTTTTTACCGTAATGGCAAAATGCCAAATCCGGCCAAAACAGTACGGAACAACCGTGTTTCTTCAGGAAAGGCAGCAGACTTTTATTCAAACACTCTTTCACGTATATTTCTTGGTTGACAGTCCCGGAAGCTATGAAAATGCTGCTTTTCAAGCCACAGGTACAGATGGCTTGCCAAACCAGATATTTCTTTGCGAACTATGACAGTTTTTTGTGCTTGAAAATATCTGCTACCTTTCCCCTTCCTTTTACCTTATAAAACTCCTATCCCGGAAGCTGCTTGTAGTCGGCTTTGACGTAGGTTTCGTCGTCCATTACCACGCACTCAAACTTCGTCAGCATCGTCGTGTACAGCCTCCGGGATCGCGCTTTGGCCGTCGTATTTTGTTTATCATCGCGATTTGGGGTCACTACCTTCTTGTAAGTCGATAGTCCGGCTCGTTTTTTGCCTCGATGCACGGTTGTACACGATACACCCAGCTTATTTGCGGCATCTCGGAGAGAGAGGTTAGGGTTTCGCTTGAAACTACCGGCAACTTTCTTTGTCGTCTCAGCGGCTTCCGGTTTTCGATTTCCCCCCGATCCAGACTTCCTGGCTGTCGACAAACGTTCCCCAAACACTTTGATTACATTTGTAACGGTTGATTTGGCAACTTTTAGCGATTTTGCCAGCTTTGCGTGCGAGCGATGCGCGAGCAAAATTTTGTTACGCTGCTCTTCTTGCTTGGACGGCATTTTGACAACTGAAGAGTGAATTCCAAAATCAACATAGGAGCAACATTCTACACACACACACACACACACCTTCAAAATGAGTTTATATTGACCAAATTTTGACCGCATCACCCTTTAGATCAGAATTTGCACATCGACTTTGTAAAAGTTTTAAGTCAGAACTAAATCAGTTGGATTTAATCGGAGCTAATCTGAAAGTATCATTGGACCGCGCACAGTGGGATAGCACACTGTGCGCGCCAATCTAACGACAAAAAAACATTCAAATTTTATGATTACATTTTTCTAATGATAGAAAACAATATAATGATAGAAAACATACCTCGTTGCTGAAGAAAAATGTCGAAATATTACGTGTTTTGTGACTTAAAATCGTTTAAAAAAACGATTTTTGTAATGATAATTATTTGTCAGGCCTTAGACGGTTGAACGACACTGAAAAAATTCATAACTATCTCCGTGACATATAACATTACATATTTTGTTATATGATGTAGAAAAATAAATAAAATTTTGGAAACAGAAATAATAGAATTTTACATATATTCCAAAAATTTTCGCATGCTTTCAAATGTTCGGCATTACATTCGAGCAAAACAAGCGTCGCCAAAAAAGTAAAGAAAATGTTCTTTTTGGATCCGGAAGTGGGTCAAAATTTACGCAGAAGCGACGTATTTAACATGGGCTTGTCATTGGACGGAAGTCCTCCATTTCAACAGGCGTTGCACTGAATTTGCATCACTTCTTTAGGTGTGATCCAAATTCAATGTAAATTAAAAAAAAATCTGTGATATTTTTTCAAATAATTAATTATTATATTTTTTTATAATTTTTAGTGGATTCTAACGCTTGTCGGAAATGTTTGACCTCAAATATTTTCTAAAATGCACAATTTTTTCAGATTGGATTTAGCATTTTTTTCGACCAAGTTTAAATGACTTGTACCCTTTTATGAATTCTTACTTTGTTTTTAACGTATTTGAAACAAACAAAGTTAAAATTACCCATTAAAAGTGTGAAAAAACTAAGTTATAATAAATTGAATTAAAAGAACTTCCTGGGTAGTTAAAATAAAGAACATCATTGGGAGTGCATCTTCTGGAAGTGCTTTTAACATTGTGCCTTTGGAAGAACTTCCAAATTTTTTTGCTGGGATACTAATATATTAGATTATTACTACGAAACCCCAAAATGTGCCTTATTTAAGACATAAATCCAGAAAATAACAGTGCTTGAAATAAACGAAATGGCAATGATTTTGGAGTAAAAAATATTATTTTTCTATTACAAAAATAAAAATTTTGTGAGAATTTTTTTGGCGATACATTCGCCAGCAAAAACAGAGCTTCCAAAAAATTAGTTTGGATCCCCAATTTGTGATCCAGAAATAGTGCAAACTTGGATCATCTCCAATGAATTTTACCTGGGCTTGTCATAGGAAGTACTCCATTTTTGGATCCTCTGTATTGCTTTAGAAGTTGTGCCTTGGAAGTTATTATTTTTCTATTACAAAAATAAAAATTTTGTGAGATTTTTTTTTGCGATACAACCCAGCAAAAAAGAGCTTCCAAAACAGTATTTTGGATGCCCAATTTGTGATCCGGAAGTAGTGCAAACTTGGATCATCTCCAATGAATTTTACATAAGCTTGTCATAGGAAGCACTCCATTTTTCAATCCTCTGCATTGCTTTAGAAGTTGTGCCTTGGAAGTTCATTTGGATAAAGAAATTAAAAAAAACACAAAACTTTTTTCCAATTTCAGTTTTTATTTTTGTCAGTAGTTTTGTTACACTTTTATTTTCTTATTACCTAATTTTTACAAATTGAAAAACTTATTCGCTTCTAGTGGGAGTTGAACCTGGATCTGTTGGCACCATAAGAGAACGCCTTAGCACACTCGGCCAGAAACGCAATTTAACACGATGCATCAAAACGTCTATTCAAATGTTTGTGATATTAACCTAATATGACACCACATTCTAACTACTTCCTGAGATGTTATTCATTATTGTATCACCAGCGGCAATTTTTTATTAATTAAATATTTTCTAAAAAAATATTTTTTTATGTTATACATATTTTTTTGTCGGCATATATTTTTGTATAATTATATGTTTTCCATTAAAACTCAACAAAAAATTAAAGTTTATCGTAATTTGTAAAACCATCTAAAAAGAACTTCACAGGTTCAAATCCCAGCGGAGATGCATTTTTAAAATTTATTTATTTATTTTTTATTATTATTATTTTTAAATTTGTTTAGTGATTTTCTATTCTTTTTTGCGAAATTTAAATGTGCAAAACTTAGCTTTTCACTTAAAACGGCCAACTTACGTACTTTCTAAGACTTGTCCAAAAGGACTGCATCGGAAGTGAAAACAAGTATATACAGCACTAAGTTCGGCCGGGCCGAATCTTAAATACCCACCACCATGAACCAAATATTAGGGTTTCCTTTGAAATTTCAGGAGGGATTGAGGACTTGAGGACACTTCCCGAAGATAAATTTAAAGATTTCACCTATGAGGACTATATCAGATTCTGGATTTATAAGAACCATTTTTGTTTGAGTTTTAGAGGAATCATTAACATCTCTTGTAAGTGTGCAAGAAAATTATAAAATAACGTCTTGCTTTGAAATCTTAAATCTGTAGATTTTCACCCGAGAAGTATCTGAAATCTGAAAATTTTACATTGAGTTTCAAGCAATTTTCATGATCAGTGCGCCTTCTATACCCTCAAGAAATGAAGTCGGTCTATATGGAGGCATTACCAAAAGGACCGATAAAAACTTAATCCGATACACGTTTTTCGGAGCCTAAAATAATATTTACAATTTCAGGCAAATCGCATAAAAACTACGGATTCTAGAAACCCAAGAAGTAAAATCGGGATATCGGTCTATATGGGGGCTATACCAAAACATGGACCGATACTCACCATTTTTGGCACACCCCTTTATGGTCCTCAAATACTTATAAATTTCCAATTTCAGACAAATTGTATTTAAACTACGGATTCTATAAGCCCAAGACCCCAAATCGGCAGGTCGTTTTATATGGGGACCACACCAAAACATGGACCGATACTCACAATTTTTGGCACACGTATTTGTGGTCCTACAATACCTCTAGATTTCCAATTTCAGGTAAATTGAATAAAAACTGCGGTTTCTATAAGCCCAAGAAGTAAAATCGGGAGATCGGTCTATATGGGGGCTATACCAAAATATGGACCGATACTCACCATTTTCGGTACACCTCTTTATGGTCCTAAAATACCACTTTCCAATTTCAGGCAAATAGGATAAAAACTTCGGATTCTAGAAGCCCAAGAATTAAAATCGGGAAATCGGTCTATATGGGGGCTATACCAAATATGGACCGATACTTACCATTTTCGGCACACCTCTTTATGATCCTAAGATACCACTAGATTTCCAATTTCAGACAAATTGGATAAAAACTACGGTTTCTATAAGCCCAAGACCCCAAATCGGGAGGTCCTTTTATATGGGGACCATACCAAAACATGGACCGATACTCACAATTTTTGGCATACGTGTTTGTGGTCCTACAATACTTCTAGATTTCCAATTTCAGGTAAATTGAATAAAAACTGCGGTTTCTATAAGCCCAAGAAGTAAAATCGGGAGATCGGTCTATATGGGGGCTATACCAAAACATGGACCGATACTCACCATTTTTGGCACACCCCTTTATGGTCATAAAATACCTCTACATTTCTGATTTCAGGCAAATTGGATAAAAACTACGATTTCTATAAGCCCAAGACCCCAAATCGGGAGGTCGGTTTATATGGGGACTATATCAAAACCTGGACCGATATAGCCCATCTTCGAACTTGACCTGCCTGCAGACAAAAGACGAGTTTGTGGAAAATTTCAGCGCGATTGCTTCATTATTGAAGACTGTAGCGTGATTACAACAGACAGACAGACAGACAGACAGACAGACAGACAGACAGACGGACAGACGGACATCGTTATATCGTCTTAGAATTTCTCCCTGATCAAGAATATATATACTTTATATAGTCGGAAATCGATATTTCGATGCGTTACAAACGGAATGACAAACTTATTATACCCCCGTCACCATTCTATGGTGGTGGGTATAAAAATCGATAGGAGATCCCGGGATGCGTTTAAAAGAAATGTTTGTGGACCTGTCAAAAAGGACTGCATCGGAAGTGGAAAAAACTTGATGGGGGATTCCGGGATGCGCTTTAAAAGAAATTTTTGGGGAACAACTTCCAATTTTTTTTCTGGAAAGTATACATTTTTGGAGAAATTCAAAAGACTGTAACAAAAGAACAATTTTTGCGATACCCATTTTCCAAACGTTTTTTCTTTGCGTAAGCAATATATCAATAGAAATCAATGAAAACTTTTCCGATTAAAATTAAGTTGTGATCAATGTTTAATCGGGAAAATCAGTTTTATGTATCCCTACTTCACTCTCCAACTTCATCCTTCTAAATTTTTCAACACTTAATTTCTGTTTAGCAAACATTTTAAGGACGCATGGCGCCAACCCTATTTGTTTTGTTTTTTTATACCCTCCATCATAGGATGGGGGTATATTAACTTTGTCATTCCGTTTGTAACACATCGAAATATTGCTCTAAGACCCCATAAAGTATATATATTCTGGGTCGTGGTGAAATTCTGAGTCGATCTAAGCATGTCCGTCCGTCCGTCCGTCCGTCCGTCCGTCCGTCCGTCCGTCCGTCCGTCCGTCTGTTGAAATCACGCTAACTTCCGAACGAAACAAGCTATCGACTTGAAACTTGGCACAAGTAGTTGTTATCGATGTAGGTCGGATGGTATTGAAAATGGGCCATATCGGTCCACTTTTACGTATAGCCCCCATATAAAGGGACCCTCAGATTTGGCTTGTGGAGCCTCTAAAAGAAGCATATTTCATCCGATCCGGCTGAAATTTGGTATATGGTGTTGGTATATGGTCTCTAACAACCATGCAAAAATTGGTCCACATCGGTCCATAATTATATATAGCCCCCATATAAACCGATCCCCAGATTTGGCTTGTGGAGCCTCTAACAGAAGCATATTTCATCCGATCGGGCTGAAATTTGGTATATGGTGTTGGTATATGGTCTCTAACAACCATGCAAAAATTGGTTCACATCGGTCCATAATTATATATAGCCCCCATATAAACCGATCCCCAGATTTGGCTTGCGGAGCCTAAAAGAGGAGCATATTTCATCCGATCCGGCTGAAATTTGGTATATGGTGTTGGTATATGGTCTCTAACAACCATGCAAAAATTGGTCCACATCGGTCCATAATTATATATAGCCCCCATATAAACCGATCCCCAGATTTGGCTTATGGAGCCTCAAACAGAAGCATATTTCATCCGATCCGGCTGAAATTTGGTATATGGTGTTGGTATATGGTCTCTAACAACCATGCAAAAATTGGTTCACATCGGTCCATAATTATATATAGCCCCCATATAAACCGATCCCCAGATTTGGCTTGCGGAGCCTAAAAGAGAAGCAAATTTTATCCGATCCGGCTGAAATTTGGTACATGGTGTCACTATATGGTCTCTAACAACCATGCAAAAATTGGTACCCATCGGTCCATAATTATATATAGCCCCCATATAAACCGATCCCCAGATTTGGCTTGCGGAGCCTCAAAGAGAAGAAAATTTCATCCGATCTGGCTGAAATTTGGTACATGATGTTGGTATATGGTCTCTAACAACCATGCAAAAATTTGTCCATATCGGTCCATAATTATATATAGCGCCCATATAAACCGATCCCCAGATTTGGGTTGCGGAGCCTCAAAGAGAAGCAAATTTGATCCGATCCGCCTGAAATTTGGTACATGATATTGGTATATGGTCTCTAACAACCGTGCAAAAATTGGTCCACATCGGTTCATAATTATATATGGGCCCCATATAAACCGATCCCCAGATTTGGCTTGCGAAGTCTCCAAGAGCCTCTTGGAGGAGCAAAATTCATCCGATCCGGTTCAAAGTAGGAACGTGGTGTTAGTATATGGTCGCTAACAACCATACCAAAATTGGTCCAATCACACAAAAATTGGTCCATATCGGTTCATAATCATGGTTGCCACTAGAGCCAAAAATAATCTACCAAAATTTTATTTCTATAGAAAATGTTGTCAAAATTTTATTTCTAGAGAAAATTTTGTTAAAATTTTATTCGGTTCATAATAAAATTTTCATCATTGTCAAAATTTTATTTCTATAGAAAATTTTGTCAAAATTTTATTTCTATAGAAAATTTTGTTCAAATTTTATTCGGTTCATAATCATAGTTGCCACTCGAGCCAAAAATAATCGACCAAGATTTTATGTCTATAGAAAATTTTGTCAAAAGTTTATTTCTATAGAAAATTTTGTTAAAATTTTATTTCTGAAAAAATTTTTGTTAAAATTTTCTTTCTATAGAAAATTTTGTCAAAATTTTTATTTCTATAGAAAATTTTGTGAAAATTTTATTTCCATAGAAATTTTTTTTAATATTTTCTTTCTATTGAATTATATACGTATTGGATCGATCTTTTTTGATTTAATATATACCACGTATGGACATACAATTTAGAAGATGGTGTTAGGAGGTTTTAAGATACCTTGCCATCGGCAAGCGTTACCGCAACTTAAGTAATTCGATTGTGGATGGCAGTGTTTAGAAGAAGTTTCTACGCAATCCATGATGGAGGGTACATAAGCTTCGGCCTGGCCGAACTTACGGCCGTATATACTTGTTTTTTTTTTAATTATATCTCATGTTTACGCACAGTAGAGGAAGTAATTCGTAAAGTGATTATCAATAATCATAAGTCAACTAAGTTTGAATTGACATAAATGAAGTCAATTTAAGTGAATTTCAATTAATACTGACTACTGGAGCCTCATGGGGGACCAAATTTCTTCCGAACCGCTTAAAATTTGACACCCTAATTACCATTTTTGCTGATATTATACTGTCGTTGTTTTTCTAACTGGTCTTCTCGGTCATTTGTTGTTGTGTGAAGTAAACAAAATTTATTTCTTTCGTGTTTTCCTCAACGTTTCGAACATCGTCCGCATATTTTACTGTCTTATGATCCTCAATTGGCGTAGATTTTATTATCTGGTTTAATAATAATTGCACCCACTGTTCGTAAATTTAACAAACGTAAAAAAATGAAATATCACTAAGCCCATATATTCAGTAGTAGCCGCAGAAGCAGCGACAAAAATGCTCGTGAGTATTGGATGTAAGCGGAAGCGGAAGTGCGAAACGTTTTTTTTTTAACCACTCAAAGAGTCCATGTTGCATTCACCCATACAAATGCGCACAAAAGTGGTTAAACTTACTGCGAACGAAGTATAATAAAAATCTATATTGGTCTTTTTCATAGAATTTCACATGCGTTTTACATGAACATTACTTCTTTGATTTTTTTCCATTTTCGGCTGGGGTCCAACAACTGTTGTTTATCATTTTTTATGGCCATTGAAGAAGTTTTTTTGTCTATAGCTTATAATGCAGTGAGCGTAGCTCATCTATTCTACTGAACTATAGTTAGCAAGTTGCCATTGTGACCAAAACCCTTTTCAGCATATGCATAAAACCACACGCAGAGAAGAAACATGATTGTCACAATCATATTTGAAGAGCAAATAATATGATAGGAGCTATTTTTGCGGCGACCATTTAACATGTTCACCTGCAACCATGATGGCTCAGTGAACATAGTTCTAAGAAAAATAAAATTTTCTTCATCTAAAATGTTATTATATTGATAAAAAGAATTTTGTTTGAATCAAAAGACAATGGTCACGATCTAAAATGTTATGGTATTCGTCAAAAATGGGTTTCTTCCAGTTAAAAGAATATGGTCACAACCTAAAATGTTTTGATCTTTATGAAAAAACTTTTTTCATCGTCGAAAAAAGAACGCCACTTGAGAAAAAAAAACACAAAATTAACTTTATTTATTTGTTTTTATTTATATAAACTAATTCATTGTTTATTTGTATTTATAATGTCGTGCAAGCAAACATCACATATTTTTACACATTCTATTTTGGTTCAATTTCAACACTGAGTAATCATTTCATTTTTACTTCGTACCCATAAAATGTACCAATGCAGGCACCATGTAACTGTAAATAAAAATAAATTATACCATATATCAAAATGTAGAACAAAAAACAGGTATATTTTTTTCAATTACACTTTCCTTTTTTGTGTTGACATGAAACCACGTGCCAATTCTGAATAAATAAATTAACACAAAAACAAGTAATTCCGTATTCTCCGTCCATTCCAAGAAACAATCAACACACGACTGACGCGCAAAATGCAAATCGCTCAATGTTTTTATAAAATTCTCAATGTTTTTATAAAATTCTTTTCGCTGCAAAAAAATAAAAAATTAAATAGTCACGAAAACGATGTACATGGTCTTTATGGCCATGTAATGGTTATAGACTAGAGGTGTGCACGTGAGTAATATTTTACTCACGCTCACGCACACTCACGCACGATATTGTTTGGTAGGACTCACGCTCACGCACACTCACGAAAAGAAAATTTGTATTCACGCACACTCACGCACGAAAATGTCGTGACTCACGAAAAATGCCGTGACTCACGAAAAATATCGTGACTCACGAAAAATGTCGTGACTCACGAACAATTTTTTGAGTAATTTACCTTAGCGACGCGTCTGAAAACATGAGCATTATTAAAATCGAGAGCGTTATTACACTCTTAACATCCCAGGTGTCACTAAAATTGTAAATGAATTTAACTCTTAAGCGTTTTATGTTGGTGAGCAGGATTATTTTCGTGAGCGTAAATCTTTACTCACGCACACTCACGAAGATAATATTTTCGTGACTCACGCTCACGCACGACATTTTGGTTTGTTAATCACGCTCACGCACACTCACGCCGTTGCAATGAGCGTGACTCACGACTCACGCGTGAGTCACGAAAATTTTCGTGAGTCACGACAATTTCGTGTCACGTGCACACCTCTATTATAGACATGTCTATACGTAACCTATAAAAATACTTTTTTCCCTACAAAAAAGTAAACAAATTGAATGGTCAGGTACATGATTTTCCCGAACATGTAATGGTCTCAGAATCGTCATTTAAATAATAGAACATGTTTGCGGCATTTGAGAACCATTTAAATGCTTATTGCCAGCATCCGCTCCGCTCGAAAATTATTTTTACAAAGTCAAAATACATGGTTTTCGCGACATTTGCATACTCTAGATAAGCATTAAATGGATGCGGCAACCATTTCCAAACATGTTTTTTCTGTGCGTGCATAAGTGAATCAAAAATGCTGTCTGTAACTTTAACAACAAAATGGCTGGGCTGTTCTATACCATATGTAAACAAGACCTATGAATCGACGTACATATGAATTGGTAAATTGCGACATTAATTTGCAAAATGAACTTTTCCTAAGCCACGGATATAAAAAGCTGCTAGTAACTTAGGAATACGGAAATGATTTATTTCTAGTAAATAAATGAGAATCAATGGAAGTCATTGTGGGTATAACTACCGTCCACAAAAAAAAAAGACATGCGTTCAATCCCAGTTTCGCTCGAAATCCTCGAGTTGTTCTGCGGTGGTTGATTTCCTCTCCTCTTTTTTTTAAGTCAATAGATAATATAAGAGAGGAGTTCACCAATCTTTCGGGAATCTGTATAATCAACGCTTCTCTACTGGGGTTGTGTTTCAAATTTGTATCAAAGTGGGCTAATATGGGGTCCTGTGTGATAATATTTTCCTATTGTCACAAAGGATATCAATTTAGCAAACCCGGAGACTGTGATACTATTTTCCTGCGAGACATATCCTTAGCGTCGACTGGTCTGATAAATGATGAAGTCCGTCCTTTCACTGTCATCAGACTACCTTCCCAAAATTCTCACCATTGCTCGATCTTCCGGTTTCATAACATCTAAACAGCGGACATTTATCAACCAAGAACCAAGAAATCCAAATGGGATGATTTCAAAGAATATACTGATTGCCGTTTGAGTGAGTCTTCCAAGTTCATGTTGTCCAGAGGGTGTTCCGGGACATTATCCATGCAGCAGATGTTCGCTTCATATTCGCTGCTCGAATTTGCTAAGGTGAAGTTCAAATTTCCCGCAAAAGAGGCGGTACTCGCAGATAATCGCAGTCGTGCTAACTCTGCTGATCATATAATCAGTGAATTGAACCTAGAGATTAATAAGATAGTCGACAAGTACAACTGGAACACATGGCTAGAGAATCTGAAGCAATGTAACGTAGACACTGCTACAGGTAAGTTGTGCTCAATAAAGTAAACCATCTCGAACACTGCTACTAGGGATGATGGGATCTCATTCACCTTTGGCGACGTAGCTGTGACTGATCGGAACGAATGCCGGATTTTTGTTTTACCGTCAGTTTGTTGGCCATCTCGTGAGCGATAATTCCAAAAGGATAACCATTCGTCGTATTCATGAAATCTGATACAGCGATATACACAACTTACCTCCGCGAAGTTACAAATGTCATCAACACCGCAAAATCATTGAAGGCGCTGGACCCGGACGGAATTTTCATGCTAATGTTGAATCATCTGGAAATACTGGGAGTTGAATATTGACCAGACTTCTCAATTTGTTCATAGAATTATACCCGATGCCCAATGTCCAATGAAAGAGGGTAGGGTTATTCCACTACTAAGGTCAGTCAAAGATTCGAACAAGAGTGGACACTGGAGGCTCTAATCTTCTCAACCTTGTGTATAATTTTACTGCAGCTAACTATCAACATGGATTCCCTTAAGTTTATAGCGCAACAACAGATCTGCATGTCATTATAGCATACATAAATAGAGGAGTCAACTAGCCTTTCCTCGTGGCGCTTAACCTATCAAAAATATTTACAAACGGTCAGGCATGTCAGACTGTTCGAGGCTATTGAAATCCCGTTCTTACCGGTTGGAACCAGACGATGGGGTCTTGATTATCTATGTGGGTGCCAGTTGTACGTGGAATTTGGAGACAAATTTTAGTAGCATCCCACTTTAGTAGCAGAGTTCCTCGATCTGGATCTTTTTTTAAAAATTCTTCTTTAAATTTCTATCTAATTACTTCTTCTCTAATCTTACTTACTTCCACATAATTTATTTAGCTCTCACAACTTTATCTTCGGTACAACGAAGAAAGTGAACGCAAATACCAAATTTTATAAGTTTCGACTACGGATAATCATATAGCTCTTATTGGACTTTAACACACAATTGTCACGGTGCTTATCAGTACATAAATGACGCAAACAACTAAGTATTTCTATTTATAGACCAGCGTTTAATGCACATCCAAGCGCATTTAAAGTATCTTAGTTTAATGAAAACAAACAACCTTAGTTGCAAACGTCTGGCGCTCTCCTTTTTCGTAAATTACGAAAGCATCAATTTAGGATGTCTGGTATTGTGTAGTACTATGTGTGTTATATATATGCGTTGGAAAGCCATTCGTTCTTCAGAAAAAAACAGTGTTTGATATAAACCAGTAAGGAAAGTCTAAAGTCGGGCGGGGCCGACTATATTATATCCTGCACCACTTTGTAGATCTAAATTTTCGATACCATATCACATCCGTCAAATGTGTTGGGGGCTATATATAAAGGTTTGTCCCAAATACATACATTTAAATATCACTTGATCTGGAAGAATTTGATAGACTTCTACAAAATCTATAGACTCAAAATTTAAGTCGGCTAATGCACTAGGGTGGAACACAATGTTAGTAAAAAAATATGGGAAACGTTTAAATCTGAAACAATTTTAAGGAAACTTCGAAAAAGTTTATTTATGATTTATCTCTCGATATATATGTATTAGAAGTTTAGGAAAATTAGAGTCATTTTTACAACTTTTCGACTAAGCAGTGGCGATTTTACAAGGAAAATGTTGGTATTTTGACCATTTTTGTCGAAATCAGAAAAACATATATATGGGAGCTATATCTAAATCTGAACCGATTTCAACCAAATTTGGCACGCATAGCTACAATGCTAATTCTACTCCCTGTGCAAAATTTCAACTAAATCGGAGTTAAAAATTGGCCTCTGTGGTCATATGAGTGTAAATCGGGCGAAAGCTTTATATGGGAGATATATCCAAATCTGAACCGATTTCAAGCAAATTTGGCACGCATAGTTACAACGCTAATTCTACTCCCTATGCAAAATTTCAACTAAATCGGAGCATAAAATTGGCCTCTGTGGGCAAATGAGTGTAAATCGGGCGAAAGCTATATATGAGAGCTATATCTAAATCTGAACCGATTTTGCTGATATTTTGCAAGTTTTTCGAGACTCATAAAATATTCGGATGTACGTAATTTGAGGAAGATCGGTTGATATACACGCCAATTATGACCAGATCGGTGAAAAATATATATGGCAGCTATATCTAAATCTGAACCAAAATCAATAGGGATCGTCTTTGAGCCGAAACAGGACCCTATACCAAATTTTAGGACAATCGGACTAAAACTGCGAGCTGTACTTTGCACACAAAAATACATCAACAGACAGACAGATAGACGGACAGACAGACAGACGGACATCGCTAAATCGACTCAGAATTTAATTCTAAGCCGATCCGTATACTAAAAGGTTGGTCTATGATTACTCCTTCTTGGCGTTACATACAAATGCACAAACTTATTATACCCTGTACCACAGTAGTGGTGAAGGGTATAAAAACTGACAGCAGTTTTACAATAAATACTGGTTTTGCGGCAAAATAAAAGTTTTGTAACAAACAAATTGTTTTGGTATAAAAATTTTAACATTTCGAAGAGACTGTAACAAGAGAACAATGTATGTTAATTTTTATCCTATCCTAATTTCTTCGAAAACTATGAACTATGACAACTCTACCACTAACATTCTTTAAGGTTCCCCTGAAAGCAAGTGCAGCGATACGCCAATGTCATAATACTACAGCCCTTTTTAAATTGTATCCTCTGGTAGTCAGTAAATTCTGATTTTTTCTGGTCAGGGTTCATAAATATAACGGAGGTTTTTGTGAAACCTATTTTTTATACGAAATGGGAATTGTTGAATGTTTCTATGTAAGTATGTTTGTTTGATATTTTTGTTTAATTTATTCGTTGCTGTGACACTTTATAAATTTAACAGTTGCTTCTTGTAGAATTAATTTTGATTTTTTTTTCCGAATATTTGTAGCTCAAAAAAACCCTTAAAAAGTTAATTAACCAATAAACATGAGCAATCATATGTTCGCTCTTCTTTATTCAATGACAAAAGCACACTGAAAAAACAGTGAACCCACCAGGAAAGATAACTTTCGATTAATTTTAGAAATTTTGGAACTTTTTTAGAAAATTTTAACTAAACGGTATTACAAGCGCTGGCATCACTCCGATATGGCAAAAATTAGTAAATATTTTTCGAAATTCAAGAAAATTTATTAGACATAACTAAATTTTTTCAGTAGTTAAAGAAAATTTTGTAGTTTTAAGAGAAATCTTGGAGTTCAAAATTGCAAGAATGTCTTTAGTGACATACGAATTTCATGATGGACACATTTTTGGTAAAATTTACAAATTTAAAGAAATAATGAACTATTTTGTAAGAAATACGAAATTAGGAAATCTTTATGCTTTATTTGTGTATAACTTTTTCCCGTTTTTTAGTTCATTTAACTAACATACGCAAAAAATTATTTGACTAAAATAAACTTTTTCCAAACATAATGATTCTATGAACAAATATAAAGTTAATATGGCTTTAGTGAGTTCACTTTTTTTTTTTGAGTGCAATGATTTAGCAAATATAATGCGTCGAGATATTTACATTTATAATTTATCCTACATTGGAAAAAACGCTCACGCAGGCTAAGATTTTTATGCGTTTCACCATAGGATGGATTATATTAAGTTTGTCATTCCGTTTGTAATACATCGAAATAGAAATTAAAAAATTAATTGGATCAATTAATTTCGTGATTGAATCAGAAAACAATTTTTTTGTGGGGGATAGGTAAGGTTACACAGTAAAAAATATCACCAAAATATTTCCTGTTAAAAAGTTGATTGATGTTGAACATTTTTTCAATTAGTAAACTAATTGATACAATTAACTTTTTAATTAAACTCGAAAGACAAACGGTATGGTCACACTGGGAAAATATTTGTCCAAAATGAGTGTCAAACTTTTTTCCAAGAGAATTTTTGAAAAATCTGGATACCGTTAATGGAATATGCTCCTAACGTGATAGGTTAAAGTGGCAGCCCGATTAAGTAAAACGGTTTGCTGGTTTTACTGTTGTGACGAATTCTTTTTCGATTTCTGTATTTTGCCAGTGTGACCATACCGTAAGTCTTTAAGTTGAGATGACAGATATGTAGATATCACGGTTTAAAAGTTCGTTAGCTAACGTAGCACTAACGGAGCTTCATGAAAATGGGGGTAAGTCAGTGAAGAAATAGTTGAAAATAGTTACGTTTTTAATGAAAAAAGTAATTGAGTTTTCCCTTCAACATCAATAAATTTTTTAATCAAGTATTTTTTATGCCCAATTGAAATTGTGATTGATACTATCATTTTCGTGATTGAAGACATTACAATTAAAACAAGTAAGGAAAGTCTAAAGTCGGTTGGGGCCGACTATATTATACCCTGCACCACACAAATTTAAATCTAATTTTCGATACCATATCACATCCGTCAAATGTGTTGGGTGCTATATATAAAGGTTTGTCCCAAATACATACATCTAAATATCACTCGATTTGAACAGGATTTGATAGACTTTTACAAAATCTATAGACTCAAAATTTAAATTGGCTAATGCACTAGGGTGGAACACAATTTTAGTAAAAAAAATATGGGAAACATTTAAATCTGAAGCAATTTTGAGGAAACTTCGCAAAAGTTTATTTATGATTTATCGCTCGATATATATGTATTAGAAGTTTAGGAAAATTAGAGTCATTTTTACAACTTTTCGACTAAGCAGTGGCGATTTTACAAGGAAAATGTTGGTATTCTGACCATTTTTGTCGAAATCAGAAAAACATATATATGGGAGCTATATCTAAATCTGAACCGATTTCAATCAAATTTAGCACACATGACTATATTACTAATTGTACTCCTAGTGCAAAATTTCAAAATTCGGCCAAAAATCTGGCTTCTGGGGCCATATAAGTCCATATCGGGCGAAATATATATATGGGAGCTATATCTAAATCTGAACCGATTTCTTCTGACCCAAATTAGGAACATGTGCCAAATTTGAAGGCGATTGGACTTAATTTGCGACCTAGACTTTGATCACAAAAATGTGTTCACAGACAGACGGACGGACAGACAGACGGACATGGTTATATCCAGGGATCCGGAGCGGTCCATTTTTTTCGCTCCGCTCCGGAGAAAAAAAAAAACCGCTCCGCTCCACGCTCCGCTCCGAGAAAAAAAAAATCGCTCCGCTCCGCTCCACGCTCCGCTCCACGCTCCGCTCCGCTCCTCTTCGAGAAAATTATAGTACAAATATTGTATTATTTGTTCAATTGAGTTTTATTATACCCTGCTCCACACTGTGGAACAGGGTATTATAAGTTAGTGCATATGTTTGCAACACCCAGAAGGAGACGAGATAGACACATGGTGTCTTTGGCAAAAATGCTCAGGGTGGGCTCTTGAGTCGATATAGTGATGTCCGTCTGTCCGTGAACACATTTTTGTAATCAAAGTCTAGGTCGCAGTTTTAGTCCAATCGACATCAAATTTGACACAAGTAAAGGGTGATTTGTTAAGAGCTTGATAACTTTTAAAAAAAAAAAAACGCATAAAATTTGCAAAATCTAATCGGTTCTTTATTTGAAACGTTAGATTGGTCCATGACATTTACTTTTTGAAGATAATTTCATTTAAATGTTGACCGCGGCTGCGTCTTAGGTGGTCCATTCGGAAAGTCCAATTTTGGGCAACTTTTTCGAGCATTTCGGCCGGAATAGCCCGAATTTCTTCGGAAATGTTGTCTTCCAAAGCTGGAATAGTTGCTGGCCACAAAAAATAGTCTAAAGGCGTCAAATCGCATGATCTTGGTGGCCAACTTACCGGTCCATTTCTTGAGATGAATTGTTCTCCGAAGTTTTCCCTCAAAATGGCCATAGAATCGCGAGCTGTGTGGCATGTAGCGCCATCTTGTTGAAACCACATGTCAACCAAGTTCAGTTCTTCCATTTTTGGCAACAAAAAGTTTGTTAGCATCGAACGATAGCGATCGCCATTCACCGTAACGTTGCGTCCAACAGCATCTTTGAAAAAATACGGTCCAATGATTCCACCAGCGTACAAACCACACCAAACAGTGCATTTTTCGGGATGCATGGGCAGTTCTTGAACGGCTTCTGGTTGCTCTTCACTCCAAATGCGGCAATTTTGCTTATTTACGTAGCCATTCAACCAGAAATGAGCCTCATCACTGAACAAAATTTGTCGATAAAAAAGCGGATTTTCTGCCAACTTTTCTAGGGCCCATTCACTGAAAATTCGACGTTGTGGCAGATCGTAAGTCTATTCATGATGAAATGTCAAAGCATACTGAGCATCTTTCTCTTTGACACCATGTCTGAAATCCCACGTGATCTGTCAAATACTAATGCATGAAAATCCTAACCTCAAAAGAATCACCCTTTATATGCTTTGGCTCAGAATAGAACCCTATTGATTTTGGAAGAAATCGGTTCAGATTTAGATATAGCTCCCATATATATTTCGCCCGATATGGACTTATATGGCCCCAGAAGCCAGAATTTTACCCTAATTTGCTTGAAATTTTGCAGAAGAAGAACAATTAGCACTAGAGTCAAGTGTGTCAAATTTTATTGAAATCGGTTCAGATTTAGATATAGCTCCCATATATATCTTTCGCCCGATATGGACTAATACGGTCCCAGAAGCTAGAGTTTTATCCCAATTAGGTTGAAATTTTGCACTAGGGGTACAATTAGTAGTGTAGTCAAGTATGCCAAATTTTATTGAAATCGGTTCAGATTTAGATATAGCTCCCATGTATAGCTTTCGACCGATTAACACTCATATGACCACAGAGGCCAATTTTTAACTCCGATTTAGTTGAAATTTTCCACAGGGAGTAGAATTAGCATTGTAGCTATGCCTGTCAAATTTGGTTTAAATCGGTTCAGATTTAGATACAGCTCTCATATATATGTTTTTCTGATTTCGACAAAAATGGTCAAAATACCAACATTTTCCTTGTAAAATCGGCACTGCTTAGTCGAAAAGTTGTAAAAATGACTCTAATTTTCCTAAACTTCTAATACATATATATCGAGCGATAAATCATAAATAAACGTTTGCGAAGTTTCCTTAAAATTACTTCAGATTTAAATGTTTCCCATATTTTTTTACTAACTTTGTGTTCCACCCTAGTGCATTAGGCGACTTAAATTTTGAGTCTATAGATTTTGTAGAAGTCTATCAAATTCTGTCCAGATCGAGTGATATTTAAATGTATATATTTGGGACAAACCTTTATATATAGCCCCCAACACATATGACAGATGTGATATGGTATCGAAAATTCAGATCTACAAAGTGGTGCAGGGTATAATATAGTCGGCCCCGCCCGACTTTAGACTTTCCTTACTTGTTTTATTTAGAAAAATCGGGTGGTACATATATGGGAGCTGTAGCTAAATCTGAACCGATTTCGATGATTTTTTGCACATATAGTTAGTGCCATAGAAGATTACATTTAGCCAACTTTGAGTAAGATCGGTTGATAAATAAGGGTTTTATGACATAATTTGGCAAAATTGGGCGATACACGCAAAGAAAAAAAACGTTTGGAAAACGTGTACCGAAAACGTTTTTCTTTTGTTAGAGTTTTTTGAATTGCTTCGAAAATTTTAAACTTTTATCACCAAAAAAATTCGTTTGTTACAAAATTTTTATTTTTTCAATAAAAAAAGTTATTTTTGAAATAACAACACAGTCCATTTCGTTTATATCAAACACTGTTCTTTTCTGACTTTAGGTCTTTAATAAGACACATTTTACAGTTCAAAATTTAATATACTACAATGTAATGTTGAACATTTTTTCGGAATCTTCCGAATATATCTGGAATATATGTAAAAAAACAAAAGCAAAAAAAAAAAAAAAACTTTGGCCGAAGCAGGGATCGAACCCACGACCCTTGGCATGAGAGTCGGACGTAGCTACCACTGCTCCACGGTGCCAAACTAAATGTTTGTTTCTGTTAAATAAACTTTGTTTATTCGGTTCGTGGGCGCCGCAAGCTATGCTATATAAATATAACTTATATGGATATTTATCTATTGATGACCATAACAGGTACATAGCTCAGTGGTTAGTGTGTTGGCTTACAATGTGCATGGTCCGCGGTTCGATTCTCCGTCCAGGCGAAAGGTAAAAAAATTTAAAAATTTATAAAATCGTATAATTTCTTCTACATTGTTGGTATTACAGGAAAAGGTGTTAAGAACTAAAAATCCTCGTGGATGTGAGAAAGATGTGAGGGACAATGTAATTAGCAAGAAAATAATGTTTTTTTTTTGAGCTAGTCTTTATGAAATTGTTTTTACATCCTGGAAAAGAATAAACGTTTATCACAAAAAGTATATACTTTTCTTCCAAATACACTTCCTTACAGTGAAAAGCAAATGAGAAACGAACTTTGTTTGTCTAAAATTTCGTTTGGGAGGAAAGAATTATTTTTTTGCGTGTACATATATATGGGACCTATATCTAAATCTGAACCGATTTCGATGAAATTTTCAGACTTAGAGGGTGATACAAAAGATTATTTTGTGCTAAATTTGACGACGATCGGTTAGTAAAAAAGTGCAACGTGACCCCATTTGTCGAAATCGAGCAATACATATATATGCTATATCTCAATTTGATCCGATTTATTCCAAATTCAATAGCGTTCGTCCTTGTGCCCAAAAAAACTCCCTGTACCAAACTTCATCAAAATCGGTTAATAATTGCGACCGGAATCCTGTGAACAACAAATACATGGACAGACGGACGGACGGACACCAAGCGCTAGATCGACTCAGGAGGTGATTCTGAGTTGATCGGTATATACTTTATTGGGTCTAAAATCAATATTTCTGGTAGGCACATTTTTTGGCAGATCAAACTTATTATACCCTAACCACTATGTGGTTTAGGGTATAATGACTTTCACTTAGCTATAAGGACAAACAGACTTCATTGAAAAGTTTAGAGACTTTTAGACAAGGAAAAAACTTTACTTCAGAGAAATACGTTTTCTATTCTAAGCAAAATTCGTATTCATATTTTACGCATGTGAAATATTTGGCCTCCCGACAATATTCTTTGCGGTGCACCATCTACTATTTAATATGTGATAGAAACCAAATTTATGAAAATGGACCAAATTCTGTTTGGTCCGACCATCGGACCAAATTTAAAAATTAGAAATTTTTTTGGACCAATTTTGGTCCGATCGGACCAAAACGGCAACGCTGATTGGAATTGAAAGTCTATACACAGAGTAGAAGTAGCTACTCTCCGAATTTTTTTCGTTTTGCAACAGACGTAGAGAAGAGGTTTTGTTATATTTGTAATGCGTGTGTGTATGTTTATGTTTGCAACAACCTCCATCGAAATCAGTCCGTGGTATACCTACGAATATTCTTACTCAGATCTAGTGTTACCTAATTTCGCTTTTTTCTCTTTTATTGCAAAAATACATTTTCGAACAGCGTTTTTAAGAAATGTTCGTTCTCAAAAAAGTAGATAACATGCAATAATACAAATTAAGTCAATGTGAAAAAAAAAAAAATAAAATAAATGTATATGCGCACATTTTTCAACCAAAATTGAAACTATCCATAATTTTAATTAAATTTTCGAGAACTAATATCAGAAATAAGAGAATTCTAGGATATAGTACAATAGTAAAGCAAATATGAATGTCCTTACACTGAAAAAAAAAATTTCTTAATTATTAAAGTCACGTTGACATTACCTCAAAAATTTTATCTTTCATGTTATGATACACATTTTTAAGTAAAATCACTTAATTATAAGGACATTACAACTTCATTCAAAAGTTTAGAGAAATGCGTCTTCCATGTTAAGCAACATTTGCATTCTTATTCTAAGGACATGAAATCTTTGACTTCACGACAATATTTTTTTCAGTGTAGAAAACTAAAAAATTAAATATAAATAAGATCATTTAATTGCATTTATTTGACGTTCATTACAAACTACTAGCTATATTTGAAATTACCTACACAGTATAATTTCAAAGTTACATATTTCATTCAAGTAATATTTTATTCGGAGCGGAGCGGTTTTTCATTTGGAAACCGCTCCGCTCCCGCTCCGCTCCGGATTTTAGAAATGCCGCTCCCGCTCCGCTCCCGCTCCGGCAAAAAAAGGGCTTGCTCCGCTCCACGCTCCGCTCCGCTCCGCTCCGGATCCCTGGTTATATCGAGCATTATTGCCAAAGACACCATGTGTTTATCTCGTCTCCTTCTCGGTGTTACAAACATATGCACTAACTTATAATACCCTGTTCCACAGTGTGGCGCAGGGTATAAAAATTAATTGGATCAATTAGTTTCTTGATTGAATCAGAAAAAATTTTGTTTGAGGTTAGGTAAGGTTAGGCATAGTTGCAGCCCGTTATTTCAGGCTTATTTAGAATGTTCAGTCCATTGTGATACCACAGTGGTGAATTTCTTTCATATAACTGAGTGCTGTCCGATTCCACATTTAGTTTAATGACAAGGAACCTCTTTTTTATATCTGAGAAGCTTTGAAACATTCTGAAATGTCACCGGCATTACTGAGAGGGGATAATCCACCGTGGGAAAACTTGTTGGTGAAACTGAGTGTGAACCCATGACCCTTTGTATGCAAAGCGGGCATGCTAACTGTTGCACAACGATCACACGCAATATAAGCATGAATGAAGATTTATACGCTATTCTCTCACAGGCAATCCGGTTGACTGATATATAGACATGCTGTTCATTAGCCACTAAATAAGCCACTTTATATCTTAATCGGTTTAAATATATAGAGAAGAATATACACTAATAGAAAAAATTACGTTCCATAGACGTGAACGGATGTTCACAAAAAATCAAAACGGAATGTTCACAATGTCGTCCACGGGCGTTCACGATTTCATGAATGGCATTCGTTTTGCTTTGGCCATGAAAAGTCTTAAAATAATCGATAGACGTTATTATGGCAACTCCCTCGGTGGTGCAATGTGTTAAGGCGACTGCTAACGCGTATGGTGCAGAAAACACAGGTTCGAGTCACGGTGGCGGAAATCATTTTTATACCCTTCACCACTACTGTGGTACAGGGTATAATAAGTTTGTGCATTTGTATGTAACGCCAAGAAGGAGTAATCATAGACCAACCTTTTAGTATACGGATCGGCTTAGAATTAAATTCTGAGTCGATTTAGCGATGTCCGTCTGTCTGTCTGTCCGTCTGTCTGTCTGTTAATGTATTTTTGTGTGCAAAGTACAGCTCGCAGTTTTAGTCCGATTGTCCTAAAATTTGGTATAGGGTCCTATTTCGGCTCAAAGACGATTCCTATTGATTTTGGAAAAATCGGTTCAGATTTAGATATAGCTGCCATATATATTTTTCACCGATCTGGTCATAATTGGCGTGTATATCAACCGATCTTCCTCAAATTCCGTACATCCGAATATTTTATGAGTCTCGAAAAACTTGCAAAATATCAGCAAATCGGTTCAGATTTAGATATAGCTCCCATATATAGCTTTCGCCCGATTTACACTCATTTGCCCACAGAGGCCAATTTTTAACTCCGATTTAGTTGAAATTTTGCACAGGGAGTAGAATTAGCATTGTAACTATGCGTGCCAAATTTGGTTGAAATCGGTTCAGATTTGGGTATATCTCCCGTATATAGCTTTCGCCCGATTTACACTCATATGACCACAGAGGCCAATTTTTAACTCCCATTTAGTTCAAATTTTGCACAGGGAGTAGAATTAGCATTGTAACTGTGCGTGCTAAATTTGGTTGAAATCGGTTCAGATTTGGATATATCTCCCATGTATAGCTTTCGCCCGATTTACACTCATATGAAATTTTGCACAGATAGTAGAATTAGCATTGTTGCTATGCGTGCCAAATTTGGTTGAAATCGGTTCAGATATAGATATAGCTCCCATATATATGTTTTTCTGATTTCAACAAAAATGGTCAAAATACCAACAATTTCCTTGTAAAATCGCCACTGCTTAGTCGAAAAGTTGTAAAAATGACTCTAATTTTTCTAAATTTCTAATACATATATATCGAGCGATAAATCATAAATAAACTTTTGCAAAGTTTCCTTAAAATTGCTTCAGATTTAAATGTTTCCCATATTTTTTTACTAACATTGTGTTCCATCCTAGTGCATTAGCCGACTTAAATTTTGAGTCTATAGATTTTGTAGAAGTCTATCTAATTCGGTCCAGATCGAGTGATATTTAAATGTATGTATTTGGGACAAACCTTTATATATAGCCCCCAACACATTTGACGGATGTGATATGGTATCGAAAATTTAGATCTACAAAGTGGTGCAGGGTATAATATAGTCGGCCCCGCCCGACTTTAGACTCTCCTTACTTGTTTTTTTTTTTTTAATTTTGTTTATAAATTCGTAACCATAACGTTTTCAGATCGTGAACGCTGGTTGTTATTTCGACAACGTTGTCAGATTGACACCGCCTGTTCTCTGTTCGACAGAACTGATAAAAACTAATTTTTGCATGGTAATTAGAGGGCCATTTCAACGGGATCCAATGAATTTTGTTCATTCATTACGATTCGAAAGTCGAATCTTGGGGGTCGATTTATATGCATCGAAAGAATTCTCTTCGTAAAAAGAACGAAATATTACATTAAAAGTACGAAATTTTGTGATTATTTTGTAACCAGAGAAACTTTTCATAAAAAGAATGAAATGTTACGTTCTTTTTAACGAAATTTGTTCTCCATAAGTGTATACAAACAAAACTTTCGTACTTCTTCACAAAAATCATGAAATGTGAAGAAAGTTTCGTTAAAAGTACGAAGTTTTTAGGAAGAAAAGTTCGTAAAAAGTTCTTCGCAAAATTTCCGAAAATTAAAGAAAATTTCGTTGTTTTAATGAAGAATTTACAAAGAATAGTTAATGAAGAATGTTTCGTAAAAGTAACGAAGAGAATTCTTTCGGTGTGAGGGCTATATATAACTATGAATCGATATCGACCAAATTTTTATACTTTCGTTAAGTATCGGATCGGGCGTTCTTAGCCTTATGGCTCCAATATGCGGTGGAAGATAGGCGTTTGCCAATTCCACCGATGTCGATGGATTAAAGTTCAGCTCTCTCTCTCTCATAGTTTATTTTTCTTGTTCATTGAATCCTTAAAGATTTTTATCTAAATTTTATGCGGCGCCTTTCGATGCCAATAAAACCATTACAGTTGCACAACTAAATGGAATCAAAGCAATGAGAAAAAGGTAACCTTTTAATCTATCATTTTACTGCACTAAACACATATGGAAATGCCACTCAAAATATCTTCTTGGATGTATTTTCAGAATTCCTCAAAAGAAAAGAAATGACAAACGACAGTTGATTTTACTTGTGTTCAAAACGATATAACTGCAGTCATTTCAAAGATGGAAGAAAAACACATCCTTGAACGAAAGCCCAGGCAATCTCACACTGTCTACGCACACACACACATAGTCACACACTGTTTTCACAGCCTTCCTTTTTCTCTAAGAGGCTATCGTAAATATAACGTTTACCTCATCCATTGCAAATGTCGAAAAGATAGCTGTGTGGATTTAAGGGAAAAAGGACGATTACAAACTCCTATAACCATGTGTCTAAGGGCATCGTCGATTTCTTTGAGCAGTGATAGTTTGAGGCAATTCAGTTCTATTAATTTATCTATCAACGAAACGTACATTAAGTTCAAGAACTCTTGGGAGTGAGCAATTGAAGGGTAGGGTATTTCAATTTATTATTCCATATTTTGTTTTGATATCAAGAATTGACTGCCCCTGGGTGACCAGCCATCGTTTGAATTTCATGAATCCAAAGATGATCAGAAAATAAAATTTTAACGTTTTTTTTTTGCATTAAACCTGTAGAAAAACTTTGTGCATTTCTTATAGTAAAAAGCAAACAAAATTGGAAGTTGTGATCTTCCTTCAATTTTCTTCCACTTCCGATGGAGTTCTTTTGGACCAGTGTTAAAAATACGCTATTTGGTTATTTAAAGTCAAAATTTAATTTTGCACAATTAAATGTCGCAAAAAAGAATGGGAAATCGA
Source organism: Haematobia irritans (assembly GCF_050003625.1). Lineage (NCBI taxonomy): Eukaryota > Metazoa > Arthropoda > Insecta > Diptera > Muscidae > Haematobia > Haematobia irritans. Next base: position 57,280,529 of record NC_134401.1, read on the forward strand.
CAAAAAACTAAAAATTTTATGAAAGGAAAGTTAACAAGTATATACGGCCGTAAGTTCGGCCAGGCCGAAGCTTATGTACTCTCCACCATGGATTGCGTAGAAACTTCTACTGAAGACTGTCATCCACAATCGAATTACTTGGGTTGCGGTAACTTTTGCCGATGACAAGGTATCTTAAAACTTCCTAATACCGTAATATATACCACGTAGTCCATACGTGGTATATATATAAAACTTAAAATGGCCGATTAAATACGTATATAATTAAGTATGACAAAATTTTTTATAGAAATAAAATTTTGACAAAATAAAATTTTCACAACATTTTCTATAGAAGTAAAATTTGGACAAAATTTTCTATAGAAATACGATTTTAACAATATTTTCTATAGAAATAACATTTTGACAAAATTTTCTATAGAAATAAAATTTTTACTAAATTTTCAAAAGATTTAAAATTTTGACAACATTCTCTATAGAAATAAAATTTTGACAACATTGGTTATTAGCGGCCATATATTAATACCATGTTGCAAATTTCAACCGGATCGGATGAATTTTGTTCGTCCAAGTGGCTCCTGAGTTCAAATCTGGGGATCGGTTTATATATTTTTTGAGTGGTTCTTAGAGAACATATACTAACACCACGTACCAAATTTCAACCGGATCGGATGAATTTTGCTCCTCTAAGAGGCTCCGGAGTTCAAATCTGGGGATCGGTTTATATGGGGGCTATATATAATTATGGACCGATATGGACCAATTTTTGCATGGTTGTTGGAGACCATATATTAACACCATGTACCAAATTTCAGCCGGATCGCAAGCCAAATTTGGGGGTCCGTTTATATGGTGGCTATACGTAAAAGTGGACCAATATGGACCAATTTTTGCATGGTTGTTAGAGACCATATACAAACACCATGTACCAAATTTCATCGGATCGGATCGGATGAAATTTGCTTCTCTTAGAGGCTCCGCAAGCCAAATCGAGGGATCGGTTTATATGGGGGCTATGTATAATTATGGACCGATGTGGACTAATTTTTGCATGGTTGTTAGAGACCATATACTAAAACCATGTACCAAATTTCAGCCTGATCGGATGAAAGTTACTTCTCTTAGAGGCTCCGCAAGCCAAATTTGGGGGTCCGTTTATATGGGGGCTATACGTAAAGGTGGCAATACCATCCGACCTACATCTATAACAATTACTTGTGCCAAATTTCAAGTCGATAACTTGTTTCGTTCGGAAGTTAGCGTGATTTCAACAGACGGACGGAAGGACATGCTCAGATCGACTCAGAATTTCACGACCCAGAATACATATACTTTATGGGGTCTTAAAACAATATTTCGATGTGTTACAAACGGAATCCTATGGTGGAGGGTATAAAAATTTTAGATTTTTTTAATTTCTTTATCCGAATGAACTTCTAAGGCACAATTTCTAAAGCAATGAAAAGGCTCCGAAAACGAAGTACTTCCGTCCTATATGGACGAAAAACCCCAGCGAAACAAGCGTGTCCAAAAAAGTGGTGAAAAAGTTATTTTTGGATCCGGAAGTGGTGCAAAATTGGCGTAGAAGCGATGAATTTAATACGGGATTATCATAGGACGGATGTCCACCATTTCAAATGCCGTTGCACTGAATTTGCAGCACTTCTTAAGGTTTGATCCGAATTCAGTGTTTTGGATGTAAATTACAAAATTTTTCAATAATTTGCCAAATAAATAATTTTTATAAATTTTTATGATTTTTAAAGCATCTGAAACGTTTGACATCAAATATTTTCAAAGAAAACAATAATTTTCAAAAATTGGCAATTTTTTAAGATTGGATTTTCCTTTTTTTTCGAAGAAATTTTAATGATTTGTACCATTTTATTATTCCTTGTTCTGTTTTTAACCTATTTGAAACAGAAAAAGTTAATCTTCTTTTCAAAAATATGAAAAAATCGAGTTACAAAAAATTTAATTAAAATGTTCTTTATTTTAACTACTCAGGAAGCTCGAGTAGTTAAAATAAAGAACATTTTTGGGAGAACATTTTTAGAAGTGCTTTTAACGTTGTGTCTTTAGAAGCACTTCCATTCTTTTTTGCTGGGAAATTATATGTTTTGAACTCAACTTTTTTGCACATACTTTTTAAGTGCAAGCTGATAATGTTCATAAACTAGTATAACATGTTTGAGGCGTATATGTTACTATGTTCTAACATATTATGTTTGGGACATTACATTTTCTTAAATATAATGTCTCTGCCAAACAAAAAAAAATTGAAAGTTTTCCCACACATATTTATTTTAAAGCGCATCCCGGAATCCCCCATCAAAATTTTCCACTTCCAATGCAGTTTCGGACAAGTATTACAAACTACGCAATTAGGCAATTTTAAGTGAATATTTACATTTTGTACAATAAAAAAAAATTAAGTTAAATTTCATTCCATATGGGATTTCCACCTGTGTCATTTGACTTTTTCACTTCCATGGAAGCTTTTTTTAAAAGGTTTTACAAATTACAAGAATTTTAAATTCTTTGTTGATTTTTAATGGAAAAAATATATTTATATAAAAATATACATATCCCGAATATAACAAAATAAAAAGGACGTATAACATAAAAACAATTTTTTTTTGAGATTTGAACCAGTGTTCTTAAGTTTTCAATTCATAATAATAAAGAAGATCTCAGGAAGTAGTTAGAATCAGGGATCCGGAGCGGCCCATTTTTTTCGCTCCGCTCCGCTCCCGCTCCGGAGAAAACAAAACCGCTCCGCTCCTCGCTCCGCTCCGAGAAAAAAAAAAATCGCTCCGCTCCACGCTCCGCTCCACGCTCCGCTCCGCTCCTCTTCGAGAAAATTATAGTACAAACATTGTATTATTTGTTCAATTGAGTTTTATTTTATTTAGAAAAATCGGGCGGTACATATATGGGAGCTATAGCTAAATCTGAACCGATTTCGATGATTTTTTGCACATATAGTTAGTGCTATAGAAGATTACATATCGCCAACTTTGAGTAAGATCGGTTGATAAATAAGGGTTTTATGACCTAATTTGACAAAATCGGGCGGTACATATATATGGGACCTATATCTAAATCTGAACCGATTTCGATGAAATTTTCAGACTTAAAGGGTGATACAGAAGATTATTTTGTGATAAATTTGATGACGATCGGTTAGTAAAAAAAGTGCAACGTGACCCCATTTGTCGAAATCGGGCAATACATATATATGGGAGCTATATCTAAATTTGATCCGATTTCTTCCAAATTCAATAACGTTCGGCCTTGTGCCCAAAAAAACTCCCTGTACCAAATTTCATCAAAATCGGTTAATAATTGCGACCGAAATCCTGTGAACAACAAATACATGGACAGACGGACGGATGGACGGACGGACGCCAAGCGCTAGATCGACTCAGGAGGTGATTCTGAGTCGATCGGTATATATTTTATGGGGTCTAAAATCAATATTTCTTGTAGGCACATTTTTTGGCAGATCAAACTTATTATACCCTAACCACTATGTGGTTTAGGGTATAATGACTTTAAAACAATGTGTTGAAATATTTTATTAATTTTGAAGATTTTTTCAGAAATATTAAATCCATTTTGACTTCATTAAAACGACATTTTCATTCATGTTAGGATACACATTTTTATGTCGAATCACTTAGCTATAAGGACAAACAGACTTCATTGAAAAGTTTAGAGACTTTCTTTATATTAGAGAAATACGTCTTCTATTCTAAGCAAAATTCGTATTCGTATTTTAAGCATGTGAAATATTTGGCCTCCCGACAATATTCTTTGCGGTGCACCATCTACTATTTAATATGTGATAGAAGCCAAATTTATGAAAATGGACCAAAATGGACCAAATTCTGTTTGGTCTGACCATCGGACCAAATTTAAAAATTAGAAATCTTTTGGACCAATTTTGGTCCGATCGGACCAAAACGGCAACGTTGATTGGAATTGAAAGTCTATACACAGAGTAGAAGTAACTACTCTCCGAAAGCTTTTTTTGTTTTGCAACAGACGTAGAGAAGAGGTTTTGTTATATTTGTAATGTGTGTGTGTATGTTTATGTTTGCAACAACATCCATCGACATCAGTCCGTGGTATACCTACGAATATTCTTACTCAGATCTAGTGTTACCTAATTTCGCTTTTTTCCCCTTTATTGTATAATAAATGTATATGCGCACATTTTTCAACCAAAATTGAAACTATCCATAATTTTAATTAAATTTTCGAGAACTAATATCAGAAATAAGAGAATGCTAGGATATAGTACAATAGTAAAGCAAATGTGAATGAAAAAAAGCATGCCCGGTTCCAAAGATTTTGTCTTTACTTTAACAGTTTGGGTATTAATTCCGAGCCAAAGAAGCGGAGAATACAAGTAAGGATAATTTAAAGACGTAATTCTCTTTTAAATTTGGGGGTTATGTACTTGCTTCTAGGAAGCAAATGTTAATTTTTAATTTTTTTAGATTTTTTTCGTCAGTTGTTATCAAAATCCTTTAAAAACGAGTTAACGAGTTATTTTTTTTCCATATTAAGACTCGACTTCCAGTAGAAATTATGCTATGTTTCAAGTAAAAAGCGTCTTTAAAATAAAGTGTTGAAAAACATGTCTTATTTTCTAACGATTTTTTGCTTTGTAGGCAAGATGCAAAAAGGAAACAAATTTAAAGACAATTTTATTAATTTTAAAGAATTTTTCTTAATTATTAAAGTCACGTTGACCTTACCTCAAAAATTTTATCTTTCATGTTATGACACACATTTTTAAGTAAAATCACTTAATTATAAGGACATTACAACTTCATTCAAAAGTTTATTGCCGTTTGGACAAGAAAAAAAACTTTATTTTAGAGAAATGCGTCTTCCATGTTAAGCAAAATTTGCATTCTTATTCTAAGGACATGGAATCTTTGACTTCACGACAATATTTTTTTCAGTGTAGAAAACTAAAAAATTAAATATAAATAAGATCGTTTAATTGCATTTATTTGACGTTCATTACAAACATCTTTGTAGTAATACGGGATGAAATTGATCGAAAGTACTGTTGTTACTTTTACAACACATACTAGATATATATTTTGACATTTGCCGTTTTTGAAAACAATTACTAAACAAGTAAGAAAAGTCTAAAGTCGGGCGGAGCCGACTATGTTATACCCTGCACCACTTTGTAGATCTAAATTTTCGATACCATATCACATCCGTCAAATGTGTTGGGGGCTATATATAAAGTTTTGTCCCAAATACATACATTTAAATACCACTCGATCTGGAAGAATTTGATAGACTTCTACAAAATCGATAGACTCAAAATTTAAGTCGGCTAATGCACTAGGGTGGAACACAATGTTAGTAAAAAAAATATGGGAAACGTTTAAATCTGAAGCAATTTTAAGGAAACTTCGAAAAAGTCTATTTATGATTTATCGCTCGATATATATATATATATATATATATATTAGAAGTTTGGGAAAATTAGAGTCATTTTTACAACTTTTCGACTAAGCAGTGGCGATGTTACAAGGAAAATGTTAGTATTTTGACCATTTTTGTCGAAATCAGAAAAACATATATATGGGAGCTATATCTAAATCTGAACCGATTTCAACCAAATTTGGCACGCATAGCAACTAAATCGGAGTTAAAAATTGGCCTCTGTGGTCATATGAGTGTAAATCGGGCGAAAGCTATATATGGGAGCTATATCTAAATCTGAACCGATTTCAACCAAATTTGGCACGCATAGCAACAATGCTAATTCTATTCTCTGTGCAAAATTTCAACTAAATCGGAGATAAACATTGGCCTCTGTGGTCATATGAGTGTAAATCGGGCGAAAGCTATATATGGGAGATATATCTAAATCTGAACCGATTTCAACCAAATTTGGCACGCATAGCAACAATGCTAATTCTACTCCCTGTGCAAAATTTCAACTAAATCGGAACAAAAAATTGGCCTCTGTGGTCATATGAGTGTAAATCGGGCGAAAGCTATATTTGGGAGCTATATCTAAATCTGAACCGATTTCAACCAAATTTGGCACGCATAGCTACAATGCTAATTCTACTCCCTGTGCAAAATTTCAACCAAATTGGGGTAAAACTTTGGCTTCTGGGACCGTATTAGTCCATATCGGGCGAAAGATATATATGGGAGCTATATCTAAATCTGAACCGATTTCAATAAAATTTAGCACACTTGACTATAGTGCTAATTGTTCTTCTTGTGCAAAATTTTAAGCAAATTAGAGTAAAACTCTGGCTTCTGAGGCCATATAAGTCCATATCGGGCGAAATATATATATGGGAGCTATATCTAAATCTGAACCGATTTCTTCCAAAATCAATAGGGATCTATTCTGAGCCAAAACACATACTTGTGCCAAATTTGAAGTCGATTGGACTAAAACTGCGACCTAGACTTTGATTACAAAAATGTGTTCACGGACAGACGGACAGACGGACATCGCTATATCGACTCAGGAGCCCACCCTGAGCATTTTTGCCAAAGACACCATGTGTCTATCTCGTCTCCTTCTGGGTGTTGCAAACATATGCACTAACTTATAATACCCTGTTCCACAGTGTGGAGCAGGGTATAAAAACACGTTGTGTTTTCCCCAATGTACGTACGTACAAAAATACATATCGTACATTTTAAACGTTTACTCACACTACGCTAAGTACTAGCTAAATTTGAAATTACCTACACAGTGTAATTTCAAAGTTACACATTTCATTCAAGTAATATTTTATTCGGAGCGGAGCGGTTTTTCATTTGGAAACCGCTCCGCTCCGGATTTTAGAAATGCCGCTCCCGCTCCGGCAAAAAAAGGGCTTGCTCCGCTCCGCTCCGCTCCGGATCCCTGGTTAGAATGGCATGCCGTGGTGTCATATTAGGTTCCTATTAGAGCATTGCATCGGTCATATATTTTTGTGTTCGAGAACATCTCGAAGCCCAACAAGTAAGGTAGAGATTTGTAGTCGTTCCCGTTTGGACCGATGTTTGTAAGTTCGAATACAACCATAACTCGTTCTCGTTTGTGTTGTATGAAACGGTCAATCAAACAACTTCAGTCTTCGGGATCAAACACAACGAGTCAAATTGTTTTCGAAAATCGAATCGAGGATTTCGAATCTTTTTTTGCCCTCACGTAGTAACAATCAAAGACAATAAACTTGAGAAAGATGTGAAATTGGCTACTGAGGAGATCAAACCATTTACCGTGTTAGTTTCATACTCGAACCAAACGCGTATACGACAAGTATTGACATAGCATTAAAATGCAAATAAAAAGAAATGAAGTGCACGAAATAAATTTCAATAGAGGGAAAATGTAATTTTTTTGTTGTTGCTTAAAATTTAAATTTGTTTCATTAAGAAAATTAAGTTTTTCATTTAAAAAATAAAAACGAAAAACAAATAAAAAATTACAAACATGTATGGAACTAACATGGTAAATGCAACATTTGGTATGACGCAAGCCAATTTCCTATCTTCCTCAAGTTTATTGTCTTTGGTAACAATAACAACAACTTTTATATGTATTGTACGTTTGTTTAGTTGTAAGTTGATGGAAAGGCGCTTGTGTATGAAGTAAAAAAATAACATAAAGTGGACAAAACCTTCTGCATTTCTATGTAAAAAGGTATTAACAGCAAAACAAAATATTGCTCTAGTTTTTAGAAGAAACATTTATGAGAATCTTTTTGGGCATTATAGTAAGTAATCGTTAAAAATGCAATTCACTTTTTCGTATAAAAAATAAGGGGCATTCGTATTTAAAGGAAATAAAACATTTTGTCTTTTTCTATAGAAATAAAATTTTGACAACATTTTCCATAGAAATAAAATGTCGACAAAATTTTCTAATGAAATAAAATTTTTACAAAATTTTTTATAGAAATAAAATGTTGATAAAATTTTCCAGAGAAATAAAATTTTGACCAAATTTTCTATAGAAATAAAATTTTTGATAAAATTTTCTATAGAAATAAAATTTTGACAAAATTTTCAATAGAAATAAAATTTTGACAAAATTTTCTATAGAAATAAAAAGTTAACAATTTTCTATAGAAATAAAATTCTTACAAAATTTTTTATAGATTTACTCGTTTGCGAATAAGTTCATTATTCTTTACTTCTAAAAAAATTTCCTTGAAAACGAACATCGGAGATGTTTCGAAATATTGGATAATATTAAATAAAAATACAACTCCAAAAAACAACAACATCTGTTTTTATTCATATGACCTCAAGCCGAATTAAACAAATATAATGTTGATAAAATTTTCTATAAAAATAAAATTTTGACAAAATTTTCTATAGAAATAAAATTTTGACAAAATTTTCTATAGAAATACAATTTTGATAGAATTGTCTATAGAAATAGAATTTTGATAAAATTTTATATAGAAATAAAAATTTGATAAAAATTTTTATAGAAATAAAATTTTCACAAAGTTTTCTATAGAAATAAAATTTTGATAAAATTTTCTATAGAAATACAATGTTGATAAAATTTTCTATACAAATAAAATTTTGATAAAATGTGGCCCACTTGCAATACCATCCAACCTACATCAATGACAACTACTTATGCCAAATTTCAAATCGATAGCTTGTTTCGTTCGGAAGTTAGCGTGATTTCAACAGACGGACGGACGGACATGCTTAGATCGACTCAGAATTTCACCACGACCCAGAATATGTACACACAAAGAAAAAATAAGTAAAGATTTCTTAATTCAAGCCGTAGCGGTGTCAGAAGTATAGCTAGTACGGTTTTTCTAACACCAAGCTAAGATTTCTCAATTCAAGTATAGAATTTTTGAGTACGGATGGCTTGTTTTTAGTATTTTTTAAGAAACAGAATACTGATTTCAAGCTACGTACTGCACTTAATTCAATGTTTGAGCTATATTGAATTAAGAAATATAATACTCGTATTAATATCGATATTTGCTTAATTCAATCATTTATCGTACTTCATTTAGTAATACTCAGCACTTGATTCAAGCTTGAAGAAATTATATTTTAAGTTTTATAACCTTAATTCAATCATAAAAATGACTTATATTAAGAGTGTCTATGTCTGATATAAGCCCAAAATCGTCATACTTTAAGTCTGATTTACGCTTGTATTTTATCCCTACCCAAACCCCATAAATAAAACGCATTCGAAGAGTGTTTAATTTGTATCATATTTTTATTTATAACAAAACTTTTAAATTATATACATAGTTAATTTTAGTTATTAGTTATAGTTATTAAATAAAAATATAAAAAATGTATGTTAAATAAAAACTAAGTTTACCAAAAAACTATTTTATTTTAATATGTAACATATATACCTTTACGGATTCCTCAAAGTCCACACAATTTAATTGAAAAGCAAATGGGAACTCATTAATTGTAATTTTTTATCATTCGAAACATTGCGTTAGTTCGTCGTCGGGCATTGATATTTCCGTTTATATTGAACAATTACCTTTCCAAAAGCATTTTTACCCAATATGTCCTCCAAGCTCTGAAATATTAAACTATGTTAATATTAAAAATAAGATATTTTTTATTTTAACCTTATTTCAAAATTTCTTGCTTCTTCAGGACATCATTCGTATTGTCCGGGACTGCCATTTCGAATCTCATCATTGTGTACCTAATAATTACAGCTACAAAAATATTAAAAAAAACTCTATTTACGCTTTTTTTATTCTTATTAAGTTATAAAACAAATAGGAGTGATAAGTGCACCTAACAGGAAAGAAAATAATATTTTTTTTTGTTCGATCAAGCCGAAATTACTATATATAAATATAGCTATACTTCTGACACCGCTACGTCTTGAATTAAGAAATTTTACTTATTTTTTCTTTGTGTGTAATATTTCTTAGTATACCTACACACAAAGAAAAAATAAGTAAAATTTCTTAATTCAAGCCGTAGCGGTGTCAGAAGTACAGTAAGCATACACAACTTAAAATATGCATATGCACATACATACATCCAAACTTAACACAAAAAGAAGCTTGCGTGTGAGAAATTGTGTATACACAATTTTTATGTATAAACATTTAAGTTGGTATGCATTTATGTAAAATATGTGTTGGTAAGAATGTCTTTAGAAACAAAAATAAGTGACATTTACTAATATGTAGACTAGTGATAGGAAGCTTACACAAATAAGAAAACACATCTCCTTCACACAAACTTTTTTCGTTACTAAAACCATTTGTACGAAAACATATTTCACGTAAATACATACTAAACCTTTATCATAACTAATATATATGTATATTTACACATATATTTCACTTAATATCACTTGCACTTAAATTCACATTTCACTTTATACTTACCTTTTAATTTAAAACAAAAATGGAATTCCTTGCTGTACTTTATTTGAAATAATACCGATCGCACTCACCTTCGCGCTGCCACTACCAAATTAAAACAAAAAGCAAAGCAAACTTCTAAATGGCTGAGCAAAACAAACCAGAACATATACGTGTTAGGGGATGAAAACAGTGTTGCCGTTTGACAATTTTCTCATTGAATGATGGGTATAGATTAAATTATGAGATTGTGTATATTAGTTGATTTTGCACTTTCACGTCTAAAACACGTAGGGAATTTTGTAAAGTAACAGGCGTTTTATTACTTAAAGTATTTTATGTGTCGAATTATAATTCTTTAATATAAACTTATTTTTTCTTTTAAGTCATCACTGGGATTTTTTGTTGTTTAAGTCGTCACTGGGCTCTTGTTTTTTTTTTTTGCAGAAAACATAAAAACAACTAATATCAGCCATTATTTTTTCATTTAAGATTTTTTTAAGTTTCCAGCTAAATAGTTGTATGGAATATAAACACTTATTTCACTTATGTTTATGTTACGTAAATATACATTTGACATTTACGCGTAATTAATTGATTGGGATCTTTTTACTTTTACATAATTTCAACAAGCGGCAACCCTGAAATAGTATTCTTTGAGCGTACAAATGAGAGTAAACTTTATATTTTTTCTCACTTTAAATTCTCTACTTTTCGGAACTAAATACAAGATTATTTGCACTTCAGTGAGCAGTAATTTCGCATTTTTAGCTTCCCTGAGCTTGATTTCGTTAAATGATCTCTTCTCAACTTGATTAAAGTAAAAAATAGTACAGACGTACTTAAAATTTTAAGTACAAATCTGGGCTAAAATCAAGAATTTAAAACTCAATTTAGTTTAGTATTATTTTTTTGTGTGTATACTTTATGGGGTCTTAGAGCAATATTTCGATGTATTACAAATGGAATGACAAAGTTAATATACCCCCTTCCTATGGTGGATGGTATAAAAAACAGACAAAAAATACAAAAATAAATTTACTTTTGCTATTTACATATAAAAACATAACAAATTTAAACCAAAGACAATAAACTTGAGGAAGATAGGAAATTGGCTTGAGTCATACCTAATGTTGCATTTACCATGTTAGTTCCATACATGTTTGTAATTTTTTATTTGTTTTTCGTTTTTATTTTTTAAATGAAAAACTTAATTTTCTTAATGAAACAAATTTAAATTTTAAGCAACAACAAAAAAATTACATTTTCCCTCTATTGAAATTTATTTCGTGCACTTCATTTCTTTTTATTTGCATTTTAATGCTATGTCAATACTTGTCGTATACGCGTTTGGTTCGAGTATGAAACTAACACGGTAAATGGTTTGATCTCCTCAGAAGCCAATTTCCCATCTTTCTCAAGTTTATTGTCTTTGATTTAAACATTTACCTTGTTAGAATTACTCATTTTATCGTCAATAAGCTTAACTATTAATTACACACTTATATCTAAAGAAACACAAACTGTATGACTTCTTTTCTCATTAAGCATGATTCCATTTTTTGTCATAACATACTCGAGAACTTTGCAAATTCCCGAAACTCCTGCTAAATGTTCGAGTATTCTCGATTATCCCGTTTCACCAAATGCAATCGAATGTTTGCTTGCGACCGAGAATGGAAACAAATGCACAACTTCAATGATGTGACGTCACAACAACATTCACTCGATACTGAATTATTGGGTGTGATTCAAACCATGTCTCATTCATACATTTACATTCATTCGAACCGATTCGATCAAGCCAGTGTTCTCATTTTATTCATTCGATCAACGAAGATTATTCAGTCTTCTCGAACCGTTTCATGAGTAAAGTTGTGTGCGCTATGAATGAATGTTCTCATGCAATGCTCTAGTTCCTATCACAAACATTTGAATAGACGTTTTGATGCATCGTGTTCAAGTTCATTCAGCGATCAAGACCGTCCTATTGTTAGAACCAAAGACAATAAACCAGTGCTGCCGCTAGTGAAAAATTGAGTGAAGTAGATTTTGGGAAAAAGTGGAGTAGATTGAATAAAATTGAAGTAGCATACATTTTTGAAAACAAAACAATAGAATTCATTTTATTATACCCTCCACCATAGGATGGGGTATATTAACTTTGTCATTCCGTTTGTAACACATCGAAATATTGCTCTAAGACCCCATAAAGTATATATATTCTGGGTCGTTGTGAAATTCTGAGTCGATCTGAGCATGACCGTCCGTCCGTCTGTTGAAATCACGCTAACTTCCGAACGAAAGAAGCTATCGACTTGAAACTTGGCACAAGTAGTTGTTATTGATGTAGGTCGGATGGTATTGCAAATGGGCCATATCGGTCCACTTTTACGTATAGCCCCCATATAAACGGAACCCCAAATTTGGCTTGCGGGACTCTAAGAGAAGCAAATTTCATCCGATCCAGCTGAAATTTGGTACATGGTTTCAGCATATGATCTCTAACAACCATGCAAAAATTGGTTCACATCGGTCCATAATTATATATAGCTCCCATATAAACTGATCCCCCGATTTGGCTTGCGGAGCCTCTAGAGAACCAAATTTCATCCGATCCGGCTGAAATTACATGGTGTAAGTATATGGTCTCTAAAAACTATGCAAAAATTGGTCCACATCGGTTAATAATTCAATGATTAAAACCGCTATGTTCATCGTAATTAAAGGAATAGGAAAAACAATTAGGTAATATGGGAAAAATTTTAAAATTTGAAGCAGAACAAAAAGTGAAGCAGATTTTTGGAAGAAGGAGTGACGAAGTAAATTTTGTGAAAATGAAGCAAAATACTTCGATTGAAGTAGTAGCGGCAGCACTGCAATAAACTTGAGAAAGATGGGAAATTGGCTACTGAGGAGATCAAACCATTTACCGTGTTAGTTTCATACTCGAACCAAACGCGTATACGACAAGTATTGACATAGCATTAAAATGCAAATAAAAAGAAATGAAGTGCACGAAATAAATTTCAATAGAGGGAAAATGTAATTTTTTTGTTGTTGCTTAAAATTTAAATTTGTTTCATTAAGAAAATTAAGTTTTTCATTTAAAAAATAAAAACGAAAAACAAATAAAAAATTACAAACATGTATGGAACTAACATGGTAAATGCAACATTTGGTATGACGCAAGCCAATTTCCTATCTTCCTCAAGTTTATTTTCTTTGGTTAGAACCATTTTACCTCAAATTTCCGAAGTCAGATTTTATTTCAATGAAATAAAAAACCCAGTTATAAAACGAATTTAAATTTTTTTGCAAAAAATTTAAGGTGATTTTCAAATCAAAAACTAAATGTCAATAAAATTTCAATGACAAATAAGTTCAATGCTAACTAAAGCAGAAAAAAATTTTCGTACACTTCTCAACAAATGTAACTACAGCGTGGTTAAAATGGTAATGATCTGGTGCCTAATATATTTATTTTATATTTATTTTCGCGAAAGATGCGTTTCGTAAATGGTAGTTAAAAAGCCAAAAGTGGCACAAAATTTATATAACTGAATTAATCTCAAAATTTGGAATACAAATTAGTTCAATAGTTAATTATTCCTTTAACATAGTTTACTTTTTTCTATGTTGGAAAAAGTGGGGACCTCATGTGCTTTTATATCAACCTCCTACCACTAAATTGAAATCCGTATTCATATGAATTTCGAAAAGAACTTCAAATCCTTTAACACTGAAAAAAGCATATGCTATCAAAGTCCTTTAAAACGATTTAACGACAACTTTATTTTCCAAATTAAGACTCGACTTCCAGTAGAAATTATGCTATGTTTCAAGTAAAAAAAGTCTTAAAAATAAAGTGTTGAAAAACATGTCCTATATTTGAAAGGTTTTTTGCTTTGTAGTCAAGATGCAAAAAGACAACAAATTTAAAGACAATTTCATTAAATTTAAAGAATTTTTCTGAATTATTAAAGTCAAGTTGACCTTTCATTGTTTCTCTTATGTTATGATACCCATTTTTAAGAGAAATCACTTAATTATAAGGACAAGACGACTTCAATGAAAAGTTTATCGACCTTTGGACAAGGAAAAAAATTTTATACTAGAGAAATGCGTCTTCTATGCTAAGCAAAATTTGCATTCGTATTTTAAAGACTTGAAATCTTTGCCCTCACGACAATATTTTTTTTCAGTGCAATTTTGTATCTTAGCGTAAAATATTCCTTTAAAAAACACTTCGAAATAAATGCCCTATTTTCGGGTCGATTTCGACTGATAATAAATAAATTAAATGAACAATTGTTTCAGTTTCATAATACTGTTTCCAAAAAAAATTCAAGAATTTTTTGCTGTCGTAGGAATCTCAAGTAAAAACACTATGACATCATGCATCATGGTCTTCAATTTACTCCAAAAACTAAACGTGATGAGAGTGTTTATGTGAACATCATTGTGAAAACAGTTTACAATTTAAGCGATCAATTTTCTACATCCTACCTGCATGTAACAGAGTCATGCATTCAAATTTTAATATATTTTATTTTCATTTAAAGTTTTAAATAAAATGAAGGGCACAGCATTAAGATAATTGAGATTGGCTTTACATTTGTCGTTTCTCGAAGATTGGTTTTCAAAATTTTAAATTTCACGGAGTACAATTTTGAAATGAAATGAAAATGTTTGAGAAACAATATGTTTTTATACCCTGCGCCACACTGTGGAACAGGGTATTATAAGTTAGTGCATATGTTTGTCTTTGGCAATAATGCTCAGGGTGGGTCCCTGAGTCGATATAACCATGTCCATCTGTCCGTCTGTCTGTGAACACATTTTTGTGATCAAAGTCTAGGCCGCAATTTAAGTCCAATCGCCTTCAAATTTGGCACATGTCCCTAATTTGGGTCAGAATAGAACCCTATTGAATTTGGAAGAAATCGGTTCAGATTTAGATATAGCTCCTATATATATCTTTCGCCCGATATGCACTAATATGGACCCAGCAGCCAGAGTTTTATACCGATTTGCTTGAAAATGTGTACAAACGTAACACTCAGTTGTATAGTCAAGTGTGCAAAATTTGATTGAAATCGGTTCAGATTTAGATATAGCTCCCATATATATCTTTCGTCCGATATGGACTTATATGGCCCCAGAAGCCAGAGTTTTACCCTAATTTGCTTAAAATTTTGCGCTAGGAGTACAATTAGTAATATAGTCATTTGTGCCAAATTTGATTGAAATCGGTTCAGACTTAGATATAGCTTCCATATATATCTTTCGCCCGATATGGACTAATATGGTCCTAAAAGCCAGAGTTTTGGCCCAATTTGGTTGAAATTTTGCACAGGGAGTAGATTTGGCATTGCAGCTATGCGTGCCAAATTTGGTTGAAATCGATTCAGATTTAGATATAGCTCCCATATATATCTTTCGCTCGATATGCACTTATATGGACCTAGAAGCCAGAGTTTTATCCCGATTAGCTTGAAATTTTGCACAAGGAGTACAATTGGTAGTATAGTCATGTGTGCCAAATTTAATTGAAATCGGTTCAGATTTAGATATAGCTTCCATATATATTTTTTGCCCGATATGGACTTATATGGCCCCAGAAGTCAGAGTTTTGGCCCAATTTTGTTGAAATTGTGCACTAGGAGTACAATTAGAAATATAGTCATGTGTGCCAAATTTGATTGAAATCGGTTCAGATTTAGATATAGCTCCCATATATATATGTTTTTCTGATTTCGACAAAAATGGTCAAAATACCAACATTTTCATTGTTAAATCGCCACTGCTTAGTCGAAAAGTTGTAAAAATGACTCTAATTTTCCTAAACTTCTAATACATATATATCGAGCAATAAATCATAAATAAACTTTTGCGAAGTTTCCTTAAAATTGCTTCAGATTTAAATGTTTCCCATATTTATACCCTTCACCACTACTGTGGTACAGGGTATAATAAGTTTGTGCATTTGTATGTAACGCCAAGAAGGAGTAATCATAGACCAACCTTTTAGTATACGGATCGGCTTAGAATTAAATTCTGAGTCGATTTAGCGATGTCCGTCTGTCTGTCTGTCTGTCTGTCTGTCTGTCCGTCTGTCTGTCTGTTGATGTATTTTTGTGTGCAAAGTACAGCTCGCAGTTTTAGTCCGATTGTCCTAAAATTTTGCATACGGTCCTGTTTCGGCTCAAAGACGATCCCTATTGATTTTGGCAAAAATCGGTTCAGATTTAGATATAGCTCCCATATATATTTTTCACCGATCTGGTCATAATTGGCGTGTATATCAACCAATCTTCCTCAAATTCCGTACATCCGAATATTTTATGAGTCTCGAAAAACTTGCAAAATATCATGCAAATCGGTTCAGATTTAGATATAGCTCCCATATATAGCTTTCGCCCGATTTACACTCATTTGGCCACAGAGGCCAATTTTTTGCTCCGATTTAGTTGAAATTTTGCACAGGGAATAGAATTAGCATTGTAGCTATGTGTGCCAAATTTGGTTGAAATCGGTTCAGATTTAGATATATCTCCCATATATAGCTTTCCCTCGATTTACACTCATATGACCACAGAGGCCAATTTTTTGCTCCGATTTAGTTGAAATTTTGCACATGGAGTAGAATTAGCATTGTTGCTATGCGTGCCAAATTAGGTTGAATTCGGTTCAGATTTAGATATAGCTCCCATATATATGTTTTTCTGATTTGGACAAAAATTGTCAAAATACCAACATTTTCCTTATAAAATCACCACTGCTTAGTCGAAAAGTTGTAAAAATGACTCTAATTTTCCTAAACTTCTAATACATATATATCGAGCAATAACTCATAAATAAACTTTTGCGAAGTTTCCTTAAAATTGCTTCAGATTTCAATGTTTCCCATATTTTTTTTACTAACATTGTGTTCCACCCTAGTGCATTAGCCGACTTAAATTTTGAGTCCATAGATTTGTAGAAGTCTATCAAATTCTGTCCAGATCGGGTGATATTTAAATGTATGTATTTGGGACAAACCTTTATATAGCCCCCAACACATTTGACGGATGTGATATGGTATCGAAAATTTAGATCTACAAAGTGGTGCAGGGTATAATATAGTCGGCCCCGTCCGACTTTAGACTTTCCTTACTTGTTATACCCTCCACCATAGGATGGGGGTATATTAACTTTGTCATTCCATTTGTAACACATCGAAATATTGCTCTAAGACCCCATAAAGTATATATATTCTGGGTCGTGGTGAAATTCTGAGTCGATCTAACCATGTCCGTCCGTCCGTCCGTCTGTCCGTCTGTCCGTCCGTCCGTCTGTCCGGCTGTCCGTCCGTCTGTGGAAATCACGCTAACTTCCGAACGAAACAAGCTATCGACTTGAAACTTGGCACAAGTAGTTGTTATTGATGTAGGTCGGATGGTATTGAAAATGGGCCATATCGGACCACGTTTACGTATAACCCCCATATAAACCGATCCCCAAATTTGGCTTGGGGAGCCTCCCGGAGCAGCAAAATTCATCCGATCCGGTTGAAATTTGGTACGTGGTCTTAGTATACGGTCTCTAACAACCATGCAAAAATTGGTCCATATCGGTCCATAATTATATATAGCCCCCATATAAACCGATCCCCAGATTTGACCTCCGGAGCCTCTTGGAGGGGCAAAATTCATCCGATCCGGTTGAAATTTGGTACCTGATGTTAGTATACGGCCTCTAACAACCATGCAAAAATTGGTCCATATCGGTCCATAATTATATATAGCTCCCATATAAACCGATCCCCAGATTTGACCACCGGAGCCTCTTGGAGGAGCAAAATTCATCCGATCCGGTTGAAATTTAGTACGTGGTCTTAGTATACGGTTTTTAACAACCATGCAAAAATTGGTCCATATCGGTCCATAATTATATATAGCCTCCATATAAACCGATCCCCAGATTTGACCTCCGGAGCCTCTTGGAGGGGCAAAATTCATCCGATCCGGTTGAAATTTGGTACCTGATGTTAGTTTACGGCCTCTCATAACCATGCAAAAATTGGTCCATATCGGTCCATAATTATATATAGCCCCCATATAAACCGATCCCCAGATTTGAACTCCGAAGCCTCTTGGAAGAGCAAAATTCATCCGATCCAGTTGAAATTTGGTACATGGTGTTAGTATATGGTCTCTAACAACCATGCAAAAATTGGTCCATATCGGTCCATAATTATATATAGTTCCCATATAAACCGTCCCCAGATTTGACGTCCGGAACCTCTTGGAGGAGCAAAAGTCATCCGATACGGTTGAAATTTGGTACCTGATGTTAGTATACGGCCTCTAACAACCATGCAAAAATTGGTCCATATCGGTCCATAATTATATATAGCTCCCATATAAACCGATCCCCAGATTTGACCACCGGAGCCTCTTGGAGGAGCAAAATTCATTCGATCCGGTTGAAATTTAGTACGTGGTCTTAGTGTACGGTTTTTAACAACCATGCAAAAATGGGTCCATATCGGTCCATAATTATATATAGCCCCCATATAAACCGATCCCCAGATTTGACCTCCGGAGCCTCTTGGAGGGGCAAAATTCATCCGATCCGGTTGAAATTTGGAACCTGATGTTAGTTTACGGCCTCTCATAACCATGCAAAAATTGGTCCATATCGGTCCATAATTATATATAGCCCCCATATAAACCGATCCCCAGATTTGAACTCCGGAGCCTCTTGGAAGAGCAAAATTCATCCGATCCAGTTAAAATTTGGTACATGGTGTTAGCATATGGTCTCTAACAACCATGCAAAAATTGGTCCATATCGGTCCATAATTATATATAGTTCCCATATAAACCGTCCCCAGATTTGACGTCCGGAACCTCTTGGAGGAGCAAAAGTCATGCGATACGGTTGAAATTTGGTACATTTTGTTAATATATGGCCTCTAACAGCCATGTAAAAATTGGTCCACATCGGTCTTTAGTTATATATAGCCGATGACTTATTACACAAAAATTGGTCCATATCGCCAAAAATAATCTACCAAAACTTTATTTCCATAGAAAATTTTGTCAAATTTTATTACTATAGAAAGTTTTGTCAAAATTTCATTTCTATAGAAAGTTTTGTCAAAAGTTTATTTCTATACAAATGTTTGTCAAAATTTTATTTCCATAAAAAATTTTGTCAAAATTTTATTTCTATAGAAAATTTTGTAATCTACCTAAACTTTATTTCCATAGAAAATTTTGTCAAATTTTATTACTATAGAAAGTTTTGTTAAAATTTCATTTCTATAGAAAGTTTTGTCAAAAGTTTATTTCTATAGAAATGTTTGTCAAAATTTTATTTCTATAGAAAATTTTGTAAAAAATTTATTTCTGTAGAAAATTTTGTCAACATTTTATTTCTATACAAAATTTTGTCAAAATTTTATTTCTATACAATATTTTGTCAACATTTTATTTCTATAGAATTTTTTGTCAAAATTGTATTGCTATAGAAAATTTTGTCAACATTTTACTTCCATAGAAAATTTTGTCAACATTTTATTTCTATAGAAAATTTTGTCAAGTTTTTATTTCTATAGAAAATTTTGTCAAATTTTTATTTCTATAGAAAATTTTGTCAAAATTTTATTTCTATAGAAAATTTTGTCAAGGTTTCATTTCTATAGAAAATTTTGTAAAAATTTTATTCCTATAGAAAATTTTGTCAAACTAGATTATATACGTATTTAATCGGCCTTTTTTTGTTTAATATATACCCCGTATGGGCTAACTTATAATTTAGAACACAGTGTTAAAAAGTTTTACGATACCTTGCCATCGGCAAGTGTTATCGCAACCCAAGTAATTCGATTGTGGATGACAGCCTTTAGTAGAAGTTCCTACGCAATCCATGGTGGAGGGTACATAAGATTCGGCCTGGCCGAACTTACGGCCGTATATACTTGTTTTTTACTAAAATTGTGTTCCACCCTAGTGCATTAGCCAATTTAAATTTTG
The DNA here is from genome assembly GCF_050003625.1 of Haematobia irritans. Classification (NCBI taxonomy): domain Eukaryota; kingdom Metazoa; phylum Arthropoda; class Insecta; order Diptera; family Muscidae; genus Haematobia; species Haematobia irritans. Next base: position 57,300,939 of record NC_134401.1, read on the forward strand.
AGTCTATAGATTTTGTAAAAGTCTATCAAATTCTGTCCAAATCGAGTGTTATTTAAATGTATGTATTTGGGACAAACCTTTATATATAGCACACAACACATTTGACGGATGTGATATGGTATCGAAAATTTAGATCTACCAAGTGGTGCAGGGTATAATATAGTCGGCCCCGCCCGACTTTAGACTATCCTTACTTGTTTTTTTAAATGTTTTTATACCCTGCGCCACACTGTGGAACAGGGTATTATAAGTTAGTGCATATGTTTGCAACACCCAGAAGGAGACGAGATAGACACATGGTGTCTTTGGCAATAATGCTCAGGGTGGGTCCCTGAGTTGATCTAGCCATGTCCATCTGTCCGTCTGCCTGTGAACACATTTTTGTGATCAAAGTCTAGGTCGCAGTTTTAGTCCAATCGACTTTGGCACAAGTTTTTGTTTTGGGGCAGAATAGAACCCTATTGATTTTGGAAGAAATCAGTTCAAATTTAGATATAGCTCCCATATATATATTTCACCCGATATGGACTTATATGGCCCCAGAAGCCAGAGTTTTAGCTCAATTTTATTGAAATTTTGCACTAGGAGTACAATTAGTAGTGTAGTCAAGTGTGCCAAATTTTATTGAAATCGATTCAGATTTAGATATAACTCCCATATATATTTCGCCCGATTTTCCGTCATATGACTAAAGAGGTCAAAGTTGCAGTCCTATTTACGTGAAATTTTGCACAAGGAGTAGAGTTAAAATACTTAGTATGCATGTCAAATTGCGTTCAAATCGGTTCAGATTTCGATATAGCTTCCATATATATGTTTTGAGCAAAAATGACTAGAATACCCACATTTTCCTTATAAAATCGCCACTGCTAAGTCGAAAACTTGTAAAAGTGACTCAAACCTTCCTTTATTTCTAATACATATCTATCGACCGATAAATCATAAATACCCTTTTGCGAAGTTGTCCCAAAATTGGTTCAGACTTAAATGTTTCCAATATTTATACCCTTCACCACTACTGTGGTACAGGGTATAATAAGTTTGTGCATTTGTATGTAACGCCAAGAAGGAAAAGTCCGAGACCCATTGTTTAGTATACCGATCGTCTTAGAAGTAAATTCTGAGTCGATTTAGCGATGTCCGTCTGTCTGTCTATCTGTCCGTCCGTCCGTCTGTCTGTCTGTTCATGTATTTTTGTGCGCAAAGTGCAGGTCGCAGTTTAAGTCCGATCGTCCTCAAATTTGGCATAAGGTCGTTTTTTGGAACAAAGACAATCGATATTGATTTTGGAAAAAATCGGTTCAGATTTAGATATAGCTGCTATATATATATTTATCCCCGATCTGGTCATAATTGGTTTATCAACCGATGTTCTTCAAAATCAGTACATCCGAATATTTTATATATCTTTCGTCCGATTTATACTCATATGACCATAGAGGCCAATTTTTAACTCCGATTTAGTTGAAATTCTGCACAGGGAGTAGATATAGCATTTTAGCTATGCGTGCCAAATTTTATTGAAATCGGTTCAGATTTAGATATAGCTCCCATATATAGCTTGGTCAAAATACCAACATTTTCCTTGTAAAATCGCCACTGCTTAGTCGAAAAGTTGTAAAAATGACTCTAATTTTCCTAAACTTCTAATACATATATATCGAACGATAAATCATAAATTAACTTGTGCGAAGTTTCCTTAAAATTGCTTCAGATTTAAATGTTTCCAGGGATCCGGAGCGGTCCATTTTTTTGCTCCGCTCCCGCTCCGGAGAAAAGAAAAACCGCTCCGCTCCGAGAAAAAAATCGCTCCGCTCCTCTTCGAGAAAATTATAGTACAAACATTGTATTTTTTGTTCAATTGAGTTTTATTTTATGAAAACAAAAAAACTTACTTCAATAGTTGTATTATAAAAGAAAAACAAAAAAAAAGCAAAAAGTATTTCTTGCTATACATAACAAATAGTAGTAAAAATTAATTATTTAGATTTTGTGTTTAGATTAATTAAACGTATATTTGACAGATTTGCTTCCGTTAGGAGGCAGCGTAATTGATTATAAAGGGTGATTTGTTAAGAGCTTGATAACTTTTTTTTTTTAAAAAACGCATAAAATTTGCAAAATCTCATCGGTTCTTTATTTGAAACGTTAGATTGGTCCATGACATTTACTTTTTGAAGATAATTTCATTTAAATGTTGACCGCGGCTGCGTCTTAGGTGGTCCATTCGGAAAGTCCAATTTTGGGCAACTTTTTCGAGCATTTCGGCCGGAATAGCCCGAATTTCTTCGGAAATGTTGTCTTCCAAAGCTGGAATAGTTGCTGGCTTATTTCTGTAGACTTTAGACTTGACGTAGCCCCACAAAAAATAGTCTAAAGGCGTCAAATCGCATGATCTTGGTGGCCAACTTACCGGTCCATTTCTTGAGATGAATTGTTCTCCGAAGTTTTCCCTCAAAATGGCCATAGAATCGCGAGCTGTGTGGCATGTAGCGCCATCTTGTTGAAACCACATGTCAACCAAGTTCAGTTCTTCCATTTTTGGCAACAAAAAGTTTGTTAGCATCAAACGATAGCGATCGCCATTCACCGTAACTTTGCGTCCAACAGCATCTTTGAAAAAATACGGTCCAATGATTCCACCAGCGTACAAACCACACCAAACAGTGCATTTTTCGGGATGCATGGGCAGTTCTTGAACGGCTTCTGGTTGCTCTTCACTCCAAATGCGGCAATTTTGCTTATTTACGTAGCCATTCAACCAGAAATGAGCCTCATCGCTGAACAAAATTTGTCGATAAAAAAGCGGATTTTCTGCCAACATTTCTAGGGCCATTCACTGAAAATTCGACGTTGTGGCTCGTTAGTAAGTCTATTCATGATGAAATGTCAAAGCATACTGAGCATCTTTCTCTTTGACACCATGTCTGAAATCCCACGTGATCTGTCAAATACTAATGCATGAAAATCCTAACCTCAAACGAATCACCCTTTATATATATATTTAAGAGCAGAAAAATTCCGCTCTTTTTTTGGTCCGATCGGACCAAAACGGCAACGCTGATTGGAATTGAAAGTCTATACACAGAGTAGAAGTAACTACTCTCCGAAAGTTTTTATACCCTTCACCACTACTGTGGTACAGGGTATAATAAGTTTGTGCATTTGTATGTAACGCCAAGAAGGAAAAGTCTGAGACCCATCGTTTAGTATACCGATCGTCTTAGAATTAAATTCTGAGTCGATTTAGCGATGTCCGTCTGTCTGTCTGTCTGTCCGTCTGTCTGTCTGTCTGTTGATGTATTTTTGTGTGCAAAGTACAGCTCGCAGTTTTAGTCCGATTGTCCTAAAATTTGGTATAGGGTTCCTGTTTCGGCTCAAAGACGATCCCTATTGATTTTGGAAAAAATCGGTTCAGATTTAGATATAGCTGCCATATATATTTTTCACCGATCTGGTCATAATTGGCGTGTATATCAACCGATCTTCCTCAAATTCCGTACATCCCAATATTTTATGAGTCTCGAAAAACTTGCAAAATATCATCCAAATCGGTTCAGATTTAGATATAGCTCCCATATATAGCTTTCGTCCGATTTACACTCCTTTGTCCACAGAGGCCAATGTTTTGCTCCGATTTAGTTGAAATTTTGCACAGGGAGTAGAATTAGCATTATAGCTATTCGTGTCAAATTACGTGGAAATCGGTTCAGATTTAGATATAGCTCCCATATATAGCTTTCGCCCGATTTACACTCATATGACCACAGAGGCCAATCTTTTACTCCGATTTAATTGAAATTTTGCACAGGGAGTAGAATTAGCATTGTAGCTATGCGTGCCAAATTTGGTTGAAATCGGTTCAGATGTAGATATATAGCTTTCGCCCGATTTACGCTCATATGACCACAGAGGCTAATTTGTTGCTCCGATTTAGTTGAAATTTTGCACAGGGAGTAGAATTAGCATTGTTGCTATGCGTGCCAAATTTGGTTGAAATCGGTTCAGATTTAGATATAGCTCCCATATATATGTTTTTCTGATTTCGACAAAAATGGTCAAAATGCCAACATTTTCCTTGTTAAATCGCCACTGCTTAGTCGAAAAGTTGTAAAAATGACTCTAATTTTCCTAAACTTCTAATACATATATATCGAGCGATAAATCATAAATAAACTTTTGCGAAGTTTCCTTAAAATTGCTTCAGATTTAAATGTTTCCCATATTTTTTTTACTAACATTGTGTTCCACCCTAGTACATTAGCCGACTTAAATTTTGAGTCTATAGATTTTGTAGAAGTCTATCAAATTCTGTCCAGATCGAGTGATATTTAAATGTATGTATTTGTGACAAACCTTTATATAGCCCCCAACATATTTTACGGATGTGATATGGTATCGAAAATTTAGATCTACAAAGTGGTGCAGGGTATAATATGGTCGGCCCCGCCCGACTTTAGACTTTCCTTACTTGTTTTGTTTTGCAACAGACGTAGAGAAGAGGTTTTGTTATATTTGTAATGTGTGTGTGTATGTTTATGTTTGCAACAACCTCCATCGAAATCAGTCCGTGGTATACCTACGAATATTCTTACTCAGATCTAGTGTTACCTAATTTCGCTTTTTTCCCCTTTATTGTAAAAATACATTTTCGAACAGTGTTTTTAAGAAATGTTCGTTCTCCAAAATAGTAGATAACATGCAATAATACAAATCAAGTTATTAGTTTTCAATGTGAGAAAAAATTAAAATGAATGTATATGCGCACATTTGTCAACCAAAATTGAAACTATCCATAATTTTAATAAAATTTTCTAGAAATAATATCAGAAATAAGAGAATGCTAGGATATAGTACAATAGTAAAGCAAATATGAATGTCCTTACACTGAGAAAAAGCATGCCCGGTTCCAAAGATTTTGTCTTTACTTTAACAGTTTGGGTATTAATTCCGAGCCAAAGAAGCGGAGAATACAAGTAAGGATACTTTAAAGACGCAATTCTCTTTTAAATTTGGGCGTAATGTACTTGCTTCTAGGAAGCAAATGTTAATTTTTAATTTTTTTAGATTTTTTTCGTCAGTTGTTATCAAAATCCTTTAAAAACGAGTTAACGACAATTTAATTTTCCATATTAGGACTCGACTTCCAGTAGAAATTATGCTATGTTTCAAGTAAAAAGCGTCTTTAAAATAAAGTGTTGAAAAACATGTCTTATTTTTTTAACGATTTTTTGCTTTGTAGGCAAGATGCAAAAAGGTTAAATGTGTTTCCAATTTTATTAATTTTAAAGAATTTTTCTTAATTATTAAAGTCACGTTGACCTTACCTCAAAATTTGTATCTTTCATGTTATGATACACATTTTTAAGTAAAATCACTTAATTATAAGGACATTACAACTTCATTCAAAAGTTTATTGACTTTTGGACAAGGAAAAAAAACTTTATTTTAGAGAAATGAGTCTTCCATGTTAAGCAAAATTTGCATTCTTATTCTAAGGACATTGTGTTTCACCCTAGTGCATTAGCCAACTTAAATTTTGAGTCTATAGATTTTGTAAAAGTCTATCAAATTCTGTCCAAATCGAGTGATATTTAAATGTATGTATTTGGGACAAACCTTTATATATAGCACCCAACACATTTGACGGATGTGATATGGTATCGAAAATTTAGATCTACAAAGTGGTGCAGGGTATAATATAGTCGGCCCCGCCCGACTTTAGACTTTCCTTACTTGTTGTATATATATTTATATATTATTAAATTAAATTTTTACAATGAAACTTCGAAATGTGTGTTATTAAAGATGTACAGTCAGAAAAGAACAGTGCTTGATATAAACGAAATGGACTGAGCTTTTGGATAAAATATAATTTTTTTATTGCCAAAATAACAATTTTGTAACAAAAAACTGTTGTTGGTATAAAAGTTTGAAATTTTGGAAGGAATTCAAAAACTCTAACAAAAGAAGAACGTGGAGTCGAGTATAAACATACATAAATAATTTTATAATATACACATAAAATTATTTAGGCTCGAATTTGGCATTATCGCTTTAAAATTACCCTGTTTTGCCTTTTACTTTTCTTTAATAATTAATTTTAAAGAAAATAAACTTTTTTAATTGTTTTAGCTGCAAAACTCGAACTTCATGGCCGCTTTTAATTTGAAGGTGTCCATCAACTCCTCTTGGACTACTTATTATTAAACAGGAACTAAACTTTGTTTTTATACATTTTACTGTTTATATTTTCACTATTTCCTCCTTTTTTCATTTTACTGTCCCAACTCTAAAAAGAGTATAGTGCCCTTTCGTTTTATGAAGATCCCTGTGTAATTTTTGTATATTTTCCAACGTTTTTTTTTTTTTTAATTTCCTTTGCCTGAATATTTTGACTTACTCCTCGTACGTTCCGATTTATTTTAACGAATCAAGAAAAAATTGTGCCCATAATGCCAAAATGATAAACAAAACACATGTCCACATATACATATAATGCTGCTCTCAAGGCGAAAACATATGCTTGGTTCCGAATGTCTATTCTCTTTACTCCGAATGCTCATTCTAATATTCAAATTAAATAATATTTAGACTTAAGCATATGAAATTTTTGGCCTTATCATAAACCAGTTTTCCGAAACAACATACAAGCGGTTTCACAGAAATTGCTCTGTTTTGATTCTCTCGCTGTGTTATGTTGATATCTTTCGTCAACCCTCCCGGTTTCCATCTCTATTTTTTTTTCTCTATACTCTCTCTCTCTCTCTCTCTCTGTTGCTCTCTGAATAAAATATCACAACATATATATGTTTACTCGAAATTTGTAAATTTATATATGTTTACATTCACACATATTATTTTTATGAAACATTCATGCCCCAAACATAATATATTCTAACATATTAACATATGTTTCCCAAACATTTAGTGTTAGTTTAGGAACATTAAATATAATGTATTTAAAAATTGTGCCCGAAACACATTTTGTTTATATCGGAGCATATGAAAAACATATTTTTTAACAGTGTAGGCGTCATTTTTTGTTGTTCTAAGACGTTTCATAAATTCACTTACCAATGACAGTATTCCAATTTTTTCCTTAGCCAAAAAAAGTGCATAGCAACATAAAAAGAGAATACGTCACTCTTAACGTTTATGGTGTTTAGACTTTTGATGGGGTGGTTAACTACAATTTTGCGGTATTCTATAGCCACAAATCTTTAAAATTATCGCAAATTGTGCGGTAGAAGTTTAGTTTATTCATTGCGAAAACTTTTTGAGACTTTCTTATTGGCCACATGTCTCCGGTATTATCAAAGTCTGATGAGAACAATTTATGGCCCTTGCCTAATTTCACTTAAGTTTCTTTTGCCTACGGCTTTTTTTACGAATGGGTCGTCATCGTTGAATGTTGCTTCAAGACATCTTAATAGTTTCATGGCTAATTTGAGAAAAGGACATGTAAACATTTTGATCAAAGGCCAACAAATAATGCGACAGACAGTCCTAAAATTATAACAAAGTATCCAGAATGAATAACAACTGAAGACATTTGCAAAAGAACAAATTGGAATGTCCATTCTTACTCTCTTTGTGAAGGTGTCATTTGCCCATTAGGATGATGTCTTGTTTTTGCGCACAGCCAATAAAAATTTAGCAATGACAATTTAGACGACCACATTTTTAGTGAAATCATCTCAATTAGCCACCAAACTATATCCTTTGCCCATAGTTGCTGTTTATGCATGTTTACATGACAATCACGTGACATTGTAATCAAATAATTTAGCGTATCGTATATAATATTCAGCAGACTATTGATTTAAGGGGTGAAAAAATTAATGTTCAAATTGGGAACATCAACTTTCCCTTAGACATAGTGCAACAATTTCCTGTCATCCACAATCGAATTATTTGGGTTGTGGTAACTGTTACCGAGGGCAAGGTATCTTAAGCTTTCTAAAAAATTATGTACTAAGTTGTAACTTGCTCAGAATCTTAAATATCCACCACCATGAATTAAATATAATAGTTTCCTTTGAAATCTTTTTGTTGTAGCTGGTTACTTGTAAATATATAACATTTCTGGTGGATTTGATGACATACAGTGGGGAGCAAAACAGAGTGCATATTTATGCTTTATTTGCTTAATAAAAAACGTTTATTTAGTCCAATTGCTACAAAATTTATTTCGTTTATACTTTATCTCCTGAAAAACAAAAATGTACATTCAGATAAATTATATACACATCTTACTGCATTAGTTAAACTAAAACAAGTATATACGGCCGTAAGTTTGGTCAGGCCGAATCTTATGTTCACTCCACCATGGATTGCATTGAAACTTGTACTAAAGACTGTCACCCAAAATCGAATTACTGGGGTGTGGTGAACTTCCTGAGTGCTGCCCGATTCCATGTTAAGCTCAATGACAAGGGACCTCCTTTTTATAGCCGAGTCTGAACGGCGTTCCACATTGCAGTGAAACCACTTAGAGAAGTTTTGAAACCCTCAGAAAAGTCACCAGTATTACCGAGGCGGGATAATCCACCGCTGAAAAACTTTTTGGTGTTCGGTCGAAACAGGAATCGAACCCACGACCTTGTGTATGCAAGGCGGGCATGCTAACCATTGCACCACGGTGGCTCCCTTGGGTTGTGGTAACACTTGCCGATGGCAAGGTATCTTAAAACTTCTTAACATCGTCTTCTCAATTGTAAGTTAGTCCACACGGGGTATAATTAAACAAAAAAAGGTGGAATAAAAAATTTTCTATAGAAATAAAATAAACCCAGCCAACTGCACTCAAATCGATGATTTGGCATACGAATTGATTTGAGTGGCATACGAATTTATTTCGGCATAAGCCGGCTATCATGCAAAACCTTTTTTCGGAAGGTTCAAGTGTGGTTCATTGTTGGGTTTAATGTACTGCCTGTATTTATTCTGATAATTGGTTGATAGTTTGCTGCAAGTAGTGGATGCTGATGAAGAATGTGATAATTCCGAAACGTGCGTCCATCCAACCATCTTGCAGTCTATAGGGCTTTGCCCAAATAAATTTGACAAACATTCTTTTCCTCTGTTGGTTAAGCTACACTTGTAGTTTAGTCAATGCATGGTTTTAAGCTGAAATCAACAAGAAATAAAATTTTGACAAAATTTTCTATAGAAATAAAATCTTGACAAAATTTTCTATAGAAATAAAATCTTGACAAAATTTTGTATAGTAATAAAATTTTGACAAAATTTTCTATAGTAAAAAAATTTTGACAAAATTTTCTATAGAAATAAAATTTTGGTAGATTATTTTTGGGGATCGGCTATATATAACTATAGACCGATATGGACCAATTTTGAAATTTGCTTCTTTTAGAGGCTCCGCAAGCCAAATCTGGGGATCGGTTATATGGAGGCTATATATAATTGTGGACCGATGTGGACCAATTTTGGCATGGTTGTTAGCGGCCATATGCTAGCGCAATATACCAAATTTCATCACGTACCAAATTTCAACCGGATCGGATGAATTTTGCTCCTCCAAGAGCTCCGGAGGTCAAATCTGGGGATCAGTTTATATGGGGGCTACATATAATTATGGACCGATGTGATTTGATAGAGACCATATACTTACACCATGTACCAAATTTCAGCCGGAACGGATGAAATTTGCTTCTTTTAGAGGCTCCGCAAGCCAAATCTGGGGATCGGTTATATAGAGGCTATATATAATTGTGGACCGATGTGGACCAATTTTTCCATGGTTGTTAGAGACCATATACTAACATCACGTACAAAATTTCTACCGGATCGGATGAATTTTGCTCATCCATGAGGCTCCGGAGGCCAAATCGGGGGATCCGTCTCTTGAAATCACGCTAACTTCCGAACGAAACTAGCAATCGACTTGAAACTTGGCCCAAGTAGTTGTTTTTGATGTAGGTCGGATAGTATTGAAAATGGGCCATATCGGACTACTTTTACGTATAGCCCCATATAAACCGACGCTCACATTTGGCTTGCGGAGCTTCTCGGAGGAGCAAAATTCATTTGGTTACATATACTAATATAGTCTCTCATAACCATGCAAAAATTGGTCCACATCGGTCCATAATTATATAACTGGTTGGCTGATAAATCCCCGGTCTAACAAAGAAAAACACATTTTTTTGTCAAAATTCGTTTTTATTATTCAACATAGTACCCTTCAAGAGCGATACAACGATTATAACGACCATCCAATTTTTTGATATCATTTTGGGAGTACTCCTTCGGTTTTGCCTCAAAATAGGCCTCAGTTTCGGCAATCACCTCTTCATTGCAGCCAAATTTTTTCCCTGCTAGCTTCCTTTTGAGGTCTGAGAACAAGAAAAAGTCGCTGGGGCCAGATCTGGAGAATACGGTGGGTGGGGTAGCAATTCGAAGCCCAATTCATGCATTTTTGCCATCGTTCTCAATGACTTGTGGCACGGTGCGTTGTCTTGGTGGAACAACACTTTTTTCTTCTTCATATGGGGCCGTTTTGCCGCGATTTCGACCTTCAAACGCTCCAATAACGCCATATAATAGTCACTGTTGATGTTTTTTTCCCTTCTCAAGATAATCGATAACAATTATTCCATGCGCATCCCTAAAAACAGAGGCCATTACTTTGCCAGCGGACTTTTGAATCTTTCCACGCTTCGGAGACGGTTCATCGGTCGCTGTCCACTCAGCCGACTGTCGATTGGACTCAGGAGTGTAGTGATGGAGCCATGTTTCATCCATTGTCACATATCGACTAAACAATTGAAGCAATCTCGAACAAATATACCTCCAATAAAAAAGGATGATGGTTCCTGGGCCATAAAACCAATTGAAAAGGCTGAACTGTTTGCCGAACATTTTCAAAATATTTTCACACCACTACAAAGTTCCACTAACGAAGATTTAAGTAGAATCAATAAAATAGATAGATTCACAATCGAGCCGGCCAAACTAAACGAATTAGTAAACGTTATCAAAAATGACTTGAGTGCAAAAAAGGGGAAATTAATGAAAAAACTACCCAAAAAAAGCCCTGAAGACACTATTACAGATTATAAATGCTTGTTTTCGTGTGAGGTATGTGCCATTATCATGGAAGGTAGCTTAAATAATTGTAATACATAAACCCGGTAAACCCGAAAATGATATAAACTCGTACAGACCCATATCCATTCTTCCTATTCTATCCAAAATTTTTGAAAAACTTCTCTTAAAAAGACTGGAATTGATCACTACACAGAGACAATTAATTCCTGGCCATCAATTTGGCTTCAGGAGTCAACATTCTACTCTCCTAACGGAGTTCTATGAAATATTGGGATCATATTTAACAGATCGGCACTTCCGCGTAAAACATGCAAATGAATTTTCTACCCTTAAACCAATAAAAGCCGGTGTACCCCAAGGGAGTGTGCTTGGACCTCTATTGTACTTACTATTTACTAGAGATGTTCCAACTCAGACATCTTCGACGGATGATACTGCGTTGCTTTGCACATCGGACTCAGAGAAGCAAGCAACTAACAAACTACAAAAAACTCTGACAGAGATTCATGATTGGATTGCTAGATGGAAAATGCATATAAATCAAAATAAATCAATACACATGTTATTTACAAATAAAAAAGTATCACCAACCAAAGACCATAGAAAAAGAAGACATGAATTGGGCTTTGATAGTGTTAGTGCTAAGAACCAGAGATTAGCCCCATACTTGTAGGAAAAGCGCTTCGAACTTACTGTTTGATACAGACAATTTTAATTTTGCTATTTTCTCAAAAGTTCCTGCCAATTTCTGTGTCGTTTGCACTAAATTATTAATTAAATGTTTCATGAAGTGTTTTTGTTCTTTTAAAAGTTAAAAAAATTGCTAAAATAAGAGAATTAGGTTTTGTTACGAATGCAAAATGAAAAGATAAACCGAAAAAAAGTTGCAACTTCTCAACGAACATGTATGGGGCTAATCTCTGGTTCTTGAGAAAAAAGAATAACAACATGCCCAATTCATGTCTTCTTTTTCTATGGTCTTTGTCACCAACACCAATATTTATAAATAATGTTCAAATCCCTTACGCAAATAATGCCAAATACCTCGGAATGACATTGGACACGAAAATCAAATGGAAGGAACATGTCAAGAAGAAAAACAAAGAGATGAAACTAAAATTTAGTCAGCTATATTGGCTTTTTGTGGATAGTAGGGTATCCATAAAAAACAAAGTTCTCATTTATAATCAAGTGATTAAGCCAATTTGGATGTATGGAATTCAGCTTTGGGGCTGTGCTTCAAACAACTATGTCGAGTGTATTCAGAAAACCCAAAACAAGATTTTACGTACTATAGTCAATGCACCTGGGTACATCCGAAACTCTGATCTTCACAGAGATTTACAAGTGAAGCCTATTGTAGAAGAAATATTATCTGCTGCGCAGAGTCACGCTAATAAATTGCGATGTCATGTAAACACCGATTTGAACACCATATTCCAAAACTATCTACCAATAAGAAGGTTACAGAGAACAACCCCCATGGATTTAGTCATCTAAAATTTGTTCTAGAACCCAACTAGAGAGAAATTCTTGAATTTCTTCTCAAAATTTTATTCTTTGCTATATATTTTAGCAGTAGGATAAGAAACTACTACTTGTAAATTACTAGATGAGTATGACTCAGTTGTAATATAAATAAAAATTAAAAAAAAAAACATATCGACGGAAAAAATCGGGTGTATTAAGAGTTAACAGCTGCAAACACCGCTCAGAATCATCAACACGTTCTTGTTTTTGGTCAAATGTGAGCTTTAAGGCCTCTGCTATCTCGATCAACTTCATTTTACGGTCATTCAAAATCATTTTGTGGATTTTTTGATGTTTTCGTCGGTAACCACCTCTTTCGGGCGTCCACTGCGTTCACCGTACTCCGTGCTCATTTCACCACGCTTGAATTTAGCATACCAATCAATTATTGTTGATTTCCCTGGGGCAGAGTCCGGAAATTCATTATCAAGCCAAGTTTTTGCTTCCACGGTATTTTTTCCCTTCAGAAAACAGTATTTTACCAAAACACGAAATTCCTTTTTTCCATTTTTTTCACAATAACAAAAGTTGCTTCACAAAAGACGCTCTATCCCACAAACTAATTGACTTACAGACGTTAAATTTTGACACGAATCATTTGATGGTTGGTACTACATATATAAAAATAATATGCATTTAATCAGGGCTGTGGAGTCGAGCCAATTTTGCTCGACTCCGACTCGAGCATTTTTCATCAGCTCGACTCCGACTCCGGGGTCGACTCCGGGTAATATAACTAAATCTTATTTTAATACCACTAATTTGTAGTTCTATTGTGGGGGTACCGTAAGTGGATCGATATAAAGTATCGTATTTATTTATGTGTGCAAAAAAAAGGTCTTAATTTCGCATTAGATGCCAATTGAACTCTATATTTCAAATTTAGGGCAATGTCTAATAAATAAAATAATGATATAATTACCCATCATAATATGAGAAGATACCAACAGTATATGTATTTGTGGACCAAAATTATTGATACTATCTCAAATCCTTTAAATTTGTTGCAAGCTATATAAAGGTTTATATTCCCATATGCATGAATTTGAATCTGAATCGATTTAGACAAAATTGTGTATACTTCTACAAAATCTATGTACTTAAAATTTAAATCTAACGTTATGGGATGTTATGGGATGTAACACAATTTTAACAAAAAATAAAAATGCAAGGAAAGTCTAAAGTCGGGCGGGCCGATTGTAATATACTCTGCACAACTTTGTATTTAGATCTACATTTTGATAAAATCTCAAATCAGACTTCTACAAAATCTCGGGCAATACTTGGAAATATTTATAATTATTTAGAGAATTTCGCAAAAATGCAATTATGATTCATTCATTGAAAAATTTGAAAATTTGAGTCATTTCTACAAGTTTTCGACTTAGCAGTGAGTATCAGTGAGCCTACAATTTTGGAAAAATGTTTGTCTAGTAAATAAAATTTTGCAAAATTTTCTACAGAAACAAAATTTTGACTAAATTTTCTATAGAAATAAAATTTTGGCAAAATTTTTTATAGAAATCAAATTTTGACCAAATATATAGAAATAACATTTTGAATTAAATTATTATAGAAATAAAATTTGGCAAAATTTTTTATAGAAATAAAAGTTTGAAAAAATTATCAATAGAAATACAATTTAAAAAAAAATTGTGTAGCAAACAAAAAATTGTGTAGCAAACAAAAATATTCTATAGAAACAAAATTTTGACTGAATTTTATATAGAAAAAAATATTTGTATATTAATAAAATTTTGAATACATTTTTTATAGCAGTGAGTATCAGTGAGCATCAGTAAGAAAAAAAATTGAGAAAATTTGCTATAGAAATAAAATTTGACAATTTTTTCTTATAGAAATAAAATTTTGAAAAAATTATCAATAAAAATACAATTTTAGAAAGATTTTTATGTAGTAAATAAAATTCCGCAAAATATTCTACAGAAACAAAATTTCGACCAAATTTTCTATAGAAATAAAATTTTGACTAAATTTTCTATAGAATTAACATTTTGACAGAATTTTCTATAGAAATAAAATTTTGACCAAATTTTCTAATAAAAAAATCTATTACTATGAAATTTTGGCAATATTTTCTATAGAAATAAAATTTTGACTTAAATTTTTATAAAATTAAATTATCAATAGAAATAAAATTTTGAAAAAATTTTTGTTTAACAAACAAAATTTTGCAAAATTTTCTATAGAAATAAAATTTGGCAAAATATTCTATAGAAACAACATTTTGACCAATTTTTCTAATAAAAAAGTCTATTACTATAAAATTTTGGAAAAATTTTCTATAGAAATAAAATTTTAACTTAAATTTGTAGAAATAAAGTTATCAATAAAAATAAAATTTTGAAAAACTTTTGTGTAACAAACCAAATTTTGCAGAATTTTCTATAGAAATAAAATTTTGCAAAATATTCCATAGAAACAAAATTTCGACTCAATTTTCTATAGAAATATAATTTTGACTAAATTTTCTATAGGGAAAAATATTTCTATAGTAATAAAATTTCGAATAAATTTTTTATAGAAATAAAATTTTGACAAAATTTGCTATAGAAATAAAATTTTGACAAAACTTTTTATAGAAATAACATTTTGACAAAATTTTCTATAAAAAACAACTTTGAAAATTTTTTCTGTCAATATACCACATATGTATATGGCCTTAAAATAAAATTAAAAAAAAATAATTTCGATTGTTCGAAATATTTCAAATAAATTGATATGGGCATTAAAATGGATCGATCCAGCCCATCTGCTAGTCAAACATTCTAGGAAACATAAAAAGATAGTCGTAATTGGAAGATGATTTTCATTTACAAGCATGCTGTACATTGATCTAATGAATAACGCAATAGAAACTAATTTGCGTAAAAACTAGCTTAGCTACAAAAAATGTGAAGTGATAAATTTGGTTTAGCCGGAGTCGGAGTCGAGCAAAATTTTTACAACTCCGACTCCGACTCCAGCAAAATCTTCAGACTCCGACTCCAAGACTCCGACTCCGACTCCACAGCCCTGCATTTAATACTAGCGACGCAATCTATGTGTCAGAACGGACTTATCAGCCAACTTGTTATATATATATATATATATATATATATATATATATATATATATATATATATATATATATATATATATATATATATATATATATATATATATATATATATATATATAATATATATATAAATCGTGAAAATTACATTAGTTTACAAAATATTTTTTTTCATGTACATTTGATGAGATGCGACCTAAAAAGTTGGTAAAGTCGTATTAGAGGTAAAAATCGTATTAAAAGGATTTCCAAATACAGTCGAAGCTCTGTTTAACGAATATCCCATTTAGCGAAAATCCAATTTAACGAATGTCAAAATTCTTAACATTGAGTATTCTAAATAACGAACAATTGAACAAAATTTACGTTCGATTTAACGAAAAGGCTTTTAATCTTAAGAAAATAAACAACAAAAAATCAGCAATATTTGACGATTGTGAGAATGGCTTAAGTCCTTAGGAAATGTCCACCAAGTACGGCATTCCCAAGATATTTAAATTCCATTAAAATGTTTGAAAACACATATTCAATGGCCGGGTAACTGGTCCCGCCGGGTAACTGGTCCCGCAGCTTCGCTACGGGAAATGTATCTACAACAGAGCCGGTGCAGGACTACTCCCTGGTGTGAATAGACCAGTTCCAGTTCTGGCCGAAACGTATGGAAGGGACCGGTCACTTCAACACGGGTTTGTCATTGACGGGGATAAATTTACACTGCAGGCCACGGATTGGACTCATTTCAAACTACATGACCTGGGAGAACTTAGTAGGACTAGACAGGTCCTCATGAACCAGTCTGGGACAAACCCTTAGGTACCGGAATTATTTGGATCATCCAAAGTGCACCAGAAAGAAAAACTTTTGGACTATGTTGGCCCATAGGTAAATGTCTAGATCAAATAAAATTTTAAAAGAATGAGAGTATAGAAATCAATAAAGTATATGAAAATTTAAAAACTACGACAAACACGAGCACTGGTACTAGTCCTGTGATAGGTCCGTTAGTGGCATATTTCGTAGAATTGCCAGTTGGACAAGTGGTGAATTTTTCTCTTTATAATGAGTGCTACCCGATTCTATATTTAGCTCAATAACAAGGAACCTCCGTCTTATAGCTGAAGAGAAACTATAAAATAAACAGGAATGTCAACATCATTAGTGAGAGGGATAAACTACCCCTGAAAAACTTTTTTGGTGCTTGGTCGAAACGGCAATCTAGCGTTGAAAGTATTTACATCTATGCCGGCAGGAGCAGCAGAGTAATGGTGTATGTAGGACGTTTTAGGAAGATGTTACTATGAATACTACCTATGCCTGGCCCATCTTGAAACCGGGGACTGGAAACAAATTATGCAATTCGTCTAAGAAGTTAAGAGCACACAAATTATGACATGGGTATATATAGGCCCCCATACGACAGCGAATCTTGGATCCTCTTTTCAATCTAATTTAACCTAGATATATCAAGTTCATCAGGATTATTTTAAATATTATTTTTTAAGTATCTCTGTGCTTTAATTTTTTCAAACGATTATGAATTTTTACTCATCTGGTAAAAAACTACGATTTTCAATAAAAGTTAACATTTAATATTCCCGTTCGATTTAACGAATTTTTCTAAATAACGAAAGAGCCTGACAATATATCGTTCGTTAAACCGAGCTTCGACTGTATGTGGTAAAATTTGTTGCAAAATTAAAATAAAAATTATTATGTTATTGGCTTGGACACCCCTCCAACATTTTTAGTGAGAGGTTTGTCTTATTCTATCTCTCAAAAATTCCTTTTATCCATGCATGCCTCTAAAAATATATACATATTGCTCTTGTAAACTAACAATGTTTACCAAGAATGCATTCTGGATTTATTTTTTCACATATGTACGTAATGCAAGGGATCTCATTGAAGTCTACCCCACAGGGCATCGTAAATAAGAAACACATGTTAACAACATCCATTGAGATCTCACCCACATGCATGGACAGATCAATGCAACGGAGAAATGCAATGTGCACATGTGAGAAAATTTTTGTATAAATGGAATGAATGCTCCTAAGATGCTTCAGTATACAAAAATTCGTTGATGTGAGAAGTGTTACAGATGAAGTTCTGGATCTTGTGAAAGAAGCAATTTTGAGGTTGAAGTTGACATATCAAATTGGTTTTGTTTGAGGATACATAATCATTTGTTTGGTTATCTAGAGGAAATCGTTTAGCGCAAACATTTTGTATTTTCAATGAAGTTAAAACAAAGGTAAGGAAATTAAATATTTTGGAAATTATACGAAATGCAAACAATATCCTTTCGACACTTTTATCATGAAAATTAGGTATAAAAGAGTTTTATGGTACATAAATATTATGATTAATGTATGACGAGAAGCTTCAAAGATATACGGTGTAGAAAAAAAGCTGCCGTTTAGTGGAAAGTTTCTTAAACATTCTAGAATTAGATATTTACCTCTTTTGAATCTAGCAATTGGATGTAGTTCATGAGATATAAGGATTCATTGAAGTAGATTATCTTGTTAATCATAATCAAAAATTTTATTTAAAGGTTATTGTTAAACTCAAATTCAGAATTTAGTTATTTTATTTTATTTTGTATTATTAAAAAATTAACGAGATCATATATATTCATTTCCTCTTTAGTAAAATTGAAACGCTATTCAATCCATCTTATATATTTATATTTTCGTTTTAATTTCAGAATACTTTCGTACACCTCTCTAGGAGGATTCAACCAATTCATAGTGATAATGGCAATCATCGTCCAATGTTGATTGGTGATCAAAATCAACATTGGATACATATGTGATAGAGATGGTACTACAAATCCTGATCTTAAATAATTAAATATATAGAGTCTAATTGTTCATGAATATTCTATTTTAATAAAACAAAACCAAACAATGAAAGAAAAAATGTTTTTCGTACAACAGTTTGGGGGATAATTGTAAGTGCAATTGTAGGGCACAAAGAACTATAAAGTTGTCGAAGAGCAAAATTATGTTAATCGACATTATTAAAGATCAGTAAACAGCGTAAAAAAAATTAAAAATGAATGATAGCAAAAGGGACCACGTTCCATATGGGAAATAATGATGAATTAGAAACGGTATATATAGCCGAAAATTCGACTAGGCCGAATCTTATGTATCCTCTACCATGGATTGCATACA
The DNA here is from genome assembly GCF_050003625.1 of Haematobia irritans. NCBI lineage: Eukaryota > Metazoa > Arthropoda > Insecta > Diptera > Muscidae > Haematobia > Haematobia irritans. The sequence goes on from NC_134401.1 coordinate 57,319,806, forward strand.
CAGTTCTATTATGGACGTCAACAGGATCAGATGAAATTTGCTCTTCCAAGACGCTCCGGAAGTCAAATCGCTAGGTTACTAGATCTGAGATCAATATTTCGATATGTTACAAACGGAATGATAAAGTTACATTAGGTTGGGTATAATGGCAACCCGATATTTTGGCTCACTTAAACTATTTCCATTGTGATACTACAGTGGTGAACTTCTTTCTTATCACTGAGTGATGCACGACTGCGATTTCATTGCGGTGAAACCACTTAGAGAAGCTTTGAAACACTCAGAAATGTCACTCAGACAAAGTTAGTATACCCCCATACTAATGACCATCGGCCGTTACTGCGGACCACAATATTTACATCACTGGTGTAAATTTTCAGCTGACCTCTTTGACCCGATCATTTTGTTTGTTCACAAACCACACAATTTGGAATGGCTTCTCATCGGAGGAACCTAAATTCGGTAACTGCACGGTTGAAAAAGACTGTTTTTCATATGCTTGGCTATAAATATTATATGTTTGGAACACAAATTTTTAAACACAATATTTTTGAGTGCAACCATATAATGTTCATAAACTAGCATAACATGTTTGGGACATATATGTTAATATGTTAGAACATATTATGTTTGGTACATAAAATGTTTGTAAATATAATATGCTTGAATGCAAACATATATTAATTTAGAAATAGCCTATAAACATATATGTGTTTAGTAGCTTGGAGCGCTATTTAACAGGGAGCGATATTGAATTAAGTTGGTGGTTGTTGCTTGTTATTACAAAATTAACATTTTATTTTCCTTGGGCAATTGATCAGCTACTTCTTTGATCCTTACAAACTGTGTGGTCCGCTGTTCGAATCCCCGTCCGGCAAAAGGTAAAATTAAAATAAAAAAAATTATACAATTGAATAATTTCTTCTACAATGTTTGTATTACAGAAAAAGGTGCTAAGAACTAAAAAATCTCGTGGAAGTGAGAAAGATGTCGGGGAATATACAATTGGGCAGAAACAAAATTTTGAGCATTCAGGTCGAAAACCTATGTTGTTAGCACCTATATTACCTGTTTATTTTCATAATTCATTATGATTATAAATTTATAAATAAATATTGAGCACAATATTGTTTGGGAGAATTTTACAAGGTCGTGGGTTCGATTCCTGCTATGACCGAACACCAAAAAGTTTTTCAGCGGTGGATTTCCCACCTCAGGTATCACAATGGACTGAATAGTCTAAGTGAGCCTGATACATCGGGCTGCCACATAACCTAACCTACCACGCTTGAATTCCATCACGAAAAACTTTATTTCGGAAGGCAATTTATCAAAATAACTTTGTAAACTGGCGAACAATAAAATGAACTGTCATTGGAATAAACCTTTCAGATTAACGATTTAGAAAAGAAAGCAACTTGGAATACATATTCGTTATCCAGTTCTTTTTTTAAGAATTATAGCCCAGATTATTATGCAATCAAGGATTATTATGCAACCACATATGGTAGAATTCGACCAAAAATGATCCATTTTTTACTGTATGGTAGATTGGTAGAATTCTTGATGTTTTGGTAGATGTTTGGCCGGGGCCGACTTATTATACCCTTCACCACTTTGTAGACCACAATTTGTGTTACCATCTTAACTTCTTCATGAAGGTTTATATTCCCATATACAAATATTTATATTTTAACCGATTTGGAAACAATTTTTTGTACTTCTACACAATCTCTAGAATTAAAATTTAAATCGGCTAATGTCCTATGATGAAGCACAATGTTACTAAAAAATATGGGAAATATTTAAATCTGAACCAATTTTGAGGCAACTTCACGAATCTGTATTTATGATTTATCGGTCGATAGATGTGTATTAGAGTAATAGGAAAATTTAAGTCATTTTGATAAGTTTTCGACTTAGCAGTGGCGACTTGATAAGGAAAATATGGGTATTTCGGCCAGTTTTGCATAAATCGGAAAAACATATAAAGGGTGATTTGTTAAGAGCTTGATAACTTTTTTTTTAAAAAAAACGCATAAAATTTGCAAAATCTCATCGGTTCTTTATTTGAAACGTTAGATTGGTCCATGACATTTACTTTTTGAAGATAATTTCATTTAAATGTTGACCGCGGCTGCGTCTTAGGTGGTCCATTCGGAAAGTCCAATTTTGGGCAACTTTTTCGAGCATTTCGGCCGGAATAGCCCGAATTTCTTCGGAAATGTTGTCTTCCAAAGCTGGAATAGTTGCTGGCTTATTTCTGTAGACTTTAGACTTGACGTAGCCCCACAAAAAATAGTCTAAAGGCGTCAAATCGCATGATCTTGGTGGCCAACTTACCGGTCCATTTCTTGAGATGAATTGTTCTCCGAAGTTTTCCCTCAAAATGGCCATAGAATCGCGAGCTGTGTGGCATGTAGCGCCATCTTGTTGAAACCACATGTCAACCAAGTTCAGTTCTTCCATTTTTGGCAACAAAAAGTTTGTTAGCATCGAACGATAGCGATCGCCATTCACCGTAACGTTGCGTCCAACAGCATCTTTGAAAAAATACGGTCCAATGATTCCACCAGCGTACAAACCACACCAAACAGTGCATTTTTCGGGATGCATGGGCAGTTCTTGAACGGCTTCTGGTTGCTCTTCACTCAAAATGCGGCAATTTTGCTTATTTACGTAGCCATTCAACCAGAAATGAGCCTCATCGCTGAACAAAATTTGTCGATAAAAAAGCGGATTTTCTGCCAACTTTTCTAGGGCCCATTCACTGAAAATTCGACGTTGTGGCAGATCGTAAGTCTATTCATGATGAAATGTCAAAGCATACTGAGCATCTTTCTCTTTGACACCATGTCTGAAATCCCACGTGATCTGTCAAATACTAATGCATGAAAATCCTAACCTCAAAAGAATCACCCTTTATATGGAAGCTATATCGAAATCTGAACCGATTTCAATCAAAATTAGCACGCATATCCAGAACCTTAATTCTACTCCCTGTGCAAAGTTTCAAGTTCAGTTCTACTCACTCTGCAAAATTTCACGTAAATCAGAGTAAAAGTTTTGATATATATGGGAGCTAAATATATCGAAATCTGAAACGATTTCAATACAATTTACCACACTTGACAACACTACTAATTGTATTTATAGTGCAACATTTCAAGCAAATTAGGGTAAAGCTCTGGCCTCTGGGGCCATATAAGTCCATATCGGGCGAAAGATATATATGGGAGCTCTATTTAAATCTGAACTGATTTCAACAAAATTTGCCACAATTAAAGATACTATAAAACGTACTCCTTGTGCAAAATTTCAAACAAATCAGGGCAGAACTCTGGCTTTTGAGGCCTTATAAATCCAAATCGGACGAAAAATATATATGGGAGCTATATATAAATCGGAACTGATTTTAACCAAATTTAGCACACTTAACAATACTATTAAACGTACTCCTTGTGCAAAATTTCAAGCAACTGAAGGCAAAACTCTGGCATTTGAGGCCATAAAAGTCCATATCGGGCGAAAGATATATATGGGAGCTATATCTAAATCTGAACCGATTTCAACTAAATTTGGCACAATTAACGATACTATTGAACGTACTCCGTTTGCAAAATTTCAAGCAAATCAGGACAAAACTCTGGCTTTTGAGGCTATATAAGTGCAAATCGTACGAAAGATATATATGGGAGCTATATCTAAATCTGGACCGATTTGGCATATATTTTGTATATTTTACGAGAGCCCCCAAATATTCGGCCTTGCGAAATTTTAAGAAAATGCGTTGATACCCAGCAAAAACTCTCATTACCCCGTAATCTTGTAGGTAAGCCATTTTAAAAAATAATAACCACATATTAATTGGCATCGCTCCGGATTACATTTACATACGCATGTCCTAGGAGGAAAGTACTTCTCCCCAGGCATACTTTCGGCCATAAAACAAGTAGTGCTTTTAAAGAATATAATAACCTAATATATAATCACTTATTCGTAGATACACCAAAGCTTGTAAAATACACTTATTGTCTCAGGCAACCAAATCACGAAAATATTGATTTCTATCACCGTTTACAATGGATCAAAATATGGCGAGTAATGCTGTAATAGGAGCACTACACCCAGAAAAAATTGCCTTCGAAAGGAAAAAATATTCATCAATTTAAAGGAAAAAATATTCATCAATTTAGATTAGCCATTTTATTTGCATTAAGTTAAATTACACTAGCTTACACTGAAAATGTACACTTGATGAGAGTCGACTTTTCTTATGTATTTTGATCTGCTGAACTCGAAAAAAAATGTTTAAAAATTTTCTATGGAGCAGTTTTTGAGATATCCTGTTCTTTTTATTTGTTCGCTCTTTTCTCTCTAAACAAATTATATCTCGAGTTAAAAATGTCTGATTATATCGTTGTTGTTTCTTAAATGAAAGGTATTAAGATGACGAATAATCGTGTATAATTGGATCTGTGATCAGTTAAGTGGTTCAAAAATTCAAATCGATGCCTAAAGCCAAATTTTCAAAAAATTTACAAAGGACCTTTTCCCCCAGAAAAGTATAAACCATTGAAAAAACGTCTGGAAGAGAAGTTCATGATCGTATGTATGATACTCTAACGTAAGTAATAAGATCAACTAGAGGAAAACCGACCGAAAAATGACGTTCCATAAAAAAAAATTTTTGAATTTTTTTCGAATTCAGTTGCCTTTCATTAAGAGTACACGAATTTTTTATTTTTTTTTTGTAAACTAGTGTTATTGTGTGAAATAACAAAATTTACTTGCTTCAGTAAAAAAAATCCTAAACTGAAAGCAGTTAGGAATAGTTCATTAACTAGAATAAGGCATGGCATTTTACTAATACTGTTTTCTTCGCGGGGTATAAGAATTTACTACTGAACAAGAAAATTTTATTAACTGACAACAAAGCATTCGTAAAAATGAACAAAAACCGAACTAAAACTAAAACCAAATTTAGTAAAATTTCTTATAAAATGATAACTCTGACTTTCTTTATTATAGAAAGCTTATCATACATACGAATAACACTTAGCATAGAAAAATATTTCAGTTCATTCGTACTAAGAAGTATTCAAGCCTTTCAATCCTATTTTATTAAGCCAACTGCCTATAAATTTGAGAATAACAATTCGAAAATTATTAGGCATTATATTTATTTTTGTCAATACAAGTAAGCCATTATAACTCACCGCAATGTAATGCAACGTGTAATGACAGCTTCACTCCTGGTAATGCCAATTGTAATGAGATGTGGTTACCTAGTTTTTGCTGGGTAAATACGTCAATTATGACCAGATCGGTGATAAATATATATGGCAGCTATGTCTAAATCTGAACCTATTTTTTCCAAAATCAATAGCGATTGTCTTTGTGCCAAAGTAGAACTCTGTGCCAAATTTGAGAACGATCGGACTTAAACTGCGAACTGTACTTTGTGCACAAAATTACATATACAGACAGACGGATAGACAGACAGAAAGACGGACATCGCTAAATCGACTCAGAATTTAATTCTAAGATGATCGGTATACTAAACGATGGGTCCTCAGACTTTTCCTTCTTGGCGTTACATACAAATGCATAAACTTATTATACCCTGTACCACAGTAGTGGTGAAGGGTATAAAAATTTCTGTAGAATAAAATTTTTACAAAAATTTCTATAGAAATAAAATGTTGACAAAATTTTTTATGGAAATAAAATTTTGACAAAATGTTCTATGGAAATAAAATTTTGACAAAATAAAATTCTGGCGACGAAAAATCCACTTTTTGGTAAACTCTTGAAAATCGACTTTCGATGGTGGTCAAAATGGACCCATCGATTTTTTATAGCGACAAAAATCTAAGACGAAGAAAACATAGAATTTTTATTGGAAGGTCGAAATTCGACTCGTACTAATTTTTAAAAAGTGGTAAAGTCGGCAAATCGAATTTTCCAAATCTGGAAAAAGTCGGAAAATATTGAATACTCGATTGTTGACCTTGTATAATTTTGAAAAATATTGTATTAGATATAGAAAGAATACATAGATATGATTCTAGAATTTTTGAAAGACTTCTTTTAGTTCTGATGTCCTTAAATTGTACAGTAATCCCTCGATTTACGTCGTGATTGGTTCCGGAATTTGACGACGTTAGTCGAAACGACGTAAACCGAATTAACAATTGCTCTTACTTACTCCTAAGTCCACTTATGTATGTATGTGCGTGTACATAATAAAAAAACTTCAAAAATAAAGGTAATTCAGTAATTTCGGTAAGAATTTCAGAAAAAAATGTTTCGATGTCATCATCGTTGATACATATTTTACGTATGGAAGGCGTTTCTGATAAAGTTGGCAAACAAATCGACGACGTAAATGGAATTGCGACGTAAATCGAAGTTTAATGGAACAAAAAATTTGACGACGTAAATCGAAACAACGTAAACCGAGACGACGTAAATCGAGGGATTACTGTATACCACGTGGCGTAAAGTGAGCTAAATATAACAAAAAAATTGTCAAAATCAGTCCATAATGAAAAGTGCTCCATAAATACGTCCGGAATTGACGCAGAAGCGAGGATTTTAACATAGGCTTGTCATAAGATGGATGTCCGCCATTTCAACAGCCATTACACTGTCACTATTTAAGGTGTGATTCGAATTCAGTGTTTTGGTTTTGAATTTAAAAAGTTTGTGATATTTTGCCAAATAAATTATTTTTATAATATTTTTGTTGTTTTTATATCAGACTAATCTACAAGAGTAGCTTAACCAACAGAGGAAACGTATATTTGTCAAATTTATTTGGGCAAAGCCTGCACGAAGCACTTCCTAGGTAATGTTCGCTTGCTTCTTCGGAAAAACTGGACATGTCGTTGTCTACCAAGAAATCAGGTTAACCAACCGCCGAAGACCGATCAGTCATCACAACGGCAACACGAGCTCTCAACCATTTGCTCAAGCAAACATCAATTTGATGGGTGATTCGTCGTATAGTTCTGACTTGGCTCCGAATAACAACAACAACAAGAAATAAATAAATAAAATGGAAAGTAAACGTTTTGGGGAAACCTCAATCAGAGTGGAAAAAACAGATATTTAGAAAAACAATAAAGCGATTCTATTCGATTTGATTAGTCCAATCCCTTCAAAACAAAGCTCCTCTAAAATATGGTTTAGAAAAGTGTCCTGGACTTCTAGAAAATTGAAAAAATTAAAACTCAAATTCACTGAAGTGGCTGTTCCGCAAATACTTGCCTGTATTCTCCTGAGAAAAATCAACAAAAAAGTGAAACGTACAAATCTACGAAATTTCTTTTATATTTATTTCTGCAGCTATATGATTAAATCATAATTGAAAGAGTTGAGTAGTTCTTGTAGTAACGTAGGTATCTAAATTGAATATAATGTTTTTTTTTTTACTCAACGGATTATTAAAATAAAAAGTATGTTGTACAAATGCATTCCATGGTTTTTCTAAAAATATTAACTTATCCTCACACCGAATCAGAATACACAATTCAGGCCACCAGCCTTCTATTTTTAAAAATGGATTGATCCCAACAAAAAAGTAAACAATTGTCGGGCAGACGTGCCTCAAGTGGATTTTCTTAGAGTAGACAGCTAAGAAAATTCCGGCATATTTTCTATCCACATGAATGGATGCGAAAAGTTCACTACTGTCATGAAAGGCCATGTGTCGGAATATGAACATAAAAACTGAATGAAATCCCTCCCAGAAGTTAGTACTCAAAACGACATCATTGCGTGTATTACACGTACAGCAAACACCAAGTGAAACGTTGTGATATTTTTGGACAATCGCCTTTTATTGAAAGAAGGAGGAGGAGGAAAAATTCCCATGATTTGAGACAATCATGGAATTCGGATATATGGAACTTGTTGAAAATCTTAAAATAAAAGGATACGCTAGAGCAATGGAGTATGTGGAGAAGTGGCATCTTCCTATAATTGCAGCATCAGGAAGAATAACTTAAGTAAGCAATAAAGGAAATTAATATTTACTACTATGTGTTAGTGAAGAAAAAATATTTTGCCTTGATTAAAAGTGACATTGGCGCAATAAATTCTCCAGTTCCAAATGACCCAGGTCGAAGGGTACATCAAAAGTATATGACAAATTACACTAGTAAACAAAATAACATTTTTTCATGTACATTTGATGAGATGTGACGTTTCTTATGTATTTTGATCTGCTGAATTAAAAAACAAAAAACAATTTTAATTTTTTTATGGAACAGTTTTTGGGATATCTCGCTATTTTTACCCAGCAAAAAAATTTGGAAGTTCTTCCAAAGGCACAACTTTAACAGCACTTCAAAAAGATGTACTCCCAATGATGTTCTTTATTTGAACTACACAGGAAGTTACTTTCTTTCAATTTTTTATAACATGCATTTTCCATATTTTTAATGGATAATTTTAACTTTTTTTGTTTTTTGTTTTAAGTTTAATCTGAAAAAATTGTGAATTTTTGAAAATATTTGAAGTCAAACGTTTCCGACTAGCGTTAGAATCCATTAAAAATTATAAAAAATTATAAAAATTATTTATTTGACAAAATATCACAGAATTTTTTAATTTACATCCAAAATATTGAATTCGGATCACACCGAAAGAAGTGATGCAAATTCAGTGCAACGGCTGTTGAAATGGAGGACTTCCGTCCTATGACAAGCCCATGTTAAATTCATCGCTTCTGCGTCAATTTTGCACCACTTCCGGTGCTAAAAAAAAAAAAAAAACAAATTTAATTTTTTTTATGGAACAGTTTTTGGGATATCTCGCCTATTTTTAGTTTTTCGCTCTTTTTTCACTAAACAAATTACATTTAGAGTCACTGGAATAAATCTTTGAGTGAACAAATCCGATGTTAAATCATGCAAATATGAGCAACCCAACCACAGAAAAATGCCACTTGGCCACACAAAAATGCATTTTTTGTGGGTGAGTGGCTCGTATTTGCATGGATTGTCATGGGATTTGTTCACTCAATTGCTTATAACTTTCATTTCATTTTTCGGTCATTTTTCTTCTAGTTGGTCTTATTACTTACGTTAGATTATGATCTATACGACTATGAAGAGAAACGTTTTTTCAATGATTTATACTTTTCTTGCATAATCGGACATTTCTAACTTTAGATATAATTTGTTTAGTGAAAAAAAAAGAAAAACTAAAAATAACAGGATATCTCAAAAAATGTTCCATAAAAAATTTTTTAACATTTTTTTTGTTCAAATTTAGCAGATCAAAATACATAAGAGAAGTCACCTCTCATCAAATGTACATTTTCAGTGTAAACTAGTGTTAGCGATCTTAAGTCACTTGTGTTTACGTTAGTGAGGATCTGAAAAATATATTTTTTAAGAGCGAATTTAATGAACAGGTATTCTTGGTTATAAGTAAAATTTTATTTATAAGTATGAATTCATTTTGCGGCACTGTTGTTTCCTGCGTGAAATATTGGTTAGAGACTCTCAGAGTATTTTCCATAGTGCTTATCTAATTATGTCTGTCTGATCGAATGGATATGTTGGAGATTAATAAAGGTCAGTAATAATTTGTAATCCCTATCCAGCCAATATCAAATAGATGGACAGACGGGCGGACAACAAAGGTTAAGTCCGCCCTCGTTGCAGTCGGGTCTACGGCCCGGAGCGGACAAAGGGTTTTCAACCCTGTCCAAGGACTGCAAACCCCCATTTGGAGTATGCTTATTTCCCGAAGAACTCGAAAATACCAACTCCAAAGGGCTACAACAACAACAACAAAGGTTAAGTCGACACAAGAGTTAATTCGGAGTTTACCAGTATAAATTATGGAATATAAATACATTATGGAATATAAACCAAATATATACCATAAAACTAAGTACCTGACTGAATTATTTTCGTCCACATCTTGACAATTCATGAAATAGTCATTTCATTTACGTACTCCACTACCAAGCGATTTGCCATTGCATTTCTATTAGTACATTTATATATTTATATTTATTCGATTCCTCATAAAAAGTCCGTACATTAAAAAAAAAACAGTTTAGTTAAATCCAAAGATTTGGACCTTCCCTTAAAAATTTTGGTATTGATTTCGAGCCAAATATTATTAAAATGTTGGCGAAAAAATGCAAAAACTAATCTAAAAAAGTTGGGCATTTTTAAAATATTTGAGGTCAAACGTTTCAGACAAGTGTTGCATTAAAATGCATTAATAATCATAAAAAATTATAAAAATTTTTTATTTGGCAATATATTACAAGTTTTTTTTTTAATTCACATCCATAACTCTGAGTTCGAGCACCTTAAGAAGTGATGCAAATTCAGTGCAACAACTGTTCAAATGTCCGTTGGGGGATATGTCCGGTCGCCGATTATGACACCTAAATTTCAGGACTCGAAATGTATTGTAAGGCGACCGGACATATCCCCCAACGGACATTTCGCCCAAAATGATTTTTGGGCGTTATGACCTCCACTGGGGCGGTCACATCGCCCAATTTTAGTTTGGGCTTTATGTTAAATTCATCACATTCAGTTTGTCCTCAAGTTCTTGCATCTTTCGTTTTATTAACTTGATTTAAAAAATGAACACAGTTATACTGACATGTCGTTTGTAACCTTCGTAAATATTAGTAATTTCTTGTACCCATAAGATAAAATGGAACGACCGAAAAAGGGACATCAATAAAACAATAGCATCTCCATCATCCATATTATTCATTATTTCAGGAACACAAAGAGACTGTATGCCAAATCGGCTTCCATAATAGTGGTTTGGTAAAATATCTTTTCCGGCACACTTTCGCACATTTATTATTCACTCATATGTTCTGATTTGGCAAATAGTGCAATGAGTTCTTGGGGGCTTTGTGGAGCGTTTTGTACCATTTTCTCCTTAATTTTCTTATAGACCACGAGATCTGCACTGTCTTTCTAGTTACGGCATTTTGAATTAAATACCGTACGTATTTAGTTAACCAAAATTGGGGATCAAAACTACTTCATTTAGGACAGTTTTTGATTTGTATTCCGACATTATTTTCCCCATAAAATATTGGGCGTTTTGACCGCCTATTTTTTGGGACATATGACCGCGATGAGGGAGGACATAAAACCCAAACTAAAATTGGGCGATGTGACCGCCCCATTGAAGGTCATAACGCCCAAAAATCATTTTGGGCGAAATGTCCGTTGGGGGATATGTCCGGTCGCCGTCATAATCTTCCATATTTTTTTCAGTGCATTGCTTTGAACGTTCCTATGGCCAGGAACACACATTAAATGAACTTTCATTTCATACTCGACAAGAATGAAGTGATTTAGATTCAAAAATATTGTAATTTATTATCTTAATCGTACTTATTATTTAATTCTTACTCTGAAAAAGATATTTACATGGTATTAAAGATTATGCAACATACATTTTAGGACGCCCAATTTACACAATATTAAGGACAAATTTCTTTTAAATAATTAACTTCTAATTAATAGAAAGATTCTAATATTTGCTTCAACAATTATATTTATTAAATTTAGGACACAAATTTAAAAAATTTTTTTTCCTCCCTTAAAGTCGTATATGAACTATGGCTAATTTTCCTTAAAATAAAGAAATGTGTTTCTTCTTGAGTTAAAGAAATAGTCCTCAAAATAACTAAAATATTGAATTTTTAGATTTAAGATTAATAAAACCTTCAAATATAGGCTAAGACTAATTTGAAGGATTTCGTATCTTTGGTATTTTTTACTTTCGTATCTTTTACTTTAAAGTATCCGTATAATTTCGATTTTTTTAAGTGGCATTTGTTTGTAGGTGAATAGCTTTATTACTATATACCTAAAAAAAAGATCATGAAAGTTTTATAAATGAGATCTGCATGCTAAATAGATCCCTAAAAATATCATCTGTAGTATAAAGAAGCTGCATTTTTGGCTCGGGATCAATACCAAAAAAGGTCAAAATCTTTGGATCCAAGTAAACTTTTTTAGTCTACCTAATTATTTAACAATAAATTTATTACTAAATTATTATAAAATAATGTTTATAAAATAATTTCTAAAATTATAATTTCTTTTATTTTTGCAGAAAGTACCTACCTTAAGCAAAAGAGATTGGCGACCAATTGAACCTATGAATATGTTATCCCGATATATGTAGAACTCTTTATTGTTTTAAGTTTTAATAAATAAAGTTTTTTTATATGCTTCAATTTTTGATTTCAACACGTATATAAGGTCGAAAGTTCGGCCAGGCCGAATCTTATATTTCCTCCACTATGAATTCCTTTTCAAAGTTCTACTAAAGACTGTCATCCGCAATCTGGGTTGTAGTACCAATTTTCGTATGGCAATTAGAGGGCCAAATCTTAACCGGATCAGATGAAATTTGTTCCTTCATGAGGCTCCAGGGAGTCCGTTTATACGGAGTCTCTATATATTTATTACACTATGCTAAATTTTTCTATGGTTGTTAGACATACCACCACACACATATTTTCAACAATATCGGCAAAAATTTGTCCCTCCATGAGACCCCAGAAGGCACCCCTAGGGATCAGTTTATATGGAGCCTATTTATAATTATGAGGACATATAATAACATCATGTACCAAATTTCAAATGAATCGTATGAAGAATGTGCTTCCCGGAAGTAAAAAAAAAAACATATATTTTCAGAATTTGTTCAAACAAAAAATTGCTTGTACTGTGCAAACGTATTAAGTTTCACCCTAAGCATATCTTTTTTAGGGCCTCAAATAGCTAATTCCTTTCTTTATTTTTTAAATAAACCTTTTCGTTAATTTTTAATGCTCTCCACTATTTTATTTTTTTTTTCTTCGTAGTAAAATGTCGACTTAGTCATAGCCCGACTCGTTTAAGTCTAATGTTTAGATTTAAACATTTAATATTTTTCGCCGTCTTTATTTTTTTTTCTATATTCTCTCTTGCTCTATGACGTTTCTAAACATATGCATGTTTATATGAAATTTTTAAATTAATATATGTTTGCACCCTGATATAATATGTTCTAACAAATTAACATACATATAGGTCTCAAACATGTCATACTAGTTCATGAACATTATATGACAGCACTTATATATAATGTGCTAATAATTTAAGTTACAAACATATAATTTTTACACCGAAACATTGATTCGATATGGTCCGTTTTCATTAATGTCCGATCTACATGACTACTACAGGTACTTGTGACAAGTTTCAAGTCGATAACTTATTTTGTTTGCAAGTAAGCATGATTTACACAGATGGACGAACATCCCTAGATCGACTTAAAATTTCACACCAACCCAAACGGAATGACAAATTGAGTACACTGCCCATCCTATGGTCGAGGATAATAATAATTATGTTAATTATGTAAGCCAAGGGCTGTCATCACTGCTTATTAAGTAGTTGGAAGGGATCTTATGACTTTATGGAAGTATTCCAGACTTAACGAAGAATCATAATCATAGGACCTCGGATACGATACACAACTTATACACATTTGAATTCCTTTATTTACCAATCAATCCTTACAATTTTCCTTAATGAATAGGTATACTGCTATCAATACTTCTTGACATGCATATAATTTATCCGGTACAAAAACGTCGAGGTAAAACCAATGATGATTACATTTCCCCAGAATTTCCTCTTGGCGTTATATCTATTTTTTGTGCCTACTTTGTCGCATGTTGCCTTACCAAAGTATTTTTTTAATATGAGACCATAAATTACCAATGGGTTTAAATGAAATTGTTGGTCTAAGCCAATCTTCTCTCATTTGAAACATACCCCAGAAAATAGATACGAACATTATTTCTTTGAGAAAAAATTCCCATAATTACGTTTAGAAATTTTAAAGTATGTCTGTCGAAAGAGTCAACATTTATCATTTTTTTATTATAATACGGATGGTGATGAGGGAAGCTCGGACTTTATATACGTTTGTGTATGTGTGTATTGATGAAAGTTCAATCCAGTGCCGATTGAGGGTTTTCTCGGCCTTAGTCGAGCATGTACACGGACAAAAAAGACTGTGTTTCATATGTTTGGGTGTAAAAATTATATGTTTGGAACTCAAATTTTTTAACACAATATTTTTAAGTGCAAGCATATAATATTCATAAACTAGCATAACATGTTTGGGACATATATGATAATATGTTAGAACATATTATGTTTGGGACATAAACTGTTTGTAAATATAATATGATTAGATGCAAACATATATTAATTTGGAAATAGCCTATAAACATATATGTGTTTAGAAAGAGAGACCTAGAGAGTATGCTGCAAGTAAAATAATGGAAGTAACCAATTGGTGCCTTAAAAATATATCCACACAAAGAAAATTTCATTAAATTTTTTCTATCAGTGTATGCCTTAAGGTAAAACATAATATGTTTGAACAATACAAACAATATTTGTTTGGATGATTACCCCAAACATGTTTCAAGAGCAAAATATTATTTTTGGATGATGAACATGGAACATATTTGTCGCAAAATTTTGTTTTCTCTGCAAACATGGTCAGCGGTGCCAACTCTGACGATTTATCGTCATTTTGACGATTTTTGGTGCTAAATTTGGCATGTGACGATTTGACGACGATTTCATGTAATGTAGTTATAAGTTGACGATTTTTGAAATTACGCGACTCAAGTGTTTCCCTTTTACGTTTTTTATGACGATTTGACGATTTTTCACAGCAACGTAGTTATAATTTGACGATTTTTCATAATGTAAGCAAGTTTTTTTAAACACTAAAAAGTAACTCTGACTCGAACTTGGGTTTGGCGGTTTTTCTAATGAATATTATCCACCACTGTTTCTGACACTTGTCAAAAGTGGAAAAACAGAGAAAGCGAAAACAACCAAAAAAGTGGTCAAGGAGCTGCAATTACAAAAATTGTTTATTTAATGTTTCAATATGGATAAATTCATTGTAAAAAAAGGTAAGTAGAGATAATTTTCTTAATCATAAGTAGTCAAATGTAAAGTAAAATATTTTTTCAGGTACTATATCCAGTGAAACAATGAAATCCAAAGAGGACCGTGGCGCCGTTGAGAAGCCAAAGAGGACTCCCAAAGAAGAATGGGTCCGGGACCCGGATTATAAAAGCTGGTTAATCCTGGAGGATGGAACATTTTCGTGCACATTGTGTGGAAAGAAACTAAAAGTATCATCTGGTAAAAATGATCTTCAAAAACATAAGATGTCGAAAAAACATTATGATGCGGAAGCCGCAACTAGTTCCAATCAACCCAGTATAAGATCTGTTTTTTCTGGAGAAGACAACGAAACCAAAAAGATAGAAATTATGTTGTCGTTTTTTCTTGTGGAACACAGCATATCGTTCAAAACTATGGATCATGTGTCTAAAGTGCTTAAAGCTTCTGTAACAGATTCTCATTCGGTAAACAATATTTCAATAGGTCGTACTAAAGCAACTGCAATTGTCAAAAATGTCATAGGCGAGCAACAGCAACAATCTCTTTCAAAGTTACTTAATTCGAACTACTTTTCGTTACGTATTGACGGTGCAACAGATATAACAAAGAAAAAAGTCCTCTGTTTAGTAGTGAGAGTATGCATAAATTTCGAAATTCTCGATTTATTTTTTGGATTGTTAGATGTGGAAAATGGAGATGCAGAATCGTTATTCAATGCTGTGAAGGACTATTTCGCAGAGAAAAAAGTGGATTATAAAAAACGTATGATTGGATTTGGCGCTGATGGAGAAGCAACTATGACCGGAAAAAGAAACTCTGTTGCAAGCAGATTCAAAAAGGAAATTCCTCATTTATTTGTCATCAAATGCGTCTGCCACTCCTTGGCATTGTGCAGCTCAAAAGCTGCTTTAAAACTTCCATCTTCAGTTGAAACTTTAACGAGACAAATTTACAACTACATAGCGGAGAGTCCCAAGGGAATTAATACTTTTGCAGAAATACAAACACTACTGGAATTCAAACCTAGAAAAATCCTTCATCCAGCACAGACAAGATGGCTTTCTCTGGAAATGGTAGTAAATAGAATACTTGATCTTTACGAACCGCTTAAAATCTATTTCGCATTTGCCGCTAACGTGGATCAAATAGACACAGCAAAAGAAGTCCAAAGAAATTTAAATGATACTCTTGAGATGTACTTTTGTTTTTTAAAGTATGTTCTTAAAATTATTAACAACGTCAATAAACTTTTTCAATGTGAAACATCACAAATTCAAAATTTATACACGGAATTGCATCGACTTCTAAATACCATCTTGAGAAATTTCGTGAAGGATGATTATATTGAAGACTTCCATGTGGATCTATTGGAAGATGAAAACATTTTCTTGCCAAGAACAGATATTTACCTTGGAATATATTTCAACGAAAAATATATTACAAGTAATATAACAAAGGACCAATACATTGAAATTGTTGAAAGTTGCAAAATGTATTACATAAAGCTTGTGAAACAAATTTTGATGCGATTTGATATTAATGACTTCTCTCTCAAGAATTTATGTGTTCTTCAGCCAGATGTATTTTTGAAGCAAACTACGGAAAATTCATTTTTAATTTTAGCGGTATATTTTCCAAATATTTTAGACAAAAATAATAAACAAGACTTTGATGATGAAGTTCGTGAGTTATCAAAAATGAAACTTCATACAAATTCTACAATGACCTATTGGAAAAAAGTTTCAGATATAAAACGCGGAAATGGCAATCAGGCGTTTCCAATACTTTCAAAATTTGTATCAAGCTTGCTCTGGCTGCCACATTCGTCTTCCAATGTAGAACGAATTTTGAGTGCAGTAAATTTGAATAAAACAAAAATTCGAAATTCGCTTGAAACTGCAACTTTACAGGGTATTCTATTGTCCAAAGACTATTTAAAGCTTAATCATTCTGAATGTTATGAAGTTACTGTCAAGAATGATTTGTTCCAAAAATTTAATCAGAACATGTATTCCTTTAAACTTTTTTAATCAGAACATATTTTCTCTTTAAATGTTCTAGTCATATCTTAAAAATAAATCTATGTTTAAGAAAAAAATGGAAACGTGCCTGAATTAGAAATATAATATATACCATTCCTGTATTATTTTAGTATAATGTAATTGTAATGAATTCAAATGCCTTTTGTTATGTTTTTATTGAATAAAACGTATATTTTCCCTTTATAGTTGTTATTTCGCCTGTTTTTAAGGTGACGAATTTTATGTGACAACTTGACGATTTTGACGAAAAATATTTTAAAACTTCACGATTTTCAGCTCAAAACCGTTGGCACCACTGAACATGGTGGCGATATAAGAACATGGGTGCACCCAGAGAAAGGTTTGGTTGAAATTCGATCACGACAATAAAAAGATAGTTGAGGCCCATTAGTTTTAGTTGTATGAACCATATGTCAGTTATTTCTTTTATTTAATATTTGGTATAACCAATAAAATATCAATACAGTCAAATGCTAATACTCACGACAAAATATTGGTTGTTATAAATCTATTAATTAAAATCAACTTTCATTCTGTTCCGTACTGTTGTGTTACCAGATTTATTTTTTAAAATTGTCTCGGAAACCGACAGAAAGTTTGTACTATAAATAAATTGGTTGTGATAACAAATTTGGTAGTTATTAGTGGGACATGTTGCTGCAACATTTATTTGGAAAAAGTCTCATGTCTCGAATATTTATTGAAGACAAGGAAAATTCCCAATAGTTTATTGCTTGAGAAAATTGGGAAATTATGGAAAATCCAGGAGTTTGCGCACAGTTATGACCAACTTTATTAAAAGGATTGAAGGTCAATTCTTTAGATGGTCCTTCCTATACCAAAGGTAATGCTCATCAAAAAGTTAATGTTGAAGCCAAACAGCCTAACTCTGACTTTGTGAGAGAGTCCAACTTTTAAGCAACACCAAGATTATTAACGCTTTCGTACCTCAAGTTCGGACACCAATAATAGTCTGTTTCAAAGGGAAGGAAAAAGAATTATTCAAAACGTTTGTAATATGAAAAAATTATTGAATTTCAGTTCACCCATCATGTAATGGCCGGTAAAAATCCGAAATTTGATAATAGGAACAGTCAACAAGACCACTCTCTTTAGTTGGAGCATATTATTCTAGAAAACGCGAATATTTGCAAATGAAAATACAGGTAAGTTTTCGACGGGAGAAATTGTTATAAACTTTTCATGGTTCTTAGTTATAGGAACAACCCCAAAATTGAATCTTTGTTCCGAACATCATTAGAATGGATGGAGAAATGCGACTTCTGTCTTACGAGAAACAAATATACGGCCAGCTAAAGCCAGTCAACTGAGGGTGTGAATCAAAACCGATGAGTCAATTCAACCTGGAACCAAGAACTAATAATTCAAGTAGGCATGCAAACTGAAATTATTATCGTCTGACCAAAGAGTGGTTCAGGGTAAAACCCGTGGATAAATTTATTTCACGAATTATATAGTTAGTTGCAAATAAACAATAAAAAAAAAATGTATTGCATTTAATTTTTGGTGTAAAGGAAATTGTAAAATATTGGTTGTTCCAATAATCTAAGAGACTGCTATGCCAGACAATTGTTGGTTGTCCTAACTAACAACAAAATGGAATGGTTGTGATACCCAATTTCAGTTGGTTGTAGTAACAAATAATGTAGGTTAAATTCTGATAGTAGACGGAACCAAATAATTTGGTTGGCAAAAAAATTGGTTGCCACATCAAATTTGTTTTCTGTGTGTGGCGATATAAGATACACAATTTTCGATTTGAGGTGATTATATTCTTTCTGTGGGTGTAGTTTCCCCGCGATGTGCAACGCCATTCAGAATTGGCTTCAAGAAAGGGTTCCGTTGTCATTGAGCTTAACATAGAATCGGGCAGCACTCATGAGTGCTCTTAAGCACATTAAGCTCTTGATGGACTACAATGTGGATGGACGACAGGCTAAAAAACGCCTTTTGGATAATCCGAACGTATTGGAAATTATTTACCGTAAGTATAGTCATATGTTTGCAAAACATAAAAAATATCACTACAAATTATTCAACATTCAACAGGATCAGTTCCAGATAATATGACAAGCAAATCACACTTCCTTGGTGAATTGCGCAAATGCATAAGGAAATCGAAAAATGTGTACTACAAAGTGACCTCAAATAAATCACAAGCCCCAAACAACGAATTTTTTGACAGGGAAGAAGAGGACATGTAAAATTTAAGGGAACAGTATCGATATTAACATTCAAAATGGCTGACTTTTGATCTCAATAGAGTAAGAAACACAATGGATTAATTAATATAGCGTAAAAATTGAATGACATAAAAATTGAATGAATTAACTATGTATTTATACACTGTTAGAAAAATATGTTTTTCATATGTTCCGATATAAACAAAATGTGTTTCGGGCACGATTTTAAACCACAATATATTTAAGTGCGAACATGTAATGTTCCTAAACTAACACTAAATTTTTGGGACATCTATGTTAATATGTTAGAATATATTATGTTTGGGGCATGAATGTTTCATAAAAATCATATGTGTGAATACAAACATATATAAATTTACAAATTTCGACTAAACATACATATTTTGTGATATTTTATTCAAAGCGACAGAGAGAGTATAGAGAGAAATAGAGATGGAAACCGGGAGAGTTGACGAAAGATATCAATATAACACAGCAAAAGAGTCAAAAGAGAACAATTTCTGTGAAACCGCTTGTATGTTGTTTCGGAAAACTGTTTTATGATAAGGCCAAAAATTTTATATGCTTAAGTCTAAATATTATTTAATTTGAATAAAGAGAATAGACATTCGGAACCAAGAGAATAGACATTAAAAAAAAAAACAGCATGTGTTTTCGCCGTGAGAGCAGCATTTTATGTATGTGTGGACATGTGTTTTGTTTATCATTTTGGCATTATGGGCACAATTTTTTTCTTGGTTTGTTAAAAGAAATCAGGGGTCTTCATAAAAATAGCGAAAGGGCACTATACACTTTTTAGAGTTGGGACAGTAAAATGAAGTAAGGAGGAAATAGTGAAAAATTACACAGTAAAATGTAAAAAAACAAACTTTAGTTCCTCTTTAGTAGTCCACGAGGAGTTGACGGACAACATCAAATATAAAAGCGGGCATTAAGTTCGAGTTTTACAGCTAAAACAATTTAAAAAGTTTATTTTCTTTAAAATGAATTATTAAAGAAAAATAAAAGGAATTTTAGAGCGATGGTGTTAAATGCTAGTAAAAAACTGTTCACTCCTAAATAAATGTATGTTTATATTATAAAATTATGTATGTATGTTTATACTCGACTCCACGTTCTTCTTTTGTTAGTTTTTGAATTCCTTCCAAATTTTAAAGTTTTGTCCAAAAACAGTTTTTTACTACAATATTGTTATTTTTGCAATAAAAAATAATATTTTATCCAAAAATCAGTCAATTTCGTTTATATCAAGCACTGTTACTGACTATAAATCTTTAATAACGCACATTTCGAAGTTTCATTTAAAAAAATTTAATATAGTATAAATATAAATGTGTAAATTAAAAAAAAAAAAAACAAAAAAATGTTCGGTCGGAGCAGGGATTGAACCCACGACCCTTTGCATGCAAGGCAGACATGCTAACCACTGCTCCACGTGGCAAACAAATGTATGTTTCTGTTAAATAATGTTATGTTTGCATGGGCGCTGCAAACTATGCTATATAAATGTAAATTAAAACGATAATTATCTACTGGTGACTATCACAGCTACGTAGCCCAGTGGATAGTGTGTTGGTTTACAAACTGTATGGTCCTCGGTTCGATTCTCCGTGCAGGCGAAAGGTAAAATTTAAAAAATTTATAAAAGTGAATAATTTCTTCAACATTATTTGTATTACAGAAAAAGGTGCCAATAACTAAAAAATTTGAAAATTACGAGTATGTTAGGGAATGAGCACAATCGTGTTTGGGAAAAATTCTTCCAAGCATATAATATTTTTGGCTCAAAATGCTTCCAAACATATAATATGTTCACATAAAACAAACATATTAATGTTTCGGCAGTATGCAATAATATATGTGCTTCCTGCAAAATATGTTTGGAACATATGTTAAAGAAGCGATTTTTTTTGAGGGTGTACCTATTTGATATACGAGTATGTAATAAAAAAATGAGTTACGTATAGAAAATTTCAATTAACTAATATATATTTTGAAATTAATTCGACTTTTAAGACAAATTATTTATACCACAAAAAAGGAACTAAAAGTATATACATTAGGAATTGCTGCAAAGGGCAATGATAATAAACGTGAAAAGAATTCATGAATTCGGCGCTTTATGAAAGCGTATGTTACTCCTCAGAGAGTTTTGACCGCTTTCACTATAAGCGCTTCATATGTTATATGTTTTTAAATCGTTGCTACAAAGTAGCAATTATTTCAGCGCTGCTAGGAGCTGCCCTAAATCGGGACATCGCCCACAAAAATCAGCGCTGATTCGGTTGTTTGGTAGGCAGTTGTTAGTGCTCCTCTCCCTTACAATCTTGCTGAAATAGTGCTCCATTTTTTGCTGGTCAATGATGAGAGAGAAGTTCACAACTGCGGTATCACTATGGAGTGAATAATCTAAGTCAGTCTGAAATTTCGGGCTGCTACTAACATATACCTAACCTAACCGAATCTTTGTTCTCTGGGTGTTATTATCAGTTTGTCGCTAATGCAGTGAAAAACTCTCCGTATTTCCTAGCTTAGGGCCTTAGATTCCCACTAGGATAGTTTCGTACAGTATTGTGGCATCTAAGTAAATACGACTCTGCCTTACAAGGAATTTTTGTTATCCTTTTTTTTGGATTTAAGGCCGGTATGCACCTCTAGCGAAAAATTTCATTCCCATAAGAAATGCATTGCTATTTATGCTAACGAAATTTTCGGTAGCGTTCAATTTCGTAAGCTGGTACGCACCTCTAATGAAAATAACAGGGTTGTCAAAAGCATATTTTGGCAGCAAACATTTAATTTATTACAATCATTGTGTGCGTAAAAGTTTTAAAAGGTCTGTAAATAATAAACAATTTATTTGAAGAATATTTGGAACATATATTAACAATTTTTAAAAGCGATTAGCTGGTTTAAAATTTGTGTACACAGCCCTGTTTTTTTGTTGTAGACTTAAATAAATTTTTGCTACCGAAAATTTCGCCAGAGGTGCATACCGGCCTTTACGCCTGAAGAATAAACTAAAACAAATATTTTGTACATCTTCTACATACATAAACATCACATGTGGTTGTAGAATTGGCTGTCGTCGTTTTTGTTGCAGTTCACCTATTGTTTCGAATGTGTGGATAGGGGGAAAAATGTGCAGCAAAACACGACACATTTCATTAAATTTGCTTTTAGATTGCCGTTGTTGTTGTTGTTGTTTTGTAGTCGTCCTTTTTGGACAAAAATATGAGTACGTGCTATCCATGGATGGGATGACGGTACGGTGAATGAGAGGGGGGCATAAGGACTGCCACTCAAACTAGTGCACATAGTGTATGTTATGGCATGGCCCAAGGCAATTTTCAATTCATGATTCTCAAGTATTTTTAAGCATACAAACAAGACACGAAAAAGAAAGACTAATCACTTACACACATACATACATACACAATATATACACACACACAAATACTCCTGTACTCCAATAGAAATAGAACACATTCATTAAGAAATAACAGATTAATTTTAGAATTTTTGAATTTCATAAAGAAATCCAAAATTCTTTAGAATAACATTCATAACATACAATGAAAAACAAAGATTTTTCCAAAGAGTTTTGGAACAATCTTTGATTTTAGTAGAGATTCCGAGCAGTAGAAGCTGATAATTGCAATAAGGAATTGGTACTGGGAAACAATTTTGAATGTTTTTCAGCATTTACCATGCTAAGCAAAAATCGCATTCGTTTTAGAAGGACAAGAAATTTCTCACGACAGTATTTGTTTAGTTTAAATAATTATTCAACCGTCGAACGGAACGGACGTGTTTTTTTAATAGCGGATAAACTCATCGTAATAGGTACCTACTAAGAATTTCAAGTGTGGTGGGATATTAAGCAGCGAAATTCAAAGTCATCCACTGGGTTGCTAACTTCAGGGCCCAGTGGACGGGTATCGACTGGAGTTATAAATTTGGGCAATGACCAAGAGTTAGGCCCAATTAGTCGACCTGTAGACGGGTTGACAGGTGGCGACACTTTGACAAGTCGTACTTTTTCTAAGGTAACGGCATCAAAAGGAGGTAATCCCTCACGAAAGAGATTCAAGGAACGCAGAAATGCTTTGTTTATCCTAAAGAAGGTAGGATCAGTCGACCCAAGCATGCTGTTGGCTAAACAACGCGATTCCTTAAAATGGGCTCAAGGAATTCTTGAGGCTGGAAAAAGGGAACGATCACCGGATGAGCTGCCATCCTCCAAAAGGGATCAAAGATCGTATGCCTCAGTTGCTAAAGACAGCCTTTTGATGGCTATCATTAATAAAGGAGCATTGACCGGTATGGTTCCAAAGCAAAAATGGGGGGAATTTGAGAATGCTCTGTCTGTCGTCTACTCGCAGGTGCTGGAAAAGTTTCCCGGTCCAGATCCTCGACACCAAGAGGCTGGTTGGTATCAAGGACGATTTAAGCTAGTCGCATTTGAGGACCAGAGGTCTATAGAATGTTTTAAAGCTGCTCTGATACTAATTGGTGAAGTTTGGGAAGAAGCTGCTCTAGAGTTAGTCGAGAAGAAAGATATACCGGCTAGACCTAGAGCACATGCGTGAGTACCTGGAAACCCTTCTGACCCTGAATCTATTTTAAATAGACTGAAACGATTCAATCCAGATCTTCCAACAGCTGATTGGAAGGTTGGCCGTTTGGATGAAGTGGACGGACCAAGACGTCTTTGCCACATCTAGCAAAGTCCCAGGGCCGTGTATGTTATGGCTTTCATTATATCCAAATGAAGGTATATAAAACCGATCAGCTAAAGGATTCAGAAATGGACAAGCCTCTGTCTGAATCAGAAGTAAGCGGATCCTCTTGCGAAGTCGAGGGAGATACCAAAGTTGAAGACATGGATAGACACCGTATGCGAGAGGAGGTTTCTATTGCCTCAGAAATCACCAAAGTTGAACCTATGGTTATTGCGAGAGTCACCGAGATCTCTGAAGAGGACATTCTTGATGACTCGATTGAAGCGGCTGATGTGACGGTTGTTGAAAATCTCGATGGTCCTACGGATCCTCCAGATAAATCTTCATCATTGTAAGGCTGCATGTGCTGCCTTAAAAGTTCTCCTGACGAAAGGGGACATAGATATAGTTCTTATTCAAGAACCATATGTTTATAGAAACAAAATATGTGAATTAAGTACTCCGGGGTTCAAACTATTGCAGTATACTGGTAATGATGTAAATCGAGCCTGTATAATTGCTAAAAACGAGCTCAACTTGTTTCTGCTTCCTTCAATGTGCAATACAGACACTGTCGTTGCCAGTTTAGAAATAGCCAAATGCAAATATTGGGTATCTTCGGTCTACATGGGACATGACAGGGAGATGCCTCCATGTGCCGTTAAGACCTTAGTGGAGGAGTCACTGAAAACAAAGACGAAACTCATTATGGGATGCGATGCGAATGCGCATCATAGTATATGGGGAAGTAGTGATACTAATGCAAGGGGAGAGTCGCTAATAGAGTTTATTTTGTGTACTAATCTGGTAGTTTGCAACAAGGGAGATGCCCCAACCTTTGTCACTCAAAACAGGCAAGAGGTTTTGGACATCACCTTGGCCTCGTAAGAACTGAATGAAATGATATCTGAGTGGCAGGTTTTAAGTGAACACAGCTTCTCAGATCATCGCTACATCAGTTTCAAATTTGATGTTCATATCACCAAGACCATCGTTATCGTTAGTTTAACTATGGATTTTTTCAGTACATACACTGGTAGAAAAAGTTTCATTGTATTTACGAAATGTGTCATTAAAAGTGAGCAATGAAACAAATTCATTAATACAACGAAATTTTTCGTTATTGTAACGAATTTTCTTTTAATTAACGTAACGTTACATACTATTAACGAATATTTTCATTGTACTAATGACAATAGTTCGTTATATCAATAAAAAATTTTCGTTGGCTCAAGTTTAATGAAGTTTTCTATGTGTGTACATAACATTCTTCCAAACGGACTTATTACCGTGAAAATAATTTTCCAAAATTTCTAAAATTTCGTTCTGGAGGATAATATTTTTGGTTATTTGCATATAACTGTTCCACAAAAACTTATGTTTTTATACTAACAGAAAAAAGCTGTCACTTCTGGGATTGCTGCTACGTATTTTGCTTATTTGCATTGCTCGTACACAGGTAGAAAAGTGCTTCGTACTATAAACGAACGTGCTTCGTTGATTATTTCTCGTTAATATAAAGAAATTTGTCGTTATACGAACGAAAGTGATCGTTAATACGATGAGATCAATCGGTAAAAGACAATTTTGTGTTTTGGTTTTTCGTTATATTAATGAAATATGTTTCGTTTATATTACAAATATTAACTAATTCGAGTTTTTATACCCTCCACCATAGGATGGGGGCATATTAACTTTGTCATTCCGTTTGCAACACATCGAAATATTGCTCTAAGACCCCATAAAATATATCTGACTATGTCCGTCCGTCCGTCTGTTGAAATCACGCTAACTTCCGAACGAAACAAGCTATCGACTTGAAACTTGGCACAAGTAGTTCTTATTGATATAGGTCGGATGGTATTTCAAATGGGTCATATCGGTACACTTTTACGTATAGCCCTCATATAAACGGACCCCCAAATTTGGCTTGCAGACCCTCTAAGAGAAGCAACTTTCATCCGATCCGGCTGAAATTTGGTACATGGTGTTAGTATAGGGTCTCTAACAACCATGCAATAATTGGTCCACATCGGTCCATAATTATATATAGCCCCCATATAAACCGATCCCCCGATTTGGCTTTCGGAGCTCTAGGAGAAGCAAATTTCATCCGATCCGGCTGAAATTTGTTACATGGTGTTAGTATATGGTCTTTAACAACCATGCAAAAATTGATCCACATCGGACCATAATTATATATAGCCCCCATATAAACCGATCCCAGATTTGGCTTGCGGAGCCTCTAAGAGCAGAAAATTTCATCCGATCGGGTTGAAATTTGGTACATGGTGTTAGCATATGGTCTCTAACAACCATGCAAACATTGGTCCACATCGGTCAATAATTATATACAGCCCCCATATAAACCGATCCCGATTTGTATTGCGGAGCCTCTTGGAAAACCAAAATTCATCTGAATCAGGTGATATTTGGTACGTGGTGTTAATATATGGCTTCAAATACCCATGCAAAAATTGGTCGAAGTCGGTCCATAATTATATATAGCCCCCATATAAACCGATCCCCAGATTTGACCTTCGGAGCCCCTTGGAAGAGCAAAATTCATCCGATTCGGTTGAAATTTGGTACGTGATGTTAGTATGTGGTATCCAACAACCATGTAGGAGTTGGTTCATATCAGTCCATAATTATATATAGCCCCCATATAAAACGATCCCCAGATTTGACCTCCGGTGCCTTTTGGAGATCATCCGATCTGGTTGAAATTTGGTACATGGTGGTAGTATATGATATTTAACAAGCATGCCAAAAGTGGTCCATATCAGTCCATAATCATATATAGCCCCCATATAAACCGATTTCGAGATTTGGTTTTGGAGCCTCTTGGTACATTGTGCTAGTATATGGCTGTCAACAACCATGCCTAATTAGGTCCATATCGGTCTATAGTTATATAAAGCCCTCAGATAAATCGATCCCCAATCGCACAAAAATTGGTCAATATCAAGTTCACAATTGTATATTGCCCCCATATAAGAGACCCCCATAATTCTGGCTCCCTACGTACCGTGCAAAAGTCCATATCGATTCGTAATTATTTGTAGACACATACCTTTTTTGTCTAATATATACCACGTATGGACTAACTCACAATGTAGAAGACGATTTAAGATACCACAACCCAAGTAATTCGATTGTGGATGACAGTCTTTCGTAGAAGTTTCTACGCTATCCATGGTGGAGGGTACATAAGATTCGGCCTGGCCGAACTTACGGACATATATACTTGTTTTATCAAATTTTTGTGGTTAGTATAAAAAACATGTTTTTTTGAATGAATGAATGGCCCTTCCTATCAGCGACAATTTGTTGGGTATGAAATAACACGAAAAATAATATTTATAAAGATATTGAATTTATAGAAAATTTTGTCAATATTTTTATAGAAAAATTTCTCAACATTTTATTTCTATAAAAAATTTGGTCAAAATTTTAGTTATACAAAAATTTGGTCAAAAGTTTACTTCTATAGACAAGTTTACTTCTATAGACAATTTTATTTCTATAGAAAACTTGGTAAAAATTATTTTATATAGAAAATTGAAGTACATCTTAGTTGGAGAGGAATGTCAAGAGGAAACATCAAGAATTCTACCAATCTACCAAACAGTACGAGTAAACAATCTATCATTTTTGGTAGAATTCTACCAACTGTGGAAACCGTGGTTGCATTACAAAAAACACAAATAATAACCCACTCAATTATTATTTTTATAAACAAAAACTATTTAAATTTTATTTAAATCGGTATTAGGAGCCAGCCAATTTCACTCATATTGGATTTTTATAATGCACTCTAATAGACACCGACTGGAAGTAATGGAGTCGAGGAGAAGGTGTAGACATAGTAACATAAACACGTTCTACATTCCATGGACTATGCAAATATGCCAAGACAAGTATTTATAATACTTGACACTGTCTCTTAATGGGAGCTACAAGAAAATGCTATCCTGAATTTAGGAGTGAATGGTAACTTAAAATTGAACCCAAATTCAATACTCCAGAGAGAAAAGCCAAACTACAGCAATGCGGATGTTGAGGACATTGCACTACATTTTGACCCATATACGACATAAGAGCACACACACACACATGTCTACCAAATATTTTGTGGCATTGTGTGGTCCTTCAATGAAACTCAGACCGCGAAATCCGATAATAAACGAAACACAGCTACGAACCACAACACATTTGCCCCATGGTAGGCCAGAAGTAACAGACTACCACAATGATGATTACGACAATGACAGCGGCGGCCGCGGCGACTACAATGACAGGACTGACAAGGATAACACATGAATCCACAGTAGCCCTCTATACACACACACAGATGAATTCTTTGTTTTCACGTACATGTTTTACTGAAAACGGTCTTAGTGTTACTACGGCATTACTACAATGCAAGCTGTTACCGACATGGATTTACTTAACATCGCCTCGCATAAAACGCGAGTGGTTGAAAATTCTGTCGTGGTAGTAAATTGTCATGAATGGCAGTCATATGGTTTGAGTTATGACTTGAAAGCCACTTGCAAGTTGCAACGCCAAAAAAAAAAAAAACAACATAGAATTACATGGACACCATCTACAAATCCCAATAGCAGTATCTCCTTTTAAAAGCCATTTCCAATAGGGCGTTAGTTGGCCTTTTACAATTCAGAAAACATTTTCCGGAAACTATTATTACACAGTTACGGCTATAAAATTTGTTCGTTCTGTTCCAATTGCTTTTATGATATTATGATATACAATTTACGTATTATGGATTACTTTTAAATTCACAGACGTATGATTTTCTGGGTTGAGCTTAGATCCTCCTTTCTACGGTTTAAGATGCTGATATACTAGGAGCGCACATTAAAATTTTTTGAGAATTTATTCCAAAAAATATTGAAAAAATATCTCAAATTGTTTCCATTCCTTTTGGCAATATACCTTTATGGGAAATATATCAACTCCTGGACCGGTACTAGACTAGTACCTGTTGTGTATGGACCAATCGCACTTTTACATGAGTTTGTCATTGACTGAGCCAATTTACACTTTAGGACACGACTTGGACTCCTTCCAAAGAACACGTCCTGGGACAATTTAGTAAGACTATGATTTTTCCAAAAGCGAAATAAGACCCTATGCACAATTTGAGGACAGTGGTATCTAAAATGTGAGTTGTACTTTGCACACAAAAATACATGGAAAGACAGACGGACGTCGCTAAATCGACTCAGAATTGAATTCAAATTCACAAACTTATTATACCCTGTACCACAGTAGTGGTGAAGGGTATAAATATGTACCAAATTATTCGTTAATAAAAATTCATATTTATTAGTAGGAGCCACAGTGGTGCAATGGTTAGCATGCCCATCTTGCATACACAAGGTCGTGGGTTCGATTCTTGTTTCGACCGAACACCAAAAAGTTTATCAGCGGTGGATTATCCCACCTCAGTAATGCTGGTGACAATTCTGAGGGCTTCAAAGTGGTCTCTAAGTGGTTTCACTGCAATGTGGAACGCCGTTCGAACTCGGCTATAAAAAGGAGGTCCCTTGTCATTGAGCTTAACATGGAATCGTTCAGAACTCAGTGATAAGAGAGAAGTTCTCCAATGTGGTATCACAATGGACTGAATAGTCTAAGTGAGCCTGATACATCGGGCTGCCACCTAACCCAACCTAATCTAGTATTTCTAAATACGATAAATTTTGTACCAAATTTCAGCTGGATCGGACGAAATTTGCCATATATTAACGATTTATCGATTTATATGGGGACTATATATAATTATGGACCGATGTGGACCAATTTTTGCATGGTTGTTACAGACCATACACTAACACCATGTACCAAATTTCAGCCGGATCGAATGAAATTTGCTTCTCTTAGAAGCTCCGCAAGCCAAATCTGGGGATCGGTTTATATGGGGACTATATATAATTATGGACCGATGTGGACCAATTTTTCCATGGTTGTTAGAGACCATATACCAACACCATGGACCAAATTTCAGCCGGATCGGATGAAATGTGCTTCTCTTAGAGGCTCCGCAAGCCAAATCGGGGGATCGTTTTATATGGGGGCTATATATAATTATTGACCGATGTGGAAAAATTTTTGCATGGTTGTTAGAGACCATATACCAACACCATGTACCAAATTTCAGCCAGATTGGATGAAATTTGCTTCTCTTAGAGGATTGTACACGGCCGTACGCATGAAACGGGTGCTCATGCGTACGGCCCATAAATTTCTTCTTTCCAATATTTCGGTTTATGTGACTGGTCCAATTCATAAAGGGTGATACGGTCAAAATTTTGTCAAAGGAAAACGCGTGTAAATCGGTGAAATCGTTTATTTAAAAAATCAAATTAAATTTCTTTTTCAAGTTCAATTAGTATAAAATTCACGAAAAATATTCAGTTAGGCTTTCGCTTTTCCAAATCCGAATTGTCGGGTCTCACGCTTGACACCTGCCATCAGATTTTGTACAGCCACCTTGTCCACCTTCTTCGCCGCAGAAAGCCAGTTTGCCTTGAACTGCTGCTCGTCCTTAGCAGTTTTTTTGGTCTTCTTTAGGTTCCGCTTGACAATAGTCCAGTATTTCTCAATTGGGCGGAGCTCTGACGTGTTGGGAGGGTTCTTGTCCTTGGGAACCACCTGCACGTTGTTGGCGGCGTACCACTCCATGGCCTTTTTACCGTAATGGCAAGATGCCAAATCCGGCCAAAACAGTACGGAACAACCGTGTTTCTTCAGGAAAGGCAGCAGACGTTTATTCAAACACTCTTTCACGTAAATTTATTGGTTGACAGTCCCGAAAGCTATGAAAATGCTACTTTTCAAGCCACAGGTACAGATGGCTTGCCAAACCATATATTTATTTGCGAACTTTGACAGTTTTATGTGCTTGAAAATATCGCGCTTTGGCCGTCGTATTTTGTTTATCATCGCGATTTGGAGTCACAACCTTCTTGTAAGTCGATAGTCCGGCTCGTTTTTTGGCTCGATGCACGGTTGTAGACGATACACCCAGCTTATTTGCGGCATCTCGGAGAGAGATGTTAGGGTTTCGCTTGAAACTACCGGCAACTCTCGTTGTCGTCTCAGCTGCTTCCGGTTTTCGATTTCCCCCGATCCAGTCTTCCTGGCTGTCGACAAACGTTCCCCAAACACTTTAATTACATTTGTAACGGTTGATTTGACAACTTTTAGCGATTTTGCCAGCTTTGCGTGCGAGTAACTCGGATTTTCGCGATGCGCGAGCAAAATTTTGATACACTGCTCTTCTTGCTTGGACGGCATTTTGACAACTGAAGAGTGAATTCCAAAATCAAAATAGGAGCAACATTCTACACACACAAACCTTCAAAATGAGGGGTGTTCAGGTTTTTTAAATGCAAAATTGAAAGAAATACGTCAAGTTTATATTGACCAAATTTTGACCGTACACTGAAAAAACAGTAAACCCACCAGGAAAGATAACTTTCGATTAATTTTAGAAAATTTGGAACTATTTTAGAAAATTTTAACTAAACGGTATTACAAGCGCTGGCATCACTCCGATATGGCAAAAATAAGTAAATATTTTTCGACAAATTCAAGAAAATTTATTCGACATAACTAAATTTTTTCAGTAGTTAAAGAAAATTTTGTAGTTTTAAGAGAAATCTTGGAGTTCAAAATTGCAAGAATGTCTTTAGTGACATACGAAGTTCATGATGGACACATTTTTGGTAAAATTTACAAATTTAAAGAAATAATGAACTATTTTGTAAGAAATACGAAATTAGTAAATCTTTATGCTTTATTTGTGTATAACTTTTTCCCGTTTTTTAGTTCATTTAACTAACATACGCAAAAAATTATTTGACTAAAATAAACTTTTTCCAAACATAATGATTCTATGAACTAATATAAAGTTAATATGGCTTTAGTGAAATAGAGACTTCACTTTTTTTTTGAGTGTATCACCCTTTATTTGACTTAAACGTTAATCCTAAATTTGTGGATGTAACTACACGGGGTATGATTCCATTAATGTAGCACTATGGTAACACTGCCTTTTTCTGTAAATTACGTAAATTGGTTCATTTGATATTTTGAAGTGTTACAAATGAAAAGCCAAACTTAAACTTAAATCTTATAAAGAAAAGAAACTGACCAACTAGTTCAATTTTATATGAAGACAGTTTTGAATATTAAAGGGGCTTTAAGAATGGACAAAACTTTTAAGAACAAGTATATACGGCCGTAAGTTCGGCCAGGCCGAATCTTATGTACCCTCCACAATCCAAACTTGTACTAAAGACTGTCATCCACAATCGAATTACTTGGGTTGCGGTAACACTTGCCGATGGCAAGGTATCTTAAAACTTCTTGACAACGTCTCCTCAATTGTAAGTTAGTCCATACCGGGTATATACACCCAGAAAAAAGTGCCTTCGAAACTAAAGAAAAAAATGTTTATCAATTTAGTTTAGCCATTTTATTTCCATTAGGTCAAATTTTTGTGTGAAATAATAAAATTTACTTGATTCAGTAAAAAAATCCTAAATTGAAAGCAGTTAGGAATAGTTCATTAACTAGAATAAGGCATGGCATTTTACTAATACTGTTTTCTTCGCTGGGTATAAGAATTTACTACTGAACAAGAAAATTTTATTCACTGATAACAAAGCATTCGTAAAAATAAACAAAACCCGAACTAAAACCAAGTTTCCTCAAATTTACTAACATTTATTATAAAATGATAATTCTGACTTCCTTTATTATAGAAAGCTTATCATACATACGAATAACACTTAGCATAGAAAAATATTTTAGTTCATTCGAACTAAGAAATATTCAATCCATTCAAAACTTAAAATCACACTTGTTGAAATATAGGAAATTTTCCTATATTTCTTTTATCGATACCTGTCATCGATGTAATGGATATGTTTGCGCGTGGGTTGTTTTATTAGTTGGAATCGCGTTGTTATGGTATAAGGAGAGATTGTTAAAAAATAATATAGTGAAATAACAAATAAAATATATAAAATATTTGTAATTTTAAATTAGTGAAAAAATGTTTCGTTTTTCAAAATTATTGAACATAAATAACAAACAATAAGTCTATCAATGTTCGTGATGGTGTATAAAGAAAGAAAACAGCAACAAACAAGTATATACGGCCGTAAGTTCGGCCAGGCCGAAGCTTATGTACCCTCCACCATGGATTGCGTAAAAACTTCTACTGAAGACTGTCATCCACAATCGAATTACTTGGGTTGCGGTAACACTTGCCGATGGCAAGGTATCTTAAAACTTCCTAACACAAAGTCCATACGTGGTATATATTAAACTAAAAAGGCCTATTAAATACGTATATAAGTAAGTTTAAAGTTTGTATAGAAGTAAAATTTTGACAACATTTTCTATAGAAGTAAAATTTGGAAAACATTTTCTATAGAAATAAAATTTGGAAAAAAAAATTCTATAGAAATAACATTTTGACAAAATTTTCTATAGAAATAAAATTTTGACAAAATTTTCTATAGAAATAAAATGTTGACAAAATTTTCTAGAGAACTAAAATTTTGACAACATTTTCTATAGAAATAAATTTTTGACAACATTTTCTATAGAAATAACATTTTCACAATGTTTTCTATAAAAATAAAATTTTGGTAGATTATTTTTGGCTTGAGTGGCAACCATGATTATGAACCGATATGTAGCAATTTTTGTGTGATTGGGGATCGGCTATATATAACTATAGACCGATATGGACCAAATTTGGCATGGTTATTAGCGGCCTTATACTAACACCACGTTGCAAATTTCAACCGGATCGGATGAATTTTTCTCCTCCAAGAGACTCCGGAGATCAAATCTGGGGATCGGTTTATATGGGGGCTATATATAATTATGAACCGATATGGACCAATTCTTGCGTGTTTGTTAGAGACCACATTCTAACACCATGATCCAAATTTCAACCGGATCGGATGAATTTTGCTCCTCCAAGAGGCTCCGAAGGACAAATCTGGGGATCGATTTATATAGGGGCTATATATAATTATGGACCGATATGGACCAATTCTTGCATAGTTGTTAGAGACCATATATTAACACCACGTACCAAATTTCAACCGGATCGGATGAATTTTGCTCCTTTAAGAGGCTTCGGAAGTCAAATCTGGGTATCGGCTTATATGGGGGCTATATATAATTATGGACCGATATGGACCAACTTTGGCATGGTTGTTAGAGATAATATACTAACACCACGTACCAAATTTCAATCGGCTCGGATGACTTTTGCTCCTCTAAGAGGATCCGCAAGCCAAATCGGGGGATCGGCTTATATGGCGGCTATATATAATTATAGACCGATGTGGACCAATTTTTGCATGGTTGTTAGAGGCCATATACTAACACCATGTACCAAATTTCAGCCGGATCGGATGCAATTTGCTTCTCTTAGAGCAATCGCAAGCCAAATTTGGGGGTCCGTTTATATGGGGGCTATACGTAAAAGCGGACCCATATGGACCAATTTTTGCATGGTTGTTAGAGGCCATATACTAACACCATGTACCAAATTTCAGCCGGATCGGATGCAATTTGCTTCTCTTAGAGCAATCGCAAGCCAAATTTGGGGGTCCGTTTATATGGCGCTATGTGTAATTATGGACCTATGGACCGATATGGACCAATTTCTGCATGGTTGTTAGACACCATGTACTAACACCATGTACCAAATTTCAGCCGGATCGGATGAAATTTGCTTCTCTTAGAGCAATCGCAAGCCAAATTTGGGGGTCCGTTTATATGGGGGCTATACGTAAAAGTGGACCGATATGGCCCATTTGCAATACCAAATGTGGTTTAAATGGGGGTTATATATATAATTAAGACCGGTATGGACCATCCGATCCCGTTGAAGTTTGGTACATATCATCAACACGTTGTTGTTTTTGGTCAAATGTGAGCTCGCGCGGCACCCATTTTGCACAGAGCTTCCGCATATCCAAATATTGATGAATGATATGACCAACACGTTCCTTTGATATCTTTAATGCCTCTGCTATCTCGATCAACTTCATTTTACGGGCATTCAAAATCATTTTGATTTTGAATGCCCGTAGATAGATTTTTTTGATGTTTTCGTCGGTAACACCTCTTTCGGGCGTCCACTGCGTTCACCGTCCTCCGTGCTCATTTCACCACGCTTCAATTTTTGCATACCACTCAATTATTGTTGATTTCCCTTGGGCAGAGTCCGGAAACTCATTATCAAGCCAAGTTTTTACTTCCACCGTATTTTTTCCCTTCAGGAAACAGTATTTTATCAAAACACGTAATTACTTTTTTCCATTTTTTTCACAATAACAAAAGTTGCTTCACAAAAGACGCTCTATCTTACAAACCAATTGACTTACAGACGTTAAATTTAGACACGAATCATTTGAAGGTTGGTACTATATAAAAATAATATGCATTTAACACTAGCGACGCCATCTATGTGTCAGACCGTGGACTTATCAGTCAACCTGTTATTCCATATCATTTATTTATATTTTTCCGGTAAAACCTGTTTACTACTATTTTCAATTTTTATACCCTAAACCACATAGTGGTCAGGGTATAATAAGTTTGATCGGCCAAAAAATGTGCCTACCAGAAATATTGATTTTAGACCGATCGACTCAGAATCACCTCCTGAGTTGCTCTAGCGCTTGGTGTCCGTCCGTCCGTCCGTCCGTCCGTCCGTCCGTCCGTCCGTCTGTCCATGTATTTGTTGTTCACAGCATCCCGGTCGCAATTATTAACCGAGTTTGATGAAATTTTGTGCAGGGAGTTTGTTGGGCACAAGGACGAACGCTATTGAATTTGGAAGAAATCGGATCAAATTTAGATATAGCTCCCATATACATGTATCGCCCGATTTCGACAAATGGGGTCACGTTGCGCGTTTTTTCAAACGGATCGTCACCAAATATGGCAAAAGGCAATCTTTTCCATCGCCCTTCAAGTCTGCAAAATTTCATCCACATCGGTTCAGATTTAGATATAGCTCTCATATATATGTATCGCCCGATTTTCCCAAATTTGGCCACAAAACCTTTATTTATCAACCGATCTTACTCAAAGTTGGCTAAATATAATCATCTATAGCACTAACTATATGTGCAAAAAATCATCGAAATCGGTTCAGATTTAGCTATAGCTCCCATATATATGTACCGCCCGATTTTTATAAATTTGGCTATAAAACCCTTATTTATCAACCGATCTTACCCAAATTGGACTAAATGTAGTCTTCTATAGCACTAACTATATGTGCAAAAAATCATGGAAATCGGTTCAGATTTAGATATAGCTCCCATATATATGTATAGCCCGATTTTCCCAAATTTGGCCATAGAACCCTTATTTATTAACCGATCTTACTAAAATTTGGCTAGATCCAGTCCTCTATAGTACTAACTATATGTGCAAAATTTCATCGAAATCGGTTCACATGTAGATATAGCTCCCATACATGTATCACCCGATTTTGAAAAATTCGCCCCTAATAACCTTATGTTTGACCATACAGGCCTCATTTCTTCACTGATCTTACTCAAATCTTGCACAAGGTAACCAATTTGCATAATAATTTGCGGGTTTGATTAATACCACAATCAAACCCGCAAATTATTATGCAAATTGGTTCAGATTTAGATATAGCTTCCATATATATGCATCGCTCGATTTTCCCAAATTTGGCCATAGTACTCTTATTTATTAACCAATGTTACTCAAATTTCAAATTTTGATGTACTAGCCGATCGTATTTATACGTACTTGTAGCTCTTACATAAGAATATTGCTCGATTTTTACAAATTTGTATTTATTACCCACACTAATTTAACGATTTTCTCTTTTTTAATAATGGGCTCAATATTAGTGGCATACTAACTCCGTAGGCGCAATATCAACACAGCCAGTGTTGCTAGAAGTAGGGGAAATTCCCTATATGTAGGGTTTTTCTAATATTTAGCGTCTTGTAGGGACGTAGGGCCTCAATGTAGGACATTTTCACTCAACGCAATTTGTAATAATTTTTACATTTTGGTGGTTCTAGAGGAGGAAATTAGAAGCCGGCAAGGCTTGATCTTTAACAATGTGTGGTAAACTTTATTCCTGTAGAAAATTTTGTCATTTTATTTCTATAGAACATTTTGTCAAAATTGTATTTCTATAGAAATTTTTTTCAAAATATTATTTCTATAAACAATTTTCTCAAAATTTTATTTCTGTGGAATTTTTTCTCAAAATTTTATTTCTATAGAATTTATTGTCAAAATTGTATTTCTATAGAAAAATTTCTCACAAAAATTTGTTTATAGAAACTTTTTCCAAAATTTTATTTTATAGATATTTAACAAAAAAATTACTAATTGGGGTAGAATTCTACCAACTGTGGCAACCGTGGTGGTAATACAAATTTATATTCTAAGTTATATACGTTGCATATTCATGTTTTAAGATAATAAAGTACTTAGAACCATTTTTGTTTTTTACAATTTTTTAAATTTAACGAAAAATATAGTAGGGAAAATTGTTTGGGAATATATGGGAAAGTAGGGAACTTTTTTTGTCCTTGTAGGGTAAACCGAACATTTTCCGTGGCAACATTGACTATGAGCTGTAGTCAGATTGACACAAAGCACCCATAGACATGTACCCCTTAATTTTCTTAAATATGCAACTGCGGTTTATCTCCCAGACCTATATGTTACCCCACAGATGCTTATGATTACTAATTCTGCAATGGTGGTTTAGGGTATGATATAGTCGGCCCCGCCCGACTTTCTACTTTACTTACTTGTTTTATTTTAATATTTTATCAGTCTGTGATTTATACATTGTTAATATTTTAAATTTATTTCCATTCAATATACTTATGTTATTTTGGTTAAAACATTTAAGTTAACTTTACATTGTAATTAAAAAATGTTTATTGAATTGTACAATATGATTTTAACTTCACATGCTGGACTTTAATGGTCTTGTGCATGGGAGAGCAAATGAACGAACAATACAAACCAACTGTGGACTTCTTTCTTGAAGAGAGAGCGAATAGTTGCATATATGCTCTTTAATGTTTTTCTATCTGAGGGAAAATGTGTTAACAGAAGGCACATATCCCAAACCCTAACTTCAGAGATTCGCCAATTTTCATTACTAATTTTGAATTCTAAAAGAAAAGCAACGAAAGCCTTGTATTAATGACCACATAAGAATGTCAGCCCACAATACGCTTGATTGTCCTTTTTCATTGAAAATTTTCAATTATCTCTGCCTTTTTGGTCCACCAAATTATGACCGCAAAATTTGTTTTTGGACACCATCGATTGTGTTGTGGAGAATCCTTTGGTAACAATTTTGCATTGAAATGTTTCCGAAGACTGCAAAACTCATTCATGGTTTGTTCACTCATTAGTATCTTCCGCTTTCCTAGGTTTAATAGGTCGAGACGACTGGCATTTTGTCTGCGTATAACGAACCTTCTGATGGTGCTGGCTCCACTTTCTCCTCCTCCACCCCATTCAAGTAAGTCTAACAAACGAACACATAAAGTGCAATGATCTTTAAGGATTGTGTGAGTTTTACCGAGGATTTTTAGCGGTTCATCTGTTTTTGTTATATTAAATGATTGAAATGGTGGGGTAGGGGGCATTGGTGGGGAAATAAGATGGGGGTGTGGGGGGATAGTGGCAAAGATGAATTGAATGGGTTGGAATATTTCACATACGCATTTGGAGGCTCTCAATTGGTGGTAGCTACATCACTCGCATCAAAGGATTTCGCCGCTTTTTTCTCTCTCTCTTCCTGCATCTCCCTCGTTCGTCTAATGCACACTTAACACATTCTGATTCCATTCATCTTCAAAGAAAATCCATTCGACTTTTCCTTTTCATTGGACTTTGGTAATGTTTCTTTGGCGAGACTTTTTAATTTTTGCACAAATTGCACAAAAATACCATGGGATGCAATCCACCGCCTGCCAGTTTGGCCAGGCTTGAGTAAAGCAAGCAAGCTTTCTCAATGTACTTTACGCACTCCATCAACCAGGACCTTTGGGTTAAGGTGGGTGGGTTATTGGACAGCAAACAGCATTTTGTAGGTTTCTGCTGCAAAAAAAGCATGGGCTTTGTTCTTTGCCATTGCTGCCGCAAGGAGTATGAAAAAACTTAAGCCATAGAGCTTTTGTCCGCTCAATTTGCACGCTTTCGCAAGCAATTACTCATGCGGTAGCTTAAACTTGCCACAGAAAATACACATTCACATAAACACACACACTCAAATAAATATAGGTTTTCTAGGGAAAATATTACGTCCTGTATTGGCAGGTAGCCACTACCCATGGTTAAGGTAGAAAATTGCAACTCCATTCCAGCACATTTAAGCAGAAGCGTTGTTACTCTGTACTGTAAAATGGAAGCAAGTATATAAGGCCGGCAGTTCGGCCAAGCCGAATCTTATGTACCAAGATCCAAAAGGATCCGTTTGTCACATCTGCTGGTTTTTATGGGGCCTCCAAAAATTCTAAGGTCGGATGGTATTGCAAATTGGCCATATCGGACCACATTTACGTATAGCCACCATATACACGGATCCCCAGATTTGGCTTGCGGATCCTCTTGGAGGAGAAAATTTCATCCGATCCGGTTTAAATTCGGTACGTGGTGTTTATATATGGCCTCTAACGCCCATGCAAATCGGTCCATAATTATATATAATTCCCTTATAAACCGATCCCCAGATTTGACCTCCGAAGCCTCTTGGAGGAACAAATTACATCCGATCTAGTTGAAATTTGGGGTGTGGTGTTGATATATGGCATCTAACACCCATGCAAAAATTTCTTCCTATCGGTCCATAATTATATACAACCCCCATCCCACATTTGGCTTGCCCCACCGATTCCCAGATTGATTTCCGGAGCTTCCCGGAAGTGAAAATTGAATGCGATCCACTACGTGGTGTTAGTATATGCCCAGTGCATAAATATATATGTTGTGACTCCCATATAAACCGAAGCCAAATGTGACTTCTGGAGCCTTCTGGAGGATTAAAATCATCCGATAGGGGTTGGCTCTCTAGTTACTGTGCGAAAATCGCTTCACATGGGTTATACAGGTATTTAATCTGACGCTTTATACCCTCCACCATAGGTTGGGGGTGTATTAACTTTGTCATTCCGTTTGTAACACATCGAAATTTTTGCTCTAAGACCCCATAAAGTATATATATATTCTGTGTCGTGGTGAAATTCTGAGTAGATCTAAGCATGTCCGTCCGTCTGTTTAAATCACGCTAACTCCCGAACGAAAAAAACTATCGACTTGAAACTTGCCATAAGTAGTTATTATTGATATAGATTGCAAATGGGCCATATTGGACCACTTTTACGTATAGCCCCCGTACAAACCGACCCCCAGATTTGGCTTGCGGAGCCTCTTACAGAAGTAAATTTTATCCGGTCTCCAACAACGAAAAAATTGTCCATATCGGTCCATAATTATATATAAACCGGTGCCCAGATTTGACCTCCGCACCCTTTTGGAGAAGCAAAATTCATCCTATCCTGTTGAAATTTGGTACGTGGTGTTTGTAAATGGTATTTAACAAGGATCCCACACTGTTAGAAAAATATGTTTTTCATATGTTCCGATATAAACAAAATGTGTTTCGGGCACAATTTTTAAACACAATATATTTAAGTGCAAACGTGTAATGTTCCTAAACTAACACAAAATGTTTGGGACACATATGTTAATATGTTAGAATATATTATGTTTGGGGCATGATTGTTTCATAAAAATAGTATGTGTGAATGTAAACATATATAAATTTACAAATTTCGAGTAAACATATATATGTTGTGATACTTTATTCAGAGAGCGACAGAGAGAGAGAGTTAGTATAGAGAAAGAAATAGAGATGGAAACCGGGAGGGTTGAATAAAAAGATATCAACATAACACAGCGAGAGAATGAAATGAGAGCAATTTCTGTGAAACCGCTTGTATGTTGTTTCGGAAAACTGTTTCATTTAATTTGAATATTAGAATGAATATTCGGAATAAAGAGAATAGACATTCGGAACCAAGAGAATAGACATTTGAAAAAAACAGTTTATTTGTATTACAGAAAAAGATGGGAAGAACTCAAAAATTTCGTGGAAGTGAAAATTATGTGAGGGAATGAGCACAATATTATTTGAGGAATTATTCCAAGCATATACTATTTTTGGACTCAAAATGCTTCCAAACATATAATATGCTCACATAAAACAAACATATTAATGTTTCGGCAGTATCCAATAATATATGTGCTTCCTGCAAAATATGTTTGGAACATATGTTAGAGAAGCGATTTTTTTTGAGGGTGCAAAAATGATCCACATCGGTCCATAACCTTACTCGTATATAGCCCCCATATAAACCGATCCCTAGATTTGGTTTTGGAGCCTCTTGGAGGGGCAAATTTCCGATTCATTTGAAATTTTATATTTTGTGTAAGTATATGGACACTAACAAACATGCCTAACTAGGTCCATATCGGTCAATATAAAACGACCCCCATATTTCAATTCTGGCTCTGTAACTACCGCGCAAAAGTTCATATCGGTTTGTAGTTATTTGTAGACTTACCTATACATACCTTTTTGTCTAATATATACCACGTATGGACTAACTTGTTAGGAAGTTTTAAGATACCTTGCCATCGGTAGGTATTACCACAACCCAAGTAATTCGATTGTGGATGACAGTCTATTGTGGGACTTTCTACGTTCATGATGGAGGATATATAAGATTTGGTTTGGTCGTACTTACGCCGGTATATACTTGGTTTATAATTGTATTTTGTTGTTATAATATTTTATTATTTTTTTACATTTTTATTTTGTAAGCTTGTTAAAACTAAAATTAACTGTCAATCAATAAATCTGTCGGCTGTCAGACGAGCTGTTTGGAAGTGATAGCACCCTGAAGTGGGTTGCAATACGTATCAGCTACACCCAAAGAAAAGTAGATTTCTAAAATCAAGTTTCAAATTCTTATTTTTAGCCTGAATTCGTACTTAAAATTTTAAGTACGCAAATACTAATTTTAAGTACGCAAATACAACTAATAATTTGTGCAATTCAAGTACTTAACGTTTGATTTAAGCTTGTTTTTAGTTAAAACAAGAAAATTGTTACTTAATTTGTCTGTGAGAGTT
Organism: Haematobia irritans; assembly: GCF_050003625.1. NCBI lineage: Eukaryota > Metazoa > Arthropoda > Insecta > Diptera > Muscidae > Haematobia > Haematobia irritans. The sequence goes on from NC_134401.1 coordinate 57,362,090, forward strand.
AGGTGCTGACAGCACAAAATATACACCCTCAAAAAAATCGCCTCTCTAACATATGTTCCAAACATATTTTGCAGGAAGCACATATATTATTGGATACTGCCGAAACATTAATATGTTTGTTATATGAGAAAATATTATATGTTAGGAAGCATTTTGAGCCCAAAAATATTATATGCTTGGAAGAATTTTCCCCAAAGAAGATTGTGCTCATTCCCTAACATAATTTTCACTTCCACGAATTTTTTTAGTTCTTGGCACCTTTTTCTGTAATACAAATAATGTTGAAGAAATTATTCAATTTTATAATTTTTTTAAATTTTACCTTTCGCCTGGACGGAAAATCGAACCGAGGACCATACAGTTTGTAAGCCAACACACTACCACTGAGCTACGTAGCTGTTATAGTCACCAGAAGACAATTATCGTTATAAGTTACATTTATATAGCATAGTTTGCAGCGCCCACGAGCCCATGCAAACATAACATTATTTAACAGAAACATACATGTGTTGGCAACGTGAAGCAGTGGTTAGCATGTCTGCCGTACATGCAAAGGGTCGTGGGTTCAATCCCTGCTCCGACCAAACACCAATTGTTTTTTTTTTTTTTTTAATTTACACATTTATATTTATACTATATTAAATTTTTATAATGAAACTTTGAAATGTGGGTTATTAAAGATTTACAGTCAGAAACAGTGCTTGATATAAACGAAATGGACTGAGCTTTTGGATAAAATATTATTTTTTTATTGCAAAAATAACAATTTTGTAATAAAAAACTGGTTTTGGTATAAAAGTTTGATATTTTGGAAGGAATTCAAAAACTCTAACAAAGGAAGAACGTGGGGTCGAGTATAAACATACATAAATAATTTTATAAAATACACAAATTAAATAATATTTAGACTTAAATTAAATAATATTTAGACTTAAGCGTATAAAATTTTTGGCCTTATCATAAAGCAGTTTCCGAAACAACATATAAGCCGTTTCACAGAAATTGCTCTCCTTCGATTCTCTCGCTGTGTTAATTTGATATCTTTCGTCAACCCTCCCGGCTTTTATCTCTATTTCTTTCTCTATACTCTCTCTCTATCTCTCTCTCTCTCTGTCGCTCTCTGAATAAAATATCACAACATATATATGTTTACTCGAAATTTGTAAATTTATATATGTTTACATTCACACATATAATTTTTATGAAACATGCATGCCCCAAACATAATATATTCTAACATATTAACATATGTGTTCCAAACATTTAGTGTTAGTTTGAGAACATCACATGTTTGCACTTAAATATATTGTGTTTAAAAATTGTGCCCGAAACACATTTTGTTTATATCGAAACATATGAAAAACATATTTTTCTAACAGTGTAGTTTTTTCTCCTCGATTCTCGCATGATTTGCTATCTTAAGCCGACTTTGGCTTAAAATAAGAAAACTTTTACTTGATATTCATTTATGAGCCAGATTAAAGTTTTGCTCTCCTTGTTACTCTCACACACCCTCAAAAAAAATCGCTTCTCTAACATATGTTCCAAACATATTTTGCAGGAAGAACATATATTATTGGATACTGCCGAAACATTAATATGTTCGTTTTATGTGAGCATATTATATGTTTGGAAGCATTTTGAGTCCAAAAATAGTTTATGCTTGGAAGAATTCCCCAAAGAAGATTGTGCTCATTCCCTCACGTAATTTTCACTTCCACGAAATTTTTGAGTTCTTCGCATCTTTTTCTGTAATACAAATATGCTGTTTTTTTTCAAATGTCTATTCTCTTGGTTCCGAATATTCATTCTAATATTCAAATTAAATAATATTTAGACTTAAGCATATTAAATTTGTGGCGTTATCATGAAACAGTTTTCCGAAACAACAAACAAGCGGTTTCCCAGAAATTGCTCTCATTTCATTCTCTCGCTCTGTTATGTTGATATCTTTTTATTCAACCCTCCCGGTTTCCATCTCTATTTCTTTCTCTATACTAACTCTCTCTCTCTGTCGCTCTCTGAATAAAGTATCCCAACATATATATGTTTACTCGAAATTTGTAAATTTATATATGTTTACATTCACACATATAATTTTTATGAAATATTCATGCCCCAAACATAATATATTCTAACATATTAACATATGTGTCCCAAACATTTTGTGTTAGTTTAGGAACATTACATGTTTGTACTTAAATGTATTGTGTTTAAAAATTGTGCCCGAAACACATTTTGTTTATATCGGAACATATGAAAAACATATTTTTCTAACAGTGCAGGTGTTTAACCTCCAAAAACTGGTTTTTCGATTGCATTTTGTTTGTCAAATTCTTTTAGTATTATTATGTACTTAGAACCTAAGTGACAGTGAAGTATTTTTGTCTCCTCACATGAAAGTGAGGAGAACGAAAAATTATGAATAACATATAAAGAAGTGAATGCATCATACAAATATTTAAAAGGTAAGTAAAAATAAAGTTTATTATAAATAAATATATATTTCATTTCAATTCCGTTCCCTCAGCTTTAAAGAGTGCGTAAGAGAGTGAATTGAACGTCATTGGATTTGGCCGCCATAGTTGTATTTTTCTTTTCATTACAAATGTATATATTGATATAAAACAAGTAAGGAAAGTCTAAAGTCGGGCGGGGCCGACTATATTATACCCTTCACCACTTTGTAAGTCCACATTTTCGATACAATATCAAATTCGTCGGATATGTTGGATGCTATATACACATATATTTTGTATATCTGAGCAGATCTGTACAGAGTTCTGCAATACTTATAGATTTTACATTTAAGTCGGCTAATGCGCTGAGGGGGAACACAATGTTAGTGAAATTCTACTCCCTATGCAAAGTTTCAACTAAATCGGAGCAAAAATTGGCCTCTGTGGGCAAATGAGTGTAAATCGGGCGAAAGCTATATATGGGAGCTATATCTAAATCTGAACCGATTTGGCTGATATTTTGCAAGTTTTTCGAGACTCATAAAATATTCGGACCAGATCGGTGAAAAATATATATGACTGCTATATCTAAATCTGAACCGATTTTTTCCAAAATCAATAGGGATCGTCTTTGAGCCGAAACAGGACCCTATACCAAATTTAAGGACAATCGGACTAAAACTGCAAGCTGTACTTTGCACACAAAAATACACCAACAGACAGACAGAAAGACGGACAGACAGACGGACAGACAGACGGACATCGCTAAATCGACTCAGAATTTAATTCTAAGACGATCGGTATAATAAACGATGGGTCTCAGAATTTTCCTTCTTGGTGTTACATACAAATGCACAAACTTAGTATACCCTGTACCACAATAGTGGTGAAGGGTATAAAAAGAATAATAAACAAGTATATACAGCAGTAAGTTCGGCCGGGCCGAATCTTAAATACCCACCACCATGAACCAAATGTTAGGGTTTCCTTTGAAATTTCAGGAGGGCTTGAGGACACTTCCGGAAGATAAATTTAAAAATTTCATCTATGAGGACTATATCAGATTCTGGATTTATAAGAACCATTTTTGTTTGAGTTTTAGAGGAATTATTAACATCTCTTGTAAGTGTGCAAGAAAATTATAAAATAACGTCTTGATTTGAAATCTTAAATCTGTAGATTTTCACCCGAGAAGTAAAATTTGGAAATTTTACATTGAGTTTCAAGCAATTTTCATGATCAGTTGGCCTTCGACACCCTCAAGAAGTGAAGTCGGTCTGTATTGACCGATAAAAACTTAATCCGATACACGTTTTTGTGAGCCTCAAATACCAGAATATTTTGAATTTCAGGCAAATCAGATAAAAACTACGGTTTCTAGAAACCCAAGGAGTTAAATCTGGAAATTGTTCTTATGGGGGCTATACTAAAATATGGACCGATACTCACCGTTTTTGGCACACCTCTTTATGGCCCGAAAATACCTCTAGATTTCCAATTTCAGGAAAATTGGATAAAAACTTTGGATCTATATGGTGGCTATACCAAAATATGGACCGATACTCATCATTTTCGGCACATTTATTTATGGTCCTAAAATACATCTAGATTTCCAATTTCAGGAAATATGGATAAAAACTACGGTTTCTATAAGCCCAAGACCCCAAATCGGGAGGTCGGTTTATATGGGCACCTAAAATACATCTAGATTTCCAATTTCAGGCAAATTTGATAAAAACTACGGTTTCTATAAGCCCAAGACCCCAAATCGGGAGGTCGGTTTATATGGGCACCATACCAAAACATGGACCGGTGCTCACCATTTTTGGTGCACCTCTTTACGATTCTAAAGTACCTTTTGATTTCAAATTTCAGACAAATTGGATAAAAACTACGACTTCTATAAGCCCAAGAAGTAAAATCGGGAGATCGGTCTATATGGGGGCTATACCAAAATATGGATCGATACTCACAATTTTTGGCACACGTTTTTGGTCCTGCAATACCTCTAGATTTCCAATTTCAGATAAATTGAATAAAAACCGCGGTTTCTATAAGCCCAAGAAGTAAAATCGGGAGATCTGTCTATATGGGGGCTATACCAAAACATGGACCGATACTCACCATTTCTGGCACACCTCTTTATGGTCATAAAATACCTCTAGATTTCAAATTTTAGGCAAATTGGATAAAAACTACGATTTCTATAAGCCCAAGAAGTAAAATCGGGAGATCGGTCTATATGGGGGCTATACCAAAATATGGATCGATACTCACAATTTTTGGCACACGTATTTGTGGACCTACAATACTTGTAGATTTCCAATTTCAGATAAATTGAATAAAAACTGCGGTTTCTATAAGCCCAAGAAATAAAATCGGGAGATCGGTCTATATGGGGGCTATACCAAAACATGGACCGATACTCACCATTTTTGGCACACCTCTTTATGGTTATAAAATACCTCTAGATTTCAAATTTCAGGCAAACTGGATAAAAACTGCGGTTTCTATAAGCCCAAGAAGTAAAATCGGGAGATCGGTCTATATGGGGGCTATACCAAAACATGGACCGATACTCACCATTTTTGGCACACGTATTTGTGATCCTACAATACCTCTAGATTTCCAATTTCAGGCAAATTGGATAAAAACTACGATTTCTATAAGCCGAAGACCCCAAATCGGGAGGTCGGTTTATATGGGGACTATATCAAAACCTGGACCGATATAGCCCATCTTCGAACTTGACCTGCCTGCAGACAAAAGACGAGTTTGTGCAAAATTTTGCTTCATTATTGAAGACTGTAGCGTGATTACAACAGAGAGACAGACAGACAGCCAGACAGACAGACGGGCAGACGGACATCGTTATATCGTCTTAGAATTTTTCCCTGATCAAGAATATATATCCTTTATATAGTCGGAAATCGATATTTCGATGTGTTACAAACGGAATGACAAACTTATTATACCCCCGTCACCATTCTATGGTGGTGGGTATAAAAATATTTAAAAAAAAAATATAAACCTATTTTTATTTTATGGGAATTAAGTGCACATTGACATTAAAACAAGTACAAATTACACTAAAATCAAGCGCATATAAAATAATATTGAATACGGTTCGGGATTAAATCAATAACAGATCGTTCTTGAAACAAGCATAATATATTCAAGATTAGAAAAATATTGATCCAAGACCTGATTCCGCTTAAAAAATTTCTTTTGGCTCAAGTTAAGTTTAAATGCGGATTGAATAAAGTACAGACTAGGATTAAATAGAGCTTCACTTGGCTTGTATCTCGTACTTAAGGGAATCACAAATTCTAAAATTAAGAAATCTGTACTTAACAATTTCGGAATTAAACTAAGAATTTTCTTCTTGGATTTCCAAAATCCGTACTTACCGTATTTTTGACACCGCTACGACTTGAATCAAGTAAACTTTTCTCTAATATTGTTTTGGGTGTACACTATGCAGTCAAGCACTTATATTTATAGACCCTATTGTTGGGCATACACAGCCCGATTTCCTAAAACCGACAACTTTTGGAAACTGAAATATTAAAATTTTACATATATTAAAAAAATTCGCAAAATCTCCTTTCAGTCAAGTAGATTATTTTTCTTTTCTGAGGAACAAGAACATTTATGTCGAGAGAGATTTTCTTTTGATGCTAAAACAAATTCTTTAGAAATAAATAAAGCAGATAGAAGACAATCGGTGTAAGGCCTGTCATAAATTTGGGCTTATTTCCTGTTAAAGAAAATTATGTGTAACATAATAAAGTAGAATTTCGTTTGTCGTTTCGGATGAAAGTATTTTTTTTTTCCTTATTTGGATTAAAAATGCTCATCTCTATTATTTCAATAAGATTCGTGTAAGGTATCGTATTGTCGGCTCAACTCGACTTGAGCTTAAGCTCATTTGGGTACCCACTGTGCTCTGTTGGAGTTGTTGTTCAAAACGAATTATGAATTACCGACAACACCGTTCGCTTACCCGCGCTACTGCCAAAGGAAGCCCAGTGGAGGCTGTTGCAACAGAAGAAAATGCAGTTTGTTCGTTGTTCCTTTGTTTCTTTGAAAAAAAGTGGCGGTAAGTAGTGAGTGAGCCAGTGAGTGGTAAATACTTTGCACACAATTTCGAATACTACTTTGAAAGCTCAAATAATCCGCATGAATGCTCCGTTGAATGCATTCAGAGAGAAACCATCAAACCGCATAGTGCGTGCACTGTTGTTCTTGACGCGCAGCTATAACGGAGGGGACGAGGAGGTAATAGCTCCTCGTTCCCGTCACCAGACATTGCTCATTCATTCAGTCACCATTATTGAATTGTTCGAGATCGACTGGAGCAGGCTGCTGACACCCAGAGTGGGGTAGATAAGGTTGTGTGCCTTTTGTATAGCTACCATGCCACCCAGACAGCGTTGAGTCCTAACCGGCGCAATGGTGGTAATGTTGATGGCCCACAAAAGTGTTGGCAGTTCACAATTCACAAATGTAGGCTAATGTTGTACCCGGACACTGGCAGCTAGAGCTCAGCACTGATGTTGCAATATGGAATATTACCCGTTGACTTTAGGGATTGGGTTTACTATACTTCTGTGCCGATGGCTTTGGCTGAGAAACATTTCTAGTTCTTAAATTTGTTTCGCATTCTCCCTGAGCTTCTGGTGTGATGTCTCATTCCCATGGTTTTCGTTCCCATTGTAAGCTATTGGTATTACACAAAAGATTCTTTGAAATTATGTGCGCTTGAAAGTTTGTTAGCATGGCTTTTGCAGGTCGCTGATTTGTGTGCTTCTTATTCTTTCATCATACTGGAATCAAAGTTCAACAAATTCCGGAAACTTTATTCGAAATACAAATCGTGGTTGATTTTGTCTACGAAGGGATACAGATTTGTACTAAGACTAAGGTAAATATTTACGTTTTTCAAAGCACCAAATTCGTTATTTTTTGGATACTCATTTTTGAAATTGGCATATTTACGATAACATCAGGAAAGAAAGGAAAACTTTCCTGAATGTAAAGAAAATTATTCTTAATTTAATCTCAGGATTAAAAGCAAGAATGTTTAAATTACAGGCTGTAGTCAGATTATCATGGCTGTGAGCGCCAGCCGTTGTACTTCAATTTCCAATTCACTTTAATAGGCACACCATAGCATTCATTGTTTAATACGAATGAACAAAAATATCCTTTAAGGACGGTATTAGGTTCGATTTTTGCCATGAATTTTTCACGGTTGCGTTATTAAAATAGATCGATTTGATGCAGATAGTTTAACTCACACTCCAAAAAAATTTACTTTGATTCAAAGATTTTAACCTTTCCTTAAGGATTTTGGTATTGATTCCGAGCCAAAGATGTGACTTGTTTAAAATAAAGACAGTGAAATCTAGTATCAATAAAATAAAAATTAGGATACAGATCTCATTTATCGATCTCCATTCTCTTTTCCCATATTAATAAAGTTACATCGAAAGAATTTTCTTTGTAAAAAGAACGTTAAAAGTACGAAAATTTTCATTGTTTTACAACGAAATAAACTTCTCATTAAAATAACAAAATATTACGTTCTTTTAACGAAATTTGTTCTTCACAATTGCATGTAAAACTTTCGTACTCAGTATCATACTTTGGTGTCATACTTTTAATGAAACTGTTTCGTACTTTTTATGAAAAATGTTCGTACATTTTTTGTTAGGAAACAAATTAATAGTCCAAAGTGCAAATTTGCAAAATGTCATCACTAATTTATACCTTAAGTTTTTGAATAATTTTTATTCATAACATCCTATCACTCAAATGAGAAATTGCTTCGACATGCATTAAAAAAATGAATAAAGGAATACACGCAAACACACTATCAGAGACAATTTTATGTCGCGAACGGAAATTTTACAACTACAATGAAACTTCTTCATAATTTCAACGAAAATGTTTCGTACTTTTTATGAAAAACTTCTTCATAAAAAATATGAAATGTGAGGAAAATATCGTTAAAAGTACGAACTTTTCACGAAGAAAAGTTAATGTAGGATATTTCGTAGACATTTCGTATATTCTTAAATTTTTTTTGTAAAATTTATGTAAATAAATGAAAATTTCTTTGTTTTAATGAAGAATTTATGAAGAATATTTAACGAAGAATTCTTTTTTAAAATTAACGTAAAATTAACGGTGAATTCATTCAATTCCAAAAAAACTTTATACCAAAAGCTGAGTACTATGTTCAGTTTTCAAGCTGAAAACCAGCTTGTTTTCACGGTTACTTTTTTTAATTAACTAGTTTAGAAATATAAAATTATTTGCTGTTAATTCCTTGAATCTTTTCCATCCATTTTTTGCCAAGAATCTATCAAAATATAATCGTCTTCATAAATATACTTGTACTTTTAATTTAGTGTTTTGGTGAAAAAACGGAACATAGTACTCACCTAAAGGTGCTAAATTCTCAAAATAAATTTTAGCCTGTATTTGAAGAGTTTTTATCTTAAATCTAAAAATTAAATATTTCAGTAAATTTAAAGACGATTTCTTTAAATCAAAAATGTGCTTCTTAATTTTTTGGAAAATTTGCCTTAGTTTAACGACAAGACACAAATTTACAAAATTTATGTACTAAATTTAATAAAAAAAATGAAACAAATGTTATAAACTTTAGTTTAATTAAAATTTCATTATTTTAAAGAAATTCATACTGAAAATTTTGTACATTACGCATCCTAAAATTTAGGTTGCGTAATCAGTAACATCACGTAAAAATTTTTTTCAGTGCAGTTGATGTGTACTTTCGTTTCCTCTCATCAAGGTTTAACATTTATAATTTTGATTATTTTATAAAAAGTAACCGCGATAGTGTACAGATTTTCAACTCGAAAACCTTTATTGAGGAAAAATTGCAAGAGTCAAGAAAGAAGTATAAGATACACAGAAATGCGTTTTTTGTCATAAAGAATTTGGGATCGGTGAACCCAAGCGTGTTGTCTTTTAAGCAAATTAATTTCTTAAAATAGGCACAAGGAATTCTTGAAGCTGAAGAAAGAACCATCCAACAAAAGAGCTGGAACTTAAAATTGGAAAAAGATTATCTGTAGTGTTTTTTTTTTACCACAAAGGCTTTAAGTAGTTTTGGGTTGTTTAATCCCCAGAACCTGATGGAATTACTCCGGTGTAATTGCACGCAGTGATTGACAGAATTACCACGTGGCTGTTGGCGTTATATAAAGATCCTTTCACTTGGCTGCGAAGGATTTGAGTCCAATCAGCTTATGCTGATAGCTCTTGATGCGACAGCATACTTACTCGAAGGGATGCAAGGGATACTGAGGCTGTTAGACGAACTTTTAACGAAGGAACGTATTTTAGCCAGGGTCACTCTTGCACACTTAGACGAAAACACCTCAGCTTTAACACAAAATTCAAAGTTTTGTTGATATCTTTATCCGTTATCTTTATCCGTTCACAATAAAAAGCTATTTGGAACCACTATCGACATAAATGCCGAATATTATCGAGAAAATGTCCTAAGGACAGTATTGAAGCACTGGTAAGATAAACATTTCAGACACTTCTCATGAACATTCCAACAGGACTCAGCAGGCGTCAACCAGGAATGGCTTGAAAAAGTTGTTCCTGGCCTAATTTCTAACAAAATCTCCGGATCTCAACCCGTTGGACTTTTGTGCCTGTGTCATTTTGGAGAGTAAGGTTGGCTCTACAAAATACCAAAGTGTCGACCAAGATGGCGTTAAGCCGGGAATGGCTCTTTACCGCAGGACCACTTTCGTGCAGCGCGTGATGGCTTTGTCGCCCGTTTGAAGGTCATAATACATGTCAAAGGTAGCCAATTCGAATAAATCTAAACTGATTCTAAAATTTGATTTTATTTCTAATGGATTCTAACACATGTCTGAAACGTTTTCAAAAATTCGCAATTTTTCTAGATTGGATTTAGCATTTTTGTCGACAACATTTTAAACTTCTTACCATTTTATTAATTCTTACTGTGTTTTTAATCCAATTGAAATAAAACAAGTATATAAAGCACTAAGCTCGGCCGGGCCGAATCTTAATTACCCACCACCATGAACCAAATATTAGGGTTTCCTTTGAAATTTCAGGAGGGCTTGAGGACTTGAGGACACTTCCCGAAGATAAATTTAAAGATTTCACCTATGAGGACTATATCAGATTCTGGATTTATAAGAACCATTTTTGTTTGAGTTTTAGAGGAATCATTAACATCTCTTGTAAGTGTGCAAGAAAATTATAAAATAACGTCATGATTTGAAATCTTAAATCTGTAGAAGTTAAATCTGGAAATTTTACATTGAGTTTCAAGCAATTTTCATGATCAGTGCGCCTTCTACACCCTCAAGAAGTGAAGTGGGTCTATATGGAGGCATTACCAAATGGACCGATAAAAATTTAATCCGATACACGTTTTTGTGAGCCTAAAATACCAGAATATTTACAATTTCAGGCAAATAGGATAAAAACTTCGGTTGCTAGAAGCCCAAGAAGTAAAGTCGGGAAATCAGTCTATATGGGGGCTATACCAAAATATGGACCGATACTCACCATTTTCGGCACACTTCTTTATGGTCCTAAAATACCTCTAGATTTCCAATTTCAGACAAATTGGATAAAAACTACGGTTTCTATAAGCCCAAGACCCCAAATCGGGAGGTCGTTTTATATGAGGACCATACCAAAACATGGACCGATACTCACAATTTTTGGCACACGAATGGGAATTTTTATGCATTTCTTTGATAGACATTTTATTTCTTTGTCCGAAAATCCATAAAGATTGCATAAACATTGCATTGTTTTTTAAGTTAAGTGACTTGACCTATAAAATGGGTATCTTTACATGAAAGAAAATTTTCTTTGACTAATGTCTACTTGACTTCTAGTCAAGTTCTGAAAAATTCTTCAAAATTAATGAAATCGTCTCTTGTGACTCATTGTATCTTCACTATAAAGCATAAAACCGCTCAAAAATATGAAATGCTTTTCAGTGCTTTATTTTGAAGGTGGTTTTACTTCAAACACTTGAAGTCGGGTGTGAATTTTATAAATTTAAGTTTTCGTTGGCATGTCTTTATAGGACGTTGATACACATGAAAAAAAGCTGAAAAACGAATAAGCGCAAATCTCACATTTAAAAGAGAACTGTGTCCTAAATGTATCAATACTTTTCAAAATCTTTGGAACTTGTTATGTTTTTTTTTTCAGTGAATGGTATACAAATGTAAAAATTATAGCCTTTTATTTTTTTACATTACATATCAGCCATCCAGTATATCAATGTGAATTATAAAAAACATCGTTTCAGCTACCATAATCGTAATAATTTTACACTCAAAAAACGTGAATCCTCTATAGCACTATTTTAATTCATGCAGTTATTATGTGCACTCTAATATACAACCAGAAAAAAATCTTACTTCTTAAAATTTGGACCGAATTCTATGAAATAAAGTTTGAGACATTTAAAATATCATAACGCTATTTCTGTAAATACATTTTCCCCCAAAAATGTTAGTACTTTTGAGTAATCTGCAATCAAAATGGAAAATCAAATTTTGACAAAAAATAAAAAAACAAAATCAAAACCTACAAATTGCAATGTAAATGATATTTATCAGAGATGAATGTAATGTTGGTAAAAAATTGTGTAATGTAAAAATATCTCTATTCTCTATACTCTACCAAAACAAATTGTTTATTTGTAAATAAAAACTTAGTTTAATGCGCCCTGTATTTGTTAAGATACAGCCACTATTTTTCACAACACACATAATTTTTTTTTTTTTGAAAAAAAAAAAAATTGGAATGAAAATGTTCTTTATATATATAATATATAATTATGGACCGATGTGGACCAATTTTTGCATGGTCATTACAGACCAGATACTAAAACCATGTACCAAATTTCAGCCGGATCGGATGAAATTTGCTTCTCTTAGAGGGTCCGCAAGACAAATCGGGGGATTGGTTTATATGGGGGCTATATAATTATTGACCGATGTGGACTAATTTTTGCATAGTTGTTAGAGACCATATACCAACACCATGTACAAAATTTCAGCCGGATCCGTTTATATGGGGGCTATACGTAAAAGTGGACCGATATGGCCCATTTGCAATACCATCTGACCTACATCAATAACAACTACTTGTGCCAAGTTTAAAGTCGATAGCTTGTGTCGTTCGGAAGTTAGCTTGATTTCAACAGACGGACATGCTCAGATCGACTCAGAATTTCACCACGACCCAGAATATATATACTTTATGGGGTCTTAGAGCAATATTTCGATGTGTTACAAACGGAATGACAAAGTTAATATACCCCCATCCTATGATGGAGGGTATAAAAATAAAATTTAACTTCAAACAAATAACTTTTTTCAAATAGAAATAAGTTAAGTTTAGCGTTAGTTTAACTACGGAAATTTTTTTCGGTGTAGTATTAGTAACTCTACTCCTTACCTTGCATTTCTTACTGGATTCTACCCACCTTTTTTTGGCCCAATAAAACTTGATATATGCCTTTTCTGATGGAATCGCTCCGCAGAAGCCAATAACTATTCTCTGTTTGAAATATCGATTATTTTTCTTTCATTTGCTTGCTTTTTGATATTAATTTGAAAATTTATAATGTTACGGAGCAAATATGGGCGGAGCAGCACATCAACCCGATTTAGCTGTGACATTACACATTAGTCTTCAGCTACACTGTACGCATTTGTTTAACAACGATGACCTCCGTTTGCCGCCAACTTGTAAGGCCAAAAAGAATATTTATGGCACGAACTTAAGTTGTACTCCCTGTTACAGGACTAAACGTAAAATTAATGTTCTGCATAGAGTAAAGTATTGAGGCGACCAGCAGAGAGGCAACAAGACAACAAACAAAAAACCAAACGTATTTATTATTATGTTCGGCTAAAACAACATAGCTCCAACCACCATCACCACCACTACCACTACCATGGACAGAGGCACTGGTGTACCAGCAGCAAGTACTCCTGCCAATTTTCATCAAGGATTCTCTTCATGCAGCATCGCCAGGACAGCCACATTGTGGCCAGAGTGCAAAAAGTGCTTGGAACATCATCATCTTCTGCATTTAACGCAAAAAGGCTCTAGGAAACTACTCGCCTTGTTTTTTGGTGTGTTCCAAATAAAAAATGGCACGACTTACATGCAACACCAAGTGTACAATGAAATCAAGAGCAGCAAAAAACACACACAAATTCAGAAATCGTGGAATCCTTTAAGTGGCGAACACACACCAAACGCACTCACACATCACATGCCTGAGGAGATCCGGAAAGACTCCTAGTTAGAAATGCAGGAAGTACGAGAGAACAAAAAAGGCGGGCAAATGATTATGGAGGACACTTAAGCGCCGCTAAGTCTGTGGCATTGTATTTATTGGCCACATTAACGAGATACAAAAAACAAAAACTGGAGTAGCAGGCTGGGTGTACTCCAAAGTTACTCGATGTCAGTTAGTGCTATTGGCTCAGTGGCATGGCTTACTCGTATCCATCCACAACTAGGTGCCATTCACTTTGTTACTGCTGTAACGCGGAAGCCATTGTACACGCCACGCTGACAAAGCCATCGACAGCTATGACACCATCCCAATCATGAGATATCAGTGGCTGAGAACATTTCACCCGCCAGAGTTTATGCCAAGGCACGCACTACATCAATCAATCATACAAGGAATCGATTTGTCCGAATTATGTTGTAGTCCATGGGAAGGGAGGCACATTACACGCACCACATATTTGAGTGACTATTGGTGGTTTGTTCCAAAGGGGGGATGATGTTGAGATGGTCCAAGGCCGTTACGTTAAGGTGTAAAGACAAGTGGACTGTTTTGATACACAAGTTCCACAGCGTAAATTCAAATTCAACAATAAACTCAGATGATGGGTTTATATGAACTTTATATCAAAATAAAAATTACTGATATTGTATATCATCTATACGAGGGTGGTCCAATAATAACTTTGCTTACAAAAACAAGTAAGTAAAGTCTAAAGTCGGGCGGGGCCGACTATATTATACCCTTCACCAATTTGTACACGCTCACAAAAAATCGCTTCTGTAACATATACTCCCAAACATATTTTGCTTCAAGCATATATATTTTTGGGTATTGCCCAAACATTTATATGTTTGATCTCTTCCAATATATAATATGTTTGAAAGCATATTGGTCTAAACAATATATGTTTGGGTAGTCTAAGTTCCAAACATTTTGTATTTTTGCATCCAAATTCAATAATGTTGTCTTCCAAAACACAATATGTTATTATGTGAACATATAATATGTTTGGAAGCATTTTGCACCCAAAAATATTATATGCTTAAAAAAATTCTCCCAAACAATAGTGTGCTCAAAATTTTTATATATTTACAATCATAATGAATTATGAAAATAAACAGGTAATATAGGTGCTAACAACATAAGTTTTCGACCTGAATGCTCAAAATTTTGTTTCTGCCCAATTGTATATTCCCCCACATCTTTCTCACTTCCACGAGATTTTTTAGTTCTTAGCTCCTTTTTCTGTAATACAAACATTGTAGAAGAAATTATTCAATTGTATGATTTTTTTATTTTAATTTTACCTTTTGCCGGACGGGGATTCGAACAGCGGACCACACAGTTTGTAAGGATCAAAGAAGTAGCTGATCAATTGCATAAGGAAAAATAAAATGTTAATTTTGTAATAACAAGCAACAACCACCAACTTAATTCAATATCGCTCCCTGTTAAATAGACCTCCAAGCTACTAAACACATATATGTTTATAGGCTATTTCTAAATTATTATATGTTTGCATCCAAGCATATTATATTTACAAACATTTTATGTCCCAAACATAATATGTTCAAACATATTAACATATATGTCCCAAACATGTTATGCTAGTTTATGAACATTATATGCTTGCACTCAAAAATATTGTGTTTAAAAATTTGGGTTCCAAACATATAATGTTTATAGCCAAACATATGAAAAACACTCTTTTTCATCCGTGTAGACCAAAATTTGTGTTACCATCTCAACTCCTTCATGAAGGTTTATATTCCCATATACAAATATTTATATCTTAACCTATTTGGAGACAATTTTTTGTACTTGTACAAAATCTCTAGAATTAAAATTTAAATCGGCTAACGCCCTGGGATTAAGCACAATGTTACTAAAAAAATATGGGAAATATTTAAATCTGAACCAAATTTGAGGCAAAAACGTATTTATGGTTTATCGATCGAAAGATGTGTGTTAAATTTGAGTCATTCTTTTGAGTTTTCGACTTAGCAGTGGCGATTTAATGAGGAAAATTTGGGTATTTTGGCCATTTTTGGCTAAATCGGAAAAACATGTATATGGAAGCAATATCACATGCATAGTTACTATGTTAATTCTACTGCAAATTTTCACGTAAATCGGATTACATTTTTGACCTCTGTGGTCATATGACGGAAAATCGGGCGAAAGATATATATGGGAGCTATATCAGAATCTAAGCCGATTTAAACCAAAATTAGCACGTTAATTCTACTCTCTGTGCAAAGTTTCAACTAAATCGGGGTAAATCTTTGGTCTCTGTAAGTATATGTGTCTAAATCGGTCGAAAGATATATTCGAAATCTATATGTAAATTTGAAGCGATTTAAACAAAATTTAGCAAGCGTAGTTAGAATGTTAATTCTACTCCCTCTGCAAAATTTCACGTAAATCATAGTAAAACTTTTGCGTCTGCGGTCATATTAGTCCAAATCGGGCGAATGATAAATATGGGAGCTATATCTAAATTCCTAGAGTAACATTTCAAGCAACTTAGAGTAAACCTCTGGCCTATGGGGCCACATAAGTTCATATCGGGCGAAAGATATATATGGGAGCTATATCTAAATCTGAACCGATTTGACTGATATTTTGAGAAACCTTGAGAAATTTTGATAAAATATGTTGATAAATACGTCAATTATGACCAGATCGGTAATAAATATATATGGCAGCTATATCTAAATCTGAACCGATTTATTTTCAAAACCAATAGCGATTGTCTTTGAGCCAAAGTAAAATTCTGTGCCAAATTTGAGAACGATCGGACTTAAACTGCGAGATGTACTTTGCACTCAATATTACATATACAGACAGACGGACATCGCTAAATCGACTCAGAATTCAATTCTAAGACCATCGGTATACTAAACGATAGGTCTCAGATTTTTCCTTCTTGGCGTTACATACAAAAGCACAAACTTATTATACCCTGTACCACAGTGTGGTGAAGGTATACCGGCTAAACCTAGAGCACATGCATGGATACCTGAAACCCTCCTGATAATGAGTCGATACTAAACAGACTAAAGGAATGTAACCCAGATCTTCCAACCGCCGATTGGAAGGTTGGTCGTTTGGATGAGGTGAATGGACCAAGACGACATGCGGTGTTTATATTGAACATTGAGTCGCTGCCACATCTAGCCCAGACCAAAGGATGTGTAAGTTATGGCTTTCATGATATCCATATGAAGGTATACAAAAGCGATCAGCCAAAGGATTCCGAAGCGGACAAGCCTCCTGTAGAGCCAGAAGCGAAAAAATCTTGCGAAGCCGAAGGAGACATAAGAACTGCAGACATTGACGAACATCGTATGCGGGAAGTTCCTACAGGCTCAAACATCACCAAAGCTGAACCGCGGATTGTTGCGAATGTCAGCGAGATCTGTGAAGAGGAAGCCCTTGATGACTCAATTGAAGCAGCTGATGTGAAGGTGGTTGAAAATTTGGATGGTTCTACGGTTCCTCCAGATAAATCTTCACCATTTTAAGGCAGCCGCTTGTGCTGTCTTAAAAGTTCTCCCGATGAAAGGAGACAGAGATATAGTTCTTATTCAAGAACCATACATATATAAGAATAGGGCTGTTTTCTTTTTGCACTGGATGCAACATTTGTATGGGCTATCCAGAACATCGTTGCACTGGTGTTCTATCCAGAACAACTCATCAGTGCAAGTCGCGCCGATGTTGCCGGATTGTATTTTGATAAAGTGATTCACAATAGCAACTTATTGTGACTAATTTATCAAAAAACATGAAATTCAAAGTGGTACAGTGTCATAAATAATCGCAGCAGTAAATATTTATTACAAATTGGAGCATGTCATATATTAAAAATGACAGATTTAACTTCTTTTCTGTGATTGTTTTTAAACAGCTGATGACAATGTTGGATATTTTTGGAGATGTTCTGGATAAGCGAGTACTCTGTTTTCTTTTAGTCCTTCACGGCTTAGGGTATCCAGTGCTAAAAGAAAACAGCCCTAATAAGATCTGTGAATTAGGCACTCCGGGTTTCACACTTTTGCATAATACCGGTAAAGATAAAAATCGAGCATGTATAATTGCTAATAACGAACTAAACTTGTTTCTGCTTCCTTCATTGAGCAATGCAGACACTGTCGTAGCCAGTCTAGAGATACCCAAATGCATATACTGGGTATCTTCGGTCTACATGGGATATGATAGGGGGATGCCTCCATGTGCCGTTAAGACCTTAGTTGAGGAGTCACTGAAAACAAAGACAAAACTAATTATGGGATGCGATGCAAATGCACATCATAGTATTTTGGGAAGTAGTGATATTAATGCAAGGGGAGAGTCGCTAATAGAGTTTATTTTGCGTAGTAACCTGGTAGTTTGGCGATGCACCAATAAGGGCGATGCACCAACCTTCGTCACCAAAAACAGGCAAGAGGTTTTGGACGTCACATTGGCCTCTCCGGAACTGAATGATAAGATATTTGAGTGGCAAGTTTTGAGGGAACATAGCTTCTCAGATCATCGCTACATCAGTTTCAGATTGACTGTTTGTACTTCAAAGACCCTATTTCTGCCAAATGATAGAAAAGCTGATTGGACTAGGTATAGGGAATCGTTCAATATCATGATACCGGAAATGCCAGAGACAAATATGAGCACTGTGCAAGATATCGAACACGCAGTGCAGCGGATTACTAAGGCCTTCAACATCTCACTGAAAGCTGCATGCCCTAGAGGGAAGCCAAGGGAGAAAAATCAACCACCATGGTGGTCTACGGAGTTAAGTAATATGAGGAAATCCTGCAGGAAGCTCTTTAACAAAGCAAAGTCCACCAGAGCTCCTGAGGATTGGGACGCTTACAAGAAGAATCTGAAAGGATACAAGCGAGAACTGAGAAAGGCTCAGCATAACTCTTGGAATGTTTACTGCAGCAGTATTGAGAATACGTCCGAGGCTTCGGAAGGTAATAGCATCCACTAACTCCGCTCCAGGTTTCATTAAAACATCGGAGGGCAATTGGACAACGTCCAGTAAGGAGACGCTGGAGGTATTATTGCACACACATTTTCCAGGAAATCAGACGGTTGGACCATGTTCTGGCGGTGCTACAGTGGCTCAACGGTCATTTCCTGTCGAGGTACTTTTATCGGAATCTAGAATAAAACGGGCGTTAAATAGCTTTGGGTTATTCAAATCCCCCAGACCTGATGGAATTACTCCGGCGGAGTTACAAGCAGTGACTGACAGAATTATCCTTTGGTTGACGGTGATATATAAAGAATGTATAAACTTAGCATATATTCCAGAAAAGTGGAGGAAAACAAAAGTCGTTTTCATACCTAAAGCAGGAAAAGCCTCTCACTCGAGTGCGAAGGATTTCCGACCAATCAGCTTATCCTCATTCCTACTTAAGACTCTGGAGAGGATGATAGACATTTATCTTAAAACTAGCGTCGATTCAACTTTGCTCTCGAAACGACAGCATGCATACTCGAAGGGCAGGTCTACTGAGACCGCTTTGCATGAACTAGTCAGCTTAATCGAAAGCTCACTATCTGTCAATGAATACACAATCGTGGCGTTTCTAGACATCGATGGGGCATTCAATAACGTCCATCCGAGCTCGATATTAAATGGACTGGCAACTCTGAATGTTGATCCAGGTATACTTAGTCTGCTAGACGAACTGCTAATGAGGAGACATATATAAGCCACACTAGGACAAGCAAACATGCAAAGATATGTGAACAGAGGCACTTCCCAAGGAGGAGTTCTATCACCTCTTCTTTGGAATGTTGCTATAAACAACCTTCTGGTTTCCCTAGAAAAAGAAAAAATAAAAGTGGTGGCATGCGCAGACGATGTGGCCCTAGCAGTCAGGGGAAAATTCCCATCCACAATCAGAGATGTTATACAAAGAGCCCTCTGGATGACTGATAAATGGGCGAAAAAGAATGGTCTTGGAGTAAATCCTGCCAAGACAGAATTAGTCATGTACTGCAAAGATCGCAAAACTCCCACGGTTAAGCCCATATCCTTAGGAGGTATTGAAATTCCCTTTGGTAAGTGTGCAAAATACCTTGGCGTTATTCTTGACAGGAAGCTGAACTTTAGGCTTAATATTGAAGGAAGGGCGAGGAAAGCCACGGTAGCTTTGTATTCGTGCAAAAAGGCAATAGGAAACAAGTAAGGAAAGTCTAAAGTCGGGCGGGGCCGACTATATTATACTCTGCACCACTTTGTAGATCTAAATTTTCGATACCATATCACATCCAAGTCAAATGTGTTGGGTGCTATATATAAAGGTTTGTCCCAAATACATACATTTAAATATCACTCGATTTGGACAGAATTTGATAGACTTTTACAAAATCTATAGACTCAAATTTTAAGTTGGCTAATGCACTAGGGTGGAACACAATTTTACTAAAAAATATGGGAAACATTTAAATCTGAAGCAATTTTAAGGAAACTTCGCAAAAGTTTATTTATGATTTATCGCTCGATATATGTGTATTAGAAGTTTAGGAAAATTAGAGTCATTTTTACAACTTTTCGAATAAGCAGTAGCTATTTAACAAGGAAAATGCTGGTATTTTGACCATTTTTTGTCGAAATCAGAAAAACATATATATGTGAGCTATGTCTAAATCTGAACCGATTTCAATCAAATTTGGCACACATGACTATATTACTAATTGTACCAGCGTTGCCAATTTAGCTTTTTTCCCGCTAGATTTGGCTTTTTTTGAAGACGTTTAGCGGGAAAAAAATGCATTTAGCTTTTAGCCTTTTTTCTGGCTTTTTTTCATGACCCTTTTAGCTATTTTTGGCTTTTTTTATTTTCGACATGTTTCTATTGAAATATGGATAAATCGGCGTTTTTATCTAAGCCTTGCTGCAAGTATAAGGGTTTCCACATATTTCAAAGCTCAGTTGAAACATTAATAATGAGTCCAGCCATTATGCGGGCATTTTTGTAGCAAATACACCTTGTTGTAAAGTTTTTTCATTATATATATAAAAGTTATCGTAAACTTTAAATCTACTATTACCATACAAATTTGTTAGATAAACTGTCATTAAATTATTGGGAATATTATCATTTGACTCGTTTATCCTTTTTATGTTATTATAATATTCTAAAGTTATTACGATATTACTAAATTAAAATAGTAGATGTGAATAGCTTTGTGCACTGAAAAAATATTGTCGTCTCCTTAAAATACGAACGCGAATTTTGGTTATAATAGCATTTGTGAATTTCTTTTATATAAACTGTTTTCCTTGTCCAAAAGACGATAAAGTCGTTTTGTCCTTATAATTAAGTGATTCAACTTAAAAATGGGTATGTTTTCATGAAGAAGGAAGAATTAATGAAATAGTCTTTAAATGTGAGGAGTTTTTGCATCTTAACCACAAACCAAAATAGCGTTCAAAAATAGAAGATGTTTTTCAACACTTTATTTTAAAAACGCATATATACAATAATTTCTACTTGAAGTCGAGTCTGAATTTGGAAATTTAAGTTGGCGTTAGCACGTTTTTAAAGCAAAAGGAAAATGTTTTTACTGGGAAATGTAAACTATAGGAATTTTCTACAATTTAAATAAAAGTAATGTATTTCGAATTTTTCACAATTGCAAAACCAAACTAAAATTTTATTTAAAAAATAACAAATCATTTTTTTACCAAATCCAAAGCATGCTTAGATCATTTAATATTTTAAAATAACGAGTAAATAAAATAGAGGTGTTGGGAAGGTAGCTCCCATAAAACGAAGGACTTCCAGTAAAAAATTTGTGATAGTAATCAAAATGTATCGAATACGCAAACAGAGCTAATATGCCTTAGATATTGTTACAGTCTCACAGAAGTGGAATTAAAATGAAAATAATATGCATTGTAAGTGAAATAAAGCCTTTAAGTTTGTTAAATTTCAATCAAAAATGTGACTTTTGATACAAAAAAATTTAGCTTTTTTTCTAGCTATTTGTTAGCATTTTTTAGCTTTTTTTAGCTATTTTTTTGGGCAAGTCTAGCGGTTTTTGGTGAAACAATTCTGGCAACGCTGAATTGTACTCCTAGTGCAAAATTTCAACCAAATTGGGGCAAAACTCTGGCTTCTGGGGCCATATAAGTCCATATCGGGCGAAAAATATATATAGAAGCTATATCTAAATCTGAACCGATTTCAATCAAATTTGGCACGCATAGCTACAATGCTAAATCTACTCCCTGTGCAAAATTTCAACCAAATTGGGCCAAAACTCTGGCTTGTAGGACCATATTAGTCCATATCGGGCGAAAGATATATATGGGAGCTATATCTAAATCTGAACCGATTTCAATCAAATTTTGCACACTTGAATATACTACTAATTGTACTCCTAGTGCAAAATTTCAACCAAATGTGTTATGTTTGTACAAAATTTCAAGCAAATCGGTATAAAACTCTGGCTGCTGGGTCGATATTAGTGCATATCGGGCGAAAGATATATATGGGAGCTATATCTAAATCTGAACCGATTTCTTCCAAAATCACTAGGGTTCTATTCTGACCCAAATTAGGAACATGTGCCATTGGACTTAAATTGCGATTGGACTTAAATTGCGACCTAGACTTTGATCACAAAAATGTGTTCACAGACAGACGGACGGACGGACGGACAGACGGACATGGTTATATCGACTCAGGGACCCACCTGAGCATTATTGCCAAAGGCACCATGTGTCTATCTCGTCTCCTTCTGGGTGTTACAAACATATGCACTAACTTATAATACCCTGTTCCACAGTGTGGCGCAGGGTATAAAAAGTGGGGACTAAAACCGAAAATTGTGCATTGGCTATACACGGCAGTGGTTAGACCTATAATGCTATATGGTGTTGTAGTCTGGTGGCCGGCACTTCACCAGCCGACAAGTTTAGACAAAGTTCAGCGTATGGCGTGCTTGTGTATCTCAGGCGCATTCCGTAAAACAGGAACAGATTCCCTTAATGTCATGCTGCATCTATTGCCTTAAGACATTTTGGCCAAACAGTCAGCTGCAACAACGGCTGTGCGGTTGCGCGAGCTATCGCGGTGGTCGGAAAAAATGTACGGCCACAGTTCGGTCCTCAAAATAATGCCATATGTGCCTAACGTAGTGGATTACACTCTGGCGAAACCACCAAGGAGATGTTGCTTTGACAGATTATATTGCTTCAGGTACGATTTTTTCCGCTTGTGCTCGTCGACTACCTTATTACATTTTGTCTGCCTATGGATTCAATACGGCCTTTAAGACATATTCCCTATAATATTTGACATTTATTTTGAACCCACGGTCGATGATTACGAGCAGGTAGAGACACCAAGGAGATGTTGCTTTGACAACATATCATTGTATCTACGCACATGGATGACCTTTGTCTCCACATAAAGTTGATCCAGGGATGTGTTGCACTTCTTTAGGTGTGATCCGAATTCAATGTTTTGGAAATTAAAAAATTCTGTGATATTTTGTCAAATAAATAATTTTTATAATTTTAAATATTTTCAAAAATTCAAAATATTTTCAGATTGGATTTAGCATTTTTTTCGGCAAAATTGAAATAAATTGTACCATTTTATGAATTCTTATTCTGTTTTGAACCTCTTGGAAACAAAAAAGTTAACATTACCCGTTAAAAATATGAAAAAAAAAACACGTTATAAAAAATTGAATTAAAAGAACTTGTGTAGTTAAAATAAAGAACATCATTGGAAGTACATCTTCTGGAAGTGCTTTTAAAGTTGTGCTGTTGGAAGAACTTCCAAATTTTTTTGCTGGGATGTTATTCCACTCTGTATCGATTGTTTGAGGTGTCCACACCAGGGATGGAAAATACAATTTTTGTGAAAGTACAAAAAAGGTATTTTTTGAGCGAAAAAGTACCTTTCATTAAATTTCAGCAAAATTCCTTTGTAAGATTATTGTCAAGAGGCCCTTTGGACTGAATTTTAAAGAAAATAAAGTTTTAACAAAATTTTCTATAGAAATAAAATTTTAACAAAATTTTCTATAGAGATAAAATTTCACAAAATTTTCTATAGGAATAAAATTTGGCAAAATGTTCTACCGAAATAAAATTTTTACCAAAATTTTCTACCAAAATAAAACTTTGACAAAATTTTCTATAGAAATAAAATTTTGATAAAATTTTCTATAGAAAATATTTTCGAAAAGAAAAAATTTTTACAAAATTTTCTGTAGAAATAAAAATTAGACAAAACTCTCTGAAGAAATAAATGTTTGCAAAATAATATTTTTTTTTTAGTTTTTGGTGAGATTTTCTCCAAATGTTGGTAGATTATTTTTGTCTCAAGTTTCGATCGTGATAGTAATGGTTCACATTGTTTTAGTAAGCGATCGATAACTTCTTATCTAGAAAGTGTTCGCGTGGAAACGTAATATAAAAACACATGCATTTTTCGACTAAAACATTCTTGAAATGCAAGCAAATCATGTTTTTGACTATGACTTTTTCAAAATCGAGTTTTTCTTGCCGCATGAACTTGTCTGTCTTGCCAACTTTCTAAAATACTATTAGCAACTAATTTTGATAAAGACTTTCTCAAAATATTAAACTATTTTGTGAGAACTATTGTACCATAAATCTGATATCGGCTCAAAAACGTCTACACAAAAGGTACTAAATCATTCGCAGGGGTACTACGGTACTGACCAGGGTGAAAAAGTATTGAAAAAAGTACTGCATTTTCCATCCACCACTGAGAGGCCATTTACCTTATATGCAGTTAACAAGGGTTCTTTGTCCGCACCCCAAGTGATGTTGGCAAGCGATTTGAGGACTTTGTTTCTACCGCGGAAGTTATCACTAATTGCAATGACATGGGTAGACGACTTGAGAAGGCTGTCAAATGTGACCCCAAGAATCTTGATGTAGTTTGTAGTCGCAATTATCTCTCCGTCGACTCTAACATTCAACTGCCGCCAATGTAGTGAATAGTGTGGAATGATTGACCGTCCGAATGCCGTCGGTAGGTTAAGCGCCACGAGGACCGTCCTGTGATATGGTCTGGGCTAGTTGAATCCCCTATTTATGTATGCTGAAATGCCATGCAAAGTTGTTGTTGTAATATTCACTTTACGGAATCCATGTTTATGTCTGACAGGTGGAACATTCTCCACAAATGCCTCAAGAGTCTTCGCTACTGGCGAGAGAAGAGAGATCGGTCTGTATGAGTCTTCTTTGTTCAAGTCTTTGTCTGGTTTCAGTAGTGAAATCGCCCTAACCATTTTCCAGACATGGGGTGTAATGAATGATTCCAAGGACAAATTTAGGAGTCTGATCAAGTACTCAACTCACCGTGTCCCCAGATGCTTCAGAATTAACATAGAACTTTCGTCGGGGCCCAGCGCCTTGGATGGTTTTGCGCTGTTGATGACATTGGTAACTTCGGCTGGGGTAAATTGTGATATGTTGTTGGCTTGGAGACTATGGATGTGACGAATGTCTTTCCTACTTGCTCTATAACTTTCGGGATGAGCATTAAACTGTCGGTTGAAAAATCTGCCGCATCTCTTGGGATCAGTCAACAGAGGTGACTGAGATCCATCATCCCTTGTATATGGTTCGAGAGGTCTCTTACTTTTGACCACAATTACCTGTGCCAATTTTTAGATTATATTGCTTCAGGTACGATGTTTTCCGCTTGTGCTCGTCGACTACCTTATTACCGTTCGGAGATTCTTTTTGAGCTAAACATAGAATCGGACAGCACCAATTGAAAAGAGAGAAGTTCACCTCATGTGGTTCCACGATGGACTCAATGGTCTATGTGAGCCTTAAATAACGTAGTGCCACTATATCTAAGCTATCCCAACACCTTGGCTGTTTCCAGTCTAACTTTTTAGTTCGACCTAAACCACATAGTGGTCAGGGTATAACAACTTTGATCGGCCAAAAAATGTGCCTACCAGAAATATTGATTTTAGACCCCATAAAATATATACCAATCGACTCAGAATCACCTCCTGAGTCGATCTAGTTGTTCGCAGGATTCCGGTCGCTATTATTAACTGATATTGATGAAATTTGGTATATGGAGTTTTTGTGAACAAGGACGAACGCTATTGAATTGGGGTGAGATTGCGCTCATTTACTAACCGATCGACGTCAAATTTGCCACAGTAATCTAATTTACCACTCTTCAAGTATGCAAAATTTCATCGAAATCGGTGAATATATAGCTCCCATATATATGTATCGCCCGATTTTTACAAATTTGCCCACATTGGTTCAGATTTAAATATAGCTCCCGTATGAATGTAGCGGCAGATTTTGAAAAATTTCCCCCAATATCCCTATTTTTGACCATAGTGGCCTAATTTAGTAACCGATCTTACTCGAATTTAGCATAAGGTAACCTTCTGTTGTATCAACCAGGGCTGTGGAGCCGGAGTCGGAGTCTTGGAGTCGGAGTCTGAAGATTTTGCTGGAGTCGGAGTCGTAAAAATTTTGCTCGACTCCGACTCCGGCTAAACCAAATTTTTTAAAACACTTTACATGTTTGTAACTAAGCAAGTTTTTACGCAAATTAGTTTCCATTGTGTTATTCATTCGATCAATGTACAGCATGATTGTAAATGAAAATCAACTTCCAATTACGGCTATCTTTTTATGTTTCTTAGAATGTTAGACTAGCAGATAGGCTGGATCGATCCATTTTAATGCCCATATCAATTTATTTGAAATATTTCGAACAATCGAAATAATTTTTTCGTTTTGTTTGTTATTGTTGGCCTCTCTTCAGCTGTTTCGGAATTACCACATTCCTCATCAGGAATGTGGTAATTCCGAAACAGCTGTACATCCAACCATCTTGCAGTCTATAGGGCTTTGCCCAAATAAATTTGACAAGCATTCTTTTCCTCTGTTGGTTAAGCTACACTTGTAGTTTAGTCAATGCATGGCTTTAAGCTGAGAGCAAAAACAACAATAACGAAATTATTTTTTTTAATTTTATTTTAAGGCCATTCCACATATGTTGGAATATTGACAGAAATTTTTTTCAAAGTTGTTTTTTTATAGAAAATTTTGTCAAAATGTTATTTCTATAAAAAGTTTTGTCAAAATTTTATTTCTATAGCACATTTTG
Organism: Haematobia irritans; assembly: GCF_050003625.1. NCBI lineage: Eukaryota > Metazoa > Arthropoda > Insecta > Diptera > Muscidae > Haematobia > Haematobia irritans. Next base: position 57,389,083 of record NC_134401.1, read on the forward strand.
TCAAAATTTTATTTCTATAAAAAAATTATTCAAAATTTTATTACTATAGAAATATTTTTTCTATAGAAAATTTAGTCAAAATTTTATTTCTGTAGAAAATTGAGTCAAAATTTTGTTTCTAAATATAGAATATTTTGCGAAATTTTATTTCTATAGGAGAAAGTTTTGCAAAATGTTGTTTGTTACACAATTTTTTTTTTCAAAATTTTATTTCTATTGATAATTTTGTTTCTATAAAAATTTAAGTCAAAATTTTATTTCTATAGAAAATTTTGCCAACATTTTATAGTAACAGATTTTTTTATTAGAAAATTTGGTAAAAATTTTATTTCTATAGAAAATGTTGCCAAAATTTTATGGTAATAGATTTTTTTATTAGGAAATTTGTTCAAAATTTTATTTCTATAAAAAAATTTGTCAAAATTTTATTTCTATAGAAGATTTTGTCAAATTTTTTTTCTGTAAAATATTTTGCAGAATTTTATTTACTACACAAAAATTTTTCTAAATTTTTTTTCTGTAAAATATTTTGCAGAATTTTATTTACTACACAAAAATTTTTCTAAATTGTATTTTTATTGACAATTTTTTAAAAATTTTATTTCTATAAGAAAAAAATTTCAAATTTTATTTCTATAGCAAATTTTCGTAATTTTTTTTTTCTTACTGATACTCACTACTACAAAAAATGTATTCAAAATTTTATTACTATAGAAATATTTTTTTCTATATAAAATTTAGTCAAAAATTTATTTCTATACAAAATTTAGTCAAAATTGTGTTTCTATAGAATATTTTGCAAAATTTTGTTTCTATAAAAAATTTTGCAAAATTTTGTTTGCTACACAATTTTTTTTTTATATTGTATTTCTATTGTTAATTTTGTCAATTTTTTATTTCTATAAAAAATGTTGCCAAATCTTATTTCTATAAAAATTTTATTCAAAATTTTAGTTCTATATGTTTGGTCAAAATTTTATTTCTATAGAAAATTTTGCCAACATTTTATTTCTACAGAAAATTTAGTCAACATTTTGTTTCTGTAGAAAATTTTATTTACTAGACAAAAACTTTTTCAAAATTGTATGCTCACTGATACTCACTGCTAAGTCGAAAACTTGTAGAAATGACTCAAATTTTCAAATTTTTCAATGAAATAATCATAAATGCATGTTTGCAAAATTGTCTAAACAATTACAAATATTTCCCAAATATTGCCCAAGATTTTGTAGAAGTCTGATTTGAGATTTTATCAAAATGTAGATCTATATACAAAGTTGTGCAGAGTATATTATAATCGGCCCGCCCGACTTTAGACTTTCCTTGCATTTTTATTTTTTTGTTAAAATTGTGTTACGTCCCATAACGTTAGATTTAAATTTTAAGTATATAGATTTTGTAGAAGTATATACAATTTTGTCTATTCAGATTCAAATTCATGCATATGGGAATATAAACCTTTATGTAGCTCGAAACAAATTTAAAGGATTTGAGATAGTAAAGGGTGATTCTTTTGAGGTTAGGATTTTCATGCATTAGTATTTGACAGATCACGTGGGATTTCAGACATGGTGTCAAAGAGAAAGATGCTCAGTATGCTTTGACATTTCATCATGAATAGACTTACGATCTGCCACAACGTCGAATTTTCAGTGAATGGGCCCTAGAAAAGTTGGCAGAAAATCCGCTTTTTTATCGACAAATTTTGTTCAGCGATGAGGCTCATTTCTGGTTGAATGGCTACGTAAATAAGCAAAATTGCCGCATTTGGAGTGAAGAGCAACCAGAAGCCGTTCAAGAACTGCCCATGCATCCCGAAAAATGCACTGTTTGGTGTGGTTTGTACGCTGGTGGAATCATTGGACCGTATTTTTTCAAAGATGCTGTTGGACGCAACGTTACGGTGAATGGCGATCGCTATCGTTCGATGCTAACAAACTTTTTGTTGCCAAAAATGGAAGAACTGAACTTGGTTGACATGTGGTTTCAACAAGATGGCGCTACATGCCACACAGCTCGCGATTCTATGGCCATTTTGAGGGAAAACTTCGGAGAACAATTCATCTCAAGAAATGGACCGGTAAGTTGGCCACCAAGATCATGCGATTTGACGCCTTTAGACTATTTTTTATGGGGCTACGTCAAGTCTAAAGTCTACAGAAATAAGCCAGCAACTATTCCAGCTTTGGAAGACAACATTTCCGAAGAAATTCGGGCTATTCCGGCCGAAATGCTCGAAAAAGTTGCCCAAAATTGGACTTTCCGAATGGACCACCTAAGACGCAGCCGCGGTCAACATTTAAATGAAATTATCTTCAAAAAGTAAATGTCATGGACCAATCTAACGTTTCAAATAAAGAACCGATGAGATTTTGCAAATTTTATGCGTTTTTTTTTTAAAAAAAAGTTATCAAGCTCTTAACAAATCACCCTTTATCAATAATTTTGGTCCACAAATACATATACTGTTGGTATCTTCTCATATTATGATGGGAATTGTTATCATTATTTTATTTATTAAACATTGCCCTAAATTTGAAATATAGAGTTCAATTGGCATCTAATGTGATGACAATTGAACTCTATATTTTTTGCACACATAAATAAATACGATACTTTATATCGATCCACTTACGGTACCCCCACAATAGGACTACAAATTAGTGGTATTAAAATGAGATTTAGTTATATTACCCGGAGTCGACTCCGGAGTCGGAGTCGGCTGATGAAAAATGCTGGAGTCGGAGTCGAGCAAAATTGGCTCGACTCCACAGCCCTGGTATCAACCAAACATGGAAAATATCATCCGAATCGGTTCAGATGTAGATATAGATCCCATATATATGCATCGATCGATTTTTCCAAAGTTGGTCATAATACTCTTAGTTATTAACAAATGTTACTCAAATTTCAATTTTTAAAGATTTAGCCGATCGTAGTTGGACTTACATGTAGCTCTTACATAAATATATTTCCCAAGTTTCACAAATTTGGCCCTGCCCCAATTTCACTTTACTTACTTGTTCAATATGTGTTTTATCCGTTCTCGCGATATGTTCAGCTCACGAGAAAATTGTCTACCACTGCGGCGTAGATTTCGATTGTGGACTTCATTGCTCGGATAATTTCTGGTATTGTTACCGTTTCGTCCGCTACGCGATATAACACTGTAACGAGCAATGGTACAAGAAACAAAATATTTATTCACATTTATATGCTGGAGGGCTCTAACGACAACCAATTGTGGTTTTCCAGCCAAATATACAGTAAACTATCACGCTTTAATCCAATAGATCAAAATGCATATGTAAGCTTGTAACAATAAAATGAACTGTCACTGGAATAAATCTGTCAGCTGTCAGTTTAGCGATTTAAAAATGAGAACAACTTAAAGTTTCCACCCTGTGTATGTTTTAGGCGATTAGAAACTATCACTTCAAGAAGTCAAATCAATGGGACACTGAAATGTGAAAGCTTGGCTTGCTTACTATGTGCACTTTGGTTGTTGATGTACTCCACTTTTCTAACCATGATATAGTTGGTATTCACTCCAAATAAGTCACTATACGAATTGACATGGTTGACTTCCCCTACAATCTGTACTGACAATTAAGTTAATTCCTAATAACTTTATTAACTTCCATTGAGGTTGTGCACTAAGTGTATGGGCCGAACACTTCCGTAACTGATGCTGTTATAGAGCTAGGCTGACAATGAATATGAGTTCTTGGGGCTACTCGAAATTAGTTTGCGGTTTTCTTCCTGTCCAAGAACTCTGTCATTCTTACGACACGACTTGGTTGTTGATATTACGACCATCGTCAGTGTTGAATGGCCATTGTTATCATCCTTCTTACATCCAACGCTTCAGGGTTACCAATGGCACTTAAACTATACCAGCCATGCTATGAGATGGTGTTCTCTGTCTTGGTTGACTTGGTAATTTTCGTTGTTGTTGTTGTTGTTGTTAATAATGTCTTATGGAATAATTACTAAGGGCTTTAGTTTCCGTTTAGCAGGAGATAAACCAGCAATAAAAATAATAATAACAACAAGAGCATAATGTCGTAATAATCTCCACACTCTACTTAATTTCTATCCTACAGTAATTTAATATTGCAGATTGCCTCCCACATAGAAATCATCCATGGTGGAAGCTGGAAGCTGTTGATTAGTCCAATTTGTACTGAGCACTTGTGAGTTGGTTACGAAGAAAAATGGTATGGGTTACAAGTTATTCGGCCAGTTTTAGGATATATTGAAGTGGTTTTCTGATAATTTTGACTTTGTTTAAGTGACCATGAGACCACACCTATTTGTTAAATATTACGTAAACTTGATGCCAGTAAAAGTTTCCAGAGAAACGCCTACTGCAAGGAAAATCATATTTATCTATTGCCATATAGACATTAGGGCTCTAATTAAAATTCAGTATTTAGTTGAAGAAGTACTCGATGCGGTTCTTATACACCATAACCATAAATTTGCGGATAACCCATTCCAGGGTTTATGATGCTGCAATTGCACTTCCTTTATATGAGTAGGTCTACATATTAAATGCAAATCTTACATCATTAGTGGTTTAAAGTTGCAAGTATCATAGCAAGCGATCGTATAGTAAGCCGTTGTCAATCGAGTAACGGAGATTCCCAAAAGGGATACACAAGTGAAAACCCGATTTTTCCAGTTTTTGTAAAAAAAAGACAAATTCAGTTTTTGAAAATCTTTAAACCGATTTTTGGTGTTTTCCAAAATCGGTATTTTATGTTGACTATAATTGGCGTTAGACGAAGATATAGGTTAGGTTAGGTTAGGTGGCAGCCCGATGTATCAGGCTCACTAAGACTATTCAGTCCATTGTGATACCACATTGGTGAACTTCTCTCTTATCACTGAGTGCTGCCCGATTCCATGTTAAGCTCAATGACAAGGGACCTCCTTTTTATAGCCGAGTCCGAACGGCGTTCCACTTTGCAGTGAAACCACTTAGAGAAGCGTTGAAACCCTCAGAAATGTCACCAGCATTACTGAGGTGGGATAATCCACCGCTGAAAAACTTTTTGGTGTTCGGTCGAAGCAGGAATCGAACCCACGAAGATATAGAAAGGTCGAAATAAAGTGATTTTTCGACAATCGACCAAAGCCGAAATCTAATTTTGTTAATTTTCAAATTGTGGGCTACAATCGACTTTAGACAAAAGTCGAGTAATCGAATGTAGGTCTTTAGACAGTGAAGTGAATGTTTTTATGGAAATTTCGGGTATGTTTTTTTTTTTTTGAAAATTATCCTACAATACATACACAGAAAAAAATTTCCGTAGTTAAACTAACGCTAAATTTAACTTATTTTTATTGGAAAAAAATGATTTGCTTGTAGTTAAATTTTATTATTTTATCTGAATTTTCCACAGCTTAATGAAATCTTATTTTTTTAAGTATGTCTCAAACAATTTATGAACTAAACGTGAGTATAAAGTTCAATGGCCGTACACATAAGATCAATATGAACTAAAACAAATGAAAATTTTCGTACGATTCCCAAAAATAGTAAGAATGAACTACTGTATGTTTAAAATGGTCACGATTTGGCGCCAATGATTTTCTTCTTTACTTTTAGTTAATGTTTTCTTCTAATAGATGATGTAATTTCGTGAACTGCAGTTAAAAAACACAACAGGGCATAAAAAGTTCCTGGTTTTACCAACGCTTTGTGGAAATCTCAAAATGTGGAGTAAAATTTCGTTCAATTTTCGTGCGTGGTAGTTCATTATTCCTATAAAACAGTTCACTTTTTTTTCGGTGTACAAAAAATTTAAACCACAATTATAGAACATCAGTTTTCGTTACACTGAGAAACATATTGAACTATTATGAAAAATTATGCAATTTAACTTTTAGGACACGCATTGTACACAGTAACAGGTTGGCTGATAAGTCCCCGATCTGACACATAGATGGCGTCGCTAGAATTAAATGCATATTATTTTTATATAGTACCAACCTTCAAATGATTCGTGTCAAAATTTGACGGCTGTAACTCAATTAGTTTGTGAGATAGAGCGTCTTTTGTGAAGCAACTTTTGTTATTGTGAAAAAAATGAAAAAAAAAGGAATTTCGTGTTTTGATAAAATACTGTTTTCTGAAGGGAAAAATACGGTGGAAGCAAAAACTTGGCTTGATAATGAGTTTCTGGACTCTGCCCCAGGGAAATCAATAATAATTGATTGGTATGCAAAATTCAAGCGTGGTGAAATGAGCACGGAGGACGGTGAACGCAGTGGACGCCCGAAACAGGTGGTTACCGACGAAAACATCAAAAAAGTCCACAAAATGTAAAATGAAGTTGATTGAAATAGCAGAGGCCTTAAAGATATCAAATGAACGTTTTGGTCATATCATTCGGAAGCTCTGTGCAAAATGGGTGCCGCGCGAGCTCACATTTGACCAAAAACAACAACGTGTTGATGATTCTGAGCGGTGTTTGCAGCTGTTAACTCGTAATACACCCGAGTTTTTCCGTCGATATGTGACAATGGATGAAACATGGCTTCATCACTACACTGCTGAGTCCAATCGACAGTCGGCTGAGTGGACAGCGACCGGTGAACCGTCTCCGAAGCGTGGAATGACTCAAAAGTCCACTGGCAAAGTAATGGCCTCTGTTTTTTGGGATGCGCATGGAATAATTTTTATCGATTATCTTGAGAAGGGAAAAACCAACAACAGTGACTATTATATGGCGTTATTGGAGCGTTTGAAGGTCGAAATCGCGGAAAACCGGCCCCATATGAAGAAGAAAAAAGTGTCACAAATCATTGAGAACGATGGCAAAAATTCATGAATTTGGCTTCGAATTGCTTCCCCACCCACCGTATTCTCCAGATCTGGCCCCCAGCGACTTTTTCTTGTTCTCAGGCCTCAAAAGGATGCTAGCAGGGAAAAAATTTGGCTGCAATGAAGAGGTGATCGCCGAAACTGAGGCCTATTTTGAGGCAAAACCAAAGCAGTACTACCAAAATGGTATCAAAAAATTTAAAGGTCGTTATAATGGTTGTATCGCTCTTGAAGGGAACTATGTTGAATAATAAAAACGAATTTTGACCGGGGACTTTGTTAGACCGATGACTTATCAGCCAACCTGTTATTAAGTACAAATGTATTTAAAGTAAAAATAGTTTTAAGACACAAATCTTTGAAACATTTAAAAATTAAACATTTGAAACATTTAAAAATTATAAGAAGAATGAAAATTTAACTTATGTGTAGGGTCATTGAACTTTTACCCATGCATAGTTCATAAAATGTTTGACACATACACTCAAAAAAAAATTACTTGGATCCAAATATTTTGACCTTCCTTTAAGAATTTTTGTATTGATTCCGAGCCAAAGATGCGGGTTCTTTAAAATAAGGAAATTTTTTTGGCGACCTATCAGGCTTTAAATCTAGGATATATAAAATTAAAATTAGGATACAGATCTCATTTATCGAATTTTCGTTCTATTTTTCCGGTATATTAACCCTTCTGTGGGTGATGAGGTCCCGCTGGACATTTTTGATTTTTAAAGGGTGATACGGTCAAAATTTGGTCAATATAAACTTGACGTATTTCTTCCAAATTTTGCATTTAAAAAACCTGAACACCCCTCATTTTGAAGGTGTGTGTGTGTGTAGAATGTTGCTCCTATTTTGATTTTGGAATTCACTCTTCAGTTGTCAAAATGCCGTCCAAGCAAGAAGAGCAGCGTATTAAAATTTTGCTCGCGCATCGCGAAAATCCGAGCTACTCGCACGCAAAGCTGGCAAAATCGCTAAACGTGGCCAAATCAACCGTTACAAATGTAATTAAAGTGTTTGGGGAACGTTTGTCGACAGCCAGGAAGTCTGGATCGGGGGGAAAATGAAAACCGGAAGCCGCTGAGACGACAAAGAGAGTTGCCGGTAGTTTCAAGCGAAACCCTAACCTCTCTCTCTGAGATGCCGCAAATAAGCTGGGTGTATCGTCTACAACCGTGCATCGAGCCAAAAAACGAGCCGGACTATCGACTTACAAGAAGGTAGTGACTCCAAATCGCGATGATAAACAAAATACGACGGCCAAAGCGCGATCCAGGAGGCTGTACACGACGATGCTGACGAAGTTTGACTGCGTGGTAATGGACGACGAAACCTACGTCAAAGCCGACTACAAGCAGGTTCCGGGACAGGAGTTTTATAAGGCAAAAGGAAGGGGAAAGGTAGCAGATATTTTCAAGCACATAAAACTGTCAAAGTTCGCAAATAAATATATGGTTTGGCAAGCCATCTGTACCTGTGGCTTGAAAAGCAGCATTTTCATAGCTTTCGGGACTGTCAACCAAGAAATTTACGTGAAAGAGTGTTTGAATAAGCGTCTGCTGCCTTTCCTGAAGAAACACGGTTGTTCCGTACTGTTTTGGCCGGATTTGGTATCTTGCCATTACGGTAAAAAGGCCATGGAGTGGTACGCCGCCAACAACGTGCAGGTGGTTCCCAAGGACAAGAACCCTCCCAACACGCCAGAGCTCCGCCCAATTGAGAAATACTGGGCTATTGTCAAGCGGAACCTAAAGAATTCCAAAAAAACTGCTAAGGACGAGCAGCAGTTCAAGGCAAACTGGCTTTCTGCGGCGAAGAAGGTGGACAAGGTGGCTGTACAAAATCTGATGGCAGGTGTCAAGCGTGAGGCCCCGCAATTCGGATTTGGAAAAGCGAAAGCCTAACTGAATATTTTTCCTGAATTTTATATTAATTGAACTTGAAAAAGATTTTTAAATAAACGATTTCACCGATTTACACGCGTTTTCCCTTGACCAAATGTTGACCGTATCACCCTTTATTTATACATAACTTTATCTTTTATATGATTTGCAGCGTGATGGTTTATGACTTCTTGTATTAAAGTGTTTTAAGTTGAGTTTAAATTTTTATGTGTCTGAACTATTAAATCGGTTATTGAAAAAGTTTAGTGCGCTTTTGCGTGATGAGGTCCAATGGGAGCTACCATTAATTCCATTAGTGGTTTTAGCACAGTTTAAAATATTACGATATTTATGTTTGGAACAATTAATAACGCTGGCATCCTTTCAGAAAATACCGGCATTTAGAAGAATTTGTCATTTTTGAAGTTTCCATTGTTTCTTTGTTTGGTACACTGAAAAAAATATTGTCGTGAGGACAAAGATTTGACGTCTTTACAATACGAATGCAAATTTTGCTTAGCATAGAAGACGTATTTCTCTAATATAAAGTTTTTTTCTCGCCCAAAAGACGATAAACTTTTCAATGAAGTCGTATTGTCTTTATAATTAAGTGATTTGACTTACAAATGGGTATCATAACATGAAAGAAAAATCGTTTGGGCTAAGGTCAACTTGACTTTAATAATTCAGAAAATTCTTTAAAATTAATGAAATTGTCTTTAAATTTGTTGTCTTTTTGCAACTTTGCTACAAAGCAAAAAGTCGTTCAAAAATAGGACATGTTTTTCAACACTTTATTTTGAAGACGTTTTTTACTTGAAATATAGCATAATTTATACTGAAAGTCGAGCCTTAATTTAGAAAATAAAGTTGTTGTTAACTCGTTTTTAAAGGACTTTGATAGCATATGAAAAAAAAAACAGGAAAATCGAATAAATTAAATTTTTTTCCTTATAATCATGTGCGCAAATCTCAAATTTAGCAGTAAATTGTATCTTAAAAGTTCCTTACTTCAATTATCCGCTTTTTTGGCTTGGAATCTATACCAAAATCATTAGTGTAATGACAAAATTTATGGAAGCGGGATGCTCACATGTTGGTAACCCATAATCGTTATACGTATTCGCTAATAAAGGCAAAACCAAAATCGTAGTTATATATAGTTGTAATTCGAATACAATATGGGCATATTCGAAACCAAAACTATTTATTAGATTTGGTAAAAATTTGACACAAATCGCGGTGAGTAGAATTTCACTAGCCCAGGGGGCTATTAAGAAATTTGACATTTACGACATGGCTTGGTATGTTTTGATAACGTTAAAACAAATAAAAATTAGTTTAATTTGTTAAAGAAATTAGTTCAAAAAACTAGAAAAGTTTTCTCTCCATACACGAAACGAAATGTTAGACAAACACATTTTGTTTCCCATTTTCGCTGTAAGGAAAAAACGTTTGTAAGGGTTGTGGGGGGATTTCAAAGCAGAGAAGTGGAGCAACCAGGTGATGTGTTGTTTGGTGAGATACCCCTGTAGAAAGCAAGTGGACTGTATGAGCGGGTTTTGTTGATTATTTCTCAGAGCAATGAGAAACAATCAACAATGTTATGAGGAAGTAACCACCGGAAAGAAAATAAATGATAACACAGGAATGTTTTAGTTTAGATGGTAATACAATGGTTTATTTAAAATATAGAAGAAAGTAAAGGAGAGGAGAAATGGTTTTTGATGCTCACCGTTTGAAAGTTGGAGGGAAAGTGAATACAAAAGAAAGCGTCTTAAACCGATGAGAGCTTAGAGTACTAAATTCATTTAGGAAAAATTCACAATAGATTTTTATCGATAATAATTTAGTAAGATTTTACTAAAAGTTATTCAAAATAATTCACATTTATAATTCAAAGCAAAATAGAGAGTACAATTTAATTCATAATTCATTAATCCAAAAATGCAATTCATTAAAGAGTAATTCATTGAAATTCATTAAAAATTCATAAAAGAAAATCATAAATAAATAGTAATAAATTCATAATAATTTGGACAAACGTGAAGTTTGTCCAACGTTCATTGTTTATTGTTTTACAGGATGTAAAAACAATATCATAAAGACTAACTCAATATAAAATTCTTTCTGGTTAATTGCATCTTCGGTCACATCTTTTATTTTATATTTTTTTTTTTTATTTTTACCTTTCGCCTGGAAGTAGAATCGAACCGCGAACCATAGAGTTTGTAAGCCAACATACTATCCGCAGGCCTAAGTAGCGGTTAATCTCATCAACAAACAATTATCGCAATAACCATCAACGCTCAAGCAACGCAAACAGTAAAACAGTTATATTTATATAGCATAGATTTCGACGATAATATATTATGAGTTGTGGTGAAATTCTGAGTCGATCTAAGCATGTCGGTCCGTTTGTTGAAATCACGCTAACTTCCGACGAAACATGCTATCGCCTTGAAACTTGGCATAAATAGTTATTATTGATGTAGGTCAGATGGTATTGCAAATAGGCCATATTGGACCACTTTTACGTATAGCCCCCATATAAACCGAGCCCCAGATTTGGCTTACGGAGCCTATTAGATAAGCAAATTTAAACCGATCCGGTTGAAATTTGGTACGTGGTGATAGTATATGGTCTCTAACAACCATGTAAAAAATTGGTTCCTGTCGGTCCAAAATTATATATAGACCCCATATAAACCGATCCCAGGGTTTGACTTCCGGAGCCTCTTGGAAGAGAAAAATTCATCCGATCCGGTTGAAATTTGGTACGTGGTGCTAGTATATGACAGCTAACAACTGTGCAAAAATTGGTCCATATCGGTCGATAATTGTATATAACCCCCATATAAACCGGTCCCCAGATTTGACCACCGGAGTCTCTTGGAGAAGCAAAATTCATCCAATCTAGTTGAAATTTGTTACATGGTGGTAGTATGTGGTCTCTAACAACCATGCAAAAATTAGTCCATATCGGTCCATAATCATTTATAGCCCCCATTTAAACCAATCCTCAGATTTGGTTTTGGAGCCTCTTGGAGGAGCAAATTTCATCCGATACAGTTGAAATTTGGTGCATTGTGTTAGTATATGGCCGCGAACAACCATGCCAAGCCTGGTCCACATCGGCCTATAGTGATATATAGCCCCCAGATAAACCGATCCCCAATCACACAAAAAATTGGTCCATATCGGTTGATAATTGTTTTTGGTAAACGATTTCCAAACGTGTTGTTTTCTTTGCATGTAGTAAATTTATATCTCACCATAGTAAAAAGTTTCAAACATGCTTTTTTTTGCTGGGTATACTTGGTTACCGAAATCAGATACATAAATTTCGTTGACTCAATTTTAATGCAATTTCATTTCCTTTGGTATTCAATATTCTAAATGGAAATATTATTTCTGAGTTTATCTTAAATTGTCTAATTTAGGCACATTAAACGAGAGATTTATTTTAAAATAGGTATTCACTAAATCGCAAAATAATATTTTATCTAAATGAAATTGAAGGATATTTGTATCCATAGACATAAGAATTCAATAAAAAAAGATGCATGTGTTATTGTATTTTATATTCATGCACAAGATAAATTTCCTTCTATTTATTAAATTCCAAACTTCAATTTAAATCTTTTATGCGAATCTTTGTGCTACATTCCAGCTTCGCCTTGTAGAAGAACAATCTACTTGCAGATTCCCTTCTATCCCCCATTCTCCTTTCAGAAAATGCTAGCCTTGAGAATCGTAGAAACACTAACGCATAGGCAAACTATCTGGCGCCTCAATACAACAACTCTTGATCACTGTTTGATTGAATCCATTGTCTCATCAATTGCAACGACTTTTCAAAACCCCTTCAACAAATTTCCCCAGATGGTGATGATGACTCCAGCAGCAAAGACAAAGCATCACCATCAGCGGAAGTAAAAGCGACAGGAATAAACACCATCGAAATTCCAATGCCATCAACAAATCGTTTGTACAACAGGACATCCACATGAATGAGTGAATTCCTTTTGCGGTGCAACTCGATTCTACCGAAACCGAAATTCACGATAACCAGGAATGGAGGAACAATGCAATGCGGTCCGGTATGATGCACAATCATCTGGCCAAAAATACAAGGACAACAATATCAAGTGGCACCATCAACCAACACACACACACACAATACCAGGAACCCCATGGAATATCCTGTTTGTGTGATAGACAATATGTTTGGGTGTGTGTGTGTGTGTGTGCGCGCATGTTGTGTTAAGGATATGTTATGCTATGCGTGTATCCTCTCAGTACAGGGTAAGTTGTGCAGGACACAAATTATCACGTTACACTTCAAAAGTTTGACGCACATTCCACATCTGTAGGATGCGACAAAATAATTTCAACAATTTCCATTGTCCTTCCTCAACTGATCGGCGTCTTGTTAATGCCAATTGAATGAATCGAAACGACCTACTTCGGTGAGATGCTGTGGGTGTGCGCTCTGCACCAAGGGTAAGTATGTGAGAATCGTTGCAGCCATAGTGTATCCCAAAGTCAATTTCAACTATCACTGAACAACAAATTACGAGCTCGTAGCTCGATATCTTTATGTATGAGGTCAAGAATACGAAGATACGATTATGAGTTCTTGCAAAAGTTTTTGGAATGAAGGCGGTTATGTGTCTTACGTCTAGGTATTCTAGACGTAATTGTTATAAAAAGTTTCATTTGCAAAACCAAAATGATATCTTAAAATGGGCTAAGACAACAATCTCAATTATAGGAATGTACGAGGGGAAATGGCAAATATTTCACAGCTCGTCAATTTTAACCAAAGTTATTCTTGTTGAGGACTGCCCTACTCCTCCGAGGAGTCCAGAGGAAAAGAAGCGAATTTAAGTTAGAGGGTAGGAAGTTCCGACTCTGACGAAACCAAAATTAAATTATTATTAGTTTGGATATGGTTGCCGCATCCATTTAATGCTTATCTAAAGCATGTAATTGTCGCGAAAACCATGTATTTTGTCTTTGTGAAAAAAATTTTCTAGCCGAGAAAAATGCTTATTGCCTATAAGCATTTAATTGGTTCTCAAATTCCGCAAACATGTTCTACTATTAAAATGATAGAATTTGAGACCATTACATGTTCGGGAAAATCATATGCATGAACATTCAATTTTATTGACTTTTTTGCAGGGAAAAATGTTTTTATAGTGGTTACCTATAGATATGTCTAGTACCATTACCGATTGCCTCTGGTTGCTAGTGCCCATATAAATAAGTTTATTGTAATTTGTAATTATAATAAATTAAATAATAAATAAATAAATAATAAACCATGTACATTGGTCAAGCAATTTAAACGATATTAAGGTCAAATTTCTTTAAAATAATGCAATTTTAATTAAAGGAAGTTTATAATCTTTCCTTCATTTTTATACCCTTCACCACTACTGTGATACAGGGTATAAAATGTTTGTGAATTTGTATGTAACGCCGTGAAGCAGTAGTCATAGACCCATCTTTTAATATACCGATCGGCTTAGAATTAAATTCTGAGTCCACACCCAGACAAGGAATATAATCACCTCCAACATGTTGTAAGAGCAAAATGTTATTTTTGGGTGGTGACCATGTAACATGGTTGTCGCAACCATGTTATTTTCTCTGAAATTATGTAACTGATTTCGGCAAGCAGGTTATGTTTGACGAGAAAACAACATTTTTGTGACGAATATGTTACATGGTCACCGTACAAAAATAACATTTTGCTCTTGAAACATGTTTGAGGTGATCATATTCCTTATCTGCGTGCATTTGGCGATGTCCGTTTGTCTGTCTGTCCGTCTGTGTGATGATGTATTTTTGTGTGCAATGTGCCGCTCGCAGTTTAAGTCTGATCGTCCTCAAATTTGGCATATAGTCTTTTATCGATTTTTGATCGGTTCAGATTTAGATGTAGCTGCTATATATATTTATAACCAAACTGGTCATAAATGTCGTATTTATCAACCGATCTGCTTCCCATTTCGTATAATATAATATTTTGTGAGTCTCGTAAATTTTGCAGAATATCAATCAAATCGGTTCAGATTCAGATATAGCTCTCATATATAGCTTTCGCACTATTTATACACTCCTATGGCCCCAGAGGCCAAAGTTTTACTCCGAGTTACGTAAAATTTTGCACAAGAAGTAGTACTAGCGTTATAAAAATGCTTACCTAATTTGGTTGAAATCGGTTCAGATTATAGCTCCCAAATATATCTTTCGTTGTATATGGACTTACACCCAAAAAATAATAGAGAAAAGTTTACTTGATTCACACCGTAGCGACCAACATTTTTTTTTTTACATATATTCCACATATGTTCGGAAAGATTCCGAAAAAATGTTCAACATTACATTGTAGTAAAGGGTGATTCTTTTGAGGTTAGGATTTTCATGCATTAGTATTTGACAGATCACGTGGGATTTCAGACATGGTGCCAAAGAGAAAGATGCTCAGTATGCTTTGACATTTCATCATGAATAGACTTACGATCTGCCACAACGTCGAATTTTCAGTGAATGGGCCCTAGAAAAGTTGGCAGAAAATCCGCTTTTTTATCGACAAATTTTGTTCAGCGATGAGGCTCATTTCTGGTTGAATGGCTACGTAAATAAGCAAAATTGCCGCATTTGGAGTGAAGAGCAACCAGAAGCCGTTCAAGAACTGCCCATGCATCCCGAAAAATGCACTGTTTGGTGTGGTTTGTACGCTGGTGGAATCATTGGACCGTATTTTTTCAAAGATGCTGTTGGACGCAACGTTACGGTGAATGGCGATCGCTATCGTTCGATGCTAACAAACTTTTTGTTGCCAAAAATGGAAGAACTGAACTTGGTTGACATGTGGTTTCAACAAGATGGCGCTACATGCCACACAGCTCGCGATTCTATGGCCATGTTGAGGGAAAACTTCGGAGAACAATTCATCTCAAGAAATGGACCGGTAAGTTGGCCACCAAGATCATGCGATTTGACGCCTTTAGACTATTTTTTGTGGGGCTACGTCAAGTCTAAAGTCTACAGAAATAAGCCAGCAACTATTCCAGCTTTGGAAGACAACATTTCCGAAGAAATTCGGGCTATTCCGGCCGAAATGCTCGAAAAAGTTGCCCAAAATTGGACTTTCCGAATGGACCACCTAAGACGCAGCCGCGGTCAACATCTAAATGAAATTATCTTCAAAAAGTAAATGCCATGGACCAATCTAACGTTTCAAATAAAGAACCGATGAGATTTTGCAAATTTTATGCGTTTTTTAAAAAAAAAAAGTTATCAAGCTCTTAACAAATCACCCTTTATATTAAATTTTGAACTGTAAAATGTGTCTTATTAAAGACCTAAAGTCAGAAAAGAACAGTGTTTGATATAAACGAAATGGACTGTGTTGTTGTTTCAAAAATAACTTTTTTTATTGAAAAAAAAAAATTGTAACAAACGAATTTTTTTTTATGATAAACGTTTAAAATTTTCGAAGCAATTCAAAAAACTCTAACAAAAGGAAAACGTTTTCGGTACACGTTTTCCAAACGTTTTTTTCTTTGCGTGTGGTTGTGCTTGATTCAAGTCTAGTGAAGCTCTATTTAATCCTAATATGTACTTGATTCAATCCGCATTTAAGCTTACATTAAACCCAATTAGCGCTTAACTTGAGCCAAAATGAACTGTTTTAAGTGGAATCAAGGCTTGCTTTAATTTTTTTTGATCGTTGAATATAATCCACTATGCTTCATCTAAGAACGTCTGTACTTGATTTAATACCGAAACATATTCAATGTTATTTTATATGCGCTTGATTTTAGTGGGATTTCTACTTGTTTTAATCTTAATGTGCGCTTAATTCAAGCATAAATTTAATCCTATTTAGTACCAATAAAATAAAAATTGGTTCGTATGTTTTTAAGATATTTTTATTATTCTTATAGACATCGCATCGCATTGCATCGATACATAAATAAAGGGTGATTTGTTAAGAGCTTGATAACTTTTTTTTTTTAAAAAACGCATAAAATTTGCAAAATCTCATCGGTTCTTTATTTGAAACGTTAGATTGGTCCATGACATTTACTTTTTGAAGATAATTTCATTTAAATGTTGACCGCGGCTGCGTCTTAGGTGGTCCATTCGGAAAGTCCAATTTTGGGCAACTTTTTCGAGCATTTCGGCCGGAATAGCCCGAATTTCTTCGGAAATGTTGTCTTCCAAAGCTGGAATAGTTGCTGGCTTATTTCTGTAGACTTTAGACTTGACGTAGCCCCACAAAAAATAGTCTAAAGGCGTCAAATCGCATGATCTTGGTGGCCAACTTACCGGTCCATTTCTTGAGATGAATTGTTCTCCGAAGTTTTCCCTCAAAATGGCCATAGAATCGCGAGCTGTGTGGCATGTAGCGCCATCTTGTTGAAACCACATGTCAACCAAGTTCAGTTCTTCCATTTTTGGCAACAAAAAGTTTGTTAGCATCGAACGATAGCGATCGCCATTCACCGTAACGTTGCGTCCAACAGCATCTTTGAAAAAATACGGTCCAATGATTCCACCAGCGTACAAACCACACCAAACAGTGCATTTTTCGGGATGCATGGGCAGTTCTTGAACGGCTTCTGGTTGCTCTTCACTCCAAATGCGGCAATTTTGCTTATTTACGTAGCCATTCAACCAGAAATGAGCCTCATCGCTGAACAAAATTTGTCGATAAAAAAGCGGATTTTCTGCCAACTTTTCTAGGGCCCATTCACTGAAAATTCGACGTTGTGGCAGATCGTAAGTCTATTCATGATGAAATGTCAAAGCATACTGAGCATCTTTCTCTTTGACACCATGTCTGAAATCCCACGTGATCTGTCAAATACTAATGCATGAAAATCCTAACCTCAAAAGAATCACCCTTTACAATGACGTGAAGTAAAAAATTGGATTATAGTAATACAAATAATACACTAAAATGAAGAAGTAGTTACATATAAATATTTATAATATATGTAATAGATTAAAGTACAAAATACATTTTATTAATAAAAATAAATATATAAAATATAATATAAAGTGTAAATAATAATAATAATTATGTAGTTCTATTTACCAAATCAGCAGTTCTTTTATTTTCTGTCATATGACCACAGAGGTAAAAGTTGTAGTCCGATTTACGTGAAATTTTACACAGAGAGTAGATTTAAAATACTAAGTATGCATTTGGAATTTGAAATCGGTTTATATTTAGATATAGCTCTCATATATATGTTTCTCTGACTTCGACAAAAATGGTCAAAATACCAACATTTTCCTTATAAAATCGCCACTGCCAAGTCGAAAACTTGTAAGAATGACTTAAATTTTCCTATACTTCTATCGACCGATCAATCATAAATACACTTTTGCCAAGTTTCCTAAAAATTGTTTCAGATTTAAATGTTTCCCATATTATTGTATTAACATTGTGTTGCACCCCAGGGCATTAGCCGATGTAAATTTTAATTCTATAGGTTTTGTAGAAGTCTACACTCAAAAAAAGTGAACTCTCTATTTCACTAAAGCCAATTTAACTTTATTGTAGTTCATGGATTCATTAAGTTTGGAGAAAGTTTCCTTTATTATAATAACTTTTTGCGTACGTTACTTAAATTATCTAAAAAACGTGAAAAAATTATACACAAATTAAGCATAAAGTTTTTCTAAATTCGTATTTCTCACAACATTGTTCATAATTGCTTTAAATTTGTAAATTTTACTAGAAATGCGTTCATGATGAACTTCGTATGTCGCTAAAGACATTCTTACAATTTTGAACTCCAATTTTTTCCTTCAAACTACAAAATTTTCATTAACATGTGAAAAAACTTATTATTGTCTGATAAACTTTCTTGAATTTGTCGAAAAATATTTTCTTATTTTTGTGATATCGGCGTGATGTCAGCGTTTGTAATAAAGTTTAGTTAAAATTTTATAAAAATATTAAGAATTTTCTAATATTAATCGAAAGTTTTCCTTTCTGGTGGGATCACTGTCTATATACCCTCCACCATAGGATGGGGGGTATATTAACTTTGTCATTCCGTTTGTAACACATCGAAATATTACTCTAAGACCCCATAAAGTATATATATTCTGGGTCGTGGTGAAATTCTGAGTCGATCTGAGCATGTCCGTCCGTCCGTCCGTCCGTCCGTCCGTCTGTTGAAATCACGCTAACTTCCGAACGAAACAAGCTATCGACTTGAAACTTGGCACAAGTAGTTGTTATTGATGTCGGTCGGATGGTATGGCAAATGGGCCATATCGGTCCACATTTACGTATAGCCCCCATATAAACGGACCCCCAAATTTGGCTTGCGAGGCCTCTAAGAGAAGCAAATTTCATCCGATCCTGCAGAAATTTGGTACATGGTGTATGATCTCTAACAACTACGCAAAAATTGGTCCACATCGGTCCATAATTATATATAGCCCGCATATAAATCGATCACCAGATTTGAACTAGGGAGCCTCTTGGAAGGCCAAAATTCATCTGATTCATTTGAAATTTGGTGCGTGGTGTTAATATATGGCCTCAAACTCCCATGCAAAAATTGGTCGAAATCGGTCCATAATTATATATAGGCCCCATATAAACCGATCCCTAGATTTGACCTCCAGAGCCCTTTGGAAGAGCAAAATTCTTCCCATTCGGTTGAAATTTGGTACGTGATGTTAGTATATGGTATCCAACAACCATGCAGGAATTGGTTCCTATCAGTCCATAATTATATATAGTTCCCATATAAACCGATCCCCAGATTTGACCTCTGGTGCCTTTTGGAGAAGCAAAATTCATCCGATCTGCTTGAAATGTGGTACGTGGTGATAGTATATGATATTTAACAATCATGCCAAAAGTGGTCCATTTCAGTCCATAATCATATATAGCCCCATATAAACCGATCCCGAGATTTGGTTTTGGAGCCTCTTGAAGGAGCCAATGAACCAAGCCAAATCATCCGAGTGAGTTGAAATTTGGTACATTGTGCTAGTATATGGTCGTTAACAACCATGCTTAACTTGGTCCATATCGGTCTATAGTTATATATATCCCTCAGATAAATCGATTTCCCATCACACAAAAATTGGTCCATATCAAGTTCATAGACGCAAAAAAATAATTATTTCCTCCCAAACGAAATTTTAGACAAGCAAAGTTCATTTCTCATTTGCTTTTCGTTGAAAGGAAGTGTATTTGGAAGAAAAGTATATACTTTTTGTGATAAACGTTTATTCTTTTCCAGGATGTAAAAACAATTTCATAAAGACTAACTCAAAAAAAAATTTTTTTCTGGCTAATTGCATTTTCCCTCACATCTTTCTCACTTCCACGAAGTTTTTTAGTTCTTAGCACCTTTTTCTGTAACACAAACAATGTAGAAGAAATTATACGATTTTATAAATTTGTATTTTTTTACCTTTCGCCTGGACGGAGAATCGAACCGCGGACCATGCAATTTGTAAGCCAACACACTATCCACTGAGCCATGTAGCCGTTATTGTCATCAATAGACAATTACCCATATAACTAAGTTATATTTATATAGCATAGCTTGCGGCGCCCACGAGTCGATTAAACAAAGTTTATTTAACAGAAAAATGCATTTAGTTGGGCACCGTGGAGCAGTGGTTGCTACGTCCGATTTGCATGCCAAGGGTCGTGGGTTCGATCCCTGCTTCGACCAGTTTTTTTTTACATATATTCCAGATATGGTCGGAAGATTCCGAAAAATGTTCAACATTACATTCTACTATATTAAATTTTTACTATGAACTGTAAAATGTGTCTTATTAAAGATCTAAATTTAGAAAAGAACTGTGTTTGATATAAACGAAATGGACTGAGTTGTTGGTTCAAAAATAACTTCTTTTAATTGAAAAAATAAAAATTTTGTAACAAACGAATTTGTTTGGTAATAAAAGTGTATACTTTTCGAATCAATTCAAAAAACTCTAACAAAAGAAAAACGTTTTCGGTACACGTTTTCCAAACGTTTTTTTTTTTTTTCTTTGCGTGTAATTGTATATAGCCCCCATATAAGCGACCCCCATATTTCAATTCTGGCTCTCTACGTACCGTGCAAAAAGTCCACATCGATTCGTAATTATTTGTAGACTTAACTATACTTAATTTTTTGTCTAATATATACCACGTATGGACTAACTCACAATTTAGAAAACGATGTTAAGAAGTTTTAAGATACCACAACCCAAGTAATTCGATTGTGGATGACAGTCTTTCGTAGAAGTTTCTACGCCATGGATTGCGTAGGGGTACATAAGATTCGGCCTGGCTGAACTTACGGCCGTAACAAGTTTTTTCCAGATCGAGCCATATTTAAATAAGTTTATATGGGAACACAAACCTTTATATATAGCACCCAACACACACTAAAAAAAAGCAAGCTCGGTTCCATAGATTTTGTCGTTAAAAATTTTGGTATTGATTCCAAGCCAAAGGATAAGGATACTCTTAAGACACAATTCTCTTTGGGTTTTGTGTACTTGCTTCTAGGAAGCAAATTTTAATTTTTCTTTTTCAGCTTATTTTCTTCATATGCTATCAAAGTTCTTTAAAAACGAGTTAACGACAACTTTATTTTCCAAATTCAGACTCGGCTTCCAGTAGAAATTATGCTATGTTTCAAGTAAAAAGTGTTGAAAAACATGTCCTATATTTGAACGATTTTTTGCTTTGTAGTCAAGATGCAAAAAGACAACAAATTTAAAGACAATTTCAAAAATTTTAAAGAATTTTTCTGAATTAGTAAAGTCAAGTTGACCTTAGCCCAAAAATGATTTCTTTCATTTTGGGAGATACGAATTTAGTAAGTCTGTATGTTTCATTTTCCCTTTTTTGGTTCATTTAACTAGCGTACAGAAAAAATTATTAAAGTCAAGAACACTTTTTCAAAACATAATAATTCAATTAACTAAAATATAACTAAATTGGCTTTAGTCCCATATAGGGTTCACTTTTTTTGATTTGAAGCTAGTCCTTATTTTAAACGTCAAAATCTTCGGATGCAATTAAACGTCTTTTTCAGTGCTATCGGCAAAATTACTCAAGTAACGCGATCGTGGATGACTGTCTGTAGTACAAAATTTATATACAAACCGTTGTGGCATATACTTGTTATACTCTTCACCATAGGATGGGCGTTATGTCATTCCGTTTGTTACACATCGAAATATTGGTCTCAGACTCCAAAAAGAATATATTTTCTGGGCCCGGTAAAATTCTGAGTCGATCTAACGATGCCTTACACAGTTACTTAAATCAACTCAAACAATAAACAATATATAGCCCCCATATAAGCCGATACCCAGATTTGCCTTGCGGAGTCTCTTGGAAAAACAAATTTCATCCGATCCCATTGAAATTTAATACGTGATGTCATATATATCTTATGATATCGGACTATAGTTATAATTAGCCCCCATATAAAGCGATCCCCAGATTTCCGGAGGTGCAAATTTCATCCGATTCAGTTGAAAGTTGCTACGTGATGTCAGTATATAATTTCTACTACTCATGCAGAAATTGGTCCATATTAGTCGTAACTATATAATATCCATACACGAAAAGAAAAAAAAAACGTTTGGAAAACGTGTACTGAAAAGGGTTTTCTTTTGTTTGTGTTTTTTGAAGTGCTTCGAAAAGTATACACTTTTAGCACCAAAAAAATTCGTATGTTACAACATTTTTATTTTTTCCAATAAAAAACATTATTTTTGAACCAAAAACAGAGTCTATTTCGTTTATCTCAAACACTGTTCTTTTCTGACTTTAGGTCCTTAATAAGACACATTTTAAAGTTCATAATAAGAATTTAATATAGTAGAATGTAATGTTGAACATTTTTCGGAATCTTCCGACCATATCTGGAATATATGTATAAAAAAAAACATTGGTCGAAGCAGGGATCGAACCCACGACCCTTGGCATGCAAGTCGGACGTAGCAACCACTGCTCCACGTTGCCCAACTAAATGTATTTTTCTGTTAAATAAACTTTGTTTAATCGGCCCGTGGGCCCCGCAAGCTATGCTATATAAATATAACTTATATGGGTAATTGTCTATTGATGACAATAACGGCTACATAGCTCAGTGGATAGTGTGTTGACTTACAAATTGCGTGGTCCGCGGTTCGATTCTCCGTCCAGGCGAAAGGTAAACAAAAATTTTAAATAATTTCTTCTACATTGTTTATATTACAGAAAAAGGTGCTAAGAACTAAAAAACTTCGTGGAACTGAGAAAGATGTGAGGGAAAATGCAATTAGCCAGAATAAAAAATTTTTTTGAGTTAGTCTTTATGAAATTGTTTTTACATCCTGGAAAAGAAGAAACGTTTATCACAAAAAGTATATACTTTTCTTCCAAATACACTTCGTTTCAACGAAAAGCAAATGAGAAACGAACTTTGTCTAAAATTTCGTTTGGGAGGAAAGAATTATTTTTTTGCGTGTATAAACCGACCTCCAAATTTGACTTCTGGAACCTAATGGAAGACCAAGGTTCATCCGATCAGGTATTCAGAAATTCGGCTCTAATTACCGGCCGAAAATTGGTTCATATAAGTCCACAAACCGATCAAGAACTGAACTTGCTTATAAGGTATTTAATATGCCTTTTTGTCGAATATAAAGTCCATAGACGAAAATGACTGTGTTTCATATATTTGGGTGTATAATTTATATGTTTGTAACCCAAAATTTTTAATACAATATTTTTAAGTGCAAGCATATAATGTTCATAAACTAGCATAACATGTTTGGAATATATATATGTTAATATGTTAGAACATATTATGTTTGGCTGCAAACATATATTAATTCAGAAATAGCCTATAAACATATATATGTTTGGAAAGAAAGACCTAGAGAGTATGCTGTAAGTAAAATAATGGAAGTAACCAATTGCCACAGGGAGCCACGGTGGTGCAATGGTTAGCATGCCCGCCTTGCATACACAAGGTCATGGGTTCGATTCCTGCTTCAACCGAACACCAAAAAGTTTTTCAGCGGTGGATTATCCCACCTCAGTAATGCTGGTGACATTTCTGAGGGTTTCAAATCTTCTCTAAGTGGTTTCACTGCAATGTGGAACGCCGTTCGTACTCAACTATAAAAAGGAGGTCCCTTGTCATTGAGCTTAACATGGAATCGGGCAGCACTCAGTGATAAGAAAGAAGTTCACCAATGTGGTATCACAATGGACTGAATAGTCTAAGTGAGCCTGAACAATCGGGCTGCCACCTAACCTAACCTAACCAATTGCCACATTAAAAATATATATACACATAGAAACGTTAATTAATTTTTATTCTACCATTGTATGCCTAAGGTGAAACATAATATGTTTGAACAATACAAACAATATATGGTTTGCAGCAATCCTGAAAATATAAGTATATGCTTGAAGCAAAATGTGTTTGGGGTATATGTTACAGAAGTGATTTTTTTGAGGGTGTAAGCGCCGGGACACTGGTGGTAAACGCAAGTCCCTACGCAAGAAGAGTAAGTTCGAGTTGGGAGGTCCAGCTGCCAATACTAATGGTGATTTCTTTTCTTGTAAAAAATTAGCACTTTTTTGCCCGGAAAATGTACTTTTTAGGTTCTTTTTTAAAAAACAGGCAAAATTGCGAAAAGGCTTCGAATTCTGTTGTGAAAATTGTGCCACACATAAAGGCAAATTGCGGGCATTTTCAGCCAACAAACGAGAGTGCAGCGATTGCCTTGTTTGCTCCTTTGAGTTCTTTTCTGCCCGCTGAAATGAGAGAATGTTTTTTAGGTTCTGGCAACATTTTATAAATGCGCATTCTATAAAATGAAGACAAAGCACTTTTATCAGAAAAGAAATCATCATAAGTTGGGTGGATGCCCCGTTCACACTAAGAACCCGTGGTGGTAGCTAAAAAAATGACGTATAACCACCACCACGGCCATAAGCTTTTACTGCACGATGTACATGTGCAACATCTCTTCGATCCCAGACATAATTGACCTTTTTACACTTTGCCAATTTCCTACAAAATTTCATCTAAACTTTGGCTGAAACTTTTGAAAAGACCTACAAAAGTGTTTGCCATCATGTTGTGTCATTTACAAGTTAAGCTGTTTTGAATCCGCCGAAACTGAGAATGCACAGCATGAAATCATTTTGTCCTTCATTTTTCTCTATGATGGCCGATATGGATACTGACGATGAAGACCTGAATGATGGCGCTTGAAAACAAGAGTCAATAGCGACATTAATGCCGAAAGTGAATTTTGTTTTTTTTTTTTTTTTGTGAGTTGGCCAACGCAAGAATCGAAGTGTGTACGTTCGATATCGTTGTCTGTAGTTGGTGATACCGTTGTCGATATCATTGTGCGACTGGGTCTGCGTAATTGGCAAACCATTCACAATTTGCATTATCACATTGATTTGTCTCAATGTGCCATTTATCGCAGTAGGTGTTTGACTTTCAGCATTGGCCATTGGCTCTGATAAAATGACTTCACCACATTCCATAAGATTGCACAGTAGTATGATATGAATAATTATCAGGGCTGCCAATAAAAATTCAAGAAAAATCTTCACTTTTTCCGATAAAAATCGTTATAATCGGCACTTGAATTTTAAAAATCGAAAAAAATCGGCAATATAAATAATATTAAAATTAAACATATTTTTTGGGTAAACACAAAACAAATGTATTTATTTCATATACAAAAGAGAAAATTAATGTACACAACCATGCATTTCAATAAAAAAATACATAAAGAAATCAGTTTTGTATACAAATAACATTACCTTAAAAATCATTTTCTGGTTAAACAAAAAAAAAAAATCATAATTTTTGTATAAAAAATCTATATTTAAAATAAATTGAGTAACTTTGAGTAACATTAATTGAGTAATATTTTTTTTAAATCAAATATTTTAAACTAAAGAAAACGTCCCGTGTTTTCCAAAATAGGTGATTTTTTTTTGGTGTTTCCGATAGATATACCTATATGTGGTTATTATACCCTAAACCACATAGTGGTCAGGGTATAATAAGTTTGATCGGCCAAAAAATGTGCCTACCAGAAATATTGATTTTAGACCCCAAAAAATATATAACGATCGACTCAGAATCACCTCCTGAGTCGATCTAGCGCTTGGTGTCCGTCCGTCCGTCTGTTCATGTATTTGCTGTTCACAGGATTCCGGTCGCAATTATTAACCGATTTTGATGAAATATGGTACAGGGAGTTTTTTGGGCACAAGGACGAACGCTATTGAATTTGGATCAAATTTAGATATAGCTCCCTTATATATGTATCGCCCGATTTCGACAAATGGGGTCACGTTGCGCTTTTTTTCAAACGGATCGTCACCAAATTCGGCAAAAGGTAATCTTTTCCATCGCCCTTCAAATCTGCAAAATTTCATCCAAATCGGTTCAGATTAAGATATAGCTCCCATATATATGTATCGCCCGATTTTCCCAAATTTGGCGACAAAACCTTTATTTATCAACCGATCTTACTCAAATTTGGCTAAATGTAGTCTTCTATAGCACTAACTATATGTGCAAAAAATCATCGAAATCGGTTCAGATTTAGATATAGCTCCCATATATGCATCGCCCGAATTTCCCAAATTTGGCCATAGAACCCTTATTTATTAACCGATCTTACTAAAAGTTGGCTAGATCCAGTCCTCTATAGTACTAACTATATGTGCAAAATTTCATCGAAATCGGTTCAGATGTAGATATAGCTCCCATATATGTATCACCCGATTTTGAAAAATTTGCCCCTAATAACCTTATGTTTGACCATACAGGTCTCATTTCTTAACTGATCTTACTCAAATCTTGCACAAGGTAACCTTTTGTGGTATTTATCAAACCCGTAAAATATTATGCAAATTTGTTCAGATTTAGATATAGCTTCCATATATATGCATCGCTCGATTTTCCCAAATTTGGCCATAGTACTCTTATTTATTTACCAATGTTACTCAATATCAACACAGCCAGTGTTGCTAGAAGTAGGGGAAATTCCCTATATGTAGGGTTTTTCTAATATTTAGCGTCTTGTAGGGACGTAGGGCCACAATGTAGGACATTTTCACTCAACACAATTTGTAATAATTTTTACATTTTGGTGGCTCTAGAGGAGGAAATTAGAAGCCGGCAAGGCTTGATCTTTAACAATGTGTGGTAAACTTTATTCCTGTAGAAAATTTTGTCAGCATTTTATTTCTATAGAACATTTTGTCAAAATTGTATTTCTATAGATTTTTTTTTTCAAAATATTATTTCTATAAACAATTTTCTCAAAATTTTATTTCTGTGGAATTTTTTCTCAAAATTTTCACAAAAATTTGTTTATACAAACTTTTTCCAAAATTTTATTTTATAGAGATTTAACAAAAAAGATTACTAATTGGGGTAGAATTCTACCAACTGTGGCAACCGTGGTGGTATTACAAATTTATATTCTAAGTTATATACGTTGCATATTCATGTTTTAAGATAATAAAGTACTTGGAACCATTTTTTTTTGTAAAATTTTTTAAATTTAACGAAAAATATAGTAGGGAAAATTGTTTGGGAATGTATGGAAAAGTAGGGAACTTTTTTTGTCCTTGTAGGTTAAACCGAACATTTTCCCTGGCAACATTGACTATGAGCTATAGTCAGATTGACACAAAGCACCCATAGACATGTACCCCTTAATTTTCTTAAATATGCAACTATAAACCCAGACCTATATGTTACCCCACAAATGCTTATGATTACTAATTCTGTAATGTTGGTTTAGGGTATGATATAGTCGGCCACGCCCGACTTTCTGCTTTACTTACTTGTTTTTTATACTGTACTAGAATTTTATTATAATTAGTAAAAGTTTCTATTGCACATTCTGAGTAAATCATTATCAATTTTGGTATTAAAACAACTTGAGTTATTTCATTTTAGGTTATTTTTTGAGCAGAATATTCCATCCAATGAAGTATTCTCCAGCTATTATCTAATTTTAGTTTTTTGCTTAAAAATTTCTACGGTTGCTGTGGAGTTTGGAAGGATCATGATTATTTGTACGATTTTTGACAAAACACAAAAAAGCTAAAGTACTCCACGTTTTGTTTCCGAATTTTTTTCCCAAAATTTGTCAAATTTATTTTAATATTTTCAAAAATTTCTTCAAAGTGTAAAAACTTTAACTCCCTAAACTATGTGTCTAAAGAACGTAGTTAATATCGTTAAAATCGGAAAAAATCGGAATTGTCCATTTTGTGAGTAAAAAATCGTCAAAATGCCGATAAATCAGCAAAATTGGCAGCCCTGATAATTATAGAAATTTGAATCCAGAAAGGAGGAGACTAAATTAACAGGTGGACTGATAAGTCCCCGGTCTGACACATAGATGGCGTCGCTATTATTAAGTGCATATTGTTTTTATATAGTACCTTCAAATGATTCGTGTCAAAATTTGACGTATGTAAGTCAATTAGTTTGTGAGATAGAGCGTCTTTTGTGAAACAACTTTTGTTATTGTGAAAAAATGGAAAAAAAGGAATTTCGCGTTTTGATAAAATACTGTATTTTGAAGGGTAAAAATACGGTGGAAGCAAAAACTTGGCTTGATAATGAGTTTCCGGACTCTGCCGCAGGGAAATCAACAATAATTGATTGGTATGCAAAATTCAAGCGTGGTGAAATGAGCACGGAGGACGGAAAACGCAGTGGACGCCCGACGAAAACATCAAAAAAATGCACAAAATAATTTTGAATGACCGTAAAATGAAGTTGATCGAGATAGCAGATGCCTTAAAGATATCAAAGCAACGTGTTGGTCATATCATTCATCAATATCTGGATATGCGGAGCTTTGTGCAAAATGGGTGCCGCGGGAGCTCACATTTGACCAAAAACAACAACGTTTTGATGATTCTGAGCGGTGTTTGCAGCTGTTAACTCGTAATACACCCGAGTTTTTCCGTCGATATGTGACAATGGATGAAACATGGCTCCATCACTACACTCCTGAGTCCAATCGACAGTCGGCTGAGTGGGCAGCGACCGGTGAACCGTATCCGAAGCGTGGAAAGACTCAAAAGTCCGCTGGCAAAGTAATGGCCTCTGTTTTTTGGGATGCGCATGGAATAATTTTTATCGATTATCTTGAGAAGGGAAAAACCATCAACAGTGACTATTATATGGCGTTATAGGAGCGTTTGAAGGTCGAAATGAAGAAGACAAAAGTGTTGTTCCACCAAGAAAACACACCGTGCCACAAGTCATTGAGAACGATGGCAAAAATTCATGAATTGGGCTTCGAATTGCTTCCCCACCCACCGTATTCTCCAGATCTGGCCCCAGCGACTTTTTCTTGTTCTCAGACCTCAAAAGGATGCTCGCGGGGAAAAAATTTGGCTGTAATGAAGAGGTGATCGCCGAAACTGAGACCTATTTTAAGGCAAAACCGAAGGACTACTACCAAAATGGTATCAAAAAATTGGAAGGTCGTTATAATCGTTGTATCGCTCTTGAAGGGAACTATGTTGAATAATAAAAACAAGTAAGAAAAGTAGAAAGTCGGGCGGGGCCGACTATATCATACCCTAAACCACCATTGCAGAATTAGTAATCATAAGCATCTGTGGGGTAACATATAGGTCTGGGAGATAAACCGCAGTTACATATTTAAGAAAATTAAGGGGTACATGTCTATGGGTGCTTTATGTCAATCTGACTATAGCTCATAGTCAATGTTGCCAGGGAATATGTTCGGTTTACCCTACAAGGACAAAAAAAGTTCCCTACTTTCCCATACATTCCCAAACAATTTTCCCTACTATATTTTTCGTTAAATTTAAAAAATTTTACAAAACAAAAATGGTTCCAAGTACTTTATTATCTTAAAACATGAATATGCAACGTATATAACTTAGAATATAAATTTGTATACCACCACAGTTGCCACACTTGGTAGAATCCTACCCAAATTAGTAACCTTTTTTGTTAAATCTGTATAAATTTTTGAGAAATTTTTCTATAGAAATAAAATTTTGACAATAAATTCTATAGAAATAAAATTTTGAGAAAAAATTCCACAGAAATAAAATTTTGAGAAAATTTTTTATAGAAATAATATTTTGAAAAAAAATTCTATAGAAATACACTTTTGACAAAATGTTCTATAGAAATAAAATGTTGACATCATTTTCTACAGGAATAAAATTTACCACACATTATTATAGATCAAGCCTTGCCGGCTTCTAATTTCCTCCTCTGGAGCCACCAAAATGTAGAAATTATTACAAATTGTGTTGAGTGAAAATGTCCTACATTGTGGCCCTACGTCCCTACAAGACGCTAAATATTGGAAAACCCCTACATATAGGGAATTTCCCCTACTTCTAGCAACACTGGCTGTGTTGATATTGCACCTAAGGAGTTAGTATGCCACTAATATTGAGCCCATTATTAAAAAAGAGAAAATCGCTAAATTAGTGTGGGTAATAAATACAAATTTGTAAAAATCGAGCAATATTCTTATGTAAGAGCTACAAGTACGTATAAGTACGATCGGCTAGTACATCAAAATTTGAAATTTGAGTAACATTGGTTAATAAATAAGAGTACTATGGTAAAATTTGGGAAAATCGAGCGATGCTATATATGGAAGCTATATCTAAATCTGAACCAATTTGCATAAAATTTTGTGGTTTTGATTAATACCACAAAAGGTTACCTTGTGCAAGATTTGAGTAAGATCAGTTAAGAAATGAGGCCTGTATGGTCAAAAATAAGGTTATTAGGGGCGAATTTTTCAAAATCGGGTGATACATATATGGGAGCTATATCTACATCTGAACCGATTTCGATGAAATTTTGCACATATAGTTAGTACTATAGAGGACTGGATCTAGCCAACTTTTAGTAAGATCGGTTAATAAATAAGGGTTCTATGGCCAAATTTGGGAAAATCGGGCTATACATATATATGGGAGCTATATCTAAATCTTAACCGATTTCGATGATTTTTTGCACATATAGTTAGTGCTATAGAAGACTGCATTTAGCCAAATGTGGGTAAGATCGGTTGATAAATAAGGGTTTTATAGCCAAATTTAGAAAAATCGGGCGGTACATATATATGGGAGCTATAGGTAAATCTGAACCGATTTCGATGATTTTTTTGCACATATAGTTAGTGCTCTAGAAGATTATATTTAACCAACTTTGAGTAAGAACGGTTGATAAATAAAGGTTTTGTGGCCAAATTTGGGAAAATCGGGCGATATATATATATATATATATATATATATATATATATATATATATATATATATATATATATATATATATATATATATATATATATATATATATATATATATATATATATATATATATATATATATATATATATTATATATATATATATATATATATATATATATATATATATATATATATATATATATATATATATATATATATATATATATATATTATATATATATATATATATATATATATATATATCGCCCGATTTTCCCAAATTTGGCCACAAGACTGCATTTAGCCAAATTTGGGTAAGATCGGTTGATAAATAAGGGTTTTATAGCCAAATTTTAGAAAAATCGGGCGGTACATATATATGGGAGCTATAGCTAAATCTGAACCGATTTCGATGATTTTTTTGCACATATAGTTAGTGCTCTAGAAGATTATATTTAACCAACTTTTAGTAAGATCGGTTGATAAATAAAGGTTTTGTGGCCAAATTTGGGAAAATCGGGCGATATATATATATATATATATATATATATATATATATATATATATATATATATATATATATATATATATATATATATATATATATATATATATATATATATATATATATATATATATATATATATATATATATATATATATATTATATATATGTATATATATATATATATATATATATATATATATATATATATATATATATATATATATATATATATATATATATATATATATATATATATATATATATATATATATATATATATATATATATATATATATATATATATATGAGAGCTATATCTAAATCTGAACCGATTTGGATGAAATTTTGCAGACTTGAAGGGCGACAGAAAAGATTACCTTTTGCCAAATTTGGTGACGATCCGTTTGAAAAAACGCGCAATGTGTCCCCATTTGTCGAAATCGGGCGATACCTATATATGGGAGCAATATCTAAATTTGATCCGATTTATTCCAAATTCCAATAGCGTTCGTCCTTGTGCCCAAAAAGCTCCCTGTACCAAATTTCATCAAAATCGGTTAATAATTGCGACCGGAATCCTGTGAACAACAAATACATGGACAGACGGACGGACACCAAGCGCTAGATTGACTCAGGAGGTGATTCTGAGTCGATCGGTATATATTTTATGGGGTCTAAAATCAATATTTCTGGTAGGCACATTTTTTGGCCGATCAAACTTATTATACCCTGACCACTATGTGGTTTAGGGTATAAAAAGAGAAAATCGCTAAATTAGTGTGGGTAATAAATACAAATTTGTAAAAATCGTGCAATATTCTTATGTAAGAGCTACAAGTACGTATAAGTACGATCGGCTAGTACATCAAAATTTGAAATTTGGGAAAATGGAGCGATGCTATATATGGAAGCTATGTCTAAATCTGAACCAATTTGCATAAAATTTTGCGGTTTTGATTAATACCTTGTGCAAGATTTGAGTAAGATCAGTTAAGAAATGAGGCCTGTATGGTCAAACATAAGGTTATTAGGGGCGAATTTTTCAAAATCGGTTGATACATATATGGGAGCTATATCTACATCTGAACCGATTTCAATGAAATTTTGCACATATAATTAGTACTACAGAGGACTGGATCTAGCCAACTTTTAGTAAGATCGGTTAATAAATAAGGGTTCTCTTGCCAAATTTGGGAAAATCGGGCGGTACATATATATGGGAGCTATAGCTAAATCTGAACCGATTTCGATGATTTTTTGCACATATAGTTAGTGCTATAGAAGATTATATTTAGCCAACTTTGAGTAAGATCGGTTGATAAATAAAGGTTTTGTGGCCAAATTTGGGAAAATCGGGCGATACATATATATGAGAATCAATATTTCTGGTAGGCACATTTTTTGGCCGATCAAACTTATTATACCCTGACCACTATGTGGTTTAGGGTATAATGAATTTTGACAAAAAAATGTGTTTTTCTTCGTTAGACCGGGGGCTTATCAGCCAACCTGTTATACCACACTCTCTGCCTTGACATATCTGCTTAAAAATTGCCACAAAGACTTAAAACTTTGCATGCAAAAATTGGCCCATAATTGTCATTAGCACCATCCCCAGTTTTTATTTCTTGTGCCTCCTGCATTAAAAAAGCTTTGCTTGCATCCAAAGATTTTGACTTTCCCTTAAGGATTTTGGTATTTATTCCGGCCCAAAGCTGTGGCTTCTTTAAAATAAAGATAGTTTTTAAGTAGTTTTCTACCACCACGGGAGCCACCGTGGTGCAATGG
The DNA here is from genome assembly GCF_050003625.1 of Haematobia irritans. NCBI lineage: Eukaryota > Metazoa > Arthropoda > Insecta > Diptera > Muscidae > Haematobia > Haematobia irritans. The sequence continues at coordinate 57,422,431 of NC_134401.1, forward strand.
TTAGCATGCCCGCCTTGCATACACAAGGTCGTGGGTTCGATTCCTGCTTCGACCGAACACCAAAAAGTTTTTCAGCGGTGGATTATCCCACCTTAGTAATGCTGGTGACATTTCTGAGGGTTTCAAAGCTTCTCTAAGTGGTTTCAGTGCAATTTGGAACGCCGTTCGGACTCGGCTATAAAAAAGGAGGTCCCTTGTCATTGAGCTCAACATGGAATCGGGCAGCACTCAGTGATAAGAGAGAAGTTCACCAATGTGGTATCACAATGGACTGAATAGTCTAAGTGAGCCTGAAAGGTCTTGCTGCCACCTACCCTAGCCTAGGTAGTTTAATTGGCACATTAAAATTAGAATACAATCTGATCTATCGAATTTTTATATTCTTTTTGCGATATATTACCAAAACTATCCACGTACAAATAAATATCAAATTAAAAATCCAAATTATAACACACACTTCATAGTAAAAACAAATGTTAAACCAAAGATGAAAAACATTAGCCTATATGTTATTTGCTGTATTTATCTTTAATGTAAATATTCAATATCTCAGTTAATTTAAATATTACTTCTTTAACTCAAAAATGTTTTTAATAGCTTTATTAATATACCGCGACAAGAAAATGAAAAGTCGATAAATGAGATCTGAATCCTAATATAAATTTTATTGATCCTAGATTTAAGGCCAGATGGCTCGCTAAAAAATGTCTTTATTTTAAGGAAGGAAGAAGGCTCGGAATCGATACCAAAATCCTTAAAAGAAAGTCAAAATCTTTGGATCCAAGTAAACTTTTTTTTTTTGAGTGTAGACCATGGCTGTGGAGTCGAGCCAATTTTGCTCGACTCCGACTCCAGCATTTTTCATCAGCTCGACTCCGACTCCGGAGTCGACTCCGGGTAATATAACTAAATCTCATTTTAATACCACTAATTTGTACTTCTATTGTGGGGGTACCGTAAGTGGATCGATATAAAGTATCGTACTTATTTATGTGTGCAAAATAAAAGGTCTTAATTTCACATTAGATGCCAATTAAACTCTATATTTCAAATTTAGGGCAATGTTAATAAATAAAATAATGCTATAAATACCCATCATAATATGAGAAGATACCAACAGTATATGTATTTGTGAACCAAAATTATTGATACTATCTCAAATCCTTTAAATTTGTTGCGAGCTATATAAAGGTTTATATTCCCAAATGCATGAATTGGAATCGATTTAGACAAAATTGTATATACTTCTACAAAATCTATGTACTTAAATTAAATCTAACGTTATGGGACGTAACACAATTTTAACAAAAAATAAAAATGAAAGGAAATTCTAAAGTCGGGCGGGCCGATTATAATATACTCTGCACAGCTTTGTATTTAGATCTACATTTTGATAAAATCTCAAATCAGACTTCTACAAAACTCGGGCAATATTTGTGAAATATTTATAATTGTTTAGACAATTTCGCAAAAATGCATTTATGATTCATTCATTGAAAAATTTGAAAATTTGAGTCATTTCTACAAGTTTTCGACTTAGCAGTGAGCATCAGTGAGCATTTTTTATAGAAATCAATTTTTAACCAAATATATAGAAATCAAATTTTGAATAAAATTTTTATAAAAATAAAATTTGGCAAAATTTTTTATACAAATAAAAGTTTGAAAAAGTTATCAATAGAAATACAATTTAAACAAGTATAAACGGCCGTAAGTTCGGCCAGGCCGAAGCTTATGTACCCTCCATCATGGATTGCGTAGAAACTTCTTCTAAACACTGCCATCCACAATCGAATTACTTAAGTTGCGGTAACGCTTGCCGATGGCAAGGTATCTTAAAACCTCCTAACACCATCTTCTAAATTGTATGTAAGTCCATACGTGGTATATATTAAATCAAAAAGATCGATCCAATACGTATATAATTCAGTTTGACAAAGTAAAAAGATAAAATTTTAACAAAATTTTCTATAGAAATAAAATTTTCACAAAATTTTCTATAGAAATAAACTTTTGACAAATTTTTCTATAGAAATAAAATCTTGGTAGATTATTTTTGGCTCGAGTGGCAACCATGATTATGAACCGAATAAAATTTGAACAAAATTTTCTATAGAAATAAAATTTTGACAATGATGAAAATTTTATTATGAACCGAATAAAATTTTAACAAAATTTTCTCTAGAAATAAAATTTTGACAAAATTTTCTATAGAAATAAAATTTTGACAAAATTTTCTATAGAAATAAAATTTTGACAAAATTTTCTATAGAAATAAAATTTTGATAGACTATTTTTGGCTCTAGTGGCAACCATGATTATGAACCGATATGGACCAATTTTTGTGTGATTGGACCAATTTTGGTATGGTTGTTAACGACCATATATTAACACACGTTCCCAATTTGAACCGGATCGGATGAATTTTGCTCCTCCAAGAGGCTCCGGAGGTCAAATCTGGAGAACGTTTTATATGGGGGCTATATATAATTATGGACCGATATGGACCAATTCTGGCACGCTTGTTAAAGATCATATACTAACACCATGTTCCAAATTACAACCGGATTGGATGAAATTTGCTTCTCTTTGAGGCTTCGCAAGCCAAATCTGGAGATCGGTTTATATGGGTCTATATATAATTATGGACCGATGTGGACCAATTTTTGCATGGTTGTTAGAGACCATATACCAACACCATGTACCAAATTTCAGCCGGATCGGATGAAATTTTCTTCTCTTTGAGGCTCCGCAAGCCAAATCTGGGGATCGGTTTATATGGGGGCTATATATAATTATGGACCGATGTGGACCAATTTTTGCATGATTGTTAGAGACCATATATCAACACCATGTACCAAATTTCAGCCGGATCGGATGAACTGTGCCTCTCTTAGAGGCTCCACAAGCCAAATCTGGGGATCGGTTTATATGGGGGCTATATATAATTAAGGACCGATATGGACCAATTTTTGCATGGTTGTTAGAGACCATATACCAACATCATGTACCAAATTTCAGCCGGATCGGATGAAATTTTCTTCTCTTTGAGGCTCCGCAAGCCAAATCTGGGGATCTGTTTATATGGGGGCTATATATAATTATGGACCGATGTGGACCAATTTTTGCATGGTTGTTAGAGACCATATACCAACACCATGTACCAAATTTCAGCCGGATCGGATGAAATTTTCTTCACTTTGAGGCTCCGCAAGCCAAATCTGGGGATCGGTTTATATGGGGGCTATATATAATTATGGACCGATGTGGACCAATTTTTGCATGATTGTTAGAGACCATATACCAACACCATGTACCAAATTTCAGCCGGATCGGATGAACTGTGCCTCTCTTAGAGGCTCCACAAGCCAAATCTGGGGATCGGTTTATATGGGGGCTATATATAATTAAGGACCGATATGGACCAATTTTTGCATGGTTGTTAGAGACCATATACCAACATCATGTACCAAATTTCAGCCGGATCGGATGAAATGTTCTTCTCTTTGAGGCTCCGCAAGCCAAATCTGGGGATCGGTTTATATGGGGGCTATATATAATTATGGACCGATGTGGACAAATTTTTGCATGGTTGTTAGAGACCATATACTAACACCATGTACCAAATTGCAGCCGGATCGGATGAAATTTGCTTCTCTTTTAGGCTCCGCAAACCAAATCTGGGGATCGGTTTATATGGGGGCTATATATAATTATGGACCGATGTGGACCAATTTTAGCATGGTTGTTAGAGACCATATAATAACACCATGTACCAAATTTCAGCCGGATCGGATGAAATATGCTTCTGTTAGAGGCTCCACAAGCCAAATCTGAGGGTCCCTTTATATGGGGGCTATACGTAAAAGTGGACCGATATGGCCCATTTTCAATACCATCCGACCTACATCGATAACAACTACTTGTGCCAAGTTTCAAGTCGATAGCTTGTTTCGTTCGGAAGTTAGCGTGATTTCAACAGACGGACGGACGGACGGACATGCTTAGATCGACTCAGAATTTCACCACGACCCAGAATATATATACTTTATGGGGTCTTAGAGCAATATTTCGATGTGTTACAAACGGAATGACAAAGTTAATATACCCCCATCCTATGATGGAGGGTATAAAAATGTACCTGTTTTTTGTTCTGCAGTTTGATATATGGTATAATTTATTTGCAGTTACATGATGTCTGCGTTTGTACAGTTGATGGACACGAAGCAAATACGGAATGATTACTTATTGTTGAAATTGAACCAAAATAGAGTGTGTAAAATATGTGATGTTTGCTTGCACGACATTATAAATACAAACAAACAATGAATTAGATTATAAATAAATAAAAACAAATAAATAAAGTTAATGTTGTGTTTTCTTTTCTCAAGTTGCGTCCTTTTTCAACGACAAAAAAAGTTTTTTTATAAAGATCAAAACATTTTAGGTTGTGACCATGTTCTTTTCACTGGAAGAAAAACATTTTTGACGAATACCATAACGTTTTAGATCGTGACCATTGTTTTTTAATGGAAACAAAATTATTCTTCAATATAATAACATTTTAGATGATGACAATTTTATTTTTCTTAGAACCATGTTCACTGACCCAACATGGTTGCAGGTGAAAATGTTACACGGTCGCCGCAAAAATATCTCCTATCATATTATTTTGCTCTTCGAATACAATCATGTTTCTTCTCTGCGTGTATATATACCTCATTCATGTGTAACATACATATACATAAAAGTTCATAATCCCTTCTGATGTCAATACTTTACTCGTACTGCTACGTGGGGCCGATACCCAGATTTGCGGTTTTGGACGTCCAGAAGACTATCTTTTCGTCCGATCGCCTTGGAATTCTGCATTCGGCCGTGTATACCAGTTATTAATATAAAATTTCCTCATACACCCACTGTGCATTTAGTCATGGATGGGTCCTTCTGCCATTGGCTGTCAATCCTGCCGGCAATACTAGATATCAGGCACGAAGCTATTTGCCATTTAGTGTTTGAGTAGCAGTTAAGATGTCAATGCTACGGGTATTGAGTTTATGGCATGTCCTCGCTAGTCATGACAGTGGGTTTGGTCATTCCCAGACATGACCGAGTCCTTGTATCGCATTCATTATTGTTTCTAGCATCGTGGCTGCAGCGAATGTTCATTCAATGGATTTTCATTTCCTTCTCTACAGCCTATAGCCTTTCGTGTTTAATTGCATTTTCCATAGAGGAAGCTTGTCATAGAATATTGAAACTGATGCCCATACCATAATGGAGCTACTACTACTCCACGATGACAATGAAGGCGATAACTTTATGATAATAAACGGGAAAATTACTTAAGGCTTCGCACTCGATACTCGGCACAGACTACTGAAAGACTCACGCACCTTTCGCAGACAGAGCTTGGAGAGATGATGTTAAAATGTGAATGGTATCGTGTAATTACTTGTGTCTGGATGTTGGTCCACACAGAGCATATGCCATGTCACTACTACTACTACTACAGCTACAGCGAATAGGTGCAGGACTGATAATGCAATGCTCTATGGTATATGAGGATGCAAAAAGGATATAGCCCAGTAATGCCATAAATATCATTGATGACTGCAGTAACACAGCATCTACAGGCAAAATCATCCAAAATTACCCCCCAAAACAACATTCGGACTAGGGAAAAAACATGACACCAAGAGAAGATGATATGAATGCTGAAGATTTATGACACTGTTCACCTAGATTTCATGTCGTGATGTGACACAAGGTATTGTAAACTTAATAAAGTATGATGTAATGGGAATTCCATTTCAAAATGCAGGAATATTAAGGAAAATTTTGAACGCTGACATATCTTAAAGTTTTCAAAAGTGAAATATTGTGGATGTCATCCAATTTGTAGGTCTATATATGGACATCTACGTAAAGGCACTAGATTTACTATTAATCCAAACATTCAATTCTCAGTTAATGTAGCGTTCAATTAATTGAAGAAGATTCAAAGTTAAATTCTAAATTTCTCTCCATCACAGATTGCATCGTATGGCCTTCTCACGATTTGTGCGATTATGTGCGAGGATGAATACTGGTCAAATGTTGGCCATATCTAGCGATTAGAATTATTTGCGTCAAGTTTAAAGCTAACATCGCAATTCGTTAGCGTGATTTCAGTGACGAGCAGAAATATATATAGCAATATTTCTATGGGAATGATAAAGTTAGCATACCGTTTTGGTAGTGGATATACAAATAGCAAACTGGCACTCCCAAGTCTTCGATAGGCTTTCGATTTTTATCTTCGAAGGGTTTATGTTAGGTTAGGTAAGGTGGCAGCCCGATGTATCAGGCTCACTTAGGCTATTCAGTCCATTGTGATATCACAGCGGTGAAGTTCTCTCTAATCACTTCCATGTTAAGCTCAATGACAAGGGACCTCCTTTTTATAGCCGAGTCCGAACGGCGTTCCACATTGCAGTGAAACCACTTAGACAATCTTTGAAACACTCAAAAATGTCACCGGCGTTACTGAGGTGGGATAAACCACCGCTGAAAAACTTTTTGGTCGGTCGAAGCAGGAATCGAACCCCCGACTTTGGGTATGCAAGGCGGACATGCTAACCATTGCACGGTGGCCCCCTTCCTTTGGGAGGCGAAATATATAGCTTGACTACACCCTCAAAAGGGATCGTCTCTGTAAAATATACAAACAAACATGTGTTTGTACTGTACAAACATATTTTATGTTTCACCCTAAGCATTTCATTTTTACGGCTCCGAATACACAATTGAATGGGTAAATTGAATAATGTTTAGACTTAAACAATTCAAATTGTTTATGAATGTAAGCTCATTTATCCACATAAAACATGGGTCTCTCACCATTTGCTCTCATTTGATTCTCTCATTGTGTTACGCTGATGTCGCCTTCTTTATATTCTTCTTTAGAAGGCGATGGCTTCCTTATCTTTTTCTCTAATCTCTATGGTCGTTTCAGACGTTTCTAAACATATATATGTTTCTAAATTAATATATGTTTGCATTCAGAGACATTGCATTTAAAAAATGTGATGTCCCAAACATAATATGTTTATTAACATAGATATCCCAAACATATTAACATATATTCTCAATTTTTCTAGAATGAATTTAGAAATTTTTTCGACAAAATTTAAAAATTTTGTACCATTTTATTATTTCTTACTCTGTTTTTAATCTATTTGAATCAACAAAAGTTCAAATTACCCATTAAAAATATAACAAGTATATACAGCCGTAGGTTCGGCCGGGCCGAATCTTAAATACCCACCACCATGAATCAAATATAATAGTTTCCTTTAAAAACTCCTCGTCGCAGCGCGTTAGTTGATAATATATAGAATTTTTTGGGGTTTGATGACAAATATTCTTCCCAGCAAATCAGTTCATCCAGTACGCTTCCCGAAGATAAATTTACCTATAAAGACTAGGTCAGATTCTGGATTTAGAAGAACCATTTTTGTTTGAGTTTTAGAGAAATCGTGTATATCGTGCAAATGATGAAATAACGCCTTGATTTTAAATCCTTAATCTGTAGATTTTTACCGTCATTATTTACATGATTGCGAGTAGTAAAATCTGGAAATTGTACTTTCAGTTTCAAGCAATTGTCATGAGCAGTGCGCTTGCTATACACTGAAAGAAGAGTATTCTTTTCTGAGGAACGAAATTTTAGACAAGTAAAGTTTCCTTTTGACACAAATTTTAGAGACAATTTGCTCTAAACGAAAATACTTTATACGAAAGGGGAATTTCGTTTGTCTACAATTTCATTCCGCAGGAAAATATTTTTTCTTTGAGTGTACCGTCAAGAAGAAAAATCGGTCTATATCGATGTGCTTACCAAATGGACCGGTAAAAATAAACGCGACACAGATTTTTGAGTGTCTACAATACCAGTATATTAACATTTTCGAGCAAATCGGATAAAAACTACGGTTTCTAGAAGCCGAAGGAGTTAAATCGGGAGATCAGTTTATGGTGCGTGTCGACCCAAAACATGGTTCGACACACACCATATTCGGTCCTAGAAATAAAAATAAAGTTCTAGAAATAAATTCGGGTGGTAGGTCTATATAGGGGCTATACCAAAACATGGACCAATACTCACCATTTTCGACACACCTCTTAATGGTCCTCAAATACCTCAAGAAGTATAGTCGAGAGATCAGTCTATATGGGGGCTATACCCAAATATGGACTGATAAGGACCATTTTCGGCACACCTTTTGATGGTCCAAAAATACCTCTAAAGTTCCAATTTCAGGCAAATTGGATAAAAACTACGGATTTTAGAAGCCCAAGGCGCAAAGTCGGGGGCTACACTAAAACATCGACCGATACACCCCATTTGCCATTTCAGATTTTCAATTTCAGGCAAATGGGATAGTATATACAGTTTCTAGACGCTCCGGAAGTAAAATCGGGAGATCGGTCTATATGGGGACTATATCGAAACATGGACCGAAAGGCACCAGGTACGGCACACCTTTTTACGGTCCTTGAATACCTCTAATTTTCAAATTTCAAATCGGAAAGCAAATACAGTTTCCAGAAGCCCAAGAAGTAAAATCGGGATATCGGTCTATATATATTTGTCACTATCTATCATATTTGCCACACCTATTTGTGGTCTTATAACACCTATAGATTTAAAATTTTAGACAAATCGGATAGTAACAAGTATATACGGCCGTAATCTTATGTACAAGATTCGGCCAGGCCGAATCTTATGTACACTCCACCATGGGGAGCCACCGTGGTGCAATGGTTAGCATGACCGCCTTGCATACACAAGGTCGTGGGTTCGATTCCTGCTTCGACCGAACACCAAAAAAGTTTTTCAGCGGTGGATTATCCCACCTCAGTAATGCTGGTGACATTTCTGAGGGTTTCAAAGCTTCTCTAAGTGGTTTCACTGCAATGTGGAACGCCGTTCGGACTCGGCTATAAAAAGGAGGTCCCTTATCATTGAGCTTAACATGGAATCGGGCAGCACTCAGTGATAAGAGAGAAGTTCACCAATGTGGTATCACAATGGACTGAATAGTCTAAGTGAGCCTGATACATCGGGCTGCCACCTAACCTAACCTAACATCATGTCCCAAATTTCAGCCGGATCGGATGAAATTTGCTTCTCTTAGAGGCTCCGGAAGCCAAATCTGGGAATATGGGGGCTGTACGTTAATGTGCACCGATATGGCCCATTTGCAATACCATCCGACCTACATCAATAACAACTACCTGTGCCAAGTCGATAGCTTGTTTCGTTCTGAAGTTAGCGTGATTTCAAAAGACGGACATGCTGAGATCGACTCAGAATTTCACCACGGCCCAGAATATATATACTGTATGGTGTCATAGAGCAATATTTGGATGTGTCACAAACGGAATGACAAAGTTAATATACCCCCATCCTATGGTGGAGGGTATAATAATTTAATTAAAAGAAGTTCGTGTGCAGTAAAAATACACGCACAGAAAACCCATGTTTGGACATGGTTGCCGCATCCATTCAATGCTTATCTAGAACATGTAATTGCCGCGAAAACCATGTATTTTGTCTTTGTAAAAATAGTTTTCGAGCGGAGAAAAATGTATGGTGGCAATAAGCATTTGAATGGTTCTCAAATACCGCAAACATGTTCTATCATTTAAATGATAGAATTTGAGACCATTAAATGGTCGGGAAAATCATGTACCTGACCATTCATTTTTATACCCTCCATCATAGGATGGGGGTATATTAACTTTGTCATTCCGTTTGTAACACATCGAAATATTGCTCTAAGACCCCATAAAGTATATATATTCTGGGTCGTGGTGAAATTCTGAGTCGATCTAAGCATGTCCGTCCGTCCGTCTGTTGAAATCACGCTAACTTCCGAACGAAACAAGCTATCGACTTGAAACTTGGCACAAGTAGTTGTTATCGATGTAGGTCGGATGGTATTGAAAATGGGCCATATCGGTCCACTTTTACGTATAGCCCCCATATAAAGGGACCCTCAGATTTGGCTTGTGGAGCCTCTAACAGAAGCATATTTCATCCGATCCGGCTGAAATTTGGTACATGGTGTTATTATATGGTCTCTAACAACCATGCTAAAATTGGTCCACATCGGTCCATAATTATATATAGCCCCCATATAAACCGATCCCCAGATTTGGCTTGCGGAGCCTAAAAGAGAAGCAAATTTCATCCGATCCGGCTGCAATTTGGTACATGGTGTTAGTATATGGTCTCTAACAACCATGCAAAAATTTGTCCACATCGGTCCATAATTATATATAGCCCCCATATAAACCGATCCCCAGATTTGGCTTGCGGAGCCTCAAAGAGAAGAACATTTCATCCGATCCGGCTGAAATTTGGTACATGATGTTGGTATATGGTCTCTAACAACCATGCAAAAATTGGTCCATATCGGTCCTTAATTATATATAGCCCCCATATAAACCGATCCCCAGATTTGGCTTGTGGAGCCTCTAAGAGAGGCACAGTTCATCCGATCCGGCTGAAATTTGGTACATGGTGTTGGTATATGGTCTCTAACAATCATGCAAAAATTGGTCCACATCGGTCCATAATTATATATAGCCCCCATATAAACCGATCCCCAGATTTGGCTTGCGGAGCCTCAAAGAGAAGAAAATTTCATCCGATCCGGCTGAAATTTGGTACATGGTGTTGGTATATGGTCTCTAACAACCATGCAAAAATTGGTCCACATCGGTCCATAATTATATATAGCCCCCATATAAACAGATCCCCAGATTTGGCTTGCGGAGCCTCAAAGAGAAGAAAATTTCATCCGATCCGGCTGAAATTTGGTACATGATGTTGGTATATGGTCTCTAACAACCATGCAAAAATTGGTCCATATCGGTCCTTAATTATATATAGCCCCCATATAAACCGATCCCCAGATTTGGCTTGTGGAGCCTCTAAGAGAGGCACAGTTCATCCGATCCGGCTGAAATTTGGTACATGGTGTTGGTATATGGTCTCTAACAATCATGCAAAAATTGGTCCACATCGGTCCATAATTATATATAGCCCCCATATAAACCGATCCCCAGATTTGGCTTGCGGAGCCTCAAAGAGAAGAAAATTTCATCCGATCCGGCTGAAATTTGGTACATGGTGTTGGTATATGGTCTCTAACAACCATGCAAAAATTGGTCCACATCGGTCCATAACTATATATAGACCCATATAAACCGATCTCCAGATTTGGCTTGCGAAGCCTCAAAGAGAAGCAAATTTCATCCAATCCGGTTGTAATTTGGAACATGGTGTTAGTATATGATCTTTAACAAGCGTGCCAGAATTGGTCCATATCGGTCCATAATTATATATAGCCCCCAGATTTGACCTCCGGAGCCTCTTGGAGGAGCAAAATTCATCCGATCCGGTTCAAATTGGGAACGTGTGTTAATATATGGTCGTTAACAACCATACCAAAATTGGTCCAATCACACAAAAATTGGTCCATATCGGTTCATAATCATGGTTGCCACTAGAGCCAAAAATAGTCTTTCAAAATTTTATTTCTATAGAAAATTTTGTCAAAATTTTATTTCTATAGAAAATTTTGTCAAAATTTTATTTCTATAGAAAATTTTGTCAAAATTTTATTTCTAGAGAAAATTTTGTTAAAATTTTATTCGGTTCATAATAAAATTTTCATCATTGTCAAAATTTTATTTCTATAGAAAATTTTGTTCAAATTTTATTCGGTTCATAATCATGGTTGCCACTCGAGCCAAAAATAATCTACCAAGATTTTATTTCTATAGAAAAATTTGTCAAAAGTTTATTTCTATAGAAAATTTTGTGAAAATTTTATTTCTATAGAAAATTTTGTTAAAATTTTATCTTTTTACTTTGTCAAACTGAATTATATACGTATTGGATCGATCTTTTTGATTTAATATATACCACGTATGGACTTACATACAATTTAGAAGATGGTGTTAGGAGGTTTTAAGATACCTTGCCATCGGCAAGCGTTACCGCAACTTAAGTAATTCGATTGTGGATGGCAGTGTTTAGAAGAAGTTTCTACGCAATCCATGATGGAGGGTACATAAGCTTCGGCCTGGCCGAACTTACGGCCGTTTATACTTGTTTTTTTTACTTTTTTACAGGGAAAAAAGTATTTTTATAGGTTAAGTATAGACATGTCTAGAACCATTACATGGCAATAAAGACCATTACATTGTTTTCGTAACCATGTAATTTTTTAACTTTTTTGCAGCGAAAAGAATTTTATAAAAACATTGAGCATGTTACACACGATTTTAATTTTGCGCGTCAGTCGTGTGTTGATTGCAGGGTTGGCCTGTCACAAACTGTGACTTTTGCGGCATACATTTGCGACGGTATAATATGTATGTCGCAAAAGTCGTAAACCTACTGTAGAAAACATAATTTTGAATGGAAGAAATCCTGAACATTTTTTAATTTAGCTTGACAGCATTCGCTGTGAGTTTCTGCAGAAATTTGTGAAAGTTTTCCCACGGTCAAGCCTATTTTCTTAGGTGGTATCGAAATTCCCGTTGGTGAGTGTGCAAAATACCTTGGGGTTGTATTGGACAGGAGACTGAACTTAAAGCTAAGAAAGGACAAGAAAATCCACGGTTATCCTGTACTCGAGCAAAAGGCAATATGGAAAATGTGGGGACTAAAAACCTTCTCTTCGCACATACCATCGTCTTGGATATCATCGGATGCTGCCTAGCTGACGCGACTAAAGTATTTTGAATTTGCGACTTTTGTTACTTTTTCTACATTTACGACACGTATGTGACATTTACGACGTTTACAACTTTGCGACAGTCGCAAACCTAAAAAAGTTTGATACAGACCATCTCTGGTTGATTGTTTCTTGGAATGGACGGGGAAATCGTATTTACTGTTCTGTGCTAATTTATTTATTCAGAAGGGGCATGTGGTTTTATGTGAAGACAAAAAAGGAAAGTGTAATTGAAAAAATGTACCTGTTTTTTGTTCTGCATTTTGCTATATGGATCATTTATTTTTATTTGCAGTTACATGTTGTCTGCGTTTGTACATTTGATGGGCACGAAGTAAATCTGGAATAATTACTTATTGTTGAAATTGAAATAAAATAGAGTGTAAAAATATAAGATGTTTGCTTGAACGGCATTATAAATACAAATAAACAATGAATTAGTTTATAAATAAATAAAAACAAGCAAATGAAGTTAATTTTGTGTTTTCTTTTCTCAAGTGGCGTCCTTTTTTCGACGATGAAAAAATTTTTTTCATAAAGATCAAAACATTTTAGGTTGTGACCATGTTCTTTCAACTAGAAGAAAAGCATTTTTAATGAATACCATAACATTTTAAATCGTGACCATTGTCGTTTCATTCAAACAAAATTCTTTTTATCAATATAATAACATTTTAGATGAGGACAATTATATTTTTCTTAGAACCATGTTCACTGAGCCAATATGGCTGCAGGTTAAAATGTTACATGGTCGCCCCAAAAATAGCTCCTATCATATTATTTTGCTCTTCGAATATGATTGTGACAATCATGTTTCTTCTCTGCGTGTAGATAACCTCTTTGGGAGGACATTTTTGGAAGTTTTTTATGTTATACCTTAAGAAGAACTTCCAAAATATTTTGCTGGATATGTATAGAACATAGTTTTGGGCTCCCATGAGCCGATGTAAAGAAACTTTATATAACAGAAACATACAATTGACCGGCCCCGATAGTGATATAAAATATTCACCGAACTCGCCTCTCAATAATTCCATTCTTACGCGTGCTGTGTGGCATGTGTCTCCGTCTTATTGAAACCACATATCATGCAAGTCAAGCTCTTGCATTTTGGATAAAATAAAGTAGGAAATTATCCTACGGTAGCGCTCACCATTCACAGTTAGGTTGCGATTCGCGTCATTTGTGAAAAAGTACGGTTTATAAAACAATTATATTTAAGATATTTTGTGGCAAGCAAGATAATGTTTAGAAACTGCAATGACCTATTTGGGTGAAACATAATATGTTTGCACAGTGCAAACAATTCTTTGTTTGAACACATTCTGAAAATATTTATGTTTGAAGTAGAATATCTTTGGGAGTATATCCCAGCAAAAAAATAGATGTTGTTTCAAAGGCACAATATTAAAAGCTTTTCCAAAAATGTCCCTCCAAAGATGTTCCTTATTTTAACTACACAGGAAGTCCTTTTAATTCAATTTTTTATAATTCGAGTCACATCCAAAACACTGAATTCGGATCATACCGGCTGTTTAAATGAAGGACATCCGTCCTATGACAAGCTCATGCGCCAATTTTGCACCAGATCTGTATACAAAAAGAACAGAATTTATTAAAAATCATAAAAAATTATGAAAATTATTTATTTGGCAAAATATCACAAAACCTTTTAACTCACATCCAAAACACTGAATTCGGATCATACCCTAAGAAGTGATGCAAATTCAGTGCAACGGCTGTTTAAATCAAGGACACCCATCCTATGACAATCCCATGTTAAATTCATCGCTTTTGCGTCAATTTTGCACCAGATCCGGATCACAAAAGAACATTTTCACTACTATTTGGCAACGCTTTTTTGCTGGGATGTTACAGAGGTGTTGATTGTTCAACCACTATTTACAGTGGTTCACCGGGAATTTAATCCAAAATGCAGTATAAAGTCGATTAAAGTAGCTTTGGCGTTTTAAGTCCCACGAGCTTGATGAAATTGACGATACACAACGTTGACTTAGCGTATCGAATTTTCGAGAAAAACAAAAGGATTAGTATCATCTAACTCTGAACCGATCTCTTTAATCTTTTGGGTTTAATTATATTATATTCCATGCTCTATGACACTCTACGTGATCTTAGAAAAAATTACCTTGATGTACAATGTAAACACAATTTTAATATTCACAAATGACAATAGTCTAACTGGAAATTTTAATAATAGGCCTGTTTGTATGGGCTATCCAGAACATCGTTGCACTGGTATTCTATCCAGAACATCTCATCAGTGTAAGTCGCGCCGATGTTGCCAGATTGTAGTTTGATAAAGTGACGCTTCATCGATTCACAATAGCAATTTATTGTGACTATTTTTTCGAAAAACATGAGATTCAAAGTGGTACAGTGTCATAAATAATCGCAGCAGTAAATATTTATTACTAATTGGAGCATTTCATACATTAACAAGTAAGGAAAGTCTAAAGTCTGGCGGGGCAGACTATATTATACCCTGCACCACTTTGTAGATCTAAATTTTCGATACCATATTACATCCGTCAAATGTGTTGGGGGTTATATATAAAGGTTTGTCCCAAATACATACATTTAAATATCACTCGATCTGGACAGAATTTGATAGACTTCTACAAAATCTATAGACTCAAAATTTAAGTCGGCTAATGTACTAGGGCGGAACACAATGTTAGTAAAAAAATATGGGAAACATTTAAATCTGAAGAAATTTTAAGGAAACTTCGCACAAGTTTATTTACGATTTATCGCTCGATATATATGTATTAGAAATTTATGAGAATTAGAGTCATTTTTACAACTTTTCGACTAAGCAGTGGCGATTTTACAAGGAAAATGTTGGTATTTTGACCATTTTTGTCGAAATCGGAAAAACATATATATGGGAGCTATATTTAAATCTGAACCGATTTCAATAAAATTTGGCACGCATAGCTAAAATGCTAATTCTACTCCCTGTGCAAAATTTCAACTAAATCGGAGCAAACAATTAGCCTCTGTTGTCATATGAGTGTAAATCGGGCGAAAGCTATATATGGGAGCTATATCTAAATCTGAACCGATTTCAACTAAATTTGGCACGCATAGCTACAATGCTAATTCTACTCCCTGTGCAAAATTTCAACTAAATCGGAGTTAAAAATTGGCCTCTGTGGTCATATGAGTATAAATCGGACGAAAGATATATATGGGAGCTATTTAGCTGATATTTTGCAAGTATTTCGAGACTCATAAAATATTCGGATGTACTGATTTTGAAGAACATCGGTTGATAAACACGCCAATTATGACCAGATCGGTGATAAATATATAGCAGCTATATCTAAATCTGAACCGATTTTTTCCAAAATCAATAGCGATTGTCTTTGTTCCAAAAAACGACCTTATGCCAAATTTGAAGACGATCGGACTTAAACTGCGACCTGTACTTTGCGCACAAAAATACATGAACAGAAAGACGGACGGACAGACAGACAGACAGACAGACGGACATCGCTAAATCGACTCATACTAAACGATGGGTCTCAGACTTTTCCTTCTTGGCGTTACATACAAATGCGCAAACTTATTATACCCTGTACCACAGTAGTGGTGAAGGGTATAAAAAAGCAAGATTTCACTTCTTTTCTGTGATTGTTTTTAAACAGCTGATGACAGTGTTGCATAGTTTTGGTGATGTCCTGGATAATCGCGTACTCTGTTTTCTTTTAGAAGAAGACTTGATCGATTGAATTTGAGGATGACAATGTGTGTGTTTTTACCCTCCGATCTCTAAGACTAATAACGATTAAATTGCAATGTTCGCAATACGAACACATTGACTACAATTTTTCTTTGCTAAAATTTCTTAAATCAAAAACTCTTTGCTAAAACAATAACAAAATTATAAATTCCTGCAGGAGTCATGGCAATAACTTTGGCGATAAATGCCTCAAAACCAATTCCACGAATTTGTTTATGGTGTTCATGTCATTAAGTACAAAAGCTATCGCCCAACAAGTTTTTCTTGTTTCTTCATCTGTAATTGAGAACACTTTTACTCTTGTACTGTTGTTGTGGTCAACTTTGGAATCTGTCCGATACGGAAACAGTTGTGCCATTGTATCTTCTTAGTGTAACTTTTTGGGTGCAAATTGATGTGTTCGCAGTCCGACACCACCGCATTGTGGTAAAGACTATTAAAAGTTTGGTAAATACCACAAACGATGTGATTTTGGATGTCTTTTAAGGGGGAGGGGGGTGGTGATGAATTGTTTTCCCATTGTGCGGAAGACACTGATTGAAGACGAAATCCAAAGTTTCCAAACATTACCATATGTTGGAATACTTTTGCACACTTAGAATGTTCAATTCACGAGAAAATGACACATGTAGCGGTCGAATACCACATAGACATATGAATATTGGAAACAATTTCCCCATTTTCTTATAACGGTTATATCATGTGCACCCTTATTTTATAAACATTTTCTTCGCTAAAGAAAGTGCTACAAAAAATTACGTATGTTAAAAAAGTTCTTCGTCTAGAAATTTATGTTAGAAAGTTTTATCGGAATCTTTATTTTTTTTATTCTGAAATTTAGAATAAATTCACCTTTTGGAGGTTCGTAAGTCCGATATATTTTAGATACAGCCCCATAAATCGATGGCCCTATTTATCATCTTAGGTGCCGAAGTTAAGTTATTGTTAAATGAAACCACACGCAATTAAACTTTTCATTGAATTTGACATAATTAAAACAGAATTCAATCACAAAAAGGACTTTAATCAATTAAATGTTTAATTGGTGTCGGTGAATTATATTATGTATTCCGCGTTTGGAGCGATTTCAATTAAATAATAATTTTGCCAATTAATTTGATGGTTGAAACAAAATAATATTTTGTTCTGAGCAGACACAAATTTTAAAAGTTCATCCCAAGACAATACTTTTTATGTACATTTTTTGTTAAAATTTACTAGAAATTCTGAACTGATTATTACCACCACAGCAAAAAAAAAAAATAGCTTCCAAAAAAGCAGTTTTGATCCCAAATTTGTGATCCGGAAGTAGTGAAAACTTGGATCATCATAGGACGGCAGTACTCCTTTTTTAAATGCTTTGCATTGCTTTGGAAGTTCATTTTGATGAAGAAATTTAAAAAAAAAACTAAAAAACAAAAATTTGTGATTCATATCCCAGCCAAAAAAAAAAAATCGGAAAAAAGTAGTGAAATACCCTTGTAGGCTCCGGAAATGGCGCAAAAAATCGCACAACCGATTAATTTAACACCGGCTTGTATTGGACGGATGTCCAGCATTTCAACAGCCGTTGCACTGAATTTTCATCACTTCTTAAGGTGTGACCCGAATTCAGTGTTTTGGATGTGAATTAAAAAATTATTTTACCAAATAAATAGCTTATATAATTTCTTATGATTTTTTAATGCATTCTAACGCTTGTCTGAAACGTTTGACTTCAAAAATTCGCAATTCTTCTATATTGGATTTAGTATTTTTTTTTTCAACAAAATTATAAAAATTTTGTACTATTTTAATAATTTGTACCCTGTTTTTAACCTATTTTATTTAAAAAAATTACAATAATTAATTTTAATAATTAATTAATTAATTAAAATAACTTCCTGTATAGTTAAAATAAAGAACATTCGGGAGGACATTTTTGGAAGTGCTTTTAAACTTGTGCCTTCGGAATAACTTTATCTACAATCGAATTACTTGGGTTGTGGTAACAGTTGCCCATATATATGTTACATATGCAAGCTACTTCGGTTCATGATCGGTGTATAGAGAAGTCTACAAATAATTATGAACCGATGTTAACTAATTTCTGCATGGTTTGTAAAGGGTGATTTTCTAAGAGTTATTGGAAATTAAAAACAAAGGAACAAACAAACATAACACGGTCCATATAATTTAATGTTTGAAGATTATTTCAGGACATATTGACAGCGACTGTACGTCAAATGGTCCAACCGCTTAGTCAAATTTTGGCATACTAGAGTATGCCAAAATTTCGGTATCTCATGCTTCAATATGGTCTTATAATGAGTCAATTGAAGTCTGTCTCTATAGACATGAGCTTTAACTTAGCCCCACAAAAAATAGTCGCACGATCTACGTAGGCAATTGACCGGTCCCGAACGTGAAATAAAGTGTTCATCGAATTCGTCCCTTAATAACTACATTGTTACGAGTGATGTGTGGTATGTGGCACCGTCTTGTTAAAACCTTATGACTTTTTCTGGATGCTGTTGCAATGCTTCTGGCTGATCTTTATTTCAAAATCGGCAATTCTGCTTACTTACGTACCAATTGAGCCAAAAATTAGCTTCGTCGTTGAACACAAGGAACGGGGGATTAACCCATTTTACCTCAAATTTCCAAATTCAAAATATATATACATGCACAGAAAAAACATGTTTGGACATGATTGCTGCATTCATTTAAATGGTTCTCAAATGCCACAAACATGTTCTATTATTTAAATCATAGAATTTGAGACAATTATATGGTCAGGAAAATCATGTACCTGACCATTCATTTTTTTTTACTTTTTTGCAGGGAAAAAAGTATTTTTATACCCAGAAAAAAATATCGCCAAAATATTTCCAATTAAAAAGTTAATTGAAGTTGAAATTTTTTTCAATTAATAAATTAATTGAATTAACTTTTTAATCGTGATAGAAACATTAAGGTAATTAAGTCAATGATTGAATTTTAAAATTTTTAATTAAAAAATTAATTGATACAATTAACTTTTTAATCAAATTCGGAAGACTAATTCAGTTAAAAAAAAGTGCTGATTTTTTTTTAATTTTTAATTAAAAATGTATTTCAAACAATCATTTGTCAATCCAAATAAAAACTCTAAGCCAATTCAGAAAGTAAGTAAAAATAGTTACCTTTTTTAATTAATAAATTAATTGAGTTTTGCAATCAACATCAATTAAATTTTTAATTGAATCAATTAAAAAATTAATTGAAATTTGCCGAAAAAATCAATTAATTTTTTAATCAAGAATTTTTTCTATGCCCAATTAAAACTGTGATTGATACTATCATTTTCGTGATTGAAGACATTTCAATAAAAAAATTAATTGGATCAATTAATTTGGTGATTGAATCAGAAAAAAAAACAATTGTGTGTAGGTTACGTATAGATATGTCTAGCACCATCACCATAAAGACTATGTACATTTTTATACCCACCACCATAGAATGGTTATGGGGGGTATAATAAGTTTGTCATTCCGTGTGTAACACATCGAAATATCGATTTCCGACTATATAAAGTATATATATATTCTTGATCAGGGAGAAATTCTAAGACGATATAAGCATGTCCGTCTGTCTGTTGTAATCACACTACAGCCTTCAACAATGGCGCTATCATCCTGAAATTTGGCACAGATTCGTTGTTTGTTTGCAGGCAGTTCACGTTCGAAGATGGGCTATATCGGTCCAAGTTTCGATATAGACCCCATATAAACCAATTTCCCGATTTGGGGTCTTGGTCTTATCCAATTTGCCTGAAATTGAAAATCTAGAGCTACTTGAGGACCATAAAAGGTGTGCCAAAAATGGTTCCCATCGGTCCATGTTTTGGTATAGCCCCCATATAGACCGATGTCCCGATTTTGCTTCTTGGGCTTCTAGAAACTGTATGTACTATCTGATTTGCCTGAAATCGGAAATCTAGAGGTATTTTGGGACCATAAAGAGATGTGTCGAAAATGGCCCGTATCGGTCCATGTTTTGGTATAGCCCCTACATAGACTGATCTCCCGATTTTACTTCTTAGGCTTCTGGAATTAGTAGTTTTCACCCGATTCGTCTGAAAGTGGAATTCTAGAGGTATTTGAGGAACATTAAGAGGTGGTGAGTATTGGTCCATGTTTTGGTATAGCCCCCATATAGACCTAACTCAAAAATGTATTTCTAGGACTTCTGGAATCCGGCTGACCACAAATAGGTCAGACGAATATGGTGTGTGTCGACCCATGTTTTAGTATAGCCTCCACATAGACCGATCTCCAGATTTAACTCCTTGGGCTTCTAGGAGCCGTAGTTTTTATCCGATTTGCACAAAAATGTAAATATACTGGAATTTTAGACCCTCAAAAATCTGTATCGCATTTAGTTTTACAGGTCCATTTGGCAAGACATCGATATAGACCGATTTTACTTCTTGAGGGTACACCCAAAGAAAAAATCCTCTGGAATGAGATTTTAGACAAACGAGATTTCCCTTTCGTTAAAGTATTTTTGTTTAGAGTAAACTAATCTGAATTTTTGATAAGCGATTCAACGATTGTCTCTAAAATTTGTGTCAAAAGAAAACTTTGCTTGTCTAAAATTTCGTTCCTCAGAAAAGAGACCACTTCTTTCAGGGTATAGCAGGCGCACTGATCATGTAAATTGCTTGAAACTGAAAGTAAAATTTCCAGATTTTACTCATCGTATTCATTTAAACAATGGCGGAAAAAATCTACAGATTTAAGATTTCAAATCAAGGCGTTATTTCATCATATACACAATATGTTTATGATTTCTCTAAAACGCATACAAAATTAGTTCTCAAAAATCCAGAATCTGATGTGGTCTCATAGGTAGAATCTTTAAATTTTTTCTTCGGGAAGCGTACTGGTCGCACTGATTTGCTTGGAGAAGATTTGTCATCAATCATTTATTTGTTTTGTGACCATTTATTTTTTTAACTTTTTATGCAGAATTTTATAAAAATATTGAGCAGATACACACGATTTTCATTTTGCGCGTCAGTAGTGTGTTGATTGTTGGTTAGAATGGACGCTGAATACGGAATTACTGTGTTTTGTGTTAATTTATTTATTCAGAAGTGGCACGTGGTTTTATGTGAAGACCAACAAGGGACGTTTAATTGAAAAAATGTACTTGTTTTTGTTCTGCACTTTGCTATATGGTATCATTTATGTTTGTAAATATGGAATGATTACTAATTGAAACAAAATAGAGTGTTCAAAAATATATGATTTTTGCTTGCACGGCATTATAAATATATAAACAATTAACTAGTTTATAAACAATTAACTAGTTTATAAATAAATAAAAACAAATAAATAAAGTTAATTTTGTGTTTTCTTTTCTCAAGTGGCGTCCTTTTTTTCAACGACGAAAAAAGTTTTTTCATAAAGATCCAAAAAATTTAAGTTGTGACCATGTTCTTCTAACTGGAAGAAAAACATCTTTGACGAATACCACAACATTTTAGATCGTGACCATTGTCTTTTAATGGACACAAAATTCTTTTTATCAATATAATAACATTTTAGATGAGGACAATTTTATTTTTCTTAGAACCATGTTCACTACAACAGTTATAGCCCGATATGGACCACTTTTTTGCATGGTTGTTACGGACCATATACTAACACCACGTACCAAATTTCAGCCGGATCGGGTAAATTTTGCTTCTCCAAGAGGTTCCGGAGGTCAAATTTGGGGATCGGTTTGTAACATATGGGGGCTATATATAATTATGGACAGATATGGACCAATTTTTGCATGGTTATTAGAGACCATATACTTACATCACTTTCAAAATTTCAACCGGATCGGATGAATTTTGCTCCTCCAAGAGGCTCCAGAGGTAAAATCTGGAGAGCGGATTATATGGGGGCTATATATAATTATGGACCGATATGGACCAATTTTTGCATGGTTGTTACAGACCATATACTAACACCACGCATCAAGTTTCAACCGGATCGGATGAAATTTGCTTCTTTAAGAAGCTCCGCAAGCCAAATCTGGGGTTCGGTTTATATGGGGGCTATTCGTAAAAGTGGTCCGATATGCCTAATTTGCAATACCGTCCGACCTACATCAATAGCAACTACTTATGCCAAGTTTCAAGTCGATAGCTTGTTTCGTTCGGAAGTTAGCGTGATTTCAACAGACGGACTGACGGACGGACATGCTTGTTACAAACGGAATGACAAAGTTAATATACCCCCCTCCTATGGTGGAGGCTATCAAAATATATCAGGAATGTGCATCGGTATGGGCAGATTTCGT
Organism: Haematobia irritans; assembly: GCF_050003625.1. Lineage (NCBI taxonomy): Eukaryota > Metazoa > Arthropoda > Insecta > Diptera > Muscidae > Haematobia > Haematobia irritans. The sequence goes on from NC_134401.1 coordinate 57,445,318, forward strand.
CCATTCGGTTGGAAATTCTGTACATGACATCAATATTAACTTTCAGTCGTGTCCATGGTTAGGTTAGGTTAGGTTAAAGTGGCAGCTCGATTAAATTTCAGGCTCACTTAGGGCGTTTTCGTTTCGCAAAAAATATGTTGCCCTGGTGTTACACTACTTTTTTCCTCATTGTATTAACAAACTGCTTAAGTTAACGTTTTCCAGGTCAGCCAGTAATCTAAAGCTATATGCTCCTAAAATTCGCTTACGCGTTACACAAAAAGCAGGACACTCACACAAGAGGTGTTTAATTGATTCCTTTTCCTCCACATCATGACAGCTTATACAATAGTCATTATACTTTGCACCTATAATTTTTGCAAATTCGCCTGTCAGGCAGCGACCCGTTATAGCAGATATCAGGAGTGCTATCTGACGCCTAGAGAACACTAGCATATTTAGTGTGCGGTTTAAGTTTAAATGGGGCCATATTTGCTTGGTGTCGTTACCACCCTTGCAATTTTCCCATCGAATATTGGCCATCATAACAGCCTTCTCACGCAGTAAGAGCTTGCAGGTGGCCAGAGGCATACCAACAGATTCTAGTTCCCCTGGAATATGTAAGGTAGTTCCTAGCCTTGCTAACACATCTGCTTCGCAATTCCCCGGTAGGTTCCTATGGCCAGGCACCCATATTAGGTGAATATTGTACTGCTCAGCCATCTCGTTGAGAGATTTGCGGCAGTCGTTGAGAGATTTGCGGCAGCCGTTTTCGAGTTAAGGAACACAAAGGATTTTATTGCAGGTTTACTGTCTGAGTATATATTAATGCCAATATTTGTTGGAACATTACTTCTCAGCCAATTCACCACCTCTCTTATTGCCAATATTTCAGCCTGAAAAACACTACAGTGATTAGGTAATCTTTTCGCTATTCGAATTTCCAGATCTTTAGAATATACACCGAACCGCACTTGTCCATGCAATTTGGAGCCATCAGTATAGAAATCTATATATCTTTTATTCCCCGGGGTCTGTGTACACCACGCCTCACTGTTGGGAATTAGAGTTTCAAACTTTTTGTCGAAAAGTGGTTTTGCCAGGGTGTAATCCACTACGTTAGGCACATCTGGCATTACTTTGAGGACCGAACTATGACCGTACATTTTTTCCGATCACAGCGATAGCTCGCGCAACCGCACAGCCGTTGTTGCAGCTGACTGTTTGGCCAAAATGTCTAAAGGCAATAGATGTAGCATGACATTAAGGGAGTCTGTTCCTGTCTTACTAAATGCGCCTGAGATACATAAGCTCGCCATACGCTGAACTTTATCTAAACAAGTCGGTTTCTGAAGTGCCGGCCACCAGACTACAACACCATATAGCATTATAGGTCTAACTACTGCCGTGTATAGCCAATGCACAATTTTTGGTCTTAGTCCCCACTTTTTCCCTATTGCCTTTTTGCACGAGTACAAAGCTACCGTGGCTTTTCTTGCCCTCTCTTCAAAAGCCTAAAATTCAGCTTCCTGTCAAAAATAACGCCTAGGTATTTTGCACACTCACCAAAGGGAATTTCAGTACCCCCTAAGGAAATGGGCCTAACCGTGGGAGTTTTGCGATCTTTGCAGTACATGACTAGTTCTGTCTTTGCTGGATTTACACCAAGACCATTATGTCTTGAAGGCTGTCACTATTGGCCAAAATTCTGAAATATTTCTTGCAGCAGATCTAAATGATTCCAATACTTGGTGGAACTTCGGTCTAGTGAAATTCATCGTCCCCAGTCTTACATATTCAACTTCACATAACATGGAAATATGGGATGAAGCCTGCCAGACGACCACTGAATGCATTTCGTTGTGTATTATTTAGTAGTTTCTTTCACCAAACAACTAATCAAATAACAGTTTTGTTAATTTTGTTCGACCTGAGTTAATTAACAAAAGACAATTGAAATTGCCATTTAAATTTGTCCAAGTATTCCAAGTGACACTATCGTAAATTTGTGCAAATGCATTTCCGGTTCCTGTTTATTGTTATACGAATACGTAGTTGTTTTGTTTTTTTGCCATGTTGGTATTGTCTCATGCGATTAAGGCTACTTTTTTGTTTGTTTGTTTGTTTTCAAATTCGTAGTAAGCCAGATACTATCAAAGCTCCATTTGGGCCACTAAAGGTGCCGTAGAAGGCATTACGCAGCCATGTAAAATCATTGATTACACAACGAATAACGATAGGAATGCTAGAAAAACTTTTCTCGCCAAACTGCGTAAATCAACAGGAAGAGAAGTGAACACGGCTTTGTCCAAATTAGAAAAGAGACGCAAAAAACAAACTAAACACAAGTGACCAACCAAGAAAAAGAAAATGTCGGAAGTCTAACACGAAACATATCGACGGAAGCGATAAGTGTCCTTTGTGTGTTCGTTATTCTTTACATGGCAAATAAAGATGAACAAAAATAAGGAAAATAAACAAAAGTAGAAACAGACACACATTTGTGTAAATGCCGAGTTTATCGGCAAATACGCACACCTTCCCAAAACGAACAAGCCATCATTAGGACTTTTCTGCAGCTATGTATGGGGCCTTTTGGTAAATTTTGCAAATCGTCATTATATTTTTATACCCACCATCATAGGATAGTAATCGGGGTATAATAATTTTGCCATTCCGTTTGTAACGGACATATTGATTTTCGACTACATGAAGTATATATATTCTCGATCAGGGTGAAACTCAAACGATGCCTTATCGTGCTGAAATTTGATGGACTATATTGGTCCATGTTTCGCTATAGTCCTCATATAAACCGATATTCTGATTTGACTTCTTTGGCATATACATACATATATTCATATTTGCTGATAATTGGAAATCTAAAAGTATTTTAAGTCCACAAAGAGAATTGCCAAATTTAGTATACAACCATGGCCATGTTTTGATGTAGCCTCCATATAGACTGATCTCGCAAGGTGTTGGAAGCTGCAATTTTTATCAGATTTGCTAAAAACTATTTTTATTAGAAAATATGTCACCTTCTGGTATGATTTTTTGCCAATGAAAGAGGTTAAACTAATGGAGATTTCGTTTGGGAAAAAAGTGTTGTACACAAATGGTACAATATTTTATAGTGTTACCACAATCTCCCCTAAAACCCATTGTTAAATTAATCAGCTGTGGTGAAGAAATTGAAATGCTACCACCACGCTTTTATTTAGATGAAAGAATAAAAGCGTTTTCAACAACTGTTGCAAAGTGCAACCATCTGCACCGTAGACTACATCCAGAGAAGGACTATGATCAACCCCTATAGCAAAATGTTATTTTTGGACGGTGAACATGTAACATGTTTGTCGCAACCATGTTATTATCTGGTACATTATGTATCTGTTTTCGACAACAATTTTATATTTGGCGATAAAACAAAATTTTTGCGGTAAACATTTTATTCCCAATCCAAAAATAACATTTTGCCCTAGGAGGTGATCATATTCTTTCTTTGTGTGTACCTTCAGTGCAAAATGGGTTTAGGTTAGGCTAAAGTGCCAGCCCGATTTATTGTCTGGCTCCCTTATACTATTCAGTCCTTTGTGATACCACATTAACAAAAAGTACCTATTACATATGGGCACTTCTAGTTTTAACCGCTGATCCTAATCGATATTTTCTTTTGTTGAATCAAAAACATTGTTCCGAAAACATTAGTAGACTGCTTAAGTTAACGTTTTCCAGGACCGCCGTAACTAAAGCTGTATACTCCTAATATTCGCTTACGCCTTATACATAATGTGGGACATTCACACAAGAGGTGTTTAATCAGTTCTTGTTCTTCCGCATCATGACATCTCATACAGTAGTCATTATAGGTTAGGTTAAAGTGACAGTCCGATTAAGTTTCAGGCTCACTTAGACAATAGTCCATTGTTATACCACATTTAACTAAAAGTACCTATTACATATGGGCACTTCTAGTTTTAACCACTGAACCTTCACTATTATTTTCTTTTGTTGATCCAACCAGATTGTTTCAAAAAATTAACAGACTGCTTAAGTTAACGTTTTCCAGGTCCGCAAATAACCTAAAGCTATATGCCCGTAAAATTCGCTTACGCCTTACACAAAATGCAGGACTCTCACACAAGAGGTGTTTAATTGATTCCTTTTCCTCCGCATCATGACAGCTCATACAGTAGTCATTATTCTTCTCACCAATAGTTTTTGTAAATTCGCCTGTCAGACATCGACCTGTTATTGCAGATATCAGAACTGATACCTGACGTCTTGAGAACACTAGCATATCTAGTGTGCGTTTCAATTTTAAATGGGGCCAAATTTGCTTGGTGACGTTACAACCCTTGCAATTCTTCCATCTGACATTCGCCATCATAACAGCCTTCTCACGCGGTAAGAGCTTGCAGGTAGCCAGATGCGTACCAACAGATTCTAGTTCCCCTGGAATATGTAAGGTAGTTCTTAGCCTTGCTAACTCATCTGCTTCGCAGTTCCCAGGTATGTTCCTATGACCAGGCACCCATATTAGGTGAATATTGTACTGCTCAGCCATCTCGTTGAGAGATTTGCGGCAGTCGATGGCCGTTTTCGAGTTAAGGAACACAGAGTCCAAAGATTTTATTGCAGGTTGGCATGGCTATATAAGCCATGCCAAAATTTTTTGGAACATTACTTCTCAGCCAATTCGCCACCTCTTTTATTGCTAATATTTCAGCCTGAAAAACACTACAGTGATTAGATAATCTTTTCACTATTCGAAGTTCCAGGTCTTTAGAATATACTCGGAAACCCACTTTTCCATCCAATTTGGAGCCATCAGTGTAGAAATCTATATTACCTGGGGTCTGTGTGCTCCGCGCCTCACTGTTGGGAATTAGAATTTCAAACTTTTTGTCGAAAAGTGGTTTCGCAAGAGTGTAATCCACTACGTTAGGCACATCTGGCATTGTTTTGAGGACCGAAATGGTCCGGTCAATCGAAGGTGCACATGGGTAGACTACACTGGATTCTTCAATCGAACAACCGAAAAAATGTAAAATATGCAAAATACAATGTTAGGTTTCCATATAGTCTAGTGAACACTAGCCTTAGGATATTTATTATTTTGGATAATTTAAAAAAAAGCCCGCTTTCCCAGGAATCGTAAAAGTCAAAGAAAAAGTCTAATGCTAAGGCATTTCGTGAATTCAAGATTTATGAAAATATTTTTTGAATTTGTTTACTAGGACATCGACTTATGGTAAGGCCCCCATCTCTTAGCGCTTTGGAGTTGTATCAACGACAATGGTTAAAGTTGAGATATTGTGGCATAACAACAAATATTTGCACCAAACATGAAATGTTTTACTCAACAAACACCAACAACAAAAAAGCAGCAGCAGCAACAACAAAAACATGCGACATTTTAGTTATGTGCTGCAGATGCACTAAAATATTCGAGACATTGGCAAAAACAAAAAATACCTCTGAAACATCATAAAAACTAGAACAACAACAACAAGAACAACAAAAAACAAAAGGAGCACTTGAAAGCTTATACACTTAAGGAACTAACGCTCGCTCATTGACACTAGCCCAGAGAAGTCCTAAAGCACACAGAAATATGTAAGCAGGCAATACACCGAGAGAAACATGTTGGTCTACATAGAAAATTGCACCTAAGCACTGACTTTGCTAGCTTAAATTTTAGGATATTTATCTTTGAATTGACATTTTTGTTACAAAATTTTTATTTTTTCAAAACAAAACAAATTTTGATCCAATTAAGCAATGTTCTTTTCTGACTTAAAGTCTATACTATAATAAGACACATTTTGAAGTTTCGTAATATAAATTTAGTATGGTAGTATGTAATGTCGAACATCTTTTCGGAATTTTCCGAACATTTTTGTAAAAACAAAAAAAAAACTTTGGTGTTCGGTCGAAGCAGGGATTGAACCCATAAGCCTTTGTATACAATGCGGGCATGCTAACCATTGCTCCACGGTGGCCAACTAAAGGAACGTTTCTGTCAAATAAACTTACTTTGCATCGGCTCGTGGGCGCCCAAAACTATGCCATATAACTGTTTGCGTTGCTTGTGCGTTAATGGCTACAGCGATAATTGTCTGCCGATGACAACAACAGCTACGTAGCCCAGTGTGTTGGCTTACAAACTGAATGGTTCGTGGTTCGATTCTCCTTCCAGGCGAAAGGTAAAATTAAAAAAAAAACAAGTATGTACAGCAGTAAGTTCGGCCGGGCCGAATCTTAAATACCCACCACCATGAACCAAATATTAGGGTTTCCTTTGAAATTTCAGGAGGGCTTGAGGACTTGAGGACACAACCCGAAGATAAATTTAAAGATTTCACCTATGAGGACTATATCAGATTCTGGATTTATAAGAACCATTTTTGTTTGAGGTTTAGAGGAATCATTAACATCTCTTGTAAGTGTGCAAGAAAATTATAAAATAACGTCTTGATTTGAAATCTTAAATCTGTAGAAGTAAAATCTGGAAATTTTACATTGAGTTTCAAACAATTTTCATGATCAGTGCGCCTTCTGCACCCTCAAGAAGTGAAGTCGGTCTATATGGAGGCATTACCAAATGGACCGATAAAAACTTAATCCGATACACGTTTTTGTGAGCCTAAAATACCAGAATATTTACAATTTCAGGCATATCAGATAAAAACTACGGTTTCTAGAAACCCAAGGAGTTAAATCGGGAGATCGTTCTTATGGGGGCTATACTAAAATATGGACCGATACGCACCATTTTCGGCACACCTCTTTGTGACGCGAAAATACCTCTAGATTTCCAATTTCAGGCAAATAGGATAAAAACTTCGGATTCTAGAAGCCCAAGAAGTAAAATTGGGAAATCGGTCTATATGGGGGCTATACCAAAATATGGATCGATACTCACCATTTTCGGCACACCTCTTTATGGTCCTAAAATACCTCTAGATTTCCAATTTCAGACAAATTGGATAAAAACTACGGTTTCCCAAGACCCCAAATCGGGAGATCGATCTATATGGGGGCTATCCCAAAATATGGACCGATACTCACAATTTTTGGCACACGTATTTGTGGTCCTACAATACCTCTAGATTTCCAATTTCAGGTAAATTGAATAAAAACTGCGGTTTCTATAAGCCCAAGAAGTAAAATCGGGAGATCGGTCTATATGGGGGCTATACCAAAATATGGACCGATACTCACAATTTTTGGCACACATATTTGTGGTCCTACAATACCTCTAGATTTCCAATTTCAGATAAATTGAATAAAAACTGCGGTTTCTATAAGCCCAAGAAGTAAAATCGGGAGATCGGTCTATATGGGGGCTATAACAAAATATGGACCGATACTCACAATTTTTGGCACACGTATTTGTGGTCCTACAATACCTCTAGATTTCCAATTTCAGGTAAATTGAATAAAAACTGCGTTTTCTATAAGCCCAAGAAGTAACATCGGGAGATCGGTCTATATGGAGGCTATACCAAAATATGGACCGATACACACAATTTTTGGCACACGTATTTGTGGTCCTACAATACCTCTAGATTTCAAATTTCAGGTAAATTGAATGAAAACTGCGGTTTCTATAAGCCCAAGAAGTAAAATCGGGAGATCGGTCTATATGGGGGCTATACCAAAACGTGGACCGATACTCACCATTTTTGGCACATCTCTTTATGGTCATAAAATACCTCTAGATTTCAAATTTCAGGCAAATTGGATAAAAATTACGATTTCTATAAGCCCAAGACCCCAAATCGGGAGGTCGGTTTATATGGGGACTATATCAAAACCTGGACCGATATAGCCCATCTTCGAACTTGACCTGCCTGCAGACAAAAGACGAGCTTGTGCAAAATTTCAGCACGATTGCTTCATTATTGAAGTCTGTAGCGTGATTACAACAGACAGACAGACAGACAGACAGACAGACAGACGGACAGACGGACATCGTTATATCGTCTTAGAATTTCTCCCTGATCAAGAATATATATACTTTATATAGTCGGAAATCGATATTTCGATGCGTTACAAACGGAATGACAAACTTATTATACCCCCGTCACCATTCTATGGTGGTGGGTATAAAAATTAATAAAATCGAATAATTTTTTCTACATTGTTTGTATTACAGAAAAAGATGCTAAGAACTAAAAAACTTCGTGGAAATGGGAAAGACGTGAGGGAAGATGCAAGTATCCAGTAAAAGTTTTTTGGTTAATCTGTATGAAATTGTTTTTACATCCCAGCAAAAAAATTTGGAAGTTCTTCCAAAGGCACAACTTTTAAAGCACTTCCAGAATATGCACTCCCAATGATGTGCTTTATTTTAACCACCCAGGAAGTTCTTTTAATTCAATTTTTTATAACTTGGTTTTTTCATACTTTTAATGGATTATTTTAACGTTTTTGTTTCAAATAGGTTAAAAACAGAGTAAGAATTCA